>NC_026006.2:54418144-55132104 GCF_000442705.2 Elaeis guineensis | reverse complement strand
CGGATGGCGCCTGAAGACGAGGAGCACACTGCCTTTGTGACCCCCAAGGGCTCTACTGTTATCGGGTGATGCCCTTCGGCTGAAGAACGCCGGTGTCACCTACCAGCGACTTGTCAATAAGGTCTTTAAAGACAGATCGGGCGAATATGGAGGTATACGTGGACGACATGTTGGTGAAAAGTGCGCAGATCCCGGATCATGTTCGGGATCTCGAGGAGACCTTCCGCACTCTACGACGACATCGAATGAAGCTTAATCCGACCAAGTGTGCTTTTGGGATGACCTCGGGGAAGTTCCTCGGATTCCTCGTTTCTCAGAGAGGGATCGAGGCCAACCCGAAAAAATAAAGGCGATCATCGACATGCGTCATCCGAACACCAAGAAGGAAGTCCAGCAGCTGAACGAAAAAATCGTCGCTCTTAGCCAGTTCATTTCCCGATCAGCTGAAAGATGCCTCCCGTTTTTCAAAACTTTGCGGCAGGCAAATGTTTTTCTTGGTCGGATGAGTGCCAACGGGCCTTCGAAGATTTGAAGAAGTACTTGGCTTCCCGCCGCTGCTCGTAAAGCCGCAGGTCGGGGAGATCTTGTATCTCTATTTGGCCACATCCTCTGAGGCGGTCAGTTCGGTGCTCATCCGAAAAAATGAGAGCCGAACCCATCAGCCTATCTACTATACCAGCAAGGTACTCCACGGTGCCGAAGCCCGATATTCGGAGACGAAAAGATGATTTTCACCTTGACCGTCTCTGCACAGGACTCCGTCCATACTTCCAGGCTCATGCCATAGTGGTTCTCACCAACCGAGCCCCTGAGGGCGATATTGCGCTGATCGGACACATCGGGACGACTGGCAAAGTGGGCGATGAAGCTCAACGAGTTCGACATTCAGTACCGACCGCGGCCTGCCCTGAAGGCTCAGGTCCTGGCCGACTTCATCGCCGAATGCCCGACACCGACCTAGGGTCGGGAGCTGCGGACCCGGGACGAGACGCGGTCTCCGAGCCAGACCCGATCTCTACCTGGGTACTGCACATCGACGGAGCTTCAAACGCTCAGGGGAGCGGGGCAGGGTTCCTGCTCACAAATTCGGATGGGGTAGTCATCGAGTACGCCCTCTGATTCGACTTCAAGGCCTCCAATAACCAAGTCGAGTACGAAGCACTCCTCGCCGGCTTGAGGACGGCAAGAGAGCTGGGCATCGACTGCCTCCGGGCATTCTCCGATTCTCAGCTGATCGTGGGGCAGGTCAAAGGTGAATTTGAGGTGCGAGATCCGATCATGGCCAAATATCTCCAGAAAGTGAAGGACCTGTGGCGCGCCTCTGGTATTTTGAAATTTTCTACATCCCTAGGTCAGAGAACGTCCGTGCCGACGCACTCTCCAGACTGGCGACTTCGGCCTTCGACTCTTTGGGTCGGACGTTCGTGGAGAACCTGAGCAGCCGAGTATCGACCGGGTGAAGAAATACAGCAGCTGGCGGCCGAACCAAGCTGGATGGACCCGATCGTTCGGTATTTGACCGACGGGATCAGCCCCGAGGATCCCACGGAGGCCAGCGGCTCCGATGGTCGGCCTCCCAATATGTATCATGGACGGCCGACTCTACAAAAGATCGTTCTCCCTCCCTTGCTTAGATGCTTGGGACCGACCGACGCAGACTATGCTCTCCGAGAAGTGCACGAAGGGATCTGCAGGAATCACTTGGGGGGCAAGTCTCTAGCCTACAAAGTCCTGCGACAGGGTTACTACTGGCCTACCATGAGGAAGGACACGGTTGAGTTGGTCTGGAGGTGCGAACCTTGCCAAAGTACGCTAACATTCAGTGCCAACCGGCCAGCCAAATCGCTCCTATTGTTGCTCCATGACCCTTCGCTCAGTGGGGGGTCGACATTCTTGGTCCTTTTCCTCCGGCATCGGGTCAAAGAAAGTTCATAGTTGTCGCCATCGACTACTTCACCAAATGGGTGGAGGTCGAACCCTTGGCGCAGATTACCGAGCGGAAGATGGAGGACTTTGTCCAAAAATCTATCATCTTCAGGTTCGGATTGCCGCATACTATCATCACCGACAATGGGCGACAATTCGACAACCAAAATTCAGAGACTTCTACGCAAGATTTCACATCACGCACCGACTGACTTCAGTCGGGCACCCACAGTCCAACGGCGAAGTCGAGGTGACCAACCGGACCTTACTCCACAGACTCAAAACCCGACTAAATGAAGCCAAAGGCCTCTGGGTCGACGAGCTAGGCTCCGTCCTATGGGCTTACCGAACGACCCCCCGCGTTCTGACCGGGGAGTCACCTTTCAGCTTGGCCTACGGGATGGAGGCGATGATCCCACTCGAGGTTGGACTGCCGTCTACAAGGGTCGAGCGGTATCAAGAGCCGGACAACTCCGATTGTCGGAGGGCCGACCTAGACCTCCTCCCCGAACTGCGAAACGAGGCTCAAATTTGCATGGCTTCATACCGACAGAAGGTAGCTCGGTATTACAATGCCAAAGTCAGACCAAAGCTCTTCAGGCCTGGTGACTTGGTCCTGAGAAAGGCAGAAGTCTCGAAGCCCCTGGACCAAGGGAAGCTGGCTCCAAACTGGGAAGGGCCCTACACGGTAGCAGAAATCTATGGTCCGAGAGCCTACCGACTGGAGACTCTGGGAGGGAAACCCATTCCCCGAACGTGGAACGCCGACAACCTGAAGTTGTATCACCAATAAACTTTGTACTTGTCCAGTCGGAATACGAATCCAGTTTGAGATCTCGGAGTTTTAACTCTTCGACTAACGATCGGCGCTCACCAAGGTCGAGCCCCAACATGCCGACTCAGACTTGGTATCCGCTTGAAACCGACGATCCTATCGTCGGTGATGCATCGAACTCTTACGAGGACCGATATATCTACATGGACGGGGGTCACACTCCTCCGACCTTCGACGACACATCGGACTCTTACGAGGATCGATGCATCTACATTGACGGGAGTTGACACTCCTTCTACGGTCGAACTTTCGGACCAGACCATCGGCTAACATGCCGATCGAGCCTCGACCAAAGAAAGGCGGAATGCCTGCGCGACCGCCGTCGCGACTCCCGACCGAGCTACGATCGGTCGAAGGATATTCGGCTCGCCACCGTCTATCTCACAATGCGACCTCGATCGCATTCATGATTAACTGATCGGGCTACGGTCGGTCGAAAGATATTCGGCTTACCACCGTATATCGTGAGGCACAGTACGGATAACCGACACAAGAGTATCGGGGTCCGACTTATCGGTGCTCCCCGACTAAATACGCCGGACGACATCCGACTGAATGCGTCGGAAGAGACTCGACTACCGCACTTATCCACGGTTGGTCGGCTTCCGACTCAACGGACGCGCCCGACTCATGGCCGGAGGAAGGACGTCTGACTTACGACCTCGACCACCGAAGGCCGGTCCAAAGTCGGGACTTGTCCTACCTGCGTGGCGGCACGAGTTGCCGAACGTCCTAACCGACCTATATGAGTTAGCGACTTACGAAGGCATTCAACAACACATAAGAGAAAGAAGAACAAGCAGAGAAAAAAGTAAAGGACTGATTTCATTCAAGGTCAAAAGGAGTTTTCAAAATCGGGCCGAAGCCCAGTTACAATAGTTCTAAGAAGTAAAACGAAAAAAGATAAAAGCCGATGAGACCGCGGTCATCCTTCCGAGTCGATCTCCTCGACCGACGGAAGATCGGGGATGACCGGCATATCCACCATGATCGGCGCTAGGTCGACGGCCGAAGCAGGATCGTCGGTCGGTGGGAGCTGGCAGTCGACGTCGGGACACGAGTCGCAGCCGTCTCTCCTTCGACCACTTGTTCCTGGACGGCCTCCCCCGCCACGACGACGCCTCCCGATGGCGGGTCGGCCATCTCTTCAGTGACTTGCTCCTCGGCCCCTGGCGGGATGATACTGCTGAGGTCCAGCTCCGGGTACAGGGCTTGGACCGCATCCTGATCGTCCTCGTACCCCACCCGGTACGACGCGAAGCCGGACTCCAGCATTTCCTCCCGATACTGGTCGGTGGCGCGAAAGTCGTCCACCGCCCGACTGGCCGACTCCTTCGCCGACCTTACTTCCGCTTCCGCCCGGTCGAGCGAGTCCCTTGCCGACTCTGCCTCTGCCTTCGATATGTCGGCGTCGGCCTGGGCGATTGACAGATCCTCCTCAACCTTGGCAAGTTTTTTCAGGCTGACTCGAAGCTGCTCGCGCTCACCCTCGAGTTCGGCGGCAACACCGTCGCGTTCGCACCACAGACGGTGCACGGTTCGACCCTTGCGTTTGGCTTCTTTTTTGGCCGACCTTAGCTCGGACCCGAGGCGGGAGACTTCATCCACCAACTTAGCCTCCCGGTCGGCCGACTGCTTCAGGTGGTCGACCAGCATTGCCCGATCGGCTTCGGCTGCTGCCGACCTTTCTTTCCAAGCCGCCCGGACGTTTTCGAACCTCCGGTATCCGGCTTCGAGTTCCGACATGGTGTAGATCAACTGTCGACGCAAGCATTTCGTCAGAAAAATAAAGTAACAAAAATGCTAAGTAAAAAGGAGGAGAAACGAAACTTACTTCGACCATGGTCGGGGAGAATGAAGATAACATCTCGGTCACTTGCCGAGACCTTAGCGCCTCCACGTCGGCTGGGAGGAGGATTCTCTGGCACAGCCTCCTGGCCAGGTTGTGGTCGGCCAACGCCGATGCCCCTTCGGGGAACTGTGCGCTGGGCGGCACGGTGCGACTCCCCGACCTCGTGTCGTCCGCGGGGTCCATCGGGGCCTTCCCTCGATCGGCCGCCCCGACCGACGGAACCGGCAGGGAGGGGATGCTCGAGTTTGAACCGGCACCCCCCGCTGCGGCCGCAGACGCCGCCGGATGGTGTTCGGCTTCTCGAACGTCATCTGGCGCCACCCCCACCGGCGAGGCCGCCGATGTTCCTTCGGTCGCTTCTTCCACCGGCCTCTCCTCCGGATGCGCTGCCGGAGCCGCGAGCGCTATCACCGGCTCCGATTGGTCGGTCGTCGATGCTTCGACGGTCGGCGTTGCTGGAGTGGGCTTCTTCGGTGGACGCGAAGGTCCTGCCCCCGATGCCGACCTCTTACTCGCTGCGTACTGCCGAATCTCGGCGTCAGTTGGCCGCATCCTCGGAGGTGTCCCTGCGGTATCGACAGAAATATTAATCTGAGAACCGGAATAAGGACCGAATGAAAAGAGGACCGGGGGATCGGGCGATACCTAGTCGGGGGACCAAGCTCAGGCCGGCATCATAGAGAGCTTGTTCGGTAACAAGCTCCCTCTGCTTCGGAACCGACATGTCTTTAAGTCGGTGGATGTCCTCCCGGTCGTCCACCTCCACCCGACTGTTGTCGTTTGCTTCGGTTCGGGGCACGCCCCAGTGGGAAGGGAAGCCCCAAGGAGAAGGAGATGAGATGAAGAAAAACTAGTTCTTCCACCCGTGGATGGACGATGGAAGACCAGTGATGAAGGAAAGACCCTTCCGGGGGTTGAAGAGCCACCACCCTCGGGCCTTAGGGTGGGGTCGGAGCACAAAAAATGCCCGGAAGAGCGAGATGCGAGGGTTGGTCGGCAGAAGCTGACATAACAGCGCGAAGCTGATTATCAGTCGGACGGAGTTCGACGCCAGTTGCGCCGGACAGAGTCCGTAATAATCTAGCAGATTTCGGACGAACTCCGGAATCGAAAGCCGAAGACCCACGCGGAGATCTTCGACGTACAGCGCCAGTTGGCCCGGCGGAGGGTTGTTAACCCGACCGCCGGCCCCTGGGGCGGAAAGTTGAAACTGCTCCGGGATGCGGTACTGCTTCCGAAGCCGATCAACGTTCGGCCCCGAAAGCGAGGAAACCTCAACTTCCGGAGTCGATCGAGAGTCATCGGTCGGATTTCCCGACCGAGCTCCCCGAGATGGATTTTCGGCCATCGCACCAGAACCGAAGGAAAAGCAAAGAAGAAGTGGAAGCAAAGAAGAAGAGGAAGCAATGAAGAAGAGATCACAAACCGGAAATGGATCCTTTGGGGAGCGGGTGGAGAGACGACTGCCGGCGATGATGGAGAAATCGCCCGGACAGAGTCTCTGCAGCAAAAACGTCAAGAATGGGGTCTTGAGTGCGGATGGTCCTATATATATAGGGCCGTCCGACGGCCGAAATGCCCCCGCACCGACCAAGATCTCACGGATGTGCGACACGTGGCGGCCTCCGAGCCCTCCCTTCGGCCCGATGATTCGGCGCGCCCATCCCGGGATGGCCGCACCGCCTTCATTTAATGCGAGGGGCGCCGGCCCAACCACCTCCGACACGTGGCGAAAGAGGCCACGGTTCCGAATTAAAGTGTCCGCGGCGATTTGCGTTCCCGATGGGACGCCTGACAGCACCCCGCGCTCCCAGAATCGGCGCTGGGCGACGGTTTGCGTTTCCCAGAAGGCGCCGGACATCCGATCGTCTGACACCGAATCGTCCGGCACCCGACCTCCTGACACCGACTGGACGCCTGACGCCAGCGGATCACAAGGCATTCATAGGACGCCTGACATCGCATCAACCCGTGGTACGGTCGAAATTGGGCACATAGTGATTCCACTCCTTGTCGCCCAGCATCGCTGTCCAAGCAATGGCATCGGCCAGCTCATCGTCCGACTCAGGAGTGGAGGGGGGCAACTGTTGGAGAATACCGACCGACCGACCGACTGTCGGAGGGACCGACCCACCGACTGACCGACCGACGGCCGGAGGGACCGACCCACCGACCGACCGACTGCCGGAGGGACCGACCGACCGACAGACCGACCGACCGATCGACTGCCGGAGGGACTGACCAACCGACCGATCGATTGACGGCCCCTTTCCGTCCGTGGGTATGTCGATCGGGTTTCCACTCTCCGGGCCGACTGAACCAGAGAGTCTGATGACCAACTCTCGCAACATGACTCGCTGACCAACAAAGGGGCCCGAATCTCCACTCGATGCCACACAGATGGCCACCGACCTAGGGTCGGTCGACTCCTCCGATCTCCGTACAGCCGCCAGAGCTTGTCAGTCCTGACAGCAACATGCGGCACTGCCACCTAAGGGCATTATCCCGCCTAGGGCATTGTCAACCCTAGTGATTTGACAGTCCCACGACGATATGACACTTTTACGGCGACTCTGACAGTCTACAGTGAGTTGACAATTCCTCAATTGTCCGCGTCATTAATGACGGCGCCATACCACGCTCCACTATATAAATCGGAGAAGGCAACAGTGCAGGGCACCTTCACTTTGACGGGAAAACCACAGGCTTGCTCTCCCTCCCTCTCTCTCTCGATTGAGCTCTTTGTCTTCATTTCACTGTTGCCCAGTCACCTCTCTGACTTGACCGTCGGAGGGTCCCCGTCGGAGCTGCCTCCGGTCAGTGTGGACTTTCTTTTCTGCAGGCGCTCGTTCCCGGCGATCAGGCGACGAGGGGATTGGCCGCAACAGAACCCATCAAGCTAGTGTCACAACTTGTTGGCATCTATCTTTTCAAATAAGAGATCCTAGGTTCAAGCATGAGTAATAGTGAATAATCATTATATTCTCTAAAAATAATTGAATTATATCCCAAATCCTAACAATTGGGATGAAGAAAAGATTAGTACGTATTTTGCTTAGCACTAAATAATTTAATTTTGGATAATTATAATATGAACGGGTATTCCTTCTTTCTTAAAAGAAGAAGAAGATAGTTTAGATCTAGCTTGAGGGAAAAAAAAGAAAAAAGGGAGAGAATTGCTTTGGTTTAATTAGAGAGCATAGAGCATATAGATAAATAAAATAGCCATAGACCTCGGTGCTTTTCATTCTTTTATCCTTGATCCAAGGATAACATCTACTATTTATATAATTTAATAAAATTATGGGAAAACAGTATATTGCATTAGGATGATTAAATTTTGGTCAATAAAACAGCTAAAATTGAAGATTCATCATCAACTTATAGTATATATATATATTTATAATTATGCAAATGGGACAAAAAGTTTAGGAGAGACAATGAGTTGCAATAATATGATCCGTCGATGGTTCAACCATAGCTATTTGCCTTTAATACTCACTCTATTCTATTTTATTTCTTAGTATCACAACAATAATAAACCATCAATATATAAGTCCAATTTTATTTTAATATAATCTCAAAAAATTGATAGTGTGATTATTATGTTCAACTTCCAAAAACATCTCCAATCAAATAAAAGAAACTGTAAAATAGAGATAATCATTGTATTACTCTATTTTTTTTTTGGTAAAATTAAAATACAATAGGAGCAGAATTTGCGCCATACAATGTATCTCCATAACTTAATCTAACCATCTCTAAGTCCTAAGATTTCATGATACATGATAAATCCAACTCATCAACTATTCCACCATTTGTCATGGAGTGATGGATCAGAATCAACAACATCAACTCACAAATAGACGAAAGGATAAGGAAAAAAAAAAAAAAAAAAAAGGTAAAGAAAAGAAAAAGACTGTTGATAGTGATGGAAGCTAAGAGAGCATCGAAAACGCGTCTGATCAGTATCGCAGGTGCAGTGCACCGTTGCCCACCGTGATTTTTCTCTTTAATCGCCATCACGACCATCCATCAACCCGTACTTGACGTCTCAATCAAAACTTACAAATTGGTGCGTTAAGTTATACCTTTTTCCGGATAAGTCACCATGGGCGTACACCGGACAGATCTCAGCCGTTGGATGGGCCAATGATGGAGATGGCACGATGGCGATTAAGGCCAGAAAGCTTGGGTGGGATTGGAGACGTCAATCTTGACCCCGTCCAGTTGACTCCCGATCCTTCATGTGCGGCTCCGATGGTGGGGCCCACGTTGCGACCACCTGTACTCCATTATATATATATATATACAGACGTCATAAACAAAGTTTGTTTTGAAGTTTAATTTTAAACTATTGATTTGGTTTCCACACTTCTTCGTGGCATGTGCCTGAGTCCGGCCCTGAGGCTTGCAACGTGGCAACTTTGGCGGGTCCCACGCTTGCGTTCTTCGGATAACTCATGCAACAGTATTCTATGGGTTTTGCGGTGGGTGAAATTTGTCTGGTTGGATGCCGAAATATGTGATTGATTATGTAAAAATTATGTTACAGACTGCTATATCGGATTTTTTTTTTCTATATATATATATATATATATATATATATATATATATATATATATATATATATATATATATATATATATTTAATTTATATAGATATATTTTTTTAATTAATATTATAAATTTGATTTTATTAAAAAAATTGAAATTTATATTATCATTTTTCTTATCTCATTATTTTTTTTTCTTTTTTTCTTTTTGCCACATGAGTGGAGCTCACTGCCATTTTGTGTTTTTGTTCTCAAAACACCACATTAAAATTGTTGTTGGGGTAGCATCATTATGATGATCTTATTTTTACTTTTTATAGGAAAGTAATAAATAATTTACAATCAAAAGCCCTTATAATTTCTCAAATAATGTAGAAAAAAGTTATATATATATATATATATATATATATATATATATATATATATATATATATATATATATATATATATATGTATGTGTGTGTGTGTGTGTATGCGCGCACGCGCGGGCGCGGCGCGTTAAGTCTAGTTTAATTTTTATTATAATTTTAAAATAAAAATGAAAAATAAAAATGGTACCAAATGGGTCGTCCATGTTTTTTTTATATTTTTGACTGAATTATTATGATATAAAATATCACAAGACTCGATGTGGATCATTTTGACCATCATAATTTATGTTGAATAAAGTCCAAGAGTGAGATCCATTATATTGGGAGATTGAATTGCGAGCCAAATTTTTGACTTGATCACATGATCCATGATTGAGATGATCAATTTTTGAAATCAAAAGAACTTTAAAATTTATAATGTGACACCCCCAAGGGAGAGTGCGTCTTAGTGATCAAACTCAAATTTTATTGTATAGGTCTTGAGACTTTTCAATTAAATTAAAAATTTTAATTTTAGAAAAAACTTTGATTGAATATATCTTCTAATTCAAGAAGAATTTGATGGAATGATAGAAAATAAAATTGACGTGAAAATTGAGATATACATTCTATAAAATTTTAATTTTTTTCGAGTTTATTTCTACTAATTATATCTATTTTAGAAAAGCGAAACCTATTAGAACTATGGATGGAATCTGATATAAATTATGTTGCAAGGGCAAATCTCATCATTATGAATAAAGGTTATGTATTTTAATTTTATAATTATTAATGAATAAAATATATAAATTTTATTTTTAAAATTTTTAATTTCTTCTATTTTTTTAAGATAATCGGGTTGATGGAATGAGAAAAAAAGACTTCACTTTTCTTTCCATCCTTGTTTTAGAAAAAACGTTATGCTGCATTAATGTTTAGTCTCTAACCTCTTCTTTCTTCCTGCCTAAGCCCATCCCTGATGGCTGCTTCGGCAGGCTCAATCACAGCATCCTACTTCGAGCATTGCACCAATACTTAAATAGATAGAAAATTTTTTCTTCTCTCCGATCGAATCATACCATTATATACTTGATCCTATCATGTTTGCACAATAGTTTGATAGAAGTTGATACAATAGTTGTGGTTTTCTTTTGGTAGAGGATGCAATAATTAAGGATTAATTGCATAAATTTGCTCCACCCAAAAAAAAAAAAAGCATAAATTGATACTCAAAATGCAAAATCAGAATTGGTTAAGATGTTAGAGATTGAATAAAATGCACATAACTCTTGATCAAACTTTATGGTCATCAAGATGTTTCCATCCACAGCATGGGCCAACAAATTATGAGTTTCTTTATCCTCTGGAAGCAGTAGATACTGATCGGGCAATATGACTACCCTTCTCATAGGTAAACGTAATAATGCCATTATAATGTTTATAGCAACCATATATTCATAACTATTGATACTAATTAAGATCATATGTTCGTTGTGCAACCTAATGGTGACTTATATGATTTTATCTTCATTTTTTCTGCAATACTTTTATTTAAGCTCAAGATGTTGCATATTATCGTAAGAAGTCATAATAAATTATTCTAGAATGTCAAATTAGCATAATAATTGTTGTTAATTTTTTGATGAAAATAATTGTTGTTTAATTTTATGGCAATATATCACTACTTGTTTAAGCTCCTCACAGTAAATAAAAATTCTAAAATTCTATCAAAAAAATAAAAATTCTAAAAATTATTGTTATAAATTATCAATTAAAATTTTACAAGTGTACACTGCCAAAAAATTTGTAAAATCATTCTAATTATGTAACATCACTATAATTATAAGGCACGCTATGTGATGGTTACTTCCATGCTGCCATTTAGCTCTGTAGTGTATAATGATAGAGAAAAATTACATAACTAGTGCACATCATGACCGCATCGGATCAAATTTAGCCCGACCCAACTCAACATGATTTTTGTGGGGCTCAAGCTCGGGTTTTTAGTTAGTTGGGACTAGCCAATTTTCTAACCTGATTAAAATTGAGTTGGGGATAAGTTGATACTTTTTTAAGATCTAAACCTTTGAACATAATCTATACTACTAGCAAACAAAATTTATATATTATGACATTCTCTAACATTTGCATCAAAGTTTGGATAATAAAATGATATCAATTGCACTAGTATGGTAACATACACGATACACACAAAAATCAAAAATTCATTCTATAGGTCGTAATCTACCCATATGAAAGCATGAATAATTTTGTATTTATTAAATTTTGATTCTTGAATTTGGATTGTCTATTGAATCATCAATTTTTTTTTTTTTATACATGCAGGTGCTCATACCACTCTAATGTGAGAGCAGCTCATAAAGTTAGAGTATACAAGATTTCATAGGGCCGACGGGCATGTCTCATCTTGTCTCTGGACCTAATCTCGAGAATGTTCTACCATATAAGATGCAATCTAGTCTACTTTGCTCGTCTTTTGGTAAATATGCCGAATCGATACCGTAGTTGAAAGATGAAGAGCAATCTAGATGTTACGGAGCAGTGGATGGGCCTTTAGCTACTTCAAATTGTCTCAAATTCATTCAATGACGGTGGCAAAATTTTTCTCGATGAAAATTATTTCCGTCCAAATTTTTATCTGGTATAAATAATATCCGTCCAAACAATATGAAGCTCAATTTTCAAGATCGAAAGCTGAAAAAGATAAGAACCTCCTGCTGCCACCAATCTGATATTCGGCCTCAAATGATAAAGTCTGCACCATCTCTACCATCTCGGATGATAAGCAATCAATTTTAATTTTTAAGAGAGAAATCTCACAATATTCTTCCATGCAAATTCCACCAGACCTTCCAACCTAGGATGCCCTTTCCTTAGGAAAAAACAAAAAGAAAAATCAAAGTACATACTAAAATATGTTGAAAGCTGTGGCCTTGATGGAAATCAAACAGTTATCACAGTATTATAGTGGTCCAAAGTGGCCTTACCCTCCTTATAGGTGCCCTAGAACACAGGAAAGTTGCTTGCACATGGTAGGTGAGCATGACTAAAGCCTTGCGAATTCTTTATTTTCTTCTCCTCTGTGGATGATAACGATAGGATTATTAAAGCTTCCCATCAAAATACCACAGCCGTCCAGGTGTGTCAAAATCTTTTATTTTTTAATGTATATGAACATTGAACATGAAGCCATAATAATGGTAAGTGGATGAGACGACTCCAGCATACTTTAGGTATAAAATAATAATTCTTCTGCATACGCTAGGTATAAAATAATAGCCATTATAAGACCACAACTACCGTTACATAGCTGTTTTTGTTAGCATAGAATATGTAATATTGCATAAATAATCAAAATTATTTAACGTTTATTATTCATCCTAATAAAATACTACATCTGCAATGAAATGTTTATGCTCAGCCGGAAAAAATAATGATGGATCCGATGAATAATAAATTGATATAAGTGACATTAATCTCAATCTTTTTTTTTTTTCAACATTATCATCAATTATTTTGTGTCACAATGAGTGCCATGGCAGCTGATGTTTTATTCAAATTGAATTGTGCTCGTAACAACCTCTTGAAAAATTTATTGAAATCTCAATAGCCGTTAATGGTGATTAGATGGTTATCAAACCTATTTATTTTTGATAACCTTTTTTTTGTTCGAGAATGATCCCTGCTCTATTTTCTAGCATATATTTTTAGAAAAATTAATGGTGCTGTAGATTAGGTGGTGAAATTTGTAATTAATCATATAAGAACTATTTTATGAAATACCATATCGGATATTTTTATTAATTTTTTATATTTTACTCTGATGCAATTTTTTTAAAGTTGGTATAAATAAACCTATAATTTAAAAAAAAAAAGTAAAAAACTTAACACTACTTCCATGTCCGATGAACTATGGTATGGTCACTATCACTGATACGGTTCACTTTCAAGTCATCCTCTTGGCAATGGCATCCGGTGATCGTACTTCTGTCCCATTCTTCTTAAATATCAAGCAGTGACCCACCACCAGAGGCAATTAGGTGGACCTCTGATCATCACATGGAAGTTTGTTGGAATTGGAGCTCTTTTTTCGAATAATACAAAAAAAAAACTTTTTTATCAAAATATATTCAAATCAAACTTATTTATCAAAGTGATGTGAGAGGGAAAAATGCCATTTTGAATGGCGTTTTTTCCCCTGCCACGTCACCCCCCATTTCCACGGTGGCAACGTCCCAAAAGAAGAAACGCCATTTGGAATGGCGTTTTTAAAAACGCCATTTCAAATGGCGCTTTTAAAAACGTCATTTTGAATGGCATTTTTAAAAACGCCATTCAAAATGACGTTTTTCAATTTTTCCACCCAAAAATAAAGAAAAAAATCGTGGAAAAATGAAAAATTATGTTTTTTAAAATTTGAAATTAGTAAATAAATTAAAAATTTTAATTTTGATTGAATTTTAAAATATAAAGATTTGAATTTGTAATTCATTAAAAAAATTAATTTAGATTTTTTATTTCAAAATTTTTTTAAAAGATGTCCAAAAAAATCTTAAGAAATTAAAAAAAATTATCATAGAAAATAAAAAAAGAGAAAAAAATATGAAAGAAATAAAAATTTGAAATTAAATTGAAAAATATCATTCGAAATACTTGTCTTCAAAATTTTTAAGAAAATTAAAAATTATAAAATTTTTAAAAAATAAAAAAAAAGAATTATAATGTAAAAATAAAAAAGAATAAAATTTTAAAGATAAATTGAAATTAAAATATTATTTCAAATTACTTTCTCAAATAAAAAATAATAAATTAAAAAAAGATTCAAAAAAATTTTAAAAATAGGCTAAAAAAATTTTATAAAAATAAAATAAGTCTTTAAAAATGCCATTTTGTAAATTAAACTTTAGAAAAAATAATAATTTTTTAATTAAAGAAAAAGAATAGGTAATAGAATGCTAAAAAGAAAAAAATGGAAGAGAAATGAAATTATAATTTCAAATGATAACTATTTTAAAATAAATAAAAAAAAGTATCATAGGAAAATAAAAAAATAACAATAAAATAAGAATTATAATTATAAATTTTAAAGAAATTTAATTTAAATTTAAATTAAAAATTATCATTTAAATTATTATTTTCATTATTTCATTTAATTTATTTATTAAAAGATTACAAATACATAATATAAAAAATTGTAAGAAAAGTAGATTTATATTTTTTAGTCGACCCCATGAATCGACTCATGGCTAAAAGAGTTTAACGGCACGCAAAATTTTTGACTGCGACACTCTGTGAGTCGATCCCTTGACTTTCTTTCTGGTAATTTTTATTTTTTAAATTTTTTAAATAGAGGAAGAGGGAGAGAGGAGGCAGCTCACCGTCGTGCTGTCGGAGAGACGCCGGAGTAGGGAGAAAGAAGAAGAGGGAGAAGGAGAGAAGAAGGGGGGAAAGGAGAAAACGCCGTTTCCTTCGGTGTTTTTTTATTCTTTTTCTTTTTTCTAAATTTTTTAAATTTTTTTTCATAATTTGTTTAATTATTTTTTTTAATTTATTAAATTTTTTAATGAGGATAGTAATTTGAATGATAATTTTTAATTGAAATTAAAGATAATTTTTTATTTTAAATTATAATTTCTATTTTATTACCATTTTTTATCTTTTATTTACTTTTTTTATGATATATTTTTTAATTTAATTTGTAATTTTTATAATTTAAAAATATAATATTAGTTTTCTTTCATTTTTATGATATATTATGTATTCTTTTCCTTTACTTAAATTTGTAAAGGAAGAAGGAGAAGATCGAGAAGGGAGAAGGAGAAGGGAGAAGGAGGGGAAAAAGGGGTTTGGGGAGGGGAGAGAATGGCGTTTTCTCTTTTTTTTTATTTTTTATTTTTTTTAATATCTTTACTTATCTATTTATAATTATTTAATAAATAAATTTAATTAAATAATAAAAATTTTTTAAATAAAAAAATTTATTAAGAATTTATTAAGAATTTATTAAAAATTATTTATTTAAAGAATTTTTAATAAATGATGTTAAATAATTAAAAATGAAATTTAACATAATTAAAAATGAAATTTAACATAATTAAAAAGTGAAATAATTAAAAAATAAAATTAAAAATGATGTTAAATAATTAAAAATGATGTTAAATAATTATTTATTTAAAGAATTTTTAATAAATTCTTTTTTTTTTATTTTTTAAAAATTTTATAATTTTTAATTTTCTTAAAAATTTTGAAGACAGGTATTTCGAATGATGTTTTTCAATTTAATTTCAAATTTTTATTTCTTTCATATTTTTTTCTCTTTTTTTATTTTCTATGATAATTTTTTTTAATTTCTTAAGATTTTTTTGGACATCTTTTAAAAAAAAATTGAAATAAAAAATCTAAATTAATTTTTTTAATGAATTACAAATTCAAATCTTTATATTTTAAAATTCAATCAAAATTAAAATTTTTAATTTATTTACTAATTTCAAATTTTAAAAAACATAATTTTTCATTTTCCCACGATTTTTTCCTTTATTTTTGGGTGGGAAAATTGGAAAACGCCATTTTGAATGGCGTTTTTAAAAGCGCCATTTGGAATGGCGTTTTTAAAAGCGCCATTCCAAATGGCGTTTCTTCTTTTTTTTTTTTTTTTGGGACGATGCCACCGTGGAAATGGGGGGTGACGTGGCAGGGGAAAAAACGCCATTCAAAATGGCGTTTTTCCCTCTCACATCACTTTGGTAAATAAGTTTAGTTTGAATATATTTTGATAAAAAAGTTTTTTTTTGTATTATTCGAGAAAAGAGCTCTTGGAATTGCTTGTGATTGATGTGAACTTTTCACTAACCTTGGATGCCATTTCTCAGCTTTAATTTCTAAAGATATTTCATATTAGTCAAATTCTTAAAGAAAAGGTTAGATAATGGGTTAGCTGAGAGGAGGTGCTAGGGCTGAAAACGATTTGGATATATATTGATTGATCCAGTTCCGGATCCATGCAAAGTGAGATTTGGATGATTTGGATATGAATTCGGACATGGATGCTTCGAATATTTTCGAACTTGGATATGGATTGAAATATCTGCAGGGATCTGATCGGATTCTATTACATTGAATCTACTTTTCCAACAAAAAAATCTTTTAATGTATTTTTGCCGTAGGTCTCGTTTGATTCACGAAAAGAATTTTTCTTAAGAATTTTTCTTTCTAAAAAGTAACTTCTTAAAAAATTATTTTCGAAGAATATATAAGATTTTGACATATTTGATTGACCATAAAAAAATGACTTATTATAAAATAGCTTATATTTGGTTAAGCATCAATTTTTCTGAAAACTATATAAAATACTTATTATATCCTTAATAGATATAAGAACATATCTTTTTTTTACTCATAAATTTTATATAAATATTAATATTATATTTATATAAATATAAATATAATATAAATATATTATAATATAGTATTAAATTATAATAATTTATTATGTTAATATAATATTAATATATATTAATATAATAAATTTATTAATATAGATACAAAAATATAATATTAAATATAATATTATATTTGTCACGCCTCCGATACGAGATTGTGAATCGAGGGTCATGGCAACCGCCGCATACTCATAGAAAACTCTTTCCATAAGCATGCAAGGCATCTTATCATGCTATTCTAAAATAACAGCGGAATAATTAGTCAATAATTTAAATCCAAAACATAACGATCTAAATTTTTTCTTTAATATCTCAATAAATTCAACAACAATTCAAAGGCTTTGCATCAAATTCAATAAGCCTTTCAACCTAAAATAAAAGTATGAAGATTCTGCTTCTGATCACTCTTCCATTCATATCTTGTACCATCTTAATTCTTCAACATCTGTAAAAACAGTAAAATAGGAGGTAATGAGCTAGACAGCCCAGTAAGCAATGATCACCTTCAACAGATTTTATCAGGCATTTAAGTAAATAATCATTTATAGAAAATAAGCATATAGAGTTTATCAATTCGAAATCAATTTCAATTATGCAACATAATTCATGCCAAATTCATTTCTTTTTCGAAAATTCAAGTTTCTTTCGAGATTTTAATTTCTTTTGTTCTTCAATTCTTTTCGTCAACCATGAGCTATGACCATATTTTTTCTGTGGCAGGGTCATAATACCGCGTATCTGCTTGCGGTAGGCTGCGAATCATCTGGCAGCCATGTCCTTTAGAACCGCTGGTCTCACTGGCGGTTTGTCGCTGGTCTCTCTGGCGACATGTCGCTGGTCTCGCTGGCGACATAAACCCTCAGGACAATCAATTGCCAACGTATATGCCCCCATTGGTAGGGTCCTTTACATAGTCAGGTTGTCAATTCATCATGTTTCTTATATCATAATTTTTCATAAATCATATTTCATATTCTGATTTCGATAATAAAACATATAATCATGTAGTATCGAAATCAATTAATATAATACATCATGAAATCAATATGTTCAAACATGCTTCATCATAACATTTCAAATAAGATATTTTCATAACAAAATACCATTCATCCAATTCATGCATCGTTTCACAAATCATGTCAGAAAAATATATTATAATTTATCGATAAATCTAGAAAAAGTGAAACATTATTTACCTCGAAGCATTCCAATAAATCCACATAATTCTATAAATTTTCTTTCAAAAATTTTGTTCGTAGATCATATCGCGATATCCCATGATCAAACATCCACAATCCTATACAGAATCAATTTCAATAATTAGAAAGAATACGAATACCATATTTCAATGGTTTAGATTGGGTCCGATCATCTAATTTCATCTAATCAAAATCTAATTAGGACCTAAACGATCCAAAGTTTGACTATCAGATCAAATCAGATTCGAAGTGATAGGACCGAGGTTTCTTCATCGATTGCATAAAATCAAGTAGAGAGAGAAAATTAGAGGAGAGAGAAATCAATGAGGTACAATTCGAATTGATCAGGTGACACAATCCAATATTACGATTGGTCCAATATCTCGATTAGTGAAATCAACATGATCAAATCAAGTCATGGCTAGATCAAAATTATGGATGATCAAATCTAAAGATTCATGGTCTGATCAAGGTGGGTGCCAGTACGCTGTCTGACAATCATGGATCAAGGTTCTTCATTAGAATCAGATCAAGACTATTAAAAATTTTTTTTTCATTGACTAACCTTTTTAGAGAGAGAATCAATCAAGAGATAGAATATTTTAGAGAGAGAAAATTTTAGAGAGAAAAAATCCATCTTGGATTCTTCAGACAATATGATTCAACAAATCCTGATCGATCGGATCAAATTATGCTGAAATTATTATGTGAACAATTCAATAAAATCATGAGAAATAAAATCTAAAAATACCTGACCTGATCAAAGTAGATGTCGGTGTACCATCCGACGATCATAAATTAAAAATCCATCACGAGGATCATTTAAATTCATCATCATTCTTCTCAAAATTTTAGAAATCTTAGGAGAGAGAAATAATCTAGAAAGAAGATTCTAGAGAGAGAAAGTAGAGAGAGAAAATACTAGTTCAGGCTGAAGAGAGAGAGGAAAGAGAGAGAAACTCTCTTTCTCATATTTTATTATTTATATCATTATTTATTAATTAATTTAATGATTTTTTTTTCTTTTCTTTTTTCTTTTCTTTTCCTTCTTTTTCTTTTCTTTTTCTTTTCTTTTTCTTTTCTTCTTCTTTTTCTTTTCTTCTTCCCGTGGGCTTGTTTTTGACCGAAACAGGGGATCTTTGATCCCCTCATTAGTTGGCCGGCCGGCGGTGCAGCCAGTGCGGGGATGGTCGGCAATCGAAGGAGAGGTGATCCGACGGCAAGAGGAGATCAAACCGGTGGTCGGCGGTGACCACCGGCGACGAAAAAATGGCAAAAAGGAAGGTTCTTCCGCAACAAAATTCGGTGACTCCGATCGCCGACGAGTGTGCACATCGGCACAGAAAGGAAGGGGGAGGAGAGAGGAAGGGGAGGAAGCTTACCTCCGACGCCGGCGAAGCTTTTCCGATGAGAAATTGGATGGCACAGTGACGGATCTCCGTGAGAAATTTTCGATGATTGCCGCCATTTTGCCCCGAGATTCTTTGGTAGGAAGAAGGGAGAAGGGTCTCCCCTTTAAATAGAACCGGAGGAGAGGAGTTTGACTCCTCTCCGATGAGGTTTCCGACTCCGATCAGGAGCCAGTCGGGAGAAGAAGACTCCCTGTGGGAGTCTTCTTCATTTTTTTTTTTGTTTGGGCTTTGGCTGGGATTCTGGTATGGGTTGGGCCATCACATTCTTCCCCTCTAAAAGAAATTTCGTTCTCGAAATTTTTTTTGCTTGAGTCTTCATAGTTTTCTTATTTGAATCTCATCCACAAATTTTTCAATAGTCTAATTCTTGATATGAATTCATTCTTAAATCATTTCATAAGGAAAAAATCGATATATTAATATCGATCTGAAACGGAACCATTCATTTTCTTATTTATCAAGACCAACATCTTAAAGATTTTTAATATTTCAAGATTTCAAAATTATGATCTCATTTTCTGTAAAAAAAATTATGTTCAATATCTCATGACTCAAATTAAATCTATCTCTTATGAATAGAAGAAGGTCAATGTCTCTATTCTTGCTTAAGAACTTCATTCATCATCATTCATTTATTTATTTATTTATTTTAAAATATTAACCACTCTTAATTTCAACCCATCATAAGATAGGAAAACATACTTCTATGAATCATATGATGACATCCTAATCAATCAAAATTTAAAAATATTTTCTCTTATTCGTACTTTCAAAGGTTGAAGATTTATCATTTCAATCTCATTCTCGAACTTTTGATATTTTAATTCTCGATACAACTTTATCATTAAGTTATTTCATAAAGATCAATATCACCATTATTGATTGAATCAATATCACTATTTCTAGTCATCAAAATTTTCTTACTCAAACCCTCAAACTCTTAAATATTTTAATTTTTGAAGTAAATTTTATCATTAAATCATTCCATAATGAAAATCAATAACTCAAAAATTGATCCAAATCAAAACTATATTTTTCTTATAATCAAAATCAATGTCTCTATTCTAAGTAAGTATATTAATTTTCTTTATCTAAACATTAACAACTCTTAATTAATCGATTCATTATCAAATTAAATTATAAATAACTCCAATCCATCTTTTGTAGAACAATCGTCAATATCAATAGATAACCTCAATCTTTTTCATTCAGTCAGAGAAATAATAATAATAAAAAAAGTTTAAACTTTAAATTTTATTATACTCTGAAGATAAATATTTGAGTATAATAATCTAAGATCGAAATCATCATTCGATGAATAATCTCAAATTCTTCCTAATAAATAGAGAATTATAAATTTTAATTTTAAGATAGAGAAAATTTATCTCTAAATATTCTAAATCTAAAATAAAAAAAATCAAAGGTCCACTCATCCTAGAATTAGGATGCTAATTATTTTTGTAGCATAGTAGGTGGAAGCTCTACTTTTAAAAATCATATTAGGATATCTAAAATAATTTAAAATTTTAAAATATTATTCTTTCTAATATCCATGAATTTTTTGTATCAAACTATATCATTTATCATAATTTTTTAACTTAAAGAGTCAACATTCCTGACTTACTCAAAGTAATCCAGATTACCATACTTCCGCTGCGCACTCTGATCTAACAATCAAAATTTCTTAGCTTCACCAAAAAAAAAAATTGATCAAATTATTTCTTTACCTTATCAATAGAAAAGATCTAAAATTTTAAATTTCAATTGAAGTCAAAGATTAACTTTCGATTCTCATTCATATTTTTACTGATGTACAATAATCTTGATTAACCCTTGAGTCCAATATCATATTTAAAACCATCATATAGATTTACTATAATCAATATGAATCAAGTCTTAATTCTCATATCAATTCAATTCGATAATTTTCAAATCAAAATCTTTATAAGTCAAATCAATGAAAAAAAAATCCTTCGATGCTCCACCAAATTTGGACATGATCAGAATATATAAGAATTTTAAATTATTATTTTTTTCTAAAATTTCTATAATCAAAATCTTTAATATCTATCACATATCTTTTCACAACAATCATACAAGTCTCAAAAATCAAATCTCCATTTAATAGTAGATTCAATTAGGGACCTCGTTAATAAAAGTAAAAGAACTTCATATCAATTTCTAAATCCAAAAATTTTAAATTATAAATTCACATGGATCCCTTAATCTGAAATAAATATAAATCAGATATTTTATCTTAATCTAAAGATATCAATTTTTCATTAACAACCTCAACAATAAAATTAGAAAATCTCTTGATCAACTTAGATACGAAATTTTTAAATTGAAATTTCACACATATCATGTAGTCTCCAAGAGACATAATAAGATCCATTATTTAGATCTAAGAATGATGATTAAAGATTCCAGTACGATGAATATTCTACAACCTCAAAATCAATTTCATCAATAAAAAATAGGCTTCTTTGCAATATCCTCAAATATGCATTTATCCTAATATGCCACTTTATATATAATCTGCATACCAAATTCACTTTCGATAAATATTCCAATCAAGCATAAAAAAAAAACTTTCTTAGCCCATTCTGGAACAACATTTTATTATCAAATCTTTATCTTGTCAATAATAGTCAACTTCTCAACTAGAAGTAATATCATAGTATTATTCTTACATCGAATTAGAACTTACGATTCACTTGAATAACCAATGATCAAATTAATAACCATAATGCACAATAAAATTTTATATCAATCCTTTTGTGATTACTTTCGATCAAGATCTAACTAATCATATCATGATCTATAGGTTATCCATCATATTTCAACCTCCATATATCATAATCTCTGACGATCCTTTTATACATAATCTTAATGTTTAATCAAAAATTATAAATATTTCTCCCACTACAATCATCAAAGATCTACACTATAATGTCCCTGGTGTCTATCCATTTACACCAATTCTATATCTGATTCTATGTTTCATAATTCATCCACTTATGCTCTGATACCATATTAATTGTCACGCCCCCGATCCGAGATTGTGAATCGAGGGTCATGGCAACTGCCGCATACTCATAGAAAACTCTTTCCATAAGCATGCAAGGCATCTTATCATGCTATTCTAAAATAACAGCGGAATAATTAGTCAATAATTTAAATCCAAAATATAACGATCTAAATTTCTTCTTTAATATCTCAATAAATTCAACAACAATTCAAAGGCTTTGCATCAAATTCAATAAGCCTTTCAACCTAAAATAAAAGTATGAAGATTCTGCTTCTAATCACTCTTCCATTCATATCTTGTACCATCTTAATTCTTCAACATCTGTAAAAACAGTAAAATAGGAGGTAATGAGCTAGACAGCCCAGTAAGCAATGATCACCTTCAACAGATTTTATCAGGCATTTAAGTAAATAATCATTAATAGAAAATAAGCATATAGAGTTCATCAAATCGAAATCAATTTCAATTATGCAACATAATTCATGCCAAATTCATTTCTTTTTCGAAAATTCAAGTTTCTTTCGAGATTTCAATTTCTTTTGTTCTTCAATTCTTTTCGTCAATCATGAGCTATGACCACATTTTCTCTGTGGCAGGGTCATAATACTGCGTATCTGCTTGCGGTAGGCTGCGAATCATCTGGCAGCCATGTCCTTTAGAACCGCTGGTCTCGCTGGCGGTTTGTCGCTGGTCTCTCTGGCGATATGTCGCTGGTCTCGCTGGCGACATAAACCCTCAGGACAATTAATTGCCAACGTATATGCCTCCATTGGTAGGGTCCTTTACATAGTCAGGTTGTCAATTCATCATGTTTCTTATATCATAATTCTTCATAAATCATATTTCATATTCTGATTTCGATAATAAAACATATAATCATGTAGTATCGAAATCAATTAATATAATGCATCATGAAATCAATATGTTCAAACATGCTTCATCATAACATTTCAAATAAGATATTTTCATAACAAAATACCATTCATCCAATTCATGCATCGTTTCACAAATCATGTCAGAAAAATACATTATAATTTGCCGATAAATCTAGAAAAAGTGAAACATTACTTACCTTGAAGCATTCCAATAAATTCACATAATTCTATAAATTTTCTTTCAAAAATTTTGTTCGTAGATCATATCGCGATATCCCATGATCAAACATCCACAATCCTATACAGAATCAATTTCAATAATTAGAAAGAATACGAATACCATATTTCAATGGTTTAGATTGGGTCCGATCATCTAATTTCATCTAATCAAAATCTAATTAGGACCTAAACGATCTAAAGTTTGACTATCAGATCAAATCGGATTTGAAGTGATAGAACCGAGGTTTCTTCATCGATTGCATAAAATCAAGTAGAGAGAGAAAATCAAAGGAGAGAGAAATCAATGAGATACAATTCGAATTGATCAGGTGACACAATCCAATATTACGATTGGTCCAATATCTCGATTGGTGAAATCAACATGATCAAATCAAATCATGGCTAGATCGAAATTATGGATGATCAAATCTAAAGATTCATGGTCTGATCAAGGTGGGTGCCAGTACGCTGTCTGACAATCATAGATCAGGATTCTTCATTAGAATCAGATCAAGACTATTAAAAAAATTTCTTCATTGACTAACCTTTTTAGAGAGAGAATCAATCGAGAGAGAGAAAATTCATCTTGGATTCTTCAGACAATATGATTCAACAAATCCTGATCGATCAGATCAAATCATGCTGAAATTATCATGTGGACAATTCAATAAAATCATGAGAAATAAAATCTAAAAATACCTGACCTAATCAAAGTGGATGTCGGTGTACCGTCCGACGATCACAAATTAAAAATCTATCACGATGATCATTTAAATTCATCATCATTCTTCTCAAAATTTTAGAAATCTTAGGAGAGAGAAATAATCTAGAGAGAAGATTTTAGAGAGAGAAAGTAGAGAGAGAAAATACTAGTTCAAGCTGAAGAGAGAGGGAAGAGAGAGAAACTCTCTTTTTCATATTTTATTATTTATATCATTATTTATTAATTAATTTAATAATTTTTTTCTTTTCTTTTTTCTTTTTTTTTCCTTTTCTTTTCCTTCTTTTTCTTTTCTTCTTCCCATGGGCTTGTTTTTGACCGAAACAGGGGATCCCCTCATTGGTTGGCCGGCCGGTGGCGCAGCCGGTGCGGGGATGGTCGGCGGTCGAAGGAGAGGTGATCCGACGGCAAGAGGAGATCAAACCGGTGGTCGGCGGTGACCACCGGTGATGAAAAAATGATAAAAAGGAAGGTTTTTCCGCAACAAAATCCGACGACTTCGGTCACCGACGAGCGTGCACATCGGCACGGAAAGGAAGGGGGAGGAGAGAGGAAGGGGAGGAAGCTTACCTCTGACGCCGGCGAAGCTTTTCCAGCGAGAAATTGGATGGCACAGTGACGGATCTCTGTGAGGAATTTCCGACGATTGCCGCCATTTTGCTCCAGGATTCTTTGGTAGGAAGAAGGGAGAAGGGTCTCCCCTTTAAATAGAACCGGAGGAGAGGAGTTTGACTCCTCTCCGGTGAGGTTTCCGACTCCGATTAGGAGCCGGTTGGGAGAAGAAGACTCCCTGCGGGAGTCTTCTTCATTTTTTTTTTTTTGTTTGGGCTTTGGCTGGGATTCTGGCATGGATTGGGCCGTCACAATATTAATATTAATATTATATTATTAATATTATATTCATATAAATATTAAGATAATATTAATATTATATTATATTACTATTTAGTATTTTATCCTAACCATCTATTGATATTTTGCAAAATCTTAGTCATGGATTTAATGGGATATTTTGAGAAAAAAAATAACACCACTTCTTATTCCGAAAGTACCAAAATCCACCTCTCTCGTGGATTTTCACTCTCATGAAATATGAGAAGTGACTTCTCATGGAAAAAAAATTTTCTACTCTTTTTCCTCTTAAAACTCCAATCAAACAAGAGATCCCCTCTCCATTTTCTAGAAAGTACCTCTTTTCTATCCACTTTTCATCAACCAAATGAAACTTTTTTTTCTTTGCGGCGCTCTCCTTTTAACTCTACTTTGATAGCCATGTCACCACCTCCTCCATCTCCGTAGGCCACCGGCCTTAGATTCTTATGTCCACCACCCCTCCCATGTTCATCATTCATCTCACCATTCCCATGGCTCACCACTAGACCACAACCCTCCATCTCCCCACCCACAGGTGGGGTCAAGGAATTGTAAGGGGTTAATTTATTCAATTGCTAGCAGCAATAGGGTAAAATGAAATTTTAGAAGACTACATTGATCTATAATTATTATTAGATTTGAGAGCAATTATCTGACAAAATGTTATGACCGATGAACCATCCTCTCAAGGAGTGCAATGATTGATAAACAGCTGATATGTATGTGTAATTAATTGATTGAAAGTTTTTGGTAAATTTCAATTATTGTTACCATCTCTTTCCACAATGCTGGTCTTGTAGTTAATGATTTTGGATTTAAATATTTGGCATCCATTAGCAACTTATTAAGTGAAGTAGATCATCAAGATATTTTTTAGTGCTCCTGCATTTCAATCTGGAAGTTTTAGCAAATATGGATTTGGTCAATAACTATTTAACATCCATATTCATTTCGACGAAATACAAAAATTGACTAATATCTTATTTGTATCGGTGTCATTTCGAACAAATATGGACACAAATTTTAAGATTTGATCAATACTCAAATTTGAATTTGTATACCATTAGACTAATATGAATATAGATACAAAATATGAATATCTGATCCATTCTTAGCCCTAGAAGATGGTATGCATATTGAGGGCGACCAGTCATGGTTAATAATAGGCTAGTCATCATATGACTTCTTTTAACCTAGTGTTTAGGCATAGGGAAGCCAAGCTCAAAAGCAAGTTATGCTTATTTTTGCGCTCCTTCCTATGGTTTGTCGGTGACTAAAGAGCTAAAAATTCATTTTAGGTGACAATCTGATCAAAAGTAAATAAAAATAAGTTTTTAATTTTTAGTCATGACAATTGGTGTAGGCATTTTCTTTTCAAATAAATTTTTAGGCAATACTTCATGCAACCCATTTTTATGCATCACCTTCCTGGTATCAAAGAAATTGGAGAGAGGGGGAGAGAGAGGGGATTGGGGAGAAGGTAGACCAAGCTTCTTTTGGCTTCCAAGAGGGAGCTAAAAATTGAAATTTTTTGGATTTCGATGAACTGATACCTAAAGAATCGTCCTTCAAACCATTGAAAGATCATGCAGTCACATGTTGGTGCACCTTGATCCAATGTGTTTGATGTCAGAGCTCTTCTTACTTCTAACGTCTTCTTTGCAGAGTCTTTGTATCGAGTGAGAAGGGTAGAGAAAGTAGTCCGTCAAGGTGGAAGTGCAACGAGGCTTCTACACCAATACTCAGTTCCACTTTGTTTCCCTTTTATTTGTACTTTAATTTATTTTATTTTTGACTAAATTTTGATCTTTTTCTATGCCTATTTTCCATTAGCTTGTTAAAAATTAATTATAAGCCTTGTTGTGGTGTAGGTAGGAGGATATTATTAGTCCTACATTAGTCGTGAGTCGAAAGAGACTCTAACTTATATGAAATGAGATATTCTCTTTCATGTGAGGCTCTTTTAAAAGATAAAATTACGAGGCCCTCTGCCATAGTGCTAGAGGCTGAAGTGAATAATACTTGACGTATGCGAGATTGGAAACCGATCATCCGAACTATGAGTTTTTGATTGTAATATTGACGTCCATCATAAGGCCGACGTGTCTCCGATGGACTGTGGTGTATTTGCAACCTTATCCAAAGCTCCTTTTGACTGAAGAGCTATGTTGTGGTATAAATGAAAGGATATTATTAGTCCCATATTGGTTATAAGTCAAGAAGAACTCTAGCTTATATAAGACAAGATCTTCTTTCCTGTGTGAGGTATTTTTTAAAAGACAAAATAGCCCTAAATCTTAGTCCCGGAGACTACCAACAAACTATTAATCTCTTGATATTTGTTTCAGCCAAAGAAAATGCATGGGCACTCATTATGTGCACAGAAAAATCCATGAAGTCCAGATTAGAATTATTGGTTTGGCAACTTTATAAGCAACCAACTCCCGTGTGTGGAGCCAATTATGCAAGATGCACCATTAATATTCTCTTGTGCCATAGCAAAACAATTATTGGGGTGCACATAACCGGATCTCGATAGCCTTACTTTTTTTCTAAAAAAAAATCTTTTTACTCATACAACCTTTTTTTCTTTTTTGTGCTAATCAAAATCTCTGGTCCGAGAGCTCCCCACCCCATCACCAATCCTTTGGTTTTCCCCTCTCATGCATCCGCATGACGTGGTGTGCACCCGAGTGCGTATGGGTCCGAGAGAGGACGTGCATGGGAGTCTATGGTAGAGATAAAAGGGTGAAAACGGATTTCTATAAAATTTTATTATGCATCAAAATGAAAAATAATTAGTGGAATAATATTTTAATTAGGTCATTAGAGGTAAGTTCATATAGGATCTATTTATTTGAGGCTGTAAAGCTGCTAAGAGTCCAACTCCTTTGCTGTATACATTTTGCATTGCAGGAGGATGTGCATCATTAGATAGCTGCCATATCATCAATCTTGAAGATGGTAGATATCATTCATATAGAAAATAGAGATCATCATGTTGCATGTCACATTCATATATCAGACTTTGGTTCCAAATATAGTGGGCAAAGAGATGAATCACAGGCCTGATCCATTTTTAATATGGACCATGTGATAGCTATCCAAAAATATATACAACTCTTCTGATTCTAATGCAGGGAAAAGCTATTTATGCAATTAAAGATTGTCCCATAACTCCTATTAGTTAAACAAATCACTCATCCACTATCAAGCCATGTTGGGCATCCAAACTGGAACATCTCCATTTTCTCAGTTCAATTAATTATAGCATGCGGATCCTCTATTGTGCACTGCATGATGTGACGCACAGCATGCATGCCTGCACAACTATGCGATGCGTACCATGATGCATTGCATGCACATCAGAGGATCCTTATCCTTCGTTATAAGGTCTTTACCGGTTTGAAGCCATTAAGGCTATTATAATGCTTATAGCGGCCATTATATCCACAATTCCTAATAAGAATGCCATATGTTCACTTGTTCTGCAACCTAGCAATGATGCATATGGTTTCATGGTTTCATCAGACTTGCTGCGTGTACTCTAAATTAATCTCCCATGCATGATGTAGATCATAGTATAGTCAAAAGAAAATTTATTTTAAAATAAAATATATTAGTTTATTTTATGCACCCACAAACACTCGTTAAAAAAAAAATTCTATATTCAATAAATGAATATTCTAAAATATCTTTGTACAGATAATTAGTCAAAAAAAAAAAAAAACTATGGTGCAATACATGCAAACCATTGCAATTAGAAAAGCACATAACAATTACAAGACATATGATGTGAATGTTGCTATTGCGTTTCTCTTTCATAAAATTAGAAAATGGATCTAATTACTTCATTTTTGGGAGATGCGATTCTTTCATGTTTCTATTTCATAAAATTGTTCAAACAAAGAGCCCATAATTACTATTCTATCAGAGAGAGCGTGGACGTATATAGCTCTCAGACCTTCCCTCCTCTCATGATGTTGGCTAGTTTTTCCAAGAAAAAAGTAAACCAAATCAAAGGAACATGCAGATTAAATTATGATTAAATGCTACACTCATGATAAAAGTAAAGTGGCCTTATCCTCCTGAAGTAGGTGGGCATTCCAAAGCTAAGCTATGACTTCTTTAGCTTATCTCTGCCACCCATGATTACAATCGATCACATGATGATGCATGGTGATGGGAGACATTGTGAGTCCCACACGAGCATGATATCTTATTCTTGTTTGGCTTTTGACATCCCCTCCCTGAGATGGGATAAGGTGGAAGGTTCTCAATTGGCTTTGTGGGGCTCTAAGCTTAACAAAGATGGATGATATCTTTCAGAGCCTAAGGACTTCCAAGTGGCACCAGATCTGATATCTACAATGCCCATCAAATAATCTCAACCACCCATTTTTTTCCCTGACCAACTTTTCTCATCTCCTTCCCCATAGCACTGCAGAGCAGAGCACACTTTGGCCTCCCCAACCGTCATCAGAAACCTCACCTTCCCACTGATCCTGGTAAGATCGCAGCATATTAAATACCTTTTTTCTTTTTTTGGGGGGGGGGGGTAAGAACAGCATATTAAATACTTTGATAAGAGTCATTTTCTATTCAGTATAACAATTATATCATTTACTGCATGCATATTAAAGAACCCTTTGCATAATTTCTAATATTTAATATGGTGAAAGTTGGTTTCTTGTACCTGGATCAATAGTTATGGAAGCAAATTTACTATTGCTGGCTCTTAATATCTGTTCTTTTTGTCAAGCTCAAGTTCTAGCTTCACTCCATGAATCCCTTTAGTCCTCCCAATTCAATATAACTTGACTCTTTCTTGTCTATATTTAATGTGGCTTTTTCTTGTTTTTCTTCTCAAAGGTGGAATGGAAGGAGAGCAAACCAAATGAAGGAGAGAGAAAGCCTATGAGTGGTGACTGAATCAAAGTTGGACGAAATTGGACTAGCTAGCTTAGACACCAAGACCAGTCCCAATTGAAACCCATAGGCCCAACATATCTCTTTAGTTGTTCTCTCCATTCATTCCGGCATGTCTGCTTCTTACTCTATTCCATCATGGACACTCCCATCACCAATTCCTCCATTGCAGCAGCCCAAGCAATTAAACTACCAATTCAGAAGGTTTGTTCCAGTCGTTCATTGCATATCAGACTCCAAGGAAACATCAATAGGCAATGGAAATACTGATCTAAGAATAGGATCACCGATCATTGTCGTGGAGGCTCCACCGATGTTGAAGACCGCCAGCTCGATTCCTACATTGAGAGCTAACTCTGGATTAGTCAAGCCAGGTGATGTGGGAAGGTATCATGACTCATCTCTCACAAATTTTCCATCGATATTATTGAAATCATGTATAACTTGAGCAACAATATTCTTGAACTATCAGAAAAGTTTTGAATGGTAGTAATTCTATTCTTGTCATTGAGTCATTTGCAAAAATGAGTCTCCTAATTATTATCTGATAACTAAAGTACAGGTTTTATTATTTCTTCTTGAGTTATCCATGGTGAATCTAAGTAATATTTATCGATTACAAATTGATACCATTGTTATGAATGGCGATGTTTGTCCATAAGTTGTCGCTTTGGCTTGTTGTGTGATTGTTGTAGATGAACTTTTATGAATAATATATTAACAAGTTTATGTATCTATTGTTCTTTTTTTAAAAAACAAAATTGTTATCCTAACTTTTGACATCTCTTAGCATGTTATATATGGGAACCTCCCATTCCACCCAGCTGCAAATCTCCCATTAGCAAATACACCAGTTGCATGATTTATTTTAAGTTTCATCATGATTCATGCTCTCTTCAACTTATTGCTTGTAGATGGAGGGTCAACTCAATAGATATTTTCCTTTAGCATATTATGAGCAATGAACATATTAGAGATATGACAAATAAATCATGGAATTGTTATACTGCAGAATTGTAGCAAGGAAGCCTAAAGATGTATGGGCAGTTCGCTTAGCAATTGGTACCTATCTCCTGGATGGCAAGCATTTCAAACCCTTGGACATTGAAGAATGAGGACCAAGGATCAAGAGATGTGGTATCTTTTATGTTCATGATGCGCATATTGATTATGTTTTTTTTTTTTTTTTTGTTTTTTGTCTTTGTTGATTATGTATTCAAGGGAAACATTTTGTAAATATGTATAATAATGCAGTGTGTGTCTCTTATACTCTTCCATGAGACTACTTGTAATCAATGTTTAGGCCCTTTAACAGCCTTAAAAAAAAAAAAAGAAAAAAAAAACTATGTTTTTTTTCTGAAGACACTACTTGTAATCAATGTTTAGGCCCTTTAACAGCCTTTTTTTAAAAAATATATATATTTTTTTTTCTGAAGACTTTCCGTTAGTAGTTATGGAATATGCATCACCACAAAAAATAAAAATGAAAATGGACGTGTTTGGTGATTATGTTCGCGCTGGTTGCAAGTGGATTTAGTAATAATAAAAAAAACAGTAGTTCTAGCGTCCATGCAGAAATCTCTTTGCCATTGTGCCTTGGTGAACCTTGACCAGTGCTTTTTATCCTATAATTAGAAATAAGTTGCTTAACTCCAAAGCACCGTACCCCACATCTAACTCTTTGGGCCACAATCAAGTGAAGTACTGCAACAAGGTCACATGGCTCAGATTCTAGTTAGCAACGATTTTTAGGGGTGATCCCTCGGCAACTAGAATGAAAATCAAAATAAATTAAAATTAAAATAATTAATTTTTTTAAAATATTTGATTTGTAATTGGAATTAGAATCGAAATTTGAATAAAAATTTGAATCCTTGGAGAAGAATAGGGATTGAGTTATAGGTATATTAAACCATTCTCATTCTATTACGAAATCGGAATCAGAATAGGACTCCTCTTGACCAAACAGTTGAAATAGGAGTCATTCATTTTTATTCGGATTCTAGACTCCAACTCCCTCCAACCAAACACCCTCTTAATATTTTGCTCTTTTATCACCGGTGGGATCCAATTACCTAGTTGTTTTCCTACTATAATGACCAAAATATAATAAAAAAATGATTTTTCTTAAAAAAAATAGTATTCATTTGAATAGAACAATGTCTCCAATCAAATCTTTATGCTGGCTGAAAAGATAATCTTTTAATTAATCAGCAGCAGCTTGAACGAATTACAGCATTGCTTTTTATGTTACCATCAATTATTTTGCATCAATGGGTATCATAGCAGCTGATATTTTATTCCCAAACACATCCAGTCTGAGACAGAATTGGGCAGATAACAGCCTCCTGGTGAATGATCCATGTTATTGAAATCTGAACATCACTTCCACATCCAATGAACTTAGTCTGGTCAATATCACTCTCATGGTTCATTTCCAAGTCATTGTCTCTGTGATGCTATCTGATGAGTTCGCTCCTCTTTCCTATTCTTCTCCTTTCTTAAAGTCAAGCAGTTAGAATTGCTTGGGCAAAGTGTGATGTGAACTTGTTAGCTTAGCTTTCTAAAGGTAATTGCATATTATTCCAATTGTTGAAGGAAAGGTTTCAGATTATGGATAAGTTGAGAGGATGTGGTGTAGAAAGATGGGAATTAGCTAGGGTTAATAATAGGCCGAGGGTCTTTGGGCCTGCACGACTCTTTAAGGACATACCTTTGGGGCCCAAATTGGAAACCTTTGGTCAAGTGTTCGAAAGGTTCAATTAGCCCTGGTGTTGAGGGTGGAGCTGCATGAACAATTCTCGAGCTCAACTGAAAAATAAATGTGATTCAAACTTAGTTTTGAGCTACATGAACAATTCTCCGGCGCAAGCTGATCACAAACTCTTGGGTCACACTAACAGTCCTATCATTTTATTGGGCCTTAGGAAACTTACACTTTAATTAAAATTAAAAAAAACATCCAAAAAGCATTTAGATTCTAACAGCCATCGTATGATATATGGGCAATACAAAATCTATGGTATACCATTTTCGGTGATGATGGCTCTAGGATTGATGCCCCATTTGATATTTCAATGGATTGTCTACTTTGGCCTCTAGTTTATGGCATGAGGCTTTATATTTTTAACTTTTACAAGGTATTTTATGGAGAAGAGAAGGTCCCATTTCATATAAGATAGACTCTTCTATGGCTCACAATCAATATGAGACTAATAAAGTCATCCTCTTCATGACCGTCTTGTCTTTAGCTGTAATAAGTTTGAAATATAAAGAAATAGATAATAAAATATTTTAATGTAATTTTAATTTTTTATAAGTTCAACTTTTTATAATCTTTTGAAGATGAAGATAATTTAAGAAAAAAAATATATGTATGTATGTCATCAAATCATTTTAATGGTTTATTCGTGAATACTTTGAATTTGGCTCAAAAAAAAAAAGAAAGAAGAAGCAGCAGCAGCAGCAGCAGCTAGCTTATGATTGGCTCAAGTACAGAGTAAGCTGAACTTGCGCTAGGCTTGGCTTAGTTGAGTTCAACCCATTTAGACGATCTTTATCCGTCAGTTGACTTCCATGGGCTTTCTCTGGCCCAGCCCACGAAAAAAGGGGAGAGAGAAAAAGGGCAACCGCTGCTCCGCCGGAACACCAGAACCGAACTCGAAAGGGTTTCTCACTCTCCCCGTCTGTCGCAGACTTGTTTCTTCCCTCCGCTGTAAAACACGAGGAAGAGATCTCTCACAAAGCTCCAATGGCGGCTGCGGCGGCGAGAAGCGCTCTCCTGAAGTACCTCAGGGTGACGGTGGCATCTCCGGCGCCTCTTTGGCCGGTGGTCCCCCTCTCCTTCTCCCAGCTCCTCCTCCGCCGCCGCGGCTTCTCCGACGAGGCTAGGGGAACCTTCCTCGACAAGTCTGAGGTTGCCGATCGGATCATCACCGTCGTCAAGAACTTCCAGAAGGTCGATCCCTCCAAGGTGGTCTCAATCTCAAGTCCCCCAATTCCCTCGGAAGTCTAGGGTTTCTCTGATTCGAGTGTGAGCTTGGAAATTAGGGTTCATTAAGGGTTTATTTCATTGCTGAAACTCTAAGGAACCGTTTTATTCTCATATTCTACGTGCTTCGGCATTTAGAATTTTCCGAATTATCATCATTCGTCACATGATTGGCATTTCATGTTGTGTGTTTTAATGGTACGTCACATTAATTTTTTTATCTATGTGTTTGTTTTGCTACATAAAGTTGGTTTGAATCCACAACCCCAAACTATATGATCCCGTTGGCGTCTTTCGATTGAGTCGTTTTTGCTGATTCGATGGTGCTTTCATTCTTTTCCCGCTTGATTAAAAAAAGTGTCTTTTATTGTTTTCTTGTGATTCTTATTAGTAGTGTGGTGTTTACTTGATCAACTAATAATTTTGAGAAGTGCTATTAAAATTATAAATATAGCATCGAAGCTAACATTTAAATTTTAATCTATATGCATCTATCCATAGTGATGTACATAATTTCTTACCGTTCTAATTTCGTGTACCCTGGTCTTGTTTCAAAGCATAGGCAGCAGGCGGTGAAGTAATATTTAATTGAAAGAAAGTAGTTAGAAAACTGAAATAGCTTGAAATCTGTTGGAATGGCTTTGTTCGCAATTATACTGATGCTGATTATGAATATGGTTTGATAATATCCCATGGGCATTCCTAGAACACTAGTTCTGTCTGTGACTTTTAGAATAGATAACTAACTCAGCATCCACAGAAGTAGGTCTTGTTGCCTTGGTGTCTTTCTAATCAAAGTTCTTAGATCTTAGCCCCAGTTTGTTATTCATTACCTCAATCTGTATCTGCCCTTATCCTTGATGTATTACTGTTAGCCCATGGGTAAAAATAGATGCAGTACCTCAACTTTGTCGGTGCTCTGTTCCCTGTCTTTCACATTTGTGTTATTTGCTGTACTTTTTTCATTCTGTGTTCTAGTTATTCACTAAATTAATCACATTCCTGGCAAACATATGATGTTATGATCCATTACAAAACTAGTACTATGTTGTGCATAATTTAATGATTAAAAAGCTGGATAAATCCTGCAACCCCTCAAATTTTATGTGAATGCTTCAAGGGCTTGCATGTTTATCATATCATCTTCCAACACCCCCCCCCCCCCCCTTCTCTTCTTTGAGAATATTGCTAGTAGATTATGCTCATTACTTTAATGCTCAATGTTAAGGGAAACATAGATTCCTTTGTATTTTTTCCCCTTTCCTTCTTCAAGCTGGAGCCTACCAGCATTACTTAATAGCGTATGAGCCATATTAGAAGGATTTTCTGAGTTGTTAGCATTGTGACTCTTACTTCAAAATTGCACCCTGAATGCATGTATTCATCTGTTGTGTGATTAAGTTTCTGTATGCATGAGCTTATGTAGGTCTTCCACAATCCTAAACCATAGCCTTTGGTGAAACATTGCATCACTTAGCCTCAAGAATTTGGGGAAACAACATGAACTTATCCTAATTAAATATACTAGGGAAGAGAATCGACAATGAAATGTAACATGAGATCATCTGATTCCTGCATTAATGCAAGTACAAATCACATTGTTTTGACTTAATTCAAGGAAAATAATTTTTGGTTCTTATTTGAATTTTTTAACTAAAGATTAGCATTCTAATGCCTTGATAAGAGGTTGTATCTATGTGCACTTTACTGTTTTTCCTCTTCTCCTGCAGGTTTGATGTTTCTTCATGTTCATTCCTAGTTTTTTCCTCAGATTTCGAAATACTATTTGTTACATTCTTAAGGCTGTACACAAATCTCTCCTTGGGAAGAGTTGATGCCTGAGTTCTAATTTTGGTTTTCTTGCCAGGATGTTGCTTATAGAAGGTCATTATATTGAAAATAAAAAAAAAATAATGCACGATCATGTGATTAAAAAAAAAAAATCTAGATTTATGATGTGCATAGGCAATTGATGAAAACAAAATCTAGACAAAAGCAGATTTATCTGCCTTGTTGGCATATATTGAACATGTGTGATACTGTATAATTAAGAGTGACTGGTCGATAGCATATGCCAAAGGACGATCTCCATATTGTCACAAAGATGCATGGAGCAGTAATACATGTATTAGCTGTGACACCACAATGAAATTTTTACCTGAGCCTGCATGAGCATTCAGCCTTTAAGCCCTCATCATATATGAGTATTATAAATGGATTATTGATTCAGGAAGGACCATATTGTATTTAATTCACAAATGATGTATCGTTGCTTGACAGGACAAATTTAATGTCCAAAAAAATTAATTTATCAAGGTTAATGGATCATAGGTTTAGAACAAAAACAACGTATATGGCTTGTGAATAGAGAGGAATATTTATACATACTAGCTACTTAAAATGTATGCTTCAATCATGATCAAAAGAAGTTTTAAACAGTATTAGATGAGGCTAGAGGAAATGCATGTTGGGTATCCTGCAAGCTTGGTGGACTTCTGAGAACAAATATTATGAGGACCACAATATGGGCCATATGAATGTGTGGAAATAAAAAGAACATAGAACATAAAACAGCATAACATGATAAGTTGTAGTGATATCAAGAAGGATGTGACTAAAGGGTATTAAACCAGAGTTGCGTTGATAACAGAGCAGAAGAGTGTCGACATTTACGTCAGAGTGATGTTTGGCCAATATTCTTTAGAAATTATACTTATTCCGCATGATGTGGATTACCTAAAAATTTGAAAATGCTGTGGCATTGTTAAGATGTTGCTTCATAAGCTGTAATTTTTGTAAGAAGCAACACATATATTGAGGTGATATGTTTATTGTCATAAAATAAAGTATTTAGAATATGCTTGTTTGAAATATTACATTGCCCACCAAGGGGTGGTACTTGCTGTTTTGACCAGCTCAAGTATTGCCCTGTGGTATTTTGCAAGACTTTGGCTGCAATGGCATGTTGGGAAATGTTCATCATCATTGTCAGCATCATTACTATCATTAGTCAACAATTGCGAGTCACAAATGATGGGCAATGTAATAAAATTATTGTAGACAAATAAAATTATATTGGTTCTTAATTCATGAATGCCAAAATTTTGTAATATTATGGGCCATACTTGACACTGTAAATTGATATACTCCTAATGAGATCTAAAATTAAAGTGGTCTGATATTGTGATCTTTGTGCAGGTCACTCCAAATGCTCATTTCCACAAGGACCTTGGTCTGGACAGTTTGGACACCGTAGAGATTGTCATGGCCCTAGAAGAAGAATTTGGGTTTGAGATCCCAGACAACGAAGCAGACAAGATTGATTCCGTTAATGTAGCTGTTGACTTTATTGCTTCACATCCTCAGGCAAAATGAGACAATGTTTGCGTTGCTTTTGTTTGTCTGCTTTTTTAAAACTCTCTGCAGGCTGTTTTTTCCCTACAAATTCAGTTTGAGCTCGAAATTAGACTCTTTTCTTGATCTATTCATAGCAGCTTAGTGCATTGGCGCTCCTGTGACTAACACTATCAATTATGGTATTTTAATCTGAAGATATTATGGGGACAATGTTGAGTTGTTTTGGGTTTTTTGCATGCTTCTGGAGGTAACATAAATTTTTCTGACTTGTCTGGAGACATTGTATGAGTTGGATAAATCCAACTCCTTGATAATACCATTGGTGCTATATATGGCAAGGCATTTGTACGATCCTTTCCATCAGATACATAGAATATGTTATTGAAATTTCCTGTTTTTTTTCATAGAAAAAGGGGAACAATCCCTTTATATTTGATTTGAATATTCTTCCAGCATGAAGATGCTCCTCTTGGTAAGCCCTAATGGCTGTTCGGCATAGTCAGTTGGTTAAGAAAATTCTTTGTACACCGCTTGTGGTGTAGAAAATCCGACGTAAAGTGTATCATCTCATTCGATTGTATGTCTGTAGTTTTATTTTTTCGTTTAAAATTTTGAATGATGAAAATATTTTTTTTAAAAAGAAAATTATGACATTCTATGTTAATATTATGATATTCTGTATTGAAATTATGATTTTTTGTATGGGATGCCATAATTTATTCACAGAATGTCATAAAGAGAAAAGGATATTTTTGTCATTGAATATAAATTTTTCAATGACGAAAATGCTCTTTCCTTTTTATGACATATCGTGAAAAAATTATGATATTCGAAGTCATAATTTTAACGTAGGATGGCATAATATGAGTAAGATGTTATAATATCAATACTCAGTTATAATTTTTTTTAAAGATGAGATATTTTTATCATTCAAAATTTCAAACAAAAAAATAAAATTGTGGATATTAAATGCGTGTTGAAAAATGATGGTTACGTAGTTCAATAAAATGAAGGGGTATATTTTATATTAAATTTTTTATATCGCGGATGGTGTACAAAGAATTTCACGGATCGATTAAAGTTGCTTAAAGTGGCAGTAGAAACTATATAACCTTCTCTTCCCCTTTAGACTATTTCATATGGCCTATTACACGGTTGTGAACACCTAACATTTCCCTCTCACTGACATATGGGATCTGCATGGGGTAAAGGGTTTACAAGGCTGCCTTCTTCCCGTTTCACGTTTGGGGAATGGTGGGGAATTTGCGGCCTATGTGGCTAATCGTACAGAAATAATGTTATGAACTTCTAATTTTATGGCTTCGACCCAGTTCGTTAATATTTTACCAGTTTTTTACCAAAAAAAAAAAATTTACCGGTTGGTTTTCATGGATGTGTTTACTTAAGGATGATATAATATATTCAATTTTGCTGAAATAAAATTTTCAAAAAAAAAAAGCGAAAACTTTGCTTCTACTTTCTGTTTTTTAGACTTAATCATGCAAAAATCGAATTTTCAATTTTATTTTGAATTTTAATTGAATATAATTAGATCATTAAACTTTTAAATTAGTTCAATTTAGATTTTAATTATGAATTTCAGATTTTGATTATAAATTTTGTCTGATTATCATAACGAAATTGTCATGTAATATCACGTGATATGCTTGTGTGGTAGAAGGAGATGATGCTTATGTGACATCGTGGGATACTGTTGTAGCAGTTGGATGAAATTTATAATTAAGATGTAAATTGAATTAATTTAAAAATTAGATGATCTGATTGTGCTAAATTTAAGTTTAAGATAAAATTAAAATTTTTAAAATATTTTAAGATTTATTTCTGTGATTAAGTCTTTTCTTCTTGTAATGGAGAGCGACAGAGGGGGGGAAGGTAGCGGGCAATTGGTACCAATACTCACCCAAGAATCTACAGAGAACTTCGAACCCCGGACGACATCCTTCGGTCCTCCAGAGCATCCAGTAAACTCATCTGAGCGGCGGAGCACTTTAAGAGCCCAGATTGACCCAAGGCCCGTTTCTCCACATTTTGCCTCCGCTTTCCAAGCTACATGCTAGCGGTGACATGACAACGACCATAAAATGGAAAATCTACAAGAATAAATGAATGCTCTAGCCTCAATGCTGGCCATAAACAACATTGGAAAGTGAAATTCTTTATGTACTATGGACAGGCATAGAAAATCCGATAGGGAGCGTATTACTTTATGTGCTTGGTCTGCATAATCACTATTTTTCAATGCATGTCTGTAATTTTATTTTTTAATTTAAAAATTTTAAATGATAAAAATATCTTTATTTTTTATAAAAAATTATGATATTTTATGTCTATATTATATCCTGCACGTAGAAAATCATAATTTTGATACAGGATATCATAATATGCCACAAAATATCATAATTTTTTTTAAAGAACAGAGATATTTTTATCATTTAAAATTTTTAAACGAAAAAAATAGAACTATAGACATTAAATGCGCATTGAAAAATAGTTGGACAAAAATATTATTTCTATATTATGACATCCTAGATCATATTATGACATCCTACATGCAAAAAATTATAATTTGATGCGGGATGCCATAATATGCCACAGGATGTCATAATTTTCTGGGTCCTGTATGTACGAAGTTATAATATGCCACAGGATGTCATAATTTTTTCAAAGAACAAGAATATTTTTGTCATGCAAAATTTTTAAACGAAAAAAATAAAATTATAGATATTAAATGTGAGTTAAAAAGTGATGATTATATAGATCAATTATATCAAGCGATGTGCTCTACGTCAGATTTTCTACACCGTCTGTGATACTAAAAAAATTTCTCAAATTGAAAACTGTGATATCCTAGCAACTTGGATCAAGCCCAAAAGGTGAGCAGCAAGAATTTTAAAAGCATTGGAAAAAAAAGAGCTCATCGAGTCAGAATTCAATCGAGGCTGCCAGGGGCTATTCTTCACTCTTATTTAATGACACCGATCCCAAAATCCTCCGCCCCTCGAAGCACCAATGATCACTGGCCGCCGCTGCCTCTTTTCTTCCCTTCTTTTTGGAAGCCATTGTTGGGTTCACCAAGCCGGCAATGGAAACTCACCGACGATGATGTGGAAGGCCCTAATTCCTCTATCTTTTTCCTTTCGGACCTTTCTGCTCCTCTTTCAATTCATCACGGTCTAAAACCCGACACGATGTCGCTAGATTATTCTCGAAAGACCCAAGCCATGTTAGTCCCTATTTTTCTTTGAGTTTTCATGATTTCCTTCCTTTTTCCACCATCTTTGCCGTTGACTGCTGGTGGTAGATCTTTCGACAGTGCCACTATTGCCAACCACAACCATGACTAGTGGGAGGCCCTCAACTCCAGAGGAAGAAGGGGTATCTAATCCCTTGTTTTGCCAAAAAAAAAAAAAAAAAAATTTCTCTCTCTGCCCATTTTTCTCTATAATCTCTCTCTATTTTCTTTCTCCATTTTTCTATCTATGAAATTTTTCTCTCTAAATTATCTCTCTTAAGATTTTCTAAATTTTTAAAAAAAAATTATCCTAATGATTTTGATTGACCCCGATGAAAAGGATCATGATCCATGGGTATCGGATAGGATGCCACTTCCCATCTCGGTAAGTCGGGTATTGTCAGATTTCATCATCAAGTATATCCTAGCATCTTAAATAACTCTTCTTTTGTAGTTCATCCATTGGATACCGTTGACTAGATTGATGGAGATGTCGCTATCCATTGGCTAGTCCCATGAAAATGTCGAGACTTAGTATTTTTATTCTAAAAATAATTATGAAGCAAATCTGATAAAATATAATTTTTGAATATTAGGCTCCGAGAGAAATTTTCTGAAATAATTGGATCGTTGGTTGGTTTCACACGCAAGGTAAATACTGTTAACCTTTTTCTAGATTTCTCAAAAAATATTTTCTACCATGATTTATGAAATTGATATATTATATTTTTAATTACTAAATATATCTTTTTTTAATATTAAATGATTTATCATTGAAAGTATTAAATTTGATATGGATTGTACTTGATTGATTTTGTTGTGACATAGTTTTTATGAGTTATTTGATTTGGATTATAAAATATATCTTTGAGATTTTGATTCACAGCTAGACTATGTTTCGGTAGTAAATGCTGGTACTTTAATATTTTGTCAGTGAAGTGTTAAATATTAATATTTCGATATTCTATCAATGGGGTGGTAAATATTGATAATTTGATATCCTACTAGTAGAGCAATTAAACATTGGTAATTTGACTCCTGTTAATAAAAATTGTAGGTTGATACTTTGATACCGCACCATTGAATGTCATATAGTGGCACTTCAATTGAATTTATGGTTGTTGAGATAAACATTATATTTTGAAAAAAATTGATTTATGAATGAAATTTGAATTTTGAAAAGATTGAATTTGTATGCATCTTATTTTGATTAGAACTATATATTTTGAATCGAGTTTTAATTGATGTATCATGCATACTAATTTTCAGTATACTATTATTATTTAATTTATCTAGCTAAAGTATTCATTGTTTATTGGACTATTTAGTTCATTACTTTCTATTTTTATCATTTTTATAAATTCAAAGATCTAGCTTAACTCAGGAATCATTATGGAAAAGTGATTAGAAATAAAATTTGATATATTTATTTTAAAATAAAATTTATTAAACTTTGATGCAAGACTTTAAAATATTATTTTGTAAAATATTTGATCTAGTTATTTAAATTAAGTTGAATATTAATTTACTGATCATTTATCTCGCTATTTATTTTATAATAATATGAAAAGATGCCTTACATACTTGTGGATAAGTTTGCTATAAGTATATGATGGTTGCTATGACTTCTGACTTGAATCAGGGGCACGACAGAATCAATGAATAAAGATAAGAGATTGAATTCATAATATTGAGAACAGCAAAGTATAAAATATTAGGAACCTAGCGAGAAAAGATAAATATTTGGTTATGTCTAAAAGTTTCATGACTCATGGAATAATTAAAAACAAAAAGATTTCTTTAGCACAACGAGCACAAGCATCATCTCCAATTAGACACTCAGGTCATTTAAGCCATCTAGCTATGTCTAAGCTAGATCGAATGGGGTATCAAGGAACCCTCTCATATCATTATCAGATCGGTACATCGAGGATTTTTGGAAGAATGAAGAGCTTTTTTTTTTTTGGTTGCCGGGAAGGCTTCGCAGACAGAACCGGATGTTATCATCCAAATATATACATGTATATAAAAGTTTATAGATAAATTATATTTATAGTCTCTAAACTAAGTCGAATTTTTTAAAGTGGTCTATAAACTACAAAATCCTAAATTTAAATCTCCAAACTATCTGAACCCCTTTAATATTGTCCTTGTGGTGGATTCTGACCATTTTTTCTCATCGAAAATCTGATGTGGCAAAATTTGATACCAACATGGATAAAATTTGTTGCAGACGTGATAAAAATAATATTTTATTATTATTTTTTTCGTTCTTCTTCTTCTCTCATGCTCGTATGAATCACAAAGCACTCCAAAAAAAAGAATGAAGAAGACTCCTCTAAGGAGTCTTCTTTTTCCTCCCGACCGACCCCTTCGGCCGCACCCCCGCTCACCCCGGTGCACCCCCTTGCCTGCCCCACCGCACCACCTCCGGCCGCACCCCCGCCTACCCTGGTGTCGGTGGGTTGCGCATCGGTGCCCCCCCTCCCCCCCGGCGCACTGGTGCCCCTCGTGGCCTTGCCCCGCCCCCATGTGCCCCCGCAGTTCCACTCCCCCGATGTACCCCGCCCCCCCCCAACCGGCTCAATAGGATAGAAGGCTTGGAGTGGTGGAATAGGGAAGCTTAGATGATTGCTAGGGTTTTGTGTTGGATATTTCTTTTTTTTTTTCATTTTTTTTTCATTTTCAGAGATCTATAGAAGGAAAGCACTTGAGAGAGGCCAGAGGAGAAGGCCGACACTGGTGACGATGGGGATCGAGGGCGACAGCACAGACCGACGGGAGGTGATGGCGAGGAGAGCAAAGATGGGCAGTAGGGGTGGAGAAAGGAGGCACGCGATCGAGGGGGCGAGGGCCGGAGGTTCTCTGTCGATTGAGGATGTTGGCGATGGTGGGAAGGGGGCTTGACGGGAGGTGAGGGAGAAAGAAGAGGGGGCGGCGGTGGAGGAGAGGGGTGGTCGATCTAGAAGCGGGGCGGCACAGGGCGGGGCTGGGGGGCGCCAGCACACAACCCACCAGTATCGGAGCGGGCGGGTGCACTAGAGTGGGGCAAAAGCCTCGAGCGTTAGAGAGGGGGGCCGAAGGGGCGGGCCGGTGTGGGGGGGTGGCGAGCCAGTGGGGGGGGCGAGGACAGAGAGAAGAAGAAGAATGAAAAAATTAAAAATAATAATAAAATATTATTTTTTATCACATCTGCATCGGATTTTGTTATGTCAGCATCGGATTTTGCCACATCATAATTTTGATGAGAGAAAACAGCCAGAATCCAATCTAGAGGCAACATTAAAGGGGTTCAGATAGTTGGGAGACTTAAGTTTAAAATTTTATATTTTATAAATTATTTAAAAAAAATCCAACTTAGTTTAAGGATTATGAATATAATTTATCAAAATTTATTCATTATCCAAATGGAGCAATTAATCTTGTAAAGGCCAAAGAGAGAATTAAGGGACTCCCAAAGAAATCTTGTAATAATAAATTCAGACTGGGTTCTCCACACGGACGTGGGGCCACAAGTTGGGCTGAGGCCGGGCCATGCATCAGCTTGAGGCCAGCACAAATTTATTTGTATTTTATGAAGCCCAAATCCGACTCATTCGAGTATCTGATAGATGGGTTTTGTCATAAGAGCGATTCTTTGTGCACCGCGCGCGGTGTAAAATTCAGCACCACGCGTGGTGATTGGTCACCACAGGGGGGGAAGGATTCGGCGAAAGTTTTTTTTTTCCACCAGGTAGCTCATTCTGCACCGCGCGCAGTGCAATAAAAATTTTGCTTATTATAATATCTCTCTTCACAAATTTCAGGATGAAAATAATTGATTTGTATGTAAAACAATAATGGATAAACTTAATGACTAAGCGACAAAAGGGTTAATTGTTAATGGATGAATATAAAAATTAACGTAATGATCTATTTGATCCATATTCGATCATTATATCTTTGGTCGGCCTGAGTTCATTCCTAGCCAAGCATTCATTCAGATATAGAAAAAACTTCTATTTCCTCTTTTTTTCTGAATTAGATTGCTAGTGTTTACTATTAAGATTTTTCTTATATAGAGAAACTAATAGTATAGCTGGCTGAATGAATTATTATATAACCAAAATTTAATATTAAAAAGTTTTATGGTATATCTTTATCATCCATTATTAGATATTTTATTTATTAATTTTTATTTACATTCATTTGATTTTAACTTATTTGATTAAAAAAAGTAGTATTCGCTTTATCTCAACTTTTTTCGGGCTATGATGGCAGAGTTCATTACCTACGTAAATTTAAAAAAAATTATTTATCAAAATAATATATTTTTTAACTTATTCATAAAAGTAATGCAAATCTATAAAACGTCATTTGAAATGATGTTTTATAGCGTTCACATCACCACCCTCTCTACTACACGTGGACGATCAAAAAAAAAAAATTAAAGTCGTCATTTGAAATGATATTTTTGAAAACGCTATTTCAAATGGCGACTTTAATTATTTACTTCCCAAAAAAAAATAAAAAAATAAAAATTATAATTTTAAAATAAAAAAAAATAAAAATATTAATTTGATTCAAATAAAAATCATCATTTCAAATTAATATCTTCATTTCAAATTATTTTTTAAAAAAATATCCCAAAAAAATGGGTCTAAAAAAATAAAAAATACAATAAAAAAAGAAAAAAAAAGGGAAAAGAATAGGAAAAAAATAAAAATTATAATTCTAAATTTAAAAAAAAAATAAAAATTTTAATTTTAATTCAAATAAAAATCATCATTTCCAATTACAATCCCTATTTCAAATTATTTTTTTTAAAAATATCAGAAAAAAGAAAAAAATACCTCAAAAAAATAAAAAAAATAAAAAACACCATAAAAAAAGGGAAAAATGGGAAAAAATGAAAAAAATAAAAATTATAATTCTAAATTTTTTAAAAAAATAAAAATTTTAATTTTAATTCAAATAAAAAAAATAATTCCAAATTACTTTCCCCATTTTAAATTAATTTTTTAAAAAAATACCCCAAAAAAGAAAAAAAAGCCTGAAAAAATGACATAAAAACAGGGAAAAAATGATAAAAAAATGGAAAAAAAATTAATATTAAAATTAAAATTTTAAATTATAAAAAAAATAAAATTTTAATTTGAATACAAAAAAATCACCGTTTCAAATTACTTTCTCCATTACCAATTAATTTTTTAATAAAATACCCCAAAAAAGAGAAAAAGTATCTCAAAAAAAATAAAAAAATAAAAAATAACATAAAAATGAGAAAAATGAGAAAAAATGGGAAAAAAATAAAATTAAAATTTTAAATTATAAAGAAATAAAAATTTGAATTTGAATTCAAAAAAATAACCATTTCAAATTACTTTCTCCATTTCAAATTTATTTTTTTAATAAAATATCCTAAATAAGAAAAAAATACCTCAAAAAAATAAAAAAACAAAAAATTGGAAAAATAGAAAAAAATGGGAAAAAAATAAGAATTATAATTTTAAATTTTTGAAAAAATAAAAATTTTAACTTTAATTCAAATAAAAATTACCATTTCAAATTACTATCCCCATTTCAAATTTATTTTTTTAAAAAATATCCCACAAAAAAGAAAAAAATACCTCAAAAAACTAAAAAATAAAAAAATGCAATATAAAAAGGAAAAAATGAAAAAAAATAAAAATTGTAATTTGAATTTTTAAAAGAAATAAAAATTTTAATTTTAATTCAAATAAAAGTATCCATTTTAAATTACTATCCCCATTTCAAATTAATTTTTTTAAAAATAAATCCCAAAAAAAAGAAAAAAATACCTCAAAAAAAATAAAAAAATAAAAATACCATGAAAAAGGGAAAAAATGGAAAAAAAATGGGGGAAAAAATAAAAATTATAATTTAGAATTAAAAAATATAAATTTTAATTTTAATTCAAATAAAAATCACCTTTTCAAATTACTATTTTCATATCAAATTATTTTTTAAAAAAAATATCCCAAAAAAAATACCTTAAAAAAAATTAAAAAATGCCATAGGAAATGGTGTTTTTAAAAACACCATTTCCCATGACATTTTACCTGGTTAAGACCCAAAAAAAAAAGGAAAAAGCAGAACCAGAACTCACCTTGGCGGTGAGCTCTGGCATTCCCTCCGGCGTCTTCCTTCTTCTCTCCGACCGCACGACGGCAAGCTCCGATGGTGGTGAGCTCCCTCTTCTCTCTTTCCTCTTCCTCTCTCTCTCCCTCTTCTCTCCCCTCTTCTCTCCTTTTCCTTGGCCCGCTGGCGATAGCCGACCGGCAGTGGACTCGCACGCCCCCCCATGTCGTTGGCCCGTCGGTGGGCCGGCGACAGCCATCCCTCCCCTTCCCTGGGTCGGCCGCCCCTCCACGTGCCCTTCCCCCTTTCTTGATCGGCGGTGGCCCTGCGATGGCCGACCGACGGTGTGTCGGTGGATGCCCCAGACGGCGGTGCCGCATGCCACCCCCCTCCACATCCTTGGCCCCATGGCGGGGAGGCGGCGGCCGCCCCTTCCCCACTCGCCCCCCCTCGTCGGCCCTCCCCACTCGTCGGCAGACGGTGGCCGGCCGGTGGTGGCCCCCAGCAGCGGCCTCGTGCGGCCTTACGGCGGCCCTCAGGGGCGGCCCCACGCGGCCCCCCGAAGATGGCCCCTCGGCAGCCCCACACGGCCCTACAGCGATCGACCGATGCCCCCCCGGCGGCGGCCCCGCATGGCCCTATGGTGGTCGATCGATGGCCCCCCCGGCGGCGGCCCCATACGGCCCTACTGCAGTCGACCGACAGCGGCCTTATGGCAGCCTCCCGACGGCGGCCCCCAGCGACGACCCCACGCGGCCCTGCGGCGGCAGCCCTGCGCGGCCTTGTGGCGGCTGACCGACGGCGGCCCTACAGCGGCCCCCCAGTGGCGGCCCTATTGCTGCTGACAGACGATGGCCCCCCCGACGGCGGCCCCACGCGGCCCTACGACGGTCGGCCGGTGGCAGCCTTGCGCCCCCCCACGTCCTTGGCCCGTTGGAGGCACTGTGGTCGCCGCAACCCCCCCCCCCACTCCCCTTTTCCTTGGCCCGATGCGGCCCTGCGGCGGCTGGTCAGCAATGGCCATGTAGCGGCTGACCGACAGTGGGCCCCCGACGGTGGCCCCGTGCACCCCCCACCTCCTATTTTAGTTTTTTTTATTTTTTATTTTTATCTCATTATTTTTTATTTTTTATTTTTGTCTCATTAGATTCGGATTTGATTTAAAATTTGATTCGACTCTAATTTAAGAATTTTAAAATATGTTGCATTTTATGGAACCGTCGACCCATCAGTTGACCAATGTAGGATATTCTATGGTATCCATATAAAATACATATTTGATTATATATTTTTGTATGGACATCATAAAATATATATATTGGTCAATTGATTGTCCAGTTTGGACAGTTTGGGAATTGCATTTAATTCTATAGGTAATTACATTATTTGAACGATATGCAGAGGGTTCGAGAAAAATTTCGGACAGTATTTTTCTTTAGTTCTCCTCACACATTTTCAGCCATGTGGGGAGAACTAAGAAAAAATACTGTCGAAATTTCTATCGGTCTCTATTGCGTATTGTTTGATTAATGTAATTAACCTATAGAATTAATACAATTTTTAAATGGGATAGGACCTATCTGTACCTATTTGTTGATGATATAATGCATTTATCATGTAAATCTTTTGAAATGATAAAATAATTACTAATACTAAATTTTTTGATTTTGATTTTATCATAGATTTCTCTGAGAAAATGGTCAGTACTCGAATTCGTGTACTATTGTATTATGATGGCATGATACAGAATGATGAAACTGGTGTGTAGTACAGTCATCCTACAAATTGGATGATTAGAGTATCTTCATCATTATCACGTCAAGAATTATTGGACCATTTATACAGCAGTATTCCTGTAGACAAAGAAAAATATGAAATAAAATTGAAATGAAGATCTCCTAATATGTCTGGACAGTTAATGCAGAACAAGTATATCTTAGTTCCAATTGATGACGATGAAGATGTGGAAGAAATGCTGACCTTTCCTTTGAAACATTCAGAATGTCGATTTTTAGAATTATATATTGAAAAGGAAGATGTACTGAGCTTTGGATACTATAGTCGGCTTTTAACCCAAGCGGACAATATTGTTGGGCCTTCCTTGCCTTTCGTAACTCCTATGGTACAAATCGATAGTGTTGGGGCCATATTTGTAGAACAACATTCTACTACTACCGGTCCTAGTTGTCCAATTATTCAAAGTCCTATGGTGACTTCTCATGTATCTTCTGCTATGGTGACTTCTTCTTTGGTAGAAGTAGTGGTAAGTGCGGGAGACGACACTCATATAGGGAATGATGACTGGGTAGGCGGTGGAATAAATTCTGATAATCTAGGCTTTGAGTCAGATGAAAGCGGAGATGAGGACTATTGGATGGATGAGGACAGTAGCAGTCATGATGATGATGGTGAAGATGAGGATGATGATGAAGATGTTCAGCCTAATATTATTATGGAAGAACCTCAACCTCATTTGTACGAACCCCCATAATTTTTTAACGATATAAATTTAGATGATGGCGGTTGTGTTAGTACTTGTCGAAGATTGAACTCTGACTATTAGTTTTGGGACTCCTCGATGATTGAATTTTCTAAAGGTCTAATGTTTGAGAGTAAAGATTATGTAAGGAGAACTGTTGATCTTTATCATATTATGAAGCATTGGATATACAATATAATTCAGTCACATTCAAAGTTGTGGTTCATATGATGCGCATCATCAAATAATGTTCAAAATTATAAATGGAGGCTTCGAGCTGCATTGTTGAAAAAATATGGATATTTTCAAATCACAAGATATGAGGGTCCTCACACTTGTTTGTTTATAGGGTTGAGTCGAGACCACAAACATATCAGTGGAAGGATGATTGGCACACTAGTCTGACATATTGTTGAGAAAGATCCCGGTGTTAGAGTTGAAGTTATTGTGACAACCGTTAATGATCAATTTCAATATACAGTGTCATACAGGAAAGCATAGTGTGGAAAGCAGAAAGCATTGGATGATATTTATGGAGAATGGGAGCCGTCTTATGCTAAATTACCCTATTATATGGCTGCACTTCAATATGCAAATCTCGGTACAGTTGTTTCATAGAATTTTTTTCAAACTATGAATTCCAATGTTCAAATTTTAAATTATATTTTCTGGACTTTCAAACCATCCATCCAGAGTTTTAGACACTGTCGTCCTGTAATCAGCATTGATGGCGCACTTGTATGAAAAGTTTAAAGGTAAGATGTTAATTGCAACAGAAATTGATGCAGAGAATGGGATATTTTCATTAGCATATGCAATTGTGGATGAGGAGACGACTGCAAGTTGGAGTTGGTTTCTTTTCCAGCTCAGAACACATATCGTCAAAGATAGAAATAAAATATGCTTAATTTCTGACAGACATCCAGGTATATTAAATGCCATCGCAGATGAGTCTATTGGATGGAGTCTGCCATATACCTATCATCGATACTGCTTAAGATATATCTGTAGTAATTTCAACACTCATTTTAAAAATGTGTAGCTAAAAAGAGCAGTATGGCAAGCAGGAAGCACTCATCAAGTTCGCAAGTTCAACTTTATCATGGGTAGGATCAGAACAGTGAATGAAGAAGCTTGGAGCTGATTGTCTGAGTTAGAAAAAAAGAAGTGGACGTTGGCACATGATGATGGCCTGCGCTATGGTGTCTTAACTACAAATTTGTCGGAGATTTTTAACAGTATTTTATGAGGAGCTAGAAATGTGTCAATTACAGCTTGTATTTCAATGACATTTTACCGTCTTGTGAAATACTTTAATACGAGGCATGTCCAAGCCTTAAGATATGTACAGGAGAATCCAAATAATCTTTTTACTCCTTATGTTGCAATTAAGATTGCTGAAAATAAAATTAAAGCTAACCAGCACCAAGTAACAGCATTCAACCTTCAAAGAGGCATATATGAAGTGCTTACGAGGAAAGCAAGCGCGAGGTTACGAGGTAGAAAAAATTCTCATACTGTTACTTTAACTGAAAAAAAATATTCTTGTGGAAAGTGAAGCATGTATAAATATCCATGTTCATATATTTGAGCTGTGTGCCAAAAAATTACGGTACATTTTAGTGGATTTGTGGATGATGTATATACAATTACAGCATATATGAATGCTTGGAGTGGCGAGTTTAATCCATTACCACATGAACATTATTGGATGCATACACGTATGTTCAAATGTATTTCTGATCATCATCATTTGAGATCCAAGCAGAAAGGCAGACCAAAGTCAACAAGACTGCGAAATGAAATGGATGATAGGCAAACAAGAAGTAAGAATCACTGTGGCATTTGTAAGGAACAGGGTCATGATCGTCGTCGCTATCCTAGGATACTTCAACACACTTCAACTTCAAGCAGTGGAAGAAATTCAAGACTCCGAAGATGTATTTTTAATATTATTTTATATATTTATGTGGGATGTTATTTTATGTATTTATGTGGGATTGTATTTTCAATATTATTTTCTATCCGAAGATGAACTGTATTGTATGTTTAAGTTATATTATATGACAATATTGTGTTTAAAATATATTTCTCATAAAATAAATGGCTATCATATTTTAGATTCATTAGCATGCTATAGCTTATGATCCGCAGTATCCAGCCCTCGAGATATGAGTATTCTTACATTATAGGAGCACCATCGGTCACAGACTATTTTAGATGGCGACGTAAGCATTCCAATGCTACTCTTACTATTAATATTTTTTTAAAATCATATATATCATCTAATTATTATATCTTATTGCATGAGTCCAGACATCTTAGACTACGACGATCCGATGTTGACTTCTGAAGGACAGAGCATATCCCACTTAGAGTGGTGGATTATTTGCGATATCTTAGATTCTATGGAGTGTATTGGATTGGTCGCATACAGATGGACGTTGGTCTTATTACTGCCTTGCTTGAAAGATGACGTCCAAAGACACACACGTTTCATCTTTCATTCGGTGAGACGACCATCACGTTATAGGATGTCAGCATTCTTACTGGACTATCGGTTGATGACAATCCAGTTATCGGAGTTGATCCCATGCTTACCATTCCGGAGTGGCAGGCTTTATGCTTACGATTGCTAAGGTTTGAGCCCAACGTCCAGTTTTTCGATCATTCACGACTTAGGATAGAGTGTTTGGATGATCATTATCGATATTTTCACATTAGGGATGATGCACCAGAGGAGATGGTGCAGCAGTATGTTAGGGGTCAGGTGCTACGGTTGCTAGGTGGTGTTCTATTACCTGATACTTTATCGAACAAGATGAAGTTGATGTTTTTGCCATTATTGGAGGATTTAGAGTTCATTCGTAGGCTCAGTTGGGGCAGTGCAGTATTAGCTTACCTGTACAGGACTATGTGCTGGGATTCTTATGCCGACCAAAGTGAGATTGGTGGTTATCTTGTATTACTACAGGTATGTGAATTAAAAATTTATATTTTTAATATTTTTAAAAATTTAATATTGTAGCTTTGATTTGATATATCAGGTATGATTTTTTTAAAATTTACAGATTTGGACATGGAAGAGGATGCCGACTATTAGTCCATTACGGCGATAGTTGCTCGAGATGCCACCAGAGTAGCATGACTTTGATATTCCATTCAGACTAGACGGACCATTGGGATATAGGTATACAAAATTTGCTTCATTTACTTGAAATTTAGTATTATTTTAGATCCAAAAAAAATTATTTAATATGAGTAGACTGTCAAGCATATGGAACGTTGCATTCAACGTTCATCATGTATCGACGAGAGTGGCATGGGTTTATAGGTGCCAGCTGGATACATTAGTTGATACATATAGACAGATAAATTTTATTTATTTACAAATATCATTTTACAATATTCATAATCTATTAAAATTTTAGCTAACTAATTTTTTTTTATTTTAACTCTGCTATATACACATGAGATATTAGCTATATTGTCACAGATGTGTACAGTTGGACATGACATATGGATTGCTAGGGTGCTACTTATTTGTTTTGATGTGGTAGAGTGGCATCTTTCCGATCGTGTCCTGCGGCAGTTTGGTCAGATTCAGGGCATCCCAGAGCAGTTTGATACCAGCTAGAGACTTCATCGTATTGATCGATGAGGGAGAGCTCGTATTGATTGGCGTATCGACATGTAAAGTACATCGATATTTAGAATACACGTCGAGATCACATTGTTCATGGTGATCTCATTTTGAGAGGCCGTCCATATACTGAGGACTACATGATTTGATTTTTTAGCATTACAGTGCGAGTCATTAGACAGTCTCGGTATGCAATTCTAGGATATGAGGGTGAGAGTTATGCTGTGCGTCTTTTAGTAAGACCATGAAAATTATATTTTATATCAATATCTTTACTGCTAATAATTAAGATTAAAAAATAGTTTATATTGTTTATGTTATATTTATATTTTATATTTTATAATATATTGCTAATTTTATTTTTATTATGTGGACTGATTTTATGTCGGATCTTATGTTGGATGCTCATCGTGCTTTATCTATGACTGATGAGGATGAGCGGATTCGGATACTACGTGAGATAGAGAGAATAAGTTCGAAAATATTGGTGGTGATTGGTGTTGACCTAGATAGCTGTGCACCTTGGTATGGAGCAGCCGATGCTCCAGATATGAGATATACGCCTCATCATATGTTTCATATATACCATCACCGTATATTCCACAGATGTCATCTCTATACGCTGCACAGATACCTCCACCTTTTGATCCACAGATGGTAGCACCTTCTTCCTACATCTCTCACATGACATCACTGGGTACCAGTTAGCCACATGAGTATGATACTTTCTTTTCAGGTCCATCCGTATATCCAGATGAGAGGGTTGAGGGGGTCGCTGAGTCCATAGATGATCCGACAGTATCAGTTATTCCTGAGCAGCATAACTAGCAGACCTCTACTGATATAGAGGAGGAGCCATCACAGCAGATATAGGAGCAACCGTTGAGGACCTTCCTGAGAAGGTCCAAGCGACTACGGGTACTACGACGTCCTCGTGGAATTTAGTACTTTTTAAATTTGTACTTAGTATTTTTAAAACTTTTATTGTACTATTTTTTATACACTTGACATTTTTATTCTATTTTATATTATTAATTGTTGATTCTATTTTATATTATTTAATTTCAAGTGATCGGATATTATGCTTTGTGGACATGGATACATATAGTCTCATGTGTCTCAGAACATCATGGGAGAAAAAGTTATACTAAAAGGGCTATAAAAATTATAATATAAATAATAATAATATGTCAGGTAATTTAATTACATTTCTTGAAATATCTAAAAATAAGCTAAATCAGACAAGTCGGTGGGAACCAGCAAAGTTCAAACCGATTTTTTGATAAATGAGATGAATCGGACCACACTGGTACATCTCGATCTGGTACGAATACGAACAGTTACGTACGGTGCGGTATGGGCTGGTATAGGTCGGTAAGGCTTCGGTACATTATGGTGCTTTTACCAACCGCTCGGTGCGATGCGGTTTGGGCTACTATAAGTCGGTACGAGATGATACGGATTGATTTTTTATTTTTTATCTTTTTTTTAAATTTATTTGAATTAAAATTAAAATTTTTATTTTATTTTTTTTGAATTAAAATTTATTTTAATTAAATTTAAAATTTTTATTTTTTTTAAAATTCATAATTATAATTATAATTATAATTTTTATTTATTTATTTATTTTTTTATTTTTAAAATTTAAAATTTATATTTTTTTATTTTTTTATATTTAAGCCCATTTTTGAAAACACCATTTCAAGTGATCGGATATTATGCTTTATAGACGTGGATACACATAGTCTCATGTGTCTCATATGTCTTAGAATTAAAATTTTTATTTTTTTAAAAAATTTAAAATTATAATTATAATTTTTTTTATTTTTTTAATTTATTTTTTTGGGGTACTTTTTCTCTTTTTTGGGATATTTTATTAAAAAAATTAATTTGAAATGGAAAAAGTAATTTGAAATGGTGATTTTTTTAAATTCAAATTCAAATTTTTATTTTTTTATAATTTAAAATTTTAATTTTAATTTTTTTCTCATTTTTTACCATTTTTTCTTATTTTTTACCATTTTTTCTTATTTTTATCTTATTTTTTTTATTTTTTAGGTATTTTTTTGGGATATTTTTTAAAAAAATTAATTTGAAATGGGAAAAGTAATTTGAAATGGTATTTTTTATTTGAATTAAAATTAAAATTTTTATTTTTTTTTTAAATTTAAAATTAAAATTTTTATTTTTTTCTAATTTTTTTAATTAGGATATTTTTTTAAAAAAATTAATTTGAAATGGGGATACTAATTTGAAATGGTGATTTTTATTTGAATTAAAATTAATTTTTTTAAAAAAATTTAAAATTATAATTTTTATTTTTTTCTATTTTTATTTTTTTATGGTATTTTTTATTTTTTTTATTTCTTAAAAAAATTAATTTGAAATAGGGATTGTAATTGGAAATGATGATTTTTATTTGAATTAAAATTAAAATTTTTATTTTTTTAAATTTAGGATTATAATTTTTATTTTTTTGCATTCTTTTTTATTTTTTTATGATATTTTTTATTTTTTTATTTTTTAGACCTATTTTTTGGGATATTTTTTTAAAAAAATAATTTAAAATGGAGATACTAATTTGAAATGATGATTTTTATTTGAATCAAAATTAAAATTTTTATTTTTTTATAAATTTAAAATTATAATTTTTATTTTTTTTTATTTTTTTATTTTTTTTGGAGAAGTAAATAATTAAAGTTACCATTAGAAATGACGTTTTTGAAAACACTATTTTAAATGGCGTTTTTGAAAATGCTATTTGAAATGATGTTTTTAAAAATACCATTTCAAATGGTGACTTTAAATTTTTTTTTTTTTGATCATCTATATGGAGTAGAGAGAGTGGTGACGTGGACACTATAAAACGTCATTTCAAATAACGTTTTATAAATTTATATTATTTTTATAAATAAATTAAAAAATATATTATTTTCATAAATAATTTTTTAAAAAATTATTTAGATAATAAATACTATGATGTCAATAATTGCTTGATTTTTTGTACCAAGAATTGATGGAAGAACGAACCACCAAACTCCAAGGGGCCGTCACGAGACGCTACAAACAAGCCCACACCAAACACCCCTACAACAAGGGCCCTAAAACTCTCAAGTCCCCCTATCCTTTCTGCATGGCCGACACGTGAGCACTCCACCCTTGCGTGAACACCAATTACACGCACAATGTCCATCAACCCGGAATTTTGTGGTGGATGTAGAAAAATAAGGGGTGGGATTGGGGAAGATTCCTAAACTTCACGGGAGACTGATACCCTCACACACGAAGACAAAGGTGGAGAGCGACAGGAGCATGTATCACTCTATCCAGCCTTGTCCTCTTTTGGGGCCACAGTTTTGGGCTTCATATGCCAGGTTCCACCCACGGCGGCCACAAGTTAGCTAAAAATGATGTTGAAGTGCAGATGGGAACATGTGAGAGCACATGCTATGGCTCCCCCACAGTCTCTCCATGCACATGGATGGCGTCCATGGGTTTTTTATCTCTAGCGTCCAAACATCAGCATGCATTGCTCTTCTTGCTGCAGTTTTATGGCTTTAGATCATCTACTTCTAACTAGTAACTATAACCTCATATTTGATTGTACAAAGAAATAATACTAACTCTCTTGTGCTAAATGTTCATTTGACCCATGAAAATCTTCTGCGTTCCAAAAATATTATATATAATTGTATCAAGAACCATAATATTTTGTTGAAGACTTACATATATTAAAACAATTTACGATGAAAGTATTTTGATTATGAATTTTTTTTTTGTAGCAATATATAGGTCACGTGATCTCTAGAGCTATTTTTTTAATGATAAAATAGATGTTCAAACAACATTATTACGAGTCATAGATATTTTAGCAAAGAATATCAATACTGTTACAAAATATTGAATATTTTATGATAAATTATTATTTTCGCCATCTATGACTTTTCGTGACTGAGCATTCGCACCATCTATATATATATATATATATATATATATGGATTTGCATATATATATATATATATATATATATATATATATATATATGGATTTGCATAGAACTTATTGAATTGGCCGGCCAAACTATTTCTTGGTGATACAAGAAATGCTCCTATATGTACAATCTTCAGGTACTATAATGCAGATTCCTGTCTTCTCTTGTGCATCACATGAACTCACTCAACTTCAATTCAGCTTGTTTTCTTACCGTGGCTCACGGGTCATCCTTAGCTTCTGAAGCCAGTTTCAATGCAGTGCTTGTTTTTTTTTCCGGTTGGGAATGCATTGCTTGCTCACGGGATATACATCGGGCAGTGTGTCGATATATTTGTCCCAAGAATTTAAATGACCACAATCTATTATGGATTGGGAAAACAATTAACTCGAGATGGGCAATTTAATTGAAGACACTAAGAACCTGAACAACTAAAAAATTGACAAAGATTAGAATATAATAAAGACCTAAAAGATTAAAACTTATGGCTCCTTGGATGGAGCCCAGGTGTCCAGGACCACAACATGGAACTCTTACCACTAAACTACAACATCAACCATACTTATGGTTGGAAAGAATATATTAAGCTACTAATCAAAGGATATCTATTATAACTTAACTAAGAAGTATAAGAACAGAATAGCCAATTGGGTCCACCATATACATTTCACAAGAAACAGGTGGCTTTTCTTCTGTCCCTGCAAAGCCACCAGAGGAACCGGCCAAAAACTACCAACTGCTCTCTCTCTCTCTCTCTCTCTCTCCCATCCAACTCCACAACTGTAGCATTATTGCATCCTTTTTTATGATTTGATGATGGGTACTGTCTTTTTGTGCATAGAGCCAAAACCAACGGTCTATATAAACCCCAGTTTCCTCACCAATTTTCCTCAGCCTGGAGAACGCAAGGCTTTCTAATCCCAGCATTGTTCCTTCTTTAGCTCGGCCATGGCAAGCAAAATGCGTATTGTGGTTCTAAGCTTTGTCTTCATGCTCCTCCTATCCATTGAAGGCCAGGTCTCTCTCTCTCTCTAAACGTTAGAATTATTAACCATCCATAGGGTGTCAGTGGAGATCCATGTCCATTACATGGATTGTATTGGTTTGTTTCACAGTACCATGATCTTTGAGTTAAACATCCATTTCAGCAAAGCGTGGTAATGCTCAATGATATGTGATATTTCATATGATCCATAGAATTGGAAGTTTAAGTTACTGAAAAATGGATTTAAAATCTTAGTTGTTCATATAATTGGGGCCTTGCCATAGCAGAATGGATCATCAAATGTGTATCAACTGTCCTATGTTCTAGCAAGTAGTTAATAACGCATAACACATGCATGATTGTCTCCACAATAATAGCAGTATATATAAAGACCATGGAAGCATAACAATGGCTGCATTGTGAATGCAGGCTAATCACCATTCTCCAAGTCCAGCTGCCCAACCAGCAAACACTCCAAGCCCAACTCCTCAACCCATCAAATTTCCTTTGGTGAGGTTCCACTGAACCCTTCTCTTCCCATCTTTGTATTTCACTTGAAATTTTCCTAGCCAACTATAACTCCATCATGCTTGAATTGCAGTATGGAACAACTCAAGGAAGCCTCCAACCCCAAGGTAAGAACATTTTCTTACCCATTTTAACTTCACTCTTTCTTCATCTCACTTCTTTCACTAAGAATTATGCGGTCATGATCCTTCTGCAGAATGCCCAGGCCGTTGCACATCTCGATGCTCGGCGACTGCCTACAAGAAGCCATGCATGTTCTTCTGCCAGAAGTGCTGCGCCAAGTGCCTCTGTGTGCCTCCTGGCACGTATGGGAACAAGCAGTTCTGCCCTTGCTACAACAATTGGAAGACCAAGAGAGGGGGACCAAAGTGCCCATGATGGATGATCTATTCCTTCTTTATGGACTCTCTCTGTCTTTGGAGTGCCATGTAGCTATCTAGCTTTTGGCTGAGCCATGTTGTAGTTATGGTCCAAACTTTAGACACCCGAGCCTATTAGTTGGACAAGGTTGGGCTGGAGCCAGGTTCCACAGTATTGTTATGATGGTTTAAAGGGTACTTATTGTATATATCTTAGTTGTTCTGCTTCTTGGCCATTCCCTAGGCTTTGTCATGATGGATACGGTGTAACTGAGTTTTGAAGTGGATCGAGGACATTGAGATCAAAATTAGGTGGGTTTAAAAGCGTGAAGTAATATTTCTCTCCTGAACTTGGCTTAACCCGCAGCTTGTTTCGGTCTTCTAAGGAATGATTCATGATAAATGTTCTTTTCTATGCATCATAAGTTCAAAATAAAACTCATTTATTCCCACAAGAAGAACTAAAAGCTTGTTTTAAATCTGATAAACCATGTGAGAAAGTAAGATGCTTCACCTCTTTGGTTTCTCAGAGAGTGATAAAATTATCATTTTCAATAGAAAACAAAGTAAACAGAAAATAGAAGTAGGAATTTTCTGTTATTTGATTGCACTTATAAAAGAGAATGTTGTGGAGGAGGGCCTTTGCTCTAGTTTAGTAATGCAACATATTTTATTCGACATTTAAAAAAAAAAACAATCAGATTGAGCTTTTTCTATGTTTCGGACGTTCAAGAACTATGGAACCTATAACTGATTGATACCTTCTTGCATAAAAAATAAGTTAAACGTATTATCAATTTCAACACACATAAACATTATACATACATATCTATAAATATATATGCGTGTGTGTGTGTGTGTGTGTATGTATGTAGGTATGTATACGTATATGTATATGTATATGGGCTTTAGGTGACCAGTCAGCATTTAATTAATAGTTTAATAAGAGTAATGTCAATTACCTTCAATGTATCTTCAACCTCTTTCATGTGATCGGTTTGGGCTATTTAATTCTATTGCCTACGTGTCTCTCTGCTCAAAAGAGGAGAGCACTTAAGTTATATTTAGCAGTTCTCAGAAAGATTACTAGTTATTCTGACTTCATGTTAACTACAACCCAAATTTTAATATATGACAGCAGAATGCTCTAATTTCCTCAAGAACTAGTTTTTTTGATGATAATGGAGGCTAAGGAATCGCCACCAGTCCTTTATTGAAAAAAGAATAAATGAGAAGGTTTAAAGATTCTGAAAGTTACAAAAACTGAGCACTCAGGAAAAAAAAAAATACAAATCCTAAAAAAGTTACAGAAGATGAACAGTAGTACGTTTGATCGCTGTCCAAACTTTTCCAAAGTCAGCAACCTCCTCAAGAACTAATTGCATCGAAACATTCGTTACAAGGACAGAAGCAATGCAGGATCTACAACTATATCTCTAGGTAGAGGAATGTCATACCATGAAGATAAAAGCAGCACAAAATTTACTGTTTGTGACCAAGCAGGGATAGATGATGGTCTAGAGGAGGGTCCGACAGTGCAAAAAAATTATCCTAAAACTGTGTAGCCAGTTGTAATCCCTATGAAACTACAATGAACTTATTGACAACAATATGTTCCCTTTTCATGGTGAAGCGTTTTCAGTAAGAATCTCACTACTGTTTTTACATTACACTAGATTAGTGGGAAGCTAATCAACTTGCATAACAGTTCATAATAATAACAACACTTTCACAAAACCATGTTTTTAAGAAAAATAATCTAGAAATTTATGTTCAATTTTCCATGGAATATTAAGACTTGTCCATCCTACAGCCAGTTTCAAAATCCGAGAAGAAAGAAGTCACCTTCTGCATTATTTCCACCCAAATATCTTTCAAAGAGCACCAAGTATCAGCTGATCACTTGTGGATGTAGAATGAACCATGAGATTGACAAGCTCATATTTGGTCCATTTGTTCTGAGATGCTGGCCATCCGAAAACTCCACCTCTACTTATAGTCAGCTACAGATTGCATGTGCCTGCAAGAGTGAAAAAAGAAAACAATTTGATCATGCCTCAATCCTTATCAGAGGTTCTTCTTGCTCTTTTGCTTCTGAAGTCTCTTGCTTTCGTCTTCCGATGGCTTTCTTCATCTGGAAGCTGGTAGTTCATCAGTATCTTCATTCTTCTGTTCAACATTGCAAGGAGAGACAACTTCACCTATTTGATGATCATCATCTTGGACTTGGTTTCTATTAGTTTCTTTTTGTCTGTTTCCGTTCAACGTGGCCTCCACCCTAAACCCTCCACATGGCCTCCAACCTTTAAAAAAATATTAAAATTTTAAAATGAAAACCGCATGTTGAAGATGTGATTTCAGAATTAAAACCATATCTTCAACATGCGGTTTTATATATTTTCTGTTCAAAAATGAATCATTTACGGTATTTAAAAAGTACCATAAGATGCTGTGCATGCTTCAGAAATGTCCATCAAAAAATGAGTGACCGCGCACGCATTAAAATACTAAGAAAAAAAATAGATAAACATCAGAAGTATTTGAATAGTTTAGATAAACATCACATAATTGTCCTTTTTTTGATGGACATCTCAATATATACACAGCACCGTGTGGTACTTTTTGAGTACCGTAGAGAATCCCGTTCTTTTCCATTTCCTCCCTCCTCACACGATCTGCGTCAAATTGAAACTGCATTTTGAACATGCGGTTTTAAGTGAAATTAAAACTACATCTTGAACATGCGGTTTTAATTCTTTTATTTTTCACCCCGTGATCATTTTTTCCTTCAGTCGTTCCCTTCATGATCAACCTCCTCCCCACCCGACAAGTTCATTTGGTCCCCTTCTCCTCCTCCTCATCCTTTGACCGGTCTCCTTCTCCTCTTGCCACCGGTGTCTGCTCCTCCCCGATCGGCCTCTGCCTCTTGTGATCGATCTTTTTCCCCTTTCTCTTGTTGTGGCCCCTCCTGACCGACTTTTTTTCCTTTCGTCATGGTCCCTTCCCACTCTGAGCAACCTCTATATATTATTCTTTTACCGATCTCCACAAGCAAATCGATTCAATAGCTTCAAAAAGAGGTGGTATGTCGAAAGCAAAGAAAGCTCGTATAGAAAAAGAAAAACAATCGGCATGTAGGTACGAAGAAGGTTTATTTTTGAATAATGAATATGGAGAAAAGTTTAGATATAATTATTCTCGTAGAAAAGTTGTGGGAGGGAGGATAGTGGACCTAGATCAACTTGATGATTTTTAAATTAGATTTTTATTTAAAAGAATGGGTTGGTTATCAATGATTACTCTCTAACAAGCCAACCTATCCTACGCTAATGAAGTATTTTTATAGCAATTTTAGTTTTGACAGACCAAATTGTTCTATTTCGTCTTATGTCAAAGGAAAGATTATTAAGTTTGACTCTAGTATGCTTGATCAAATATTGGGCATTCTGTCAGATAGTGATGAGTATTTAGCATTACTCATTGAAATCATCGAGTTTTAAAATATCTTCCCTCTGCCAGAAATATTTATGAGGATAATAGTTTAGTTGGTACCGCCAAACCTAGTGCATATGCATTACCTTTGTTGAATCATTTCATTTATCATATTTTTACATTTAATTTTCTATCTAGAGGGGATCATAGAGATAATGTATTATTCCTAGATATTTATCTCCTGCAAATGATACTTTCAGGTGGTAGGGTTAATTTGTCATATATGATGACCCATTATATGAATGAGTGCTTTCAATGTGCAAAATCTTGTTGACCCTATGGAGCTATCATAACTATCATCTTCGAGGCATTTGATGTCCGTATCAGTGATGATGATGAAATTATGAAGCTTAAACCCACTGATATCTTAAATGCTAACAAATATCTTAAATCATATGATCCACTACTCATTTGAAAATGCTAACAAATATCTTAACTTAGATCAATACAAATAAGTTCGGTACAATCTCGAATATGACAGTAACATAAAAAAAAAGTAATACATATATGTGGCAGTAATACATATAAGTTATGTCCCACATGGAGGCCATCTCCTCATCCGTATAGGTTATTTTCGACCATGTGTTGGTTCTGATTCACTTGATCCTACATCATCCTCCATATAATGATAACTATGTGCAACTCCTTCACCAATATAGTCAACATGATATAAAGGACCCTCGTCGGTCACTTCCACCGCATGCTCAAAACACACAGCTATCTCTGAAACATAGGAGAACTGACTCACATCCTCATGTATATATGCGACTGATGAGATGTACGGAGTGTATGAAGGAAACTCTGCCATTGAGACTGGAGAGGTAATACGTCGTTGACTACCTCATCTGTGCCGAGCTGGAGGACATGGTCCATCTGATGCCGGATGTCCAAAAGCTGATGGAGTCTCTTGACTTGTCTGGGGATCAGGAGGATGGACACGCATGGAGATGTGACTATGTTGGTCGACAGCATCTAGCATGGATGTGCAAATATCCTGCATAGCGTGCGAGGATGTGGATATCGACTTTGGATAAGCAAGATGATGTATCCTCGCCAAGTTGTCACTCTGACATAGCAGAGAATCAACTGGTGTTCGATATAAATAAAAGTAATAAGGATCCATGAATTGTATTGAAATTAAGTTAATAAGCATACTAGATAATCAAACGTAACACCACTGCGACCAATGAAACGTCGAGTGATGCATCGGTACCACTGCATATACATATCATTGAAGTCCATGGTACCATCAACTGGAGGCCCATCTATAACATAGTCTCGACGGCTCTCCCATAAATGGAGGAAATGCTGATGAGTAATATCCCAATCCTGATCGACACATCCTCTGAGGTCAATCCCATGTAGTCTGGCATCCGTATCACAATCGTCTAGAATGGGCTGCTGGATTTCAAACTACGGCAACACTCTATCAAGAAAATGCCACTCTACAATATAGAAACAAATGAGCGGCACTCATCTACACTATATATCTTGTCCGTCAAAGTAGTAATCAGGTAGCTCCACCATGACATCGATAGTATATGGCTGCCATATTATTTATGAATGAAAAAGATGAAGTATAAGTAATTAACATAAACTTATGGAAATAACTTCTAATAAAAATGAGATACAGATGTAATGCTTACCTAATCTGTAGTCTGTCGATCGAGATGGTATCGATATGCAATGAGTACATGGGTTGATACATCTCTGATCGAAAAAAATCTCTCCATCTGTACATATAATAACAAACATCTATTGGACATGATTTATATATACCTATAAAGATTATTCAATCTTATTGCGTACCTCATACTTAATGGACTAGTTGGCAATGCACCACCATCAGGTAGATCCATAATAGGATCTGCAGCAAGCTGATCTAATCTATGTGGTGCTATAAAAGAAAACCTATCCCATGCCCGCAACTGCAATAATATCAAGGATTTGGCTATTTCATGTGCATCTTTTCAGCTTTCCCTATACATCTCTCTATATAACCATGCAAGGCCGGCACTGCCCCAACTATAGTGTCCCGCAGTTTCAAAGTTCTCAAGTAAAGGTAAAAGTATAATATGCACTATATTATTAGATTTTTCATAAAATAGACATCCGCCCATGAGTTGTAGAATGTATACCCTAGCATAACACCATATCGTAAAGTCACCGGCATTGGAGGATAACTTAGTAAATTGCTCTCTCAATCAGACTGCACTGAGCCATGACCCCTGAAGTCTACACGGAGGTGGGACAACGCCTAATAGATTCAGACAAATTTGATGCCAATTTTGTCGTGCACTGCCTATCACTGGTAGTCCATCAATGGGCAATCCGAGCTGGATAGCAACATCCTGCAATGTGATGGTGCACTTCCCCCAAGGTAGATGAAACATATAAGTCTCTGACCGCTATCGCTCTACGAATGCTGTGATCAAGTGCCAGTCAAACTGTATGAATCCAACATGATTTAATCCATAGAATCCGGCCTGGCGTAGATATGGCACAATGCATCCGTCCACTCATGTCGACCTGTGCAATGCTAGCTCCCTCCAACGATAGGTGAGAAACTACGACTCCTTGCAATAATAAGTGAAAAATATCAATACTAAAATTAATTGAATATAATGAACCTTTTAAAGAAGATATTAATGATATAAATACGTACCTCACCATCTCATACTATCGATAATCGATGATCAGCCTGGTCATGTAATACAGAATCATTTGCAGGCCTTGGATCCATGTATACGATATGCTGCAAGTATTGGACAATGGTTAGTAAAAATATTTTATAAATATATTCATTTTAATAACTTTGATTGGTCGCATTGTAATAAAACTTTTATCACAACTCAACTTAATAAAATATATGTATGTTTGACATGTAAGTGTCTATCTTAATGAAATAGTTTTAGTACACTTCTACTTGATACAACATTATAATTGCATTGTTTTACGGTAGATATCATTCTCTATTTATTGTTCTTGGACATGTTCGTCTGTCATGGCCTACCTCTCCATAGACTCAACGTATAGCATGGTTGCTGGATTCCCTCCAATCCATTTCATTTTGTAGCCTTAAGGAGCATGGTCTATCCTTTCGTCATAACCGTTCTTGCACAGGTATGATGATATACTCATTGTGGCTTCGTGACCAATATTCTTGATATAGTATGAGATGAAATTAACCAATACACTCATTGTCCCTATCTGTTCTCCGATTTGCATTGTCATTCCTAAATCCCGATCACCTACTTCAAAATTATCTCGGTCACGAATATCTTCGATGTCTTCTAAGGCTTGCACCTTTAGGTACAACTCTGCACTGAATAAACATGGATGAAAATTTATCATTGAAAAGATTATCTCCATATCATCGTTATCGATAATCGGAATAGCTTATACTTGATTACTGATGGTTGCACAACTTGTAGATATCTATATATTATTATTATTTTATTTTATTTTCTATCAACACGAAAGACTTTGTAAAATTTATCCTCCAACTCCTCATATTTTATTCCATTTTTAATTTTAATAGCCTTTTATGGTCGCCCAATGTACTCAATGCCATACGGTCCATTAACTATCGAACCATTAAGATAACATAAGGCTGTGATAATTTCTGTCACTACATACACAATAAAAAGAGTAAATTTAGCTCGCTATCAAATAAATGTATATAAATTACAAATAAACTTGCATATGCCCATTCTAGAAGGTTTACATGTATACATACATGCACACTTGTATATGTAGATAAATACATACATCATATACTTACATAAATAGACTTGTATGTATATGTACATACATGCAAACATACATGTATGTATACATGCATACATATATCCATTATTAATCTGCTAAAACTAAAAAAATTACTTACTTTAATATGCTAAAATAAAAACCTAATTTCTAATAAAATGTGGTATATCCAATGATAATTTAAATAACTTACTAATATATTTTAATTATGAGCATTGCATAGATTATTGTAGTGTTGACTATTAAAAAAAAGTTTTGACTAAAAACGATATAAATAGAGCATTCATCTTAATTAAGCCTTAATCCAACAACATTACCAAAGAGCCCTAAAATTGGCATCATCAAAGAGTTAAGATGGAAACATTGCACAAAATTTTTTTTTATGAACTCCTACATGAATATTAATCCAACTACATGTATTTGAGTTTAAGCTACACTATAATTTAAATCAACAAGTAACATGCAATTTCAAAAAAATCATTCTCATAGATAAGTATTAAAGCATAATTAAAAAAAATAATTAACTTACCTACAGTTAAAATATCAAAAGAGAGATGGTGGCGTCGATCGGAGGTGGTGGCTCAATGGGAGAAGGGGGGTGATCCGGGAGGGGGGGCCGGTTGTGCTCAACGAAGGAAGGGGGGGTGGCCACGGCAAGAGGGAGGGGAATGGGGCCGGTCACGAGTGGAGAAGGAGGCCGACCGGGGAGGGCTGAGGTTGGTCGTGTGATGGGAAGAGCCCGGTCGAGGAGGTGGACACCGATCATAGGATGGGGAGAAAGCTAGTCGAGGAGGCGGATGCCGGTCGTGAGGAGAGGGATCCAAGGTTGTCGGGTGGGGAGGAGATCGATCACAAGTGGGGGACCATGGGGAGGACCGTAGGGTGGGGAGGGGACCATAAGTGGGGAGGACTATTTGCAGGGTGGGGAGGAGACTATTGGGGGAGAAATATGAAATTGCATGTGGAAGATGCGGTTTCAAGCTGCGGTTTCAACTTGAAACCGCATCTTCAACATGCGGTTTCTATTTTCGAATTGTAATATTTTTTTAAAGATCGTAGGCCACATGGAGAAGAAATCGCATGTTGGACATGCGGTTTTGGAATGGCTTTCCGATCAGCAAAATTACCATAGATTGAGAAATAAGTTGGGTTTGGAGGTATATTTGTAATTAAGTTTTAAAAAATAATTAAAAAATCTAATAAATTGTAAGGAATTCAGTTTAGGATAGTTCAAAAATTAAACTATTTGGATTGATTGACCATTCTTCTAAAATAAGCTTCAGTCAGAAGTTGGACTCGGCGAAGTCCTTGACTTCAAAACAGGCCTGGCATGTTGAGAACTTGCATAGGTTTCTAATATCATGATGATTAATTTGTGAAATTTGATCAATAATAAACACATAAAACAACATCAACATGCTAGAGTAGACTATAAAGCTAACACACTGACAATCTTGTATAAGCTCTATAAAAACTTTACTTAAAAAAAAAAAGCTAACATATTATCAATTTGAATCCAGCCTATTTATTAAACAGATAAATCGATTTGACCTACTTAACCTATTTATTAAAAATCAAATTAGGTTAAATGGGATAATAGGTTATGTGGATTTTTAATAGATTAAATACGTCAGATTAAAGGGGTCAAAAATAGATTAAGTATATTTTAAATAAGTTAAACAAATTTTAAACGGATTAAACAGATTAAATGGATTAAATGAGTTATTTTATTTAATCCAATTTGAATATTAAATGGATTAAATAGATCAAATATTTAAAATCTAAATTCGATCTAAATATTAAACAGATTAAACTGATCGATCTGTTTATGATCCAAATTCATTTAGCCTGAATCCAAACATGTTTATGATAGATCGAATATGGTCGGATTGATGGATTAGGTCATATTTTGCTGGCTTTATTCATGGATCTAATAATTAAGTATTTTGAGTAGCTTCATAGAGTTTTAAATTCCAATCTATATATTAGTTGGTAAAAATAACTCTTTAGTTGATGAGCAATTATTCAAGTAAATTATATTGTCATTTTTTTACATTATTTACTATTTTTAGTTGTGTAATGAATAATAGTTATTGTAACACCGATTGCTTGATTTTAAATATGAATAGATAATTCTAAGCAAATAAATATCTACTAATATCAATTTTTAAAATATTTAACTAAACAACCCTGGCTAAGTTTATTTTTGAAAGTAGTTTGGCTATTTTTTTATAAAAAGACTAAAATATTTAACAAATAAAATTTCAATTAGATTACTACCACTTGGCTAGGAATCTAGATGCAATTGAATTTTGTAAAAGTTGAATGGAGCAAGCACACAATGCTATCATATATTTTTATCATCTTTGGATGTCTAAGACTTGCCGGCTCATACGTCAATCATATCCATATTGAATTACTAGTATGTAAACCGTGTCTTGCGGTGAGATTTAACAGAAATAAAAAAAATAAAATATTTTATCAACATATAAATTTTTTATACAATATAACATATAGTATTTTTATTAATTAATGAATCTATATACATACTAATTTTCATCTTTGATAATCTTTTCATTTAAACTGAAAATATAAATATCACAAAATTTTATAAAGTATCACTGAATTAAAAAGGTTCTCTAATAAAAAATGATTAAAAATAATAATATTTATAATTAAATTATCTTCAATGTAATCTTTTTATCTTTATTCCATCATTTTGAATACATATTATAAATAAAATCCAATGACATTCTTTTTGAATCGAAGCAAGATCAAAACTCCTGAGCATAAAATACATATAAGTCTTTATTATAGAATACAAACATACAAATAACATAAATGCATCAATGCCATAAAAAAATATATAACAAGACTAAAAAGAAAATGAAATACTTGCAATAACCTTTGTTTCATATAAACATGATACATAAAATCATTTTATTTTATTTTTTTCAATATTAATCCAATCCTAAACAGACCTTTAGTTAAACCAACAATATATTTAATCTGGATTCGAAAAATAAACAAACTCGATATTAATCCAAACTTGATTATTAATTTTTTTAACCTAACCTATACGATGTTACTGATCCATCCCAATATGTCTTAACCAGATCCAAACTTATATATAGATTATCTATTAGTAAATCTTAAAATCAATCAACAAATACAATCGATAACTTTAAATTTATTTTTTAATTATCAATTTTTAAATCAAATATGTATATATATATATATATATATATATATATATATATATATATATATATATATATTAATTTTATATAATCGAAATGGTCAACTTTATTTATGTTGAGTTTTGGATGTTTTTCAGACAATATATAATAAATTTCAATATTTTTATATATTTTAATATAAAATTTTAAATTTAATTTTAAAAATAAATTTTTTCGATGAGTTAACCCAATCTATTTTATTTTTTAATTTTTTGATATTTTTTATTTATATATAATAAATCAAAATATTTTACATATTTATATATAAATTTTAAAAATTTATATTAAAATATAATATATAGATTTAAAAATGTAATGGATCAATCTTGCTACAATGGGCTGTAGTCAGACGGTTATTTTGGGATATTCAATCTATTATAAATTTTAATAAAATTTGTTAAGTAATGTCGTATAGACTTTAAAATTAATTTAAAATTTAATGTTAAAATTCATTTGGATCTCTCAGTAATCCGACTTGATTATCAAGAGGACGAGAGAATTTGACCCCTGAACCTTTAAATACTACTCGGCTCCAAGTCTCCCAGCCGATTTAACGGAGGGAAAGGAAATATCCAACGCAAGAGACCAGCCATCGTCCAAGCTTCCCTATTGGGCCGCTCCAACCCTCCCACCCGATTGAACTGTTGAGGACGGAAAAACCAGAGGAAAAACCCGGGGAAAATTTAGGAAAAATCAACGGAAAAAAAAGGAAAAATCAACGGAAGAAAAAAAATGGAAATACGGAAAAAATCTAAAGGTATCGCCTTTCCCCACATAGATTGATATTTTTTTTCTTTTCATTTCGTTTTCTTTTTCGGAGATCTGTGGGGAAGGAGGACACCGGAGAGAGATCGGAGGGGTTTCTTAAGTTCCGTTTGGGGTTTTATCTGAGGCATATGGGTTTTGTGGGAGTTGTTGCGCTGTGAGTTTGTCCCTCGAGGTTTTGAGAGCTTAATCTTGGTAGAAGCATGATATTTTGTAGGGTTTGGGGATTTTTCATCGAAAGGATTCTTCTTTGGCTGCAAAATTTTCAATTCATGAGGCTCTGTTATCATGATAACGATGTGGGGTCTAGCTGATGGGGATCGCCGGCGGGTGGCATTTTCGGTGGAGGTGATGGGGGCTGCTGCATAAGAAGAGTTCAGAACCCAAACGGCATCCTCTCCGATGCCTCCATCGTTGCCATGGACGACCATTCCGTCTTCGCCATGCTCCCTATGGTCAAGGGCATCGGCGCCTCGTCCGTCCACATGTTCATATGATCTTCTCTCTCCACTGCCCACCGTCCGATGTGCTCCTATAACACGTGGTGCGCTGAGAGTCATGTGGAGTCTCCTTTAGGGTATAGATAAAAAGTTTTCAAAGTAGTGCATATTGCAAAATAATTAGTTTTAGGTAGATTTTGTTTAAATCTATGGATCATATTTTCATCCTTCTTAGATTAGCCTTAGTTGCACAAATTGTGCTGACCTTTTTTTCTTACACCAAATATGTTGATTGAAAAGCTTGGTTATGTAGTGCACAATTTATTTTTCTTTGTTCTTTTTAAATTTTTTGTGGGTTGTCTCCTGTTATTTCTTAGTTTCGAGTTATATAAACGACATAAGCATGTAAACATCTGCAAAGTACAATATGTTATATGTAAATATCTGCTACTTTTCTGGGAAGATATACATTTTATCACAATCATTATGGTATTATGTAATTTGTATTATATTTAGATTTGGGTTTTGTGGTGCAGGGATTGGAATGGCAGATGGTAGACATGATGAACTTGCGGACCTCGGAGGTCTGACTACATCAATAGGGCAACTAAACATTGAAAATGCTTCAGTGCTGTCTATTAGGAGAGATCAAAATGATCGACAAGGTATGAGTTCATGGTCCTGCTAATACTTTATGAAATCAAATGCCTGACTGCTATCTTGTTGATTATTATTATTATGATGATGATGATGATGATTATATCTTGGTCTTGGTCTGTTATGTCGTAGAGGATATTATAATGGCTCGTAATGGTTTTCAAAATTTAATTGTTGTACTCTGTGGGCCAAAATGGCATCCTTTTGAACTTTTCTTCTTGTCATGTAAAGGTGGTTATCATCAAGAGTTGGTTCTTTGTGAATCTAGGAACAGATTTAGCACATATCAAATGATTATTTCCACTTGTTATAATGTATGTTATCCAAAATCCTTTGGCACTTTATTGTTGTAATTGTCTAACCTCTCTCCTTCAAGTTTTTCTTTTTCTATCTATATAAGAAATCCTTTGGTGACTTTTTAGTTTATATAGGTTTGCTAAAGTATTGATCTTTTATTCTAGCAAATGAAAAACCATTGAAAGTTTAGCATCCTGCTCCTGTTGGGATAACAGATTCACTTGCAATATTAGTGTTAATATATGGTGTCATTCAAATTTAAGAAAATATAATCATACTCTAGATTAGCTTTAGAATATCTTACCGTCCTGAAAATCAGGTAGCTACACATGCCAAGGGATGTTTGAATCGTCTTTACTTAAGGTTTGCTTGAGTTGCTATGGTGAGCCTGTGGAGGTTGTCACCCCCTGTCAGATGTTCTGCTTATGCATTTTTTTTTAGTAGCATACCAAGTGATTTATATTGCATACTTTCGATCCACATTCTTTAAGTGAGCCTAAAATTTGCGGAAGTATACCTTAGATGAGGCCCCCCAAAAAAACTTCGTAATTTACATGATAACACATAAGCATATCCAAGTCGACATGTTTAATTGAGACACTTATGCCGGGCAAGCATGTTCGAGATGACAAAGATAATTCCACGCATGATGGATAGCATGGTTCTCTAACACATAATAGATTGCTTGAAATTAGTGATTTTGTCATATATTATGTATGCTACATATGTTTAATCAATACATGGTGTGCAATGATGCCCCTATGTTATCCGGAACTTCAAATGTCTCAAATAATGATCTATTCTGTTAGTACACAAATGTCGTATCTTTTTCCTTTTTTACTTGGATATAGCACAGGTAGGCTTCCTTTGCCACTTTATTTGAGTCAACCCATGATATTACCATCTCTTATTACAATTGGCAAATCTAGCAACAGAAAATGAAGGGCCTCCAAACTCAAAGGAGCCCAATCGGTGAGAATAGTTTTAAAGTCAACTTACTAACTACACCGGAAAGCTTGTGTGCTATTATTTGTCTCTTATTTGAGGTCCTACAAACACTAATCAATCTGTTTTATATGGGAGCCAACCTTGTGTCTTAGAATTTCCTTTGTGCGGAGATATTGTGGTTTAGGCAAATGCATTGAGGTTATCCTTAGTTAATTTTAGCACCATTGAAAAGTAAATACTAGAATTTGACTTTTAGTTTTAGTTTCATTATCTGACTTATATCATTTTTTAGAAAAAGTGAAGTTGTTATTACTAATTATAAGTAGCCAGATGCAATTTCAGGAGCTAAGGGAATGTCTGATTTTTAGGTGCTCAGCCACTTTTTTAACCCACTGAAAACCTTTCTCATCACTGTTGCTCATTTGTTAAATCAATGGCATATATACTTAATGGCTGCTTATAAATACATAGACACTGTTGGTGCAGAATTCCGCCGACGCCGGAGAAGCTGGAGTCGAGGGGATCGCATCCGCCGTCGGGACCTGTAAGGAAAGTCTAAACCGGAGTTGGGGGTGCTCCGGCAAGATCCTCCGACGCTCAAGTCAGTACTCTGCCTCAACAGAAATGGAGCACTCGAATGAGATTTTAGCAGAGTTTCGAGATAGAGTTTAGAGCCTAGAGAAGAACGTATCTGGGGGTCCTTTTATATAGACGAAGAGCGTAACTGATCGACAGCGACATCTGTAACCGTCTGGTAGTGGACCGTTCGTGGCTATGCGGGGTTTGTTGCGGAGAGTAGTGGCATCAGTGGGCCGTTCAGAGCTACGTGGAGTTTGTTATGGAGAGTGAAGTGGTGTCCGTTGTCGCGACTTGCCAGAGAGTGGTGGGGCCACGTAGAATCTGTTACAGAGAGTGGAGTGGGGTAGTGGCCATTGTCGTGACTTGTTAGAGAGTTTGGACCTGACGGCTGAAGCTCGGCTGGGACGTCTGATGGAGCGGCATGGCTCTCTGTCTCAGCAATTTGAGAGGAGTTCGGATGTTTTCGAGGTTGCTGATGGGTTAACTGTTGTTGGACGTCGTTGGTGCTGCAAATGGAAGTCATCTGCTGTAGAAGCTCGGACGAGAACTGCCTGTTGGAGAAGTCTGGCAGGAGTCCGATTGCTGGAGAAGTTCGTCTGGAATTTGTATGATGTAGAAACTTATCTGAAGAATTGTCTGCTGGAGAGGCCTGATTGCATAAGGAATCCGACTGAAGGTCGGCCGATAGAAGAGTCCGGAAGGCATTGTGGAAGTTCGTCTGCTGGAGGAATCTGAAGGATCCTGTGGAAGTCCGGTTGGCGTTGTTGAATGTTGATGGCTGGAGAGGTACGGAAGGCACTGGAGGCGATCGGTCGTTGTAGAAATTCAGCTGCTGGAGCCCGTCTGCTGTAGAAGTTTGTCCGAAATCCATCCGCTATGGAAGTTCAGACGGAGTCCGGTTCTTGTAGAAGTCCGGATGGAGACCGCTTATTGAAGAAGCTCGGCTGAAGGCCGTCTGTAATAGAAGTTCGGAAGGAATTCGTTTACAGTAGAAGCTCGGATGGAATTCGCTTACAGTAAAGGTCTGCTTGCAGCAGAAATTCGGAGTGGACTGCCTGAAATTCGGAAAGCGGTCGACCATCGTAGAAACTCGGATGGATTCTGATCACTATAGAAGTCCTGCTATCGAAGAAGCTCAATCATTGACGAAGTTCGGAGTAAAGTCGTTCGTGGCTGGGAGAAGTCTGGAAGAGATTCGGAGAATAGTCGATCACTGTAGAGAATCGGCTGAAAATGAAGTTCAGAGAGCATTTGGAGCAGTCCGGTAGATGAATGGAGAAGCTCATGATTGAAGAAGTCCGGATGGTATTATGGAAGCTTGGACGGTCGGGGGAGTTCGGAAAGACGCTACACAAGGTTGGAAGCCGGAAGAGCCCTGGAAGGGTCGGCCTTTTACGAACTTCGGCTGGGGTTATTTTGTACCCAACATCAGTCTCCCTACTTTCGAGTTCGGGTTCCGAACGAAGGAAGTACAGAAATTTTCACAGCCGAAGTTGCCTCCTTCGATTTTCATACTCGGTTGTTTCCAGATATTTTGGCGTTTGGCGCATTGGTGCTGGAGCCTTTTCAAATCAAGGCGATCCAAAAAGATTTTTTCGGAATTCTCGTCGGAGCGTTGCTCTAGGTATGACGCAATAATGGTTCTGTCAGTTGCTAGCCACTTTTAGCCTCCTGCTATGGTGAGTGGGACACGTGGCGAGTGTAGATCGGCCGGAGGAGATCCGCAATCATTACTGCACCGGGTCCTGTTGCCTATTTAAATCCGCTCCCCTCCTCCAAGGATTTTACTTCGCCTGAGAGTCCTGCTGGTGCCCTTCTTCTTCTCCGAGAGTTTCATCCCTCTCGGCCTTAGGTGTTCTTCGAGTCGATCCCCATCTCTGCATTTCTGCACCTCTCGGACCAACCTAGGTTAGTTCCAGAACTCTCCTCTTCTTTTTTTTTCTCTTCTCTGCTGTTTTTCTTTCGTTTTTCCTCCTCTACATTCCGCCTGTTCAGTTTTTCGCAAGCACCCCATCTCTTATTTTTTTTTAATTTTTTCGGGATTTTTAGAGTTTTTACTTGATTTAAAATGTCCTCCAACACTTCCTCCTCTAGCAGTTCTAGGAGTTCGTCCGTTCCAGTCCCACAAAATCCTAGCTCTGTAGAAGAACCTCGCCTGGTCTTTGTATCAGACACCATCCCCAGCTCTCTGACTTCGGAGGAACTCTCACTGATTAGGATTTAGTACGGGATTCCTCCGGAGTACAAGCTGGAGCTTCCCGGGCCAACTGGCCGGGCTAGTGCTCCTCCTGGCTGCTTCTGTTTATACCAAGAAGCTTTCCACGTCGGACTTCGACTTCCGCTTCTGCCTTTTGTCATCGCTCTCTTCCGTTTTTTAAACATTTCTTTAGTTTCTGTAGCGTCGAACTCCTTTAGATTTCTGATAGAGTTTCTTTTCCTCTGTCGCCTAGCTGAAGTCCAGTCAACCCTTTCTTTGTTTAGGAATTTCTATACTTTCAAGCGTCACCCTTCGGCAAAGGACTGGTGGTGACTGGTGTTAAGAAAGAAAGAACTGGAAGAAGAAGTCGAAAACTTAAAGCAATCTTCGATGATGGCTGGAATCGAGAGTTCGAAGTCTGAAGAAGCCGAGCTTCCTTAGAGCTTCTTTACCTTTTATTCTATGTATTCTTTCTTTTTCTTGTCGTTTTTCTTTTTTGGCCTTCAAATGCTTTGTAACGTACACTTCACTAATGAAATGAAAAGGAAATTTTTCATTACCTTATCCATTCTTGCATTAAGTTGTCGTTTACCGAACTTCTTTTGTCTTTTGTTTTGTTCGATGTCGACGTTGTTTGAAGGTTCCTGATCGTCGCCGTGTTGATTCGCCCTTAGGGACTGGAGATTTTCGACAAGGGTGTTCTTCCTCGTTGAGACGAGGTCCCTTGAGTCTTGACCTTCAAAGGCTTTGTAATGCACACTTTACTAATGAAATGAAAAGAAATTTTTCTCATTACCTCATCTATTCTTGCTTTGAGTTGTTGTTTATCGAGCTTCTTTTATCTTTTGTCATGTTCGATGTCGATGTTGTTTGAAGGTTCCTGGTCGTCGCCGTGTTGACTTGCCTTTTTTGTTCATGACCGTAGGTCTTTTCGAGGCCATTTGAGTTTGACGCTTCCTTTCGGTGCTCGAGCTTGGGGATTCGAACTTTTCGTTACTTTGAGGAAGTTGATTTTTTTCGGCTTGTGTTGAGTTCCCTCTTAGAGACTGAGGGTTTTTGATAAGAGTCTCCTTCGTTGAGACGAGGTCCCTTGTGTCTTTGATGTAGTTTGTTTTTTCCTTATCACTGGTGTAGTTCGTCGTTTTTCCTTTTTATCTTTCTTTTTTTTTATATTTGGGCGAGGGTTTTCTCTATGCTTTTAGCAGGGTTGTAGGGATGTAGAGGAGCCGTTGAGGAGGCTTTTCTCGTCATCCGATCTTGAACGATCAGGTCTTCGTTTGTGTTAGGACGAGGTTCTCCTCCTGTTCTCGACACAGTCAATTTCAGCTCATGCTAGGACGAGATTTTTCTCCTGTTCTTAATAGGGCTGTGGGGGCACGTAAGGGCCGTTACAAGGGCCTCTCCTTCTATCCGGTCTCTAAATAACCGGACCTTCGACTTTGCTCATGTTAGGACGAGGTTCTCCTCCTGTTCCTAATATGACTGTGGGGGCATATAAGGGCCGTTGTAAGAGTCTCTCCCCCCATCCGGTCTTTAAATAATCGGACCTTCGACTTTGCTCATGTTAGGACGAGATTCTCCTTCTGTTTCTAACATGGTTGTGGGGGCACATAAGGGCCGTTGTAAGGGCCTCTCCTCCCATCCGGTCTTTAAATAATCGGACCTTCGACTTTACTCATGTTAGGACGAGGTTCTCTTCCTGTTCCTAACATGGCTGTGGGGGCACATAAGGGCCGTTGTAAGGGCCTCTCCCCCCATCCGGTCTTTAAATAACCGGCCTTCGACTTTGCTCATGTTAGGACGAGGTTCTCCTTCTGTTCCTAACATGGCTGTGGGGGCACATAAGGACCGTTGTAAGGACCTCTCCCCCCATCCGGTCTTTAAATAATCGGACCTTCGACTTTGCTTATGTTAGGACGAGGTTCTCCTCCTGTTCCTAATATGGTTGTGGGGGCACATAAGGGCCGTTGTAAGGGCCTCTCCCCCATCCGGTCTTTAAATAATCGGGCCTTCGACTTTGCTCATGTTAGGACGAGGTTCTTCTCCTGTTCCTAACACGCTTAGTTTCGATTGTCGGAAGGAGTTACTCCCTGTCGTTATGTGCTCATGCCAAAAAAAAAGATATGCAAATATGAAAGAAACTTTTATTTAAGGCAAAGTTATTGGTAATACATTCGTAAATTTTTTGAATCCCATAGCCGCGGAAGGTCTGCTCTCCGTCGGGGTCCTTTAGAGATGGAGTTGATGATCTCAATTGGAGGTCGATCTTCACGCTGCTCCTCCCTCCTTGGCGGCTCCGACTGTGGCAGAGTCGATCGATCTTCCCTACTTTCAGGTCGGCGTCGAATGAATCTGTCGAGCCGACCTTGTCTGATGAGCTCCTCGATCTCGTCTCGGAGCTGAATGCACTCCTCCGTGTCGTGGCCGTGGTCACGATGATAGAGGCAGAACTTGTTAGGATTGCACTTCTCGGGGTGTGTGCACATCCTTTCCAGCATTGGCAGCTGCTCCCTGACCTCTATCAGCACTTGGGTTTTCGATGCGTTGAGAGGGGCGTAGCTGCGGAATCTTCCTGGGGGAGAGCCCCGCCGAACTCTGCGGTTCGGGCTTCTCTGCCTACGAGTTCGGGGAGGAGTCTGGACACATTTGTGTCCGGAGGGAGTTCGAGAACGTGGCCGAGCTTCACTCGGCTCTTTTTCAACTGCGGGCTTGCTGGAGTCTCCCGCCTGCCGCTCCTTTGCAACCTCCTCGTCCTTCATCTTGAAGGCTTCTTCTGTTCGGGCATATCCTTCGGTTCGAGCCAGCAAATCAGCGAAGTCCCTGGGATACTTCTTTTCTAGGAAAAACAGAAGATCGTTCTTTTGAAGATTGCCCTTCAGGGCGGCCATTGCAACCGATTGGTCCAAGTTCCGGACCTCCAACGCGGTGACGTTAAAACGGTTGACGTAAGCTCGGATGGATTCTCCCTCCTTTTACTTGATGTTGATGAGGGACTCCGAACCTCTCCGGAGACGCCGGCTGCTGACGAAATGAGCAACGAACTGGTGGCTCATCTGATCAAAGGAGAAGATAGTACTCGGTTTCAGTGCCGAGTACTCTGCTCCCTTCAAGGTAGACGGAAAAGCTCAGCACAGGATGGCGTCTGGCGTGCCATGGAGCAGCATCATTGTCCGGAAGGCCTCCAGGTGGTCAACCGGATCCGAGGTCCCATCGTAGCTCTCGAATTGGGAGAGTTTGAAGTTCGGCGAGATTGGTTCCTGCATGAACATTTGAGAGAAAGGAGGGTCAGTGCAGATGTCCTCACCGTAAGCAGTGGGAGCATGGCGGAGCTCTTCGATCCGCCGGTTCATCTCCCGGAATCTTTGATCCAGGAGGTCCTCTCGACTGCGAGTCTCGAGGATCTTCTGGTGGAACGGAGGTAGGGACTCTCCGGGGGTGGAATCGTGATCGGATAGTGGGCTCTCCGTCTTCTGCTTCCCCTTTCCGGGGAAGACAGGGCGACTTGCCCAAGTGGCCCGCCCAGTCACCGGATTCTGGAACTCCGGCGATGCTTTTTCCAACCGCACTGATGCCTGCGGCTGCTGCTGCATGGCCTGCACTGCTTCGATGAGGCCCCTGACCTGCTGAACCAGCAAGTCAAACTGCTCCATACCGACTGCCATTGCCGGAGGAGGAGCCTGGGAAACTGGAGACGAGATCAGAGCTTGTGGATCTCGCTGAGATCTGGCCGCGGAGACCGTGGATCGCCTGGTGGATGCCTTTTGGGGAGGCATCAGGTGGAGATCTGGCAGGAGAAGGAGAAGATGTCGGAGAAGATGACCGGAGACAGTCTCGTTGAGCACTCCTTTAAGAACAAAGGTACTGCGAAGACACAAGCCCCTTCCTCTAGCGCCAATTCTGTTGGTACAGAATTCCGTCGACATCGGAGAAGCTGGAGTCGAGGGGATCGCATTCGCCGTCGGGACCTGCAAGGAAAGTCTAAACCGGAGTTGGAGGTGCTCCGGCAAGACCCTCCGACGCTTAAGTCAGTACTCTGCCTCAACAGAAATGGAGCACTCGAATGGGATTTTAGCAGAATTTCGAGATAGAGTTTAGAGCCTAGAGAAGAACGTATCTGGGGGTCCCTTTATATAGACGAAGAGCGTAACTGATCGACAGTGACGTCTGTAACCGTCTGGTAGTGGGTCGTTCGTGGCCACGCGGAGTTTGTTGCAGAGAGTAGTGGCGTCAGTGGGTCGTTCAGAGCCACGTGGAGTTTGTTATGGAGAGTGGAGTGGTGTCCGTTGTCGCGACTTGCCAGAGAGTGGTGGGGTCACGTGGAATCTGTTACAGAGAGTGGAGTGGGGTAGTGGCCATTGTCGTTACTTGTCAGAGAGTTCGGGCCTGACGGCTGAAGCTCGGTTGGGACGTCTGATGGAGCGGAATGGCTCTCTGTCTCAGCAATCTGAGAGGAGCTCGGATGTTTTCGAGATTGCTGACGGGTTAACTGTTGTTGGGCGCTGTTGGTGCTGCAAATGGAAGTCATCTGCTGTAGAAGCTCGGACGAGAACTGTCTGTTGGAGAAGTTCGGCAGGAGTCCGATTGCTGGAGAAGTTCGTCTGGAATTTATATGATGTAGAAGTTTGTCTGAAGAATTGTTTGCTGGAGAGGCTCGATTGCACAAGGAATCCGGCTGAAGGTCGGTCGATAGAAGAGTCCGGAAGGCGTTGTGGAAGTTCGTCCGCTGGAGGAGTTTGGAGGATCCTGTGGAAGTCCGGTTGGCGTTGTTGAAGGTTGATGGCTGGAGAGGTACGGAAGGCACTGGAGGCGATCGGCCGTTGTAGAAATCTAGCTGCTGGAGCCCGTCCGCTGTAGAAGTTCGTCCGGAATCTATCCGCTATGGAAGTTCAGACGGAGTCTGGTTCTTGTAGAAGTCCGGATGGAGATCGCTTATCGAAGAAGCTTGGCTGAAGTCCGCCTGTAATAGAAGTTTGGAAGGAATTCGTTTACAGTAGAAGCTCGGATGGAATTCGCTTACAGTAGAGGTCCGCTTGCAACAGAAGTTCGGAGTGGACTGCTTGTGGTAGAAGTTCGGCTGAAATTCGGAAGGCAGTCGACCACCGTAGAAACTCGGATGGAGTCTGGTCACTGTAGAAGTCCTGCTGCCGAAGAAGCTCGGTCATTGACGAAGTTCGGAGTAAAGTCGATCGTGGCTGGGAGAAGTCTGGAAGAGATTCGGAGAATAGTCGATCACTGTAGAGAATCGGCTGAAAGTGAAGTTCAGAGAGCGTTTGGAGCAGTCCGGTAGATAAATGGAGAAACTCATGATTGGAGAAGTCCGGATGGTATTATGGAAGCTCGGACGGTTAGGGGAGTTCGGAAAGACGCCATACAAGGTTGGAAGCCGGAAGAGTCCTGGAAGGGTCGGTCTTTTACGAACTTCGGCTGGGGTTATTTTGTACCCAACAGACACACACACATGATATATATGCACATACACACATATACATATAATATTGTATAATTGGATATTTCATTGTTTTTTCATGTACTGTGGAAGGACTAGATGTAGCATATGGTATCTATGGTTGAAAATAGATAATATATATATATATATATATGTATATATTCTATGATTTTGGGAGAATAAGAGTATTATTGTGTGGGTTATCTTGTGTATGTTCTAGTTTCCAATGGTCATCCAGTCAGTAATTTCAAATTTGTTGCACCCTGCAATGTTCTGTCCTCTCTATGCTCTTGCTTTCTATAGGTTTTAAAGAGTTTCCTTGGAGTTTGAAATCTATAAAAGCATCTATTATAGTTGATTCAGAAGGAAATAACTAGATCTGTTGACTTAGCATGTTTTTGTTTCAGATGATGGAACTGATGATTTTTGGTGTGAAGATGATTTTTCTAATGACATTTTAGATGATGGCTCAAGTCATGCATCCGTATTAAACAGAGAAGGGAGGTTCAGGCATAATAAAAATCATACAGTATCCTTTAAGATTGTGCCAAATCATTTACTTATCTTTGTCTACTAGCTTAAGTATGCAGAATTTTTTAATTCATTGCTGATTTTTATCTTCTCGAAAATTTTTGAATCATGACACTTTGGATAACTTGACAAAATTTTGGATGGGATATCGAGATGGTATAACAGCAGGCAAGGAAGCTTCTGCACAAGAGGGTTTTAATGTTGGCTTTAGGCAATCTGTGCATGTTGGTTATAGGTGGGGCCTTGTCAGGGGCATTACTAGGTAAAAGGAAATTTTCTGCTATGAGTCCTTATGCATATGCATGAATATGTCAAGTCATTTTTGAAATCTATTGATTCATACTGATTGCCCTTCTTTCTTTTAAAATTTTCTTGGTAATTACAAGCACAGTGCGCTCGCTGGCCTCTCAGATTCCGCTAAGGAAAAGTTGGTGAAGCAGTTTGAGAATAGAGATAGGTTTCAGAATTTGGATAAATCTGTGCAAGCAATATCTGCAAATGATGCTCTCAAAATGTATTATAATAGCATCTTACAGAATGAATCCGTGCAATCCCATGATCATCCAGAAGGAGATCTGCAAGCAGCATCCTTGACAGATGAAGATTCAATCTCCAATAAGTTAGAGAGTCTGTATAACGACCTTATTTCTCTTCTCCATGATACTCCAGAAATTAATGTAACTGCAATTAAGACCTGAGTTGGTTGAATGACCTTCCCGTTAAAGGAATGGTCTGGTATTATATGAATGAACAAATAGCATGTATTCCTTATATTGTGGCTTATCGGTTACATTTCACCGCAAAACTGTTACCATGCTGTTCTGTGCTAGTGCATTATAGACTGGAATGCTGTAATCTGTAGAGATATGCTTTTTGTTGTTTTACTATAGCTGCTTCTTCCTTGCAAGTCATGACAACAAATGTTATGACCAAACCAATCCAGTCTAGTTTTCTTCAATATTTTACCTGTTATTGTATCTTATGCAATCCATATTTTATATAGTTATTGCTTTTGGTTAAAGAGGGACTGGTTTTGTAAATCAGATGTTTATTTTGAGAGGCAATATCTAGATGGACAGGTTTTTGTCCTGATGCTGCTAAATCATGATATGAAACCATTTAAGTGCAAAAATTACAAAATCTACTTCTTCTGCTTATGTTTCTTTTTTGGCATGGAAATGCTATCTTGGGCCGTTCTCTTCAAGACATTGATACTTGGATCAGATTCACATCTGTTTTTCTAAAAAACTCAATTGCTTCTGTGCTCTGAAGAAGCCAACTCTGGGTAGATCTCTTGTGTTTGGTTGTACTACAGAATCACATTTTGTTCGTATTATGCACATCATCAGCTGGCTGGTAAATGTCTATATGACATATCAAATTAGACATCCACATTGTGGATCATAATTTACGATGTTCACAACACCTATAAACAATAATAATGTTTCTGGGTCTCCTTTGCATCAAATGTTTTTAGTTTATGCTTTACAGGCATTCAGTTCTACAATGATTCAAGTCTATCAGATTGTGTTCCCAAGCATTTTACAATATGAAGTTTGTTTGATGTTGTGAATTTTCCATCTTAAGTTAGCAGCATACATTTTAAAACACAAACTCATGGGTATCATTCATTTCATGTGTGGCCTTGATAGATAGGTAACCTCAAAAAAATGTGATTTTTTAAGGTACTTTAAATATTAACAATTATAATTAGTAGTTTAAATACTGTAATTTAATTGGTTCAAGCATTGCTACTTTTCTTTCTCATCATTTTACTGCAATTGTCTATAAAGTCAATTTTGCTGCTATTATAAGGAGTAAATGTGCCTGCCAATGTTCATCATCATTTTAGATCAGGACCTCAAACTTTATCACATGCCTAGCTTAGCAAACAGGTAGGAAAAGAGTAGCTTTATTGTATGGGAGTACCTAGACCGTGAAAAATACTTGATGGAATCAATCATATTCATATGTTTACCTCACATATATAACTAGCTGTCATGAGTATGAAATAAATCAATATCTTGTATGCATATATGGAAATTCAAGTTCACAGATTACATACCTTTTGTCACATGATTCGTGTAAACTCATTGTTAATTTGAAAAGCATTTTATTTTTGATATTTGAGTGTGAATCGTGTGAAGTTCCAGTTGGCATGTGAACGTCTGAATAATTAATTTCTAGTTTCCCAATATGTTTCTGGGTCCAGCTCCTATAATTTTCTAGTTAAGTGACCGCGTTACTTCCGCTCCTTTGGGACTTCTGGAGTTCCCTTTGTGACTCCGTCATCGTGGTTGTCTGGCATATCTTCCGGAAGGCGAACAGTATGGCAGATTAAGTTGCATCATATGTTGTTGAGCACACCGGAATCTAGACCTGATGACAGGGCAAGGTTTGCCTAATGGCCCTGCAGGATCTTTTGTTTTTTGACTTTTTGAATTGTACTCACAGTAGAAAGTGGCTGCATTACTCTTATAATCCTATAATGCAGAAAATCTTATAGGTTCTCAGATGCCTCAAGTGCTCTTACAATAGTAACATTTATCTCCAAGTTGTCATTTGAAATCTGCTGATGTCTTTTTAGAGTTTACAGAATGAATGGAAACCTGAGAATATAGTTTCATGTGGATATAATAAATTAACTAATTCTGTTTAGAACTCTCTTTTTTCTTTTGTTTCTCATCTAGTAGGTAGTTTCAAATCTCTCAAGAATTTTCCAATGTTGTCAAACCCAAGATAGATTGTTCCAATGCTTTTGTGTATGTTACCTAACATACTCTATTGTTTTGATTTTTTTATTGAAACAGTACTTTCTTGCAAACATGTTTAGGTTTCTATTTGTATCCAAAACTCTTGCTGCACAGAAACTGCTTTTAGAAATCTTCCAAACATGCCCATGGGATAGGTTTGTCAACTGGTGCTCATTCTTTGGATGGTCCAATTCCTTTGTGTTTGTAATCACTTTGTTCGTCTATCAACTCAAGAGGTTCATAGCTGGTATGCCTTTGTATAAACGCCTGATTCCTATGTCCACTAAGTCATGCTGTTTTTAGACTCCGAATCAGACCATTTACCTGACTAGCAGATGGCAGCGAAGTCCAAAAATATTAGAAATAGTTGTTTACATGTTCTTATTATGGTACGGTCGTTGCTCTCTTTTGTTCATGCTGTTGATTTTCTTCTCTATTGCTATAATATGGAACATCCATATGACATTCTTCAGGATAATGTGGTGATTAAGCATCTCTTATGACAATCAAAGTTGCAAGAACTTCTTCAGTTCAACTTCGTAGGTAAGCTAATATGTCTCATGATCCTAATCGTCTTTTGGCTATTGAACCTGTCTATTATGATCTTCTGGGACCCTTTTCACCTTTATGTCAGACAAAATAAAGGTATTTATTTTCATAGGATGCTTCTGAATTGGAAGTCTTGAGGGGCCATGCCATTTGGATGTTCTAATATGTATCATATTACATCAAACATCTTTTAGAGTTGTTGAATTGTGCTACGTTTTTTCTCTTAATACTGCATTATCTGGGTGCTATGTTCCTTTGCCTAGCTAGAGGAATCATTACTCCTACATTTGGAGCTTAGCGCTTTGTTAGGTTGTGGAGTACAGAATAGGTGGAAAAGCATTACCTGTTGTACAGTAAAGACACTCTAGTGGCTGATCTTCTGTTGACAAGAGTCCAAATAATTATTCTTGCATAGAAGTCACGCTACATACGTGTACAGTATAAGCTGAAGATAAGAATGATATAAGTTTATATACAATGATTTATGCAGACTTTGGATTCTAAAAACATACAGCCGATGCATAAGGAAATATCTTATGCTGCGAAAAACTTCATAATATTTTGTTTAGCAGAGTATGCATCACGGTATATGTGCATTACATGTCATGTTTCTGTAAAATCTGCTATATTTCTTCAGAATTTCAGTTGAAAATTTCTATAACCAAATATATTTTTGGTCATTTGCAAAATTTGAGTGATCTGATGATTTATTAGCTCGCAGAGCTCTCAGAGCATTTGTAATGACTGTTTTTCGTCTCTTGGGTGATGGAATGGCTGGCAAGTTTTTCCCCCTTCCCTTTGCATATAATCCTGACAAGGAGCTTGGTGAACATGTAGTTTGTAAATCATATAAAACTGAATGAAGTTATATTAAAGAGTAGTTTGTCTAAAATAACTGGAAAGCATTTGTATGTATAATTCTAAATATCTCCATTTAGTGCTTAGTTTTGATCTTTACAAGAACTGAAGGTATAATCTACTTGAAGAAATCAAATATAACCTTTTCTTCTAAACAACGCACCCTCCGATTATTCTACTTAATTACAATATCAGACAACATTATGATTAAGATCAAATTAGTTAGGAATTAGGATCACACTGCTCAAGTTACAGGATACTTATTTACATTTCTTTTGCTATATTGTTACTTGCTTCTGTTATCTTCATCATGCCTGCATGATAAATAACTACAGTTGCTACAGAACATTCTCTATCCTTGTATCTGTTCCATTTGGCTAAGATTGCAGTGATCCTTTGTTACATTTTAACAATGGAGTACAGCTTCAAGCAAAACCTGCAATAAACAAGCGAAAAAAATAAGAGTGTAAAGGTTCTGCTAAAATTCATGATAAAGATAATGAAGCCACCAATGGTATTTACCTCCAAGGTCATCAACTGCATGCTTGCATAGGCCTTGCATGATCAAAGCCTTGACTGGTATGCTGCTCTGCTTTCTCACACGTAGGTGTCGGCATTACAGTCTCAAACGCTTCCACAAGCAGTGCTACTTTCCTCTTCCGGTCTGGAGCCAATTTTGTTACTGCCTGTTGGAGTGCATGATCGATCATCCATTCCTCTGCATTCTTTCTTTCATCCATCTCCTGATGCCTGAGATCAACCTTTTCTGCTTCTGGATCAGGTTCAATTGGGAGAAAGTTTGGTGCTCGTGGGTTGAATTCTTTCATTTGTTCCTCTTCATCAGCTCTTTTCTTTCTCACTATGCTTATTTTTGCCTTTTGCTTACCAGTTGCCTCAGTAGCAGCTTGGTTGGAGAGTGCTGCTGCAGTGACGATGATTCTATCTTCTTCAAGGCCTTCTGTGCCACCTGTGAGGCAAATCTCCAAATTATCCTTAATCTGCACTACATGTTCTATTTTGTACCAGTCTTGTTCTTCTCCTGTCTCATTGACTTCCTCCTGATGCTTTTTTTGTGACTTCTCTCGGTTGTCTTCTTGATCAACCTCATCTGATAGATCATTCAGAGAGTGGTGGATTTTAAGAAGAATGCTTGCTTCTTCAGTTGTATCATCATGTTTGTAGACTTTGATCTCCATTCCTGTTTTGATATGATCGGCTTCTGTTGCACCATTTTCTTTCTCAGTGGATCCTTTGTTAGAACCACAAAGGTTGGTGTTGGATGAGGAGCTGACATCTTCAACTTCTTCATTCCCATCATCCTCTTCTTTGATGTCAACATGGAAGATTGTTTGCTCTGCATTTCCATTGTCTGAGATATTGTTTGCTTCCAGATAAACTGCTTCAGATGCTTCACCTTTACCATTCTGTTTGCTGAGATCATGTTTCATTGCGCTGCCTTCTTCTGTTCCCTTGGAGGCCTCTAAATGACCCAGAAAACTCACACTGGAGCTGTTCTCTTTGGTAAAAGGAGGGTCACCCAGATGATTTTCCTTCAATATTTCGGCTTCAAGTGGTTTGGAAATTAGAAAATCAGTACTCTGATATTGAACATTGTCATCACAGCTCACAGAATTAATTGCAGAACTTTCTCTCTCCTCATCAGAGGAAACATCATTTCTCTCAGAACTAATGCCTTCAGAAGCTGTCAGATGATCATGCTCAGCAACTTCTTCGTATGCTTCATAAGATGGCTCTACATCAGATTCAGCTATCTTACATGCAACTGAAGCAGTCTTTGCATTAAGAGATAGTCCATTGCCAGGATCATCATTTTCGAACAAATGCTTGAATAGTGGACCAAAACCATCATCAGTGGACTCAGAGCAATCAGTCTTGTTACAAGGAAATGTGTCTATATCCTCCTCCAAATTCATCTCACTGGCCTCAAAAGGCACCTTGATTGCACTGTCTGCAAAACCTTCACTCTCTTTGACCAATCCATCCATGACTTGGCATTCTAAATTCAATTCTGCATCATCTTTTCGAACCAAACTAGTGGAATTCCCTTCCTCATCTTCATCTTCCTGATCACAATTTACATACTCTCGAACACTCATCATAACATCCATTTCTTCGATTGAAAGGTCACTATTCTGGTTTAGATCTTCTTCAAAGCTAGTAACCGAACTATATTCATGAATCTCATCCATGAGATTCCTTCCATCATCTTCTTCGCACTTGGCATCCACCCTATCACCTCCAGTAAATTCTAAGCTTTTCAGAACTTCAGGACTTTTTGTGTCATCCTTTTCTTGATGGCTTCCTTCATCACAGTTAAATGGTTCTACATTCTGTTTATGTGGTTTAGCATAGATTTCGACAAAGAAATCATTGGCTACTTCTTCCATAAGAACCTCTAATGCAGTTGGGGCCCTACTAAGAACTGCTTGTCCTGTATCTACCTCCTTTTCATCCTTCCCTAGACCTTTCTTTCTGAATAAAGACACCCCTTTTACCTTCATGCTCTTCTGGGTTTTGAGCAGCTTCCTCCTTGATGACAAGAAGCACTTCAGAGGGGGCAAAGGCTCATGTCTATGGCCATTCAGAGAGCAATATGTGTAAGGGCAGACCTTCATGGTTGAAGTCCCTTCGGCTTCGGTCCCTCCTTGATTGAGTTCCAAAGCCTTAGGAAACTTGGAATCCTTAAGAGTTGATGAGCAGGTGGCCCTGTTCACATATAGCTTGGGAGAAAAAAGAGCAACTCCTATGCTCTTTTTCATCCAAGGCCTTCCTTGTTTCAGACTAGGTTTCCTTTTCAAAACTTTCACATGTTTAAGGCCAGAGCCATCAGGGCAAGAAGTGTAGGGCTTTGAGCAATTCAAATTACTCAAATTTCTTGGCTTTCTAACCCTATCACTAGTGGTTGGGGAATGGTTCATTACCTTGAATTTCTCCTTCCTTACATCTGAACTGCATGTGGGCTTCATATAATTTGGCAACTGATCTGATGCCTTGGTAGCTGATGACCTCTTGTGCATGGTAGGCTGGTTGAATTGCACCTGCTCACTTGCTAAGTCTGAGATCTTGGCGCATATCACCTTCTTCATCTTCTTCTTGGTACCACCTCCTCCCTTGCTTCTTGAATCTTGTTGCCGATAAGAAGATGGATTCCTCTCATGTCTCACAGGATTTTATTTTGATTTGGTTTGAGAGCCAAGCTTCTTGGGTGCTTTTCTTTGAACCATGGTGGAAGGAATAGGAGACTTGGGTGGGATTGGGGAGTTAGTATGAGAAGGTTTGGATTGATCTGAGGGTTTCCTTGGAACAGAAGGAGTGCAGGCAAAGAAGTCTTGTTGCTGGGAGATGAAGGTGTTCAAAGGAAAAAGTTCAGCAGTCCAAAAGAGACTTCAGAGTGGGTGGGTTATTTTCTTTGATTTTTCTACTGGGTGGATCTGATTGAGGTGGCCAAAGTTGAATTTGGCCGAGATAAGAGGATACGATGTCAGCACCCACTTTTCATGGTGGTGATGGGGTCTAAACGTTAGCTTCTGGATGCTGCTTTGGATCCTCCAGTTCTTATCGTGGGTTGCGACGGGAGTCCCAATGTTTGGCCTCTCAGAAGCGGTTGCATAAGGTGGGGCCCCTTCATTCTATTAGATTATCAATTCAATCTACCCACATAAACACAAAATTATCAACTATAAATATTATCCGGATCAAAATAAATTTTCAGTATACCATATCAAAATATGAGGAAAGAGTGTGTGAAAAGCACTATGTTATTCAAACACTAAAAGAATCATAAAAAAATTTATTAAAAATAGAGAGAGAAAATAAAAAATACAAATCATTGATGGTTGCTCATTATTTATTTCATTTTTATTGTATATAGTTGAGAATATGGATTGACATCAGAAATTTGGATGGATAGATATATAAGCTGTTATTTTATCGTGATTTTGTCACTAAGTATTATATTATGACCTATAAAACTGTTAATTACATTCTTGCAATTAAAATCTATTCATCTGAATTAAATTGAAATTCAACAAATTATTGATGGTTATTTATCATTCATTCTACTGCCACTGTATGTAGCTCAAAATTTGATTTGACACCAGAAATTTAGATAGATAAGCTATTATTCTGCCATGGGTTTACCCCTCGAATTTCATGAATTTATTATTTACAATGGTTAGATATTATTTAATTTTTTTTATATTTATCAATAATTAATTATATAAAATAATAAATTATACAATCTAGGTCCCTAGGTGTGGGTACAAAACTAGTATATTTGCAAGTAGACGTTTAATGCGGTGGGCCTGCTCTTTTCTTCTTTTTTTTTTTTTTTCATTTTTAATGAGGAACAGACGTTGGAATTAATACTCTTTCCATGCAGAGAGAGAGAAATACGAGTAGATTTTCATGTAGATTTAATGAGATCTGGATCGAGTGATGGGATTCTACAGCAATGTTCCGATATGATCTATTAATTTTAAATTATCTATCTATTAAAAATCATATAATTTAGAAATTTTTATCATTGCAATAAGGATTATATATATATATATATATATTATTTAGATTATTTGATTTTTTTTGACTATTTGATGTTTGGGTTAATTTTTTAAACTATATAATTTATGGTATGTAAGCAGTTTAGATGTTGTAAGTCACATCCAGCAATTTGAAAGATAAATATGGGATTGTATCACCCAATATTGAACTGATTGGATTTGCCAAGTCCAGATGTATTTACGCTCTCTCTCTCTCTCTCTACATAGGAAAGAGTTTTTTTTTTAAATCAATATTTATAATAAAAAATATTAAAATATTAAAATACTAACCGTTAAAAATGCCTTGTCTTTATGCATGCACAGGGGCATGCCTCCACATGGATACACCTGGCGTTCTATCGCATGGTATTTTGGCTTACCGTTAGCAGCCAGTGCTGTACCATTCTCGGTGACAAAAGACTTTATGGAAGCTTGCAATTGCTCGTCAAAACCAAAGGGGGTCATTGACAAAGGGACTTTCTTTGTTTCTTTAAAGCTATTTTACGGACAAGAAAAAATGGTAGGGGAACCAAACAATCCAACCCAACCCAATCCAACCCAACCTCCGGTATCACATGAAATCCTTCACCCTCTCAAAAAGTAACAAGGTGTGACTGATGAAGTAGTCATTGGCAATAGCTAATCCATACTGCCCTTTCATTGAGATAGCAAATGGTGATGGGATTGGGGCTCCAATCACAAATTAAATGTTTAGCCAACTACCCCACCTATCCTTACTCCATGCAAGCAATTTCTCTATCAGAAGTAGTAATGATCCATCTACCATGCAATGACAATTCATATGGTCAGCCACCCCTTGCATCACAAACAATCTTGAACACTGGGGATGAATTGACGGGTTTCCTTTTTAAGATGATTTTCTTTTACTGGTAACAATGGCTAAAAGGTAGGCAGGCAGTAAGTAGTATAATTCACATTGGTATAAATATCAAAACTGGACCTCATTTCATGCCTCATATATAGCATTGATGGGAGAGCCTTCGGGGTCACAGCTTTGGCTCAAAAGCTTCCTTGACAGGAAGCAACTTTCCAGCAGCACTAGTGAAAACTCAAGCAACCAATCCTTTTTTTGCATTGAACTGCCTTGGTAAAAGGTAGCCAAACACTTTGTTGGTGGATTGCCTCCTCGATGGGCATGGATCTAAACCAAGCTCCCTTTAATCACTGTCCCTTCAATATTATAAACAGTAAAAATAAAATTATATAGGTATATAATCAGACTAGAATCAGATCGGCTGGATTTAAATTCAAATTTGATCATGTCAAAATTTTATAATATGGGTCATATATCAATGTTTCAAGCCATAGAAAATCAGATGATTTGAAAATCCCTAGCCTATGCAGCATGAAGTAATCAAAATTTAAATAGCTTAAATAAAATTGAATTAGATATATTTTTTGATCAATGCATAGACTAGGGATCTTTAAATCATATAATTTTTGATATGCAGATAGTAAATCATATCTAACGGTTTGGATCATCGATGTAAAACCCCCATTATTCAGTTTTCATCTTATTAGATCTGAATCCAAATCTGATCGATCTTATATAAGTCTATCCCCTCTCCTCCAATACACACATATATACCGAGCATCTCAAAAACATGATATCCTTACATCCCAATGAGTATTCGTCAATTTCAAATTTTCATGCAGAGAGAGTTCAGCCTTCTCTCTGGTTTGTGTTTGAATTGAATAGAACCAGTGCACTTCCCTGCTGTCCTATGATATATGGACTACAAGTTTCTACACTAGATCTCTCTAGTAACCAGAGAGGATCCAAAGTCGTTTAAACCATGGAAAGGTGACAGTCTCTGTTGACACATCAATTAAAATTTCAATCAGGCTTCCCGATTCAGAATCTTTTATGGTGTGCAATTTGTACTGTGAATGCTGTGCAGCACTCAATGGCTGCCAATAAAAGATGGACTACTATTAATAGCAATGTGCTGTGGTGCGTATGACACATAAAACCATTTCATTTGACAGTTGTTCATCTATTGGTGAAGGCTATCGAGAATATTCTGCGATGCAAATTGAGGATTTATGCTCATGCTTTCCTTGCTCAATTGAATTGTAACGAAAGAAGATTCCTCGAGTTATGAGGAGGAAGAGTAACCAACCATCTGCCACCGATGGAGCTAACGGTGGGCGATTGTGATGGGACCAAAGGTCACCACGAGTTGGGCCCTACCAAACCGACCACCGTTTTCTCTTAGTTTGGTTCGCAGGAAGTGGAAGGAAAAAAAAAAAAAAAATGGTCAACAGGAAGTGAAAAAAAAAAAAAATCTCATCCAGTTAGAGTTTTCAAAAGTAAGAGATTGAAAAAGTATTTTCATAAGAATAAAACATCAGCACTTTATCGGAAAGAAAAATTTATGTATGACATAGATTTTTGGCTTCCTTAAGAAATAAAAATTAGAGGTTTTTTTTTTTTAAATATTCTTTTAAGTCATTAAAAAATTTATGATTGAAATAAATATTTTCTTTATTATAATATCTCAAATCTTTATTCATCAAAATTCTACAGTCAAAAATATTCTTAATCATCATAATTTTTTGTTTAAATATATATATATAAAGAGAGAGAGAATTAGATCGATAGGATTTGAACTTAAATTCGGTTAGATCAAAACTCTATAATAGAGGTCCTATATCAATGATCCAAATCATTGAATATGATCTATCATCTTAAAATTATTTGCATATAAAAAAAATCATATAATTTAAAGATTCCTAGCTTATACATCAAATAGTCAAAAATTGAGCAATCTAAATAAAATTGAATTAGATATTTTTTTTGATTACTTGATGCATAGTTGGGAACCTTCAAATTATATGTTTAGATCATCAATATAAAACCTCTATTGTCTAGTTTTGATCCGATCAGATCTGAATCCCAATTTGATCGACGTTACCATGTCTGCTTCACATAAATATATATATATATATATATATATATAGAGAGAGAGAGAGAGAGATGATATATACCACCACTAAACTAAGATTTATGTGCATAAATCTCTATATTGAATCGGGCATCTCAAAAACATATATCTTTCCACACCAATGAGCAGGGGATGGTTAGTCAATTTTAAATTTTCATGCAGAACGCTGCAACCGCGCACAATCAGTTAAAAGAGAGTTAGCGTGAACCAGTGCACTTCCTGCTGTCCTTTGATGTATGAACTACAAGTTACCACACTAGATCTCTCTAGCAACTAGAGAGGATCCAGACTCCTTTAAACCATGGAAAGGTGACGGTCTTTGTTAACACATCTATTTCGGCCGTGTGTGATTTGTACGGTAAATACTGTAGCATTTAATGGCTGCCAATAAGAGATGGACCACTACTAATAGCGATGCGCTATTCTGTGTATGACACATAAAATCATTATATTTGACAGTTGTTCGTCTCGGGATGATGGCTATCAAAAATAGCTTGCAATACAAATTGTGCACCATGGAGGATTTATGCTAAAGTTATTAAATTCGATCCAGATCTTGACCCGGATAAGGCACCGAATTAGTGGGTCAACGGTCCAATCGTCGGGTCAACGATTGAATCGGCGGGTCAATGTACAAACTATAAAATCTAAAATTTAATAACCTGTTTATATCCAGAAATACAATAATAGTCCTGATAATATATATTCCAATGCTACAAGTATCAAAATACAAATGAAACAAAACTGTAATCCTATAAATACAAATAATTAGACTAAAATATTGATGAATATAAAGATTTTATGGCATAAAGTTATAAATGCATAATAACTAGTAGTTTAAAACATAACCATCCACATCTGCTAGCAAAATGAAAAGTTTTAACAAACAAGTACATAATAATGTTCGACATTTCACTTCAATATCTTTAAAAAAAAAGTTAAAAGTGATAAACAAGTACACAACATAAAAATTCAAGCTAATGAACTGAAATTTATGTCAATATTTGCAAAAACATCTTCTTGAGTTGCAATATTCTCATCTCCTCCATCTTCTCTTCTATTCGCATCATTTCCATCATTTTCACCATCATCACCGTCCAAATCTTCCAAGTTCGATATATCTACAAAATCACAAATTTAACAAAAAATTAAAAAAAAAATCATATGTAATAAAATTGTAATAATATTTTATTCATAAACTATATAATAAAATAATTCGCTCACCATTATTATTATTTTCTTGAATAGAACATGATGCCAATTCACGGTGAAAAGTTTCTAATTCCTCACTAGTTAACTCCGATGGCTCATCGACTAATATCCATGCATCATTATCACCAAATAATTCAAAGTCAATAGGATCATAGTTGCGACCCTTGAAATAAAACATGTATTTAATATTTGTTAGTTTGAAAATTAAATAACAAGAAATAAATACAAGCAATTGGATATCATTCATAATAAAATTACCTTTGTTGTAGTCTCAAATTATAATGCACAAATACTAGATCATTAAGCCTTTGATGCTCTAACATATTTCTCTTTTTAGAATGAATATGTTCGAAGATGCTCCAATTTCTCTCGCATCCGGATGCACTACAAGTTTGGCTTAAAACACGAATAGCTAACTTTTGCAAATTAGGTGCACAACTTTCATAGGTGACCCACCATTCATCTAGATAAAAAATATTGTATTTGTTAAAATAGAATGTAATTGAAAAAACTTTATATCAATGAAACTAATGAAAGCTTAAGAACATAACTAAGGAACAAGCTTACCTGGAGCCAAGCGACTTCGATCATTTATAGCCGATGAGCATCCAAAGTCATTTTCTGCATTTCTAAATAACCTCATCTCATTAGTTAAGTTCCCCTGCAAGATTGGATTACCAAATGAATATCTCTCTATGACATCTAAGAGTCCAGAAACACTACGAGGATGTTTATCCATAAGTTCTGAGTCATATTGAAAACAGGGATTCAACTAAAACCCAGCTGCATGAAGATTTTGGTGTAATTGCAAATCCCATCGAGAATCAACTATTCTCAAATAAGGTTCAACTACAATCTTTCTCCTTCTAAATCTCTTGATCATTTTATTTCTAGCTTGATGCATAGCAATGATACAAGTAACCTATTGAAGGTCTATCATCACTATCAACAATCCTCAAAACTCGAATTAAAGGCTCTGTTAGTTTAACAATGGTTGCACATTCATTCCAAAAAAGAAAATTAAGCACGTCATCGACGAGCTTTTTTCCTTTACTATCCTTAGCATAAGCTGAAGTTGTCCACTCTCTAGAAGTCACCATTGCTCTTAATGCATCTTTGTGGTCCAATATGCTTTGTAAAGCAATAAAATTAGTAGCAAAACGTGTAGGTGCCGGACGAATTATCTCCTTTCCACCAGTAAATTTTTTCATCAAATATAAAGGATAACAATGATTATAAATATATTTTGTGATACCTGCAGCATGGGCTACGGTGTTCTTCACTGAAACTAACTTGCCAATGTCTTGCATGATGAGATTAAGACAATGAGCTGCACAAGGTGACCAAAAAAGTGTAGAAAAATCTTGCTCCAACTTTTTACCGGCAGCAACATAGTTTGCAGCATTATCAGTCACTATATGAACCATATTTTCAAAACCAACGGACATGACAATTTCTTTGAACAACTTGTACAACATATCAGCTGTCTTTGAGGTATCTGAAGCATCCATGCTTTTCAAAAATATGGTCCCTCTAGGACAATAAACTAAAAAATTAATCAAAATTCTCCTACACTGATCTGTCCATCCATCAGTCATGATTGTGCATCTTGTTTTCTTCCATGTGGCACGAAAGCTTTCAACATACTTTTTCACCTCATCAACATTCTTGGTTAACAAATAACCACGAACAGAATGAAAATTTGGAGCTTTGTAATCAGGTCCCATACTAGCTATGGCATCTATCATGCACCGATAATACTTAGAATTGACAACATTAAATGGCACACATGCATCTATCATCTATTTTGCCACTGTAAGATCACACCTTTCAACTGCTTCTTTGTTTTGCAACAAGCTTTTTATAGTTGGTTGAGCACCAGGAGTTGTTCTTGGCATGAAATAATTTCCAATTGTTCCTAGTTATTTTCTTTTTCCACCTTCTATATTTTTACCTCTTGTATTACCCGTAGACTTATTTGATGAGGGAGGAATTTCTTATATGTCATCATCTTCACCTAATTGCCTATAATATACTTGTTCCTCATGTTCCTTATGCCTTGCACTAAAGGGATTGTAATCTTCACCCATTTTCTTTGTTCTTTTCTTCTTCTCACTAATAGCTTGAATATTTTGTATCATTTGATGGCGAATATCCGCCAGCATCTTGCGACATGGTTCTACTTCTCCTTTTACTCCTGCAAGATGTTGTTTGAAGCGATTGATCCCACCACCAGCAAATGACTTTCCACAATACAAGCATGCCAACTTCATCCTTTTGGTATTACCACTAAGTTTAGGAGCTTCTCTACAATGATTCCATACAGGATCACTTTTACCTCTAACCTCAGTTATTTGAGTGGATGAAGTATTACTTGAATCATCCATGGATGGCATACTTCCCTCAACAGAGGCCATTTTGATAATCTGCAAAGAAAATTAAATTAAGCTATAATTTATAAGTAGAAGATAAAATAAATAAATAACAAGATCAAGTCATCGACATCTTCTTTCATTTCTATCCAATTTTTTTTTTCCTATGATCCTATAGAGTCAAACTCACAGTGATCACAGATTACAGAAATTAAAAAAATAATATTTAATATTTACTGTATCAATCAGCATAGCATCATTAAAAAAAAAATTCTTCATGTTCACGGGTGTTTACTGTACTGTGGTGTCTAGTGTTACTGTGACACTGCAGTCAGTCACACAGTATTTAAAAAAAAAAAAAAAAATTTGCCGTGTCCGCAGACAGTCACACACTCACACTGTCACAGCATTTAAAAAAAAAAATTTTTTTTTCGCCTTGTCCATGGTTGTATACGGAGGAGGAGGAGGAGGAGGAGGTGGAAGGGGGAGGAAGGCAGACGACCATATGGAGGAGGAGGAGGAGGAGGATGCGAAGGGGGGAGGGAGCCGAGCGGAGGAGGCAGAGGGGGGAGCGTACGGAGGAGGAGGAGGAGGCGGAGGGGGGAGGGAACGGAGTGGAGGAGGAGGCCGAAGGGGGAGGGGGTCGAGCGTATGGAGGAGGAGAAGGAGGCGGCGGAGGGGGGAGGGAGCCGAGAGAGGAGGAGGCAGAGGGGGAAGGGGGCAGAGGGGGGAGGGAGTCGAGTGTACGGAGGAGGAGGAGATGGCAGAGGGGGGAAGGAGCCGACGGAGGAGGAGGCAGAGGGGGGAGGGAGTCGAGCGGAGGAAGAGGAGGCGGACGGTGGATTCCCGGACGACGGAGGAGGAGGAGGTGGAAGACGGTCGAGCGGAAAAGAAAGAGGCAGAGGGAGGTCCGGAGGGGAGGGGGCTGATTCCTGGGAGGAAGCGGACGGAGGGGCTGATTCCTGGGTCCTATTCGCTGCCGGACTCCAGAGATTTGGAAAAAAAAAAAAAGAGTTAGATAACAGATTACTCACCGGAGACGGAGAAGACTTGGTTCTCCTCCTTCGCTGCCGCTGCTGATTTCGTCGCCGAGGGAAGATGGGCTGAGGCTGGGGTTTGAGCTCGAAAACAAAGACAGACGAAGGGACGACGGGAAGTTGAACTATCGATCTCGAAGATCAGAAGATTTTAATTTTTAATGTTACGGCTCAACCGAGTTAGATCGGATCAGACGGTTCACAGTTCAATCGATCGATTCATATGGTTTTAATCAAATTTTAAATATAAATGGTTTAATTAGATAATGAGTACGATCTTCTGACCGGGTCACCAGGTTTAATAACACTGATTTATGCTCATCTCTTCCTTGCTCAATTGAATTGTAACGAAAGAAGGCTCCTCGAGTTACAAGGAGGCAATGACCAATCTATGGAGCTGACGGCTGGTGATTGTGATGGGACCAAAAAATCCCCATAAGTTGGGCCCCACCAAACCGACCAAAGGATCTTTCGTTCTCTCTCGAGACTCTTTGTTTTGCAGGAGCGAAATCCTTTGTGCACAGCACGCGGTGCAGAAAACCGTACAACATAGTGATTGGGTCACGCACAGGATCGCGACGAGCGGCGTAGAAAAATTTTTTTTTTTTGTTGACTCTACACGTAATCTAATCATCATGCATGGGAATTTTGCTTTGCAGAAAATCAAGAGAGAAAAATGTGATCCACAGAAATTAAATTTTTTTTTTATTTGATTGAAATTTTCAAAAAAAAAATTGAAAAGATGTTTTCATAGCAATAAAATTTTAAAATTTTATCGGAAAGAAAAATTCAAATATAATATAAATTTGAATTTTCTCATAAAATAAAAATTAATTTTTTTTAAAAAAATATTTTTTAAATTATTAAAATATCTATAATTGTAATAAATATTTCCTCCATCACAATATTTCAAATCTTCAATCATCATGATCTATAGCCAAAAATATCTTTAGCTATTATAATTTTTTTTATTTATAAATGATGATAACATGTAGAATACGCTAAGACATTCTCTCTTATTAAGGATATAATGAGTATTTAATATAATTTTTTTAAAAAATAGATAATGCTCAATCAAATATAAAATATTTTAAAATAAATTATTTTTTAAAATTAATTAAATATATCAAAATTATAATCTCAGGTATTATATTCTCACAAATTAACTTCTCAAAAATAAACTTGCAGGAAATAAAAATTCTTCCTTATCATTTCAAATAGGAAACTGAGCCGAAAAAAAAAAAACACCCCAGCTTTTTCTTGCTATCAGTGTGATGGATGGCTACAATATGTCCTATTTTCCAAAAAAGAATGAATAATTCATCATTTTCATACTCACAGAATTATTCTGTATTTTATCTGGCCGTTCATGATCAAAAAACTGTTCATAAAAATCAACTTTTATAAATAAATCGTTAAACATGCTGATTGTTAGAGCTGCAAAGAATACGGATGGACGGACGTGGCGGATCGGAAAACAAATAAAACAAACCGGTAGATTGGTTGAGGTTGAGAAAATATATAGATAGATTCATAGAAATGTAAAAAGAGAAACCCCAAATCTAACGGTTTACCCTATGCCTCTCTACTCATCTGAAACGAAATTTCTTCTTTCTAATTTATATCATTAAAGTATTCCATTGCATGTTCGAAGTGTCAGCACCGTCTTTATTTCCCTCAGTTTGAATACCATTAAAAAAAAAAAATCCTAAACTTTTAATGCATTTTCTTTTAAATTTTTTTTCTTGATTGGGACAGAAATTAACTATAAAAATTCTTAAATAATTATATATTCAAATTTTTCTGTATTAGTTTCAAGTTTACCAAATTGTTTGAATCTCGAACTTTTGAATTCCACCAAATCATTCTCAAATGAAATGCCAAACTTGGACTATGGTTCGGCTTCCCCCATGGCTCCACATTGAATGCACGGTGGTTTTGGGCAAAGTTAGATGTCCCCCAGTTTGTTTTCAAAACTGTATGCAACAATCTCGTGTACTAATTTTGAACCTCAAGATGGCCTCCCTGGTGAATCTGGTTGGGTCCATATGCTCTTCAAATCACCTGAAAATATCAGACAGCATTAATCTCCAATCATTAAAAAAAAATCACAGTATAATTTTATGTTGTGCACATAGCACTTGTGCATGAGTATCAAAATCTATATCTTGTTTGCATCTTGATTCATGATTAATGGTTGGTGCTATATGAGACTATTAAATGGTCCGATGATCGTCTGAGCCTGACCGACTTAGCTTACACCTGCATACATTTGAATTTTGCAAACAGTGATATGAGGACATGTTATCTGATTGAATCTTGAATATTTGTAATTCAGAATGGTTATAAAGAGAATATTATTCGAATGGGAGCTTGACAAGGCTTTTTATTTTTTATTGAAAAAAATTATAGTCAATACAGATATTAACCTGTTAAGTCATAGGTGGATGGTAATAAGGAAAGATAGGTGAACTAAAGAGTATTAAAAATATATAAATTGATAAATCCAACCCACCAAGCCTCCAAGCAATTCACTGTTCAAAAGAGATTCTCTTTTGGGATGCTTCTATATTGTTTATCTTGTACTAGCATTAATGATTTAGAACAATTTATGCAAAGAACACATGTAAATCTAAATAATTGATGATATTAAATTATATAAATTAATAACAGTGAATTTCTCCATTTATGAAGGATTTCACTTTGCTGTGACCAAAATGGCTAGCCCACGATATTCTAGCTCAAATATCGCCTGTTAGGCAAGGAACATCAATTTTTCAATCCCTTGTATGGTTGATATGCATGCAAAGCTTGCATCCTTTCCTACAGCTTGACATTATCAAAACATTATTCGTAATTTTCACTACCTATAATCATGATAAAAATCAATACCATAAGAAAAAGAAAAAGCCAAGAAGAGCATTTGGTTAGCAGCATTACCAATGCTCTGTTTGGTTCGAAGAAGGCTATCTAAAAATAAGCCATTTCTGTCCACAAAATTGAAATAGAATCACTACCAAGATGAACTCGAATTTTACTGCAATTTTTTCCTGCAATGATGATTTAGGATAACTAAGTCAAATAGATCTGACCATGAAATGATAAACTGGAGAATTAGTTTATTCTCTCTCTCTTGTAACAAGAGTTTGGATTGGAAAGCTTCTAATGCCAGAGAATAAAAGTTAATTGAGAGTTTACCAAACAAGAGCGCTGACAGCATTGTGGAAGACATTCTAGCCTTCAATGATAAGACCAAAGGAATCCAAGGACCATGGCCTGCATAGGATTCCATGGTATAACTTTCAACAAGAACATGTAATAGCTGGAATAGAACACCATGCCCCTCCTATTGTGGAAGACGGTTGTCTTTTCTTGAGGGTTATTTGATGGGGGCCACCAACACAATCATCATGGAGAAGTCCCTATCACAGGCGTGCACCATAATGCAGTATGGCATCATTTGCAGGACCCATATTTTTTCATGCTTTACAATGTTAATGTTGTGAAATAGGTTCCAGTGACGTGGAGATTAGCCTTCTAGTGCTGCCACAAGTTGCTGCTCTATTTCATACTCGGTTCGCCATCTTACGTGGCAGTCAGAGATTGGTGCATCAGGTGGAACTGGGCCTATTCACTGAGCACCATATCTGATCAGAAATGGAGCACAAAATATGAGGCACCTTAGCATTTCTCACATAAAAGTAAGGGTAAGGGTAAAGATCCAATAAAAAACCTTTTAGACCAATTGCAATGAAAGAACAATGAGAAAATGATCATGCTGAGTAAAATTATGGCAATTAGTAGTCCATCAAACTTGAACTTGCTAATTGGATGCAAAAAATAATCGAATATAATTGTAGAAGGCAAACAACAAGCTACAAGGGCAACCATTTAAGAATGAAAATAATGAAAGAAGAAAGAAAAGGAAAACCCACGTCCGACCATTTGTGTGACATCACCAGAACATAACTGGACAACTATAAAACCTCCCTTATGGCCACATAGCATGCATACGTATCTATTCTATTGTTAAACTCCTGAGGGTGTTGATGAAGCTATGCCCGAGGTGTTGTCCCTGCACACCATGTGTATTGCACATGGCAAACTTCTGTAATTACCATTAAAACCACATCACTAAGTTGATTTTATCAAAATGCTCCTTTTGCTGATTCTGTATGGATTTCGATTCACCATGTTGATCAGAGTTGTGAAGGAATTGTGATCTCAAATATGAAACCAGATGGCAGAAATGATTGGTGGTTGCTCAATCCAGTACCTGCTTAGCTTCCAATGCTAAACAACATTGCTGATCAAATTGATGGGCCTAGAATGACTATGACCCTATAGATAAGTTCCAGAGTCCATTTTAGTCCATAACCATAATGGATAAAACATATTCTGCATCTTATTAACTTTCAGCATGTAATGAGGGCTTCTACAAGTCATCCAAAATCCAAGGCAAATTTCTTATAGAAGAGAATTTCACTCCAGATAATTGAAGCTACAGGTGCAAGTTTGTAGAGGCAAGTGGGAGCCAATCTTCAGCTAATGTCAACGAACAAAGGATGTCTCATGTCTTGTACCTTGTTGATTAGAAGACATGGGATTAAGTAAAGGATTGGGGAAAATAGTCTTTCACATGTAATGCTGCTAGACTGCATTTCACTATATTCACTATTATCTTCATATATAGGAGCGGTCAATCAACATGAGTTTTAATAACATGTGGCACAGAAATGAATAATTAATCATATATATGAACAAAGAATAGCAGGTTTCTTTTGGACATCTAATCAGCACATTGTAGGAATTAAAGCCCAAAGGATTTTCTTACAGCAATAAATAGCAAGAAAAATATGGGAGACATAAGAAATATGATATATGAAAGGCCCCGTCTTAGTGCACCTTCATGTTTTTACTCAGGTTCAGAAGTGTAGTTATTCTTATTTTTCTACAAATACATCAAAATACACTTCATAGCCACTTCTCTGTGACAAGGATGAGCTTGTGACTTTCATCATTTCCATAGCCTGAAGTAGAAAAATAAGTTAGACGATATGAATATCTGAATTTTTTATTTCTTGATTTATTGCTGAACATTAATAACCCTCCTGTGTGGATTCAAGAAACTGACAACATGTAAATAAATTATGGTTTAGAAACACAAAGAGAAATGTCATATAAAAATGTCTAGCTCTTACAGTGGCACCTTTTATCTTAGGCTTAAGATGCTCTGCCCAACGAAACAACTTTAAGTGGATCTGTTATCATTAGAATATTATGCTCAGTGAAAGAAAATCCAATCTTTATATCTAAATTACTTAGTAACTAATCTAGTTTATTTGCCACTTTTGTCTCAGACAAAATAACTTTCAGGCTTGTATTTAACTGATGTATTTCAAAAGCAGGTTTACTTGGAATATAAACACATATTAAAAAGTTTCAAAAGAAAAAGAAAAAAAGAAGTAATGCATCATACCCTTTCAACATTCAAATGAATTCTCATTAGCGGTCTTATATTATCAATGTTCACATTCTACATGAAAGGATGACCCTTAAAACCATAAAGGTAACACAATTATATTTATTCCATGGTTTATGCCACAAAAAGCAACACATCTTAACTTGTTTCGCAAATTTCATATAACTAACATTTTCATAGACTCATTGAGAAGGCATTGAACATTTGAATGTCAGTACCTCAACAAACAATTTGCAATGGTTCTCTAGCTAGACTTAATCAGAGTCCAACAATTGGAGCTTCAAAAATTGTCCAAAGGTCCTCCAGTTTGGGAAAATATTAAGGGCTTCTCCTTGTTGTTGCCTAAGTGTCAAGTTTAGATGGTGAGATCTTTACTGGCATGCTGTCCATAGAAATAGTACAGAAGTATCTCCTTTAGCATTTTTCCATTGTCTGATACCAGCTAACTTAACTCTGCTTTTCTTTAAGGATGAAACACTCTATCACAGTCTACCATGCATGGGTTACGAGCACTGATCTTATCAACATATTGAGTCATAGGCTCAAAGGTGGGGATGAGGCAATATGTTTTAACATTCTAAAAAAGGTAAAAGATGTAATTTCCAGTCCAAACTAGTTCACATTGAAGGCCTTTTTATTTTCTTTCAATTAGGGAACAGGTTGCTCAATCAGTCAGGCAATACTATGATGTACCTTGATATGTCTATTGACTTTTCATTCTACCTGTCAGCAGATGGGACTGGTAAACAATATAGGCCTTCCTTATTTTTGTCATGTACAATAAAAATATTGCAACTGAAAGGAAGAGAATGCAAACTGAAAACAGGTCAACCACAGTCGTTGACAAAAAGGAGCAGTCTAGAAAAAATGCAAACGAATTCATTCTTCTTCAATCTTCACCAGCAAGCTACTACAAATTGCCCTTAACTACCATCGCACATGCCTAGACATTAAACAAATTTTTGTTGACACTGCTAAGTACTAACTAAAAAAAAGTGTCTGATGATCATCCAGATCAATGACCTTGGCATGCATAGACCTCTAACAACATGCATTATAGCTCCTTGCCATTGTCTGCCAGGCTCTTGTGCAAATTTATAAAAGGCTCGAAACTGAAAGATTTTCAGGAATCCTATATTTCACATCCTAAGGACCTAAGCTCTTCCCCTGGAAACTAAGGGCTATTCGGTGATTGTTCATTATTAACTATAAAGCCTCTTTCATCAACTTACTCGACAAATGTCACCATATCCTTATACTATTAACAAACTTCTACCAATATCTCACACGAGATTCTCATACAGTAGGACTGATCCTTGTTTGTAGATTTCTAGTTCAAGTATTGTGAAAACACCTTTTTCATGCAGATAATTAATTGGCTGGTCTTTTATAAACAGCACAGATTCTTGAAAAATTTAATCATGTAAGCTTTGTACAAAATTATGCAGGAAAACGAATTATTAATGATTTTTTAGTACTTTGTCCATATATAAATGTGGACCAGCAAAATGACCTAAGATCACCTTTCTAATATCTAGTCATTCGAAAGCTTTATGGCAATATAATTTGATAAATATAGCATATTGCAACATGCTGGAGCATTTTCTTCTTCTTTTTTCTTTGAGTCTTCAACGCTATGCTGCACTTAATCCCATGGAATCAACATGGGAATTTCCTCTAACTATTAAGTAATATGTGGTCCTTAGCCCTCCAAAATCGCACAGTTGTTACTTAATTTCTGCAGATTTGACCTAACTAGCGAAATTTAACCCCCCAAAAAAAAAAGAAAAACTACAGCATCAAAAACACCCAGGAGAAAAATGCATGGATACATTCTCCTTCTGTATGCAAGTAAAAGAATGGTGGCAGACCACCCTAAATCCTAGATCAAGCATTTCCAAATATTCTTATCAAATATTTCTGGTTCAAAAACTTGATTTGTATTGAATAACATATCGATACCAGATTGCAAAACAACGAACTGCATTATAAAATCTTACTCCTCCTAATGCAACAAAACTTTCAACATTAACACGAGAATCAAAATGACACCTTGCGGATCAAAAACTTTTTTTTTAAAGATCCCTTCAAAACTGATAACAATCTTCATCAATAATAAAAAATATAGGAATCATAGTCTTTCATCTGACACCAATTAATCGACAACCATCATGAAGCAAAGAATTCTCATTACAATGTCAACTAAACTAGAATTCATGCGACAGGTTTCAAAGAATACCAGAATAGCTCGGCTTCCCGGCGGCAGCATTCCCGTCCCCAACCCAAGCTCTTTTGTTCTTTTTATACTCCTTGGTTTTCTCAAAGGCGAGCTTAACGGCTTGTGGGATGTCAGAGTCCGAATCGGCAGTCTCTTTAGCACCACCATTGGACTGGGGGACTAGGTTTTGCTCCGGGATTGGGCTCAAATTCTTCTTCTTCTTGTCCTTCTTGTAGCCTCGGCCTTGGCGAAGGCGAGCTTCACCGAGTCGGGCGCTTCCTCGCCGGAAGAACAGAGGACGGGTCTCAAGGATTTGAGTCTTCTCGGTGGGAAGAAGAGGGATTTCTTATCAAAAAAAAAAAAAGGAAGAGGGATTTAGTAGAAGCCGGGGAGGGAGCGATGAGCCGTTGGGAGCGAAAGCCCAAGTGGAAGGAGGAACGGAAGCCATTGTAGGCTAGAGAAGAGATCGGTTATAGGTAGGGCTGGAAACGGGCCAGGCCAAACCCCCATGTTGTGAGCCCAGCCCAAAATATTCGTTTTGGATTTCAGACCGGACTTAGATCCGAAAATATTTTAAAATTTAAGATCCGAATCCGATCCAAATCCAATCAGACTGGACCAAGCTCAAGATCCAGCCTGAACCCCCTCCCTCTCCCTCTATTTCTCTCTCCTCTTTCTCTCTCTCTCCCTCACACACAACTTCCATCGCCCCTATCTCCTCTAACATAGCAAAGCTATATAGATCATGACAGTCATAGGAGCAGCAAGGAGGACAAGCCTTGCTCTCATAGAAGTAATGGCAAAGGCTGACAAGTAGAGGAGCTCCGCCTCCTGATGGCGGAAAGCCACGATGGATTCGGAGAGGAGCCATTCGAGCGATGACATCATGCTCTCCCACGATGGCCAGCTCTTCTTCCCATCATCCTCCATCATCGCTTTCAGGGGATTGTAAAAGACGATGGTAGGGGCAGAGAAGATGATGAAAAAGATGCTCACCATGTCAACATCGTGTGGGGCAGCGATGGCCCAATGGTGAAAGAAGTCGTGGAGTAGGAAGTCAGGAGATTTTTCGATGAGAAAATTCTTGATGGGATCCCGAAAGAAGTCATAGGTATTCTTGAGGAGTGGGACCTTATTGGCAAGGATGTCGACGGTGGCCTAGGCTTGGTCAAGGAGGCCATTGGACCTGCATTCGGGCTCGAGTCCAGATCGGGTTAATGATAAGCCCAAGCCTGGCTTGACAATGAAATGTGCTTATTATCTCAGTCCAAATCCGACTTAATTTTGTTCGGACCTAGCCCAACTCGTGGTTGGGCTAGCTTGAGCCCATTTCCAGCCCTCATTATAGGGTTTTAAAAAAACATGGGATAGGGAAGGATGGAGGGACCATTCAACCCGAAATCAGAGAGATTTTGGAGGGATTTAGAAGATGGTTGTAACGTAGGTCCAACATTTAATTGTAAGAATTAATTTATAAGGACTTGTTCTTTGATGGATAAATATTAAAGAAAAGTTGGTCAATTTTTTCATTGACCAACTTATTCATATTTTCATATTTTTTTAGATGGATAAATTATTTTCTTATGGCTGGTATTTATATTTAAAATAGAATAAAGCCTCATCTATCTAAAAGATGAAAAAATCATTTTTCCATCACTAAAAAAAATAATCTTTTTATTTCATTCCTAATATACCCCTAACCCGATAGTAATAATATAATACTATCTTATATATAATATAATATAATCATTGGATAATAATATTTTGTTATTTTAACATAATATATTATTATAATTTGTAGTATAATATCTTATTTTATTATTATAGTATAATATTAATATCTTATATCTTTTATTATACTAAAATATAATAAATATTAGAATGCATTATTTAATATATATTAATATTATATATTATATTATAATATATATTTTATTTTATTTTTTATAATATAATTTATTATATTATATTATATATGACATATCTTATCTACATTTATGAATATATATTATATTATATATTATTACATACAAAATATAATATATTATATATTATTACATACAAAATATAATATTATATATATATATATATATATATATATATATATATAAAGGATGTTATGGAAAATATGGATTCATCTTAGCAACTTATTCGCAAAACTAGTAATACAAAAGAATATGAACAACAAATTTTTGAATAATTTTTTAATATATAAAAAATATAAGTAAATTATTTTTTTATCTAAGTATTATTTGATAAATATTTATCTAAAAAAATAAAGATTTTTAAGTAAACTTTTTATCCTCAAAAGAATGAATCCTAAGTAATGAGGTATGCTGTGAAGTAGCCGATTCTGACCGTATGTGTTAGCTTTATATATCTTAAAATCTTTTGTTTAAGCTTCAAGCCAAGTATGTATTGTTTTAAAAAGATTTTTTTTTTAAAAAAAAATTTCAGAACAATAAACATCTAATAACACTATCCACAAATGCTTTTACAAGAATAGTCAAAAAGATTTTCAAGGAAAAACTAAAAAATCTAGCTTTTAAGTTCCCTTTGTTTTTTCCTTTGGCTCCCAAAGGCATCTCTCTCTCTCTCTCTCTCTTTTAAGGGAATTTGTGGCATGTCAAGCTCCAATAAAATTCTTCTCTTTGCATCTAATTAAACCATATATTCCACCATTTATACGGGCCCATCAATTGCTTTAAGTTTCATTCTTGTGAATGTACTTTTTAGATGGAATATGTAACATGCTAGCTACAGCATTGCATAGAGTGATAGGTAGATATCTAATATCCATTTTTTATAGCTAGGGATACTGGGGTAAAGTAGAAGCAATGCCAAACATGCTCAAAATAGGAAGGGTCCACTTTGATAGGTTGGATCAGGATAACAACAGATGGAACTTTGACCTTTATAGGACCTAACAACATATTGGGTCAAGACCCTTCTACCCATACCAATCCATGTGTTGCTCCTAATAATCTGGTCTTTTCTATTTGACTACAACTTAGGATCTGTTTGGCTAAACTTTTAAAATGCCAAAAAATATTTTCTGACTCTCAGAAAATACTTTAGAGTTATACAGTGATATTTGATAAATATATCGAGAAGTTATTTTGGCTTTGTCAGAAAGCGAAAAAAATTTATCTGGAGAAACTGTATTTTGAAGCTTTCTCCAAAAGTGCTTTCTGGCTAATATCCGAAAGCTATTTTGCTTTCTTCAAAGCACTTTGTCAATATGGTTACCAAATAGCCAATAATTTTTTATAAAAGCTCTACTTCCAAATGTTCTTCTCCAAAGCTCTATTTCCACGAGCTTCAAAAGTTTTACTGTCAATAGCAATCCCAAATAAGGTCATAGTTTAGTTTGTAAGGCTTGATCCTTGAGTCATTGAACGTAATTTGTCTAACCCAATTCTTACAACACCTAGTGACTGACTCATTTGTAATATAAATTGAACAACTAATGTTAGAAAAGGAGATTGGCTCTATAAACAACTACCATCAGAAATTAATCATGGAATGATAGGCAATAAAACCTCATATCAAAAAAGTGGAAGGTACAAGAAAAGAAGGTTCAAGTGGTAGAGTGGAGTCCCAAGAGGGGTTGCAAGCCAAATAGACCGGCTCCATCTATCTGCCATTGCAGCGATGGAGATTATTGAAAGAAAGAAAGAGGAACCAATTGTTTCCATGTCTACTAATTTTTAATTTGAGTGTGAATTTTCACATGACAAGAAATGGATGCAGTTTATGTTGGTGTTTCAGAGGGAATTAAAAACTCAAAATTTTCTCTAACCAATTTCAACCAAAACCTAACTTTATGTTTTGTTTAGTCTTACATTGGAAAAATGAAAAGCTAGGAAGGGGTTTATTTTGAAAAACCCTTCACTTGGGTCTTGTGAACTTTTGTGATGAATCTATTTGGTCTAACTCATATGATTGCACCGCATCTCTTATCGTTAATCATGTGATTAATATCTTTTTCTCATCAGTTTTTTTTCGTTGCCTACTTATTACGTGTTCTTAGGCCTATAAATTGAGCTCTTTATTAGGAGTTAGAGTAAGCAAGGAAGTGTCTCTCTCTTTTTCTAATCTGATTTATTTTCTCTTTTAAATCTTCATCTTCCAATCTTCTTTTAAGTTTTCTTAATCTATTTTTTTGATCTTTCATCTGCTGGGCTGAAGCTCTATCATTCTCTTCATAATCGTGTCTGCAAGAGAGGTCACTAATTGCATTTTGGGATAGAATTCTAGAGTTTGATTGTGCACGAGGATTGAAAATCATCTTAAGATAGTACATTACACATCTTTGGTCTGTAAATTTTTAAATTAATTTAATATTAATTTTACATAAATATTTGGTTATTAGTTTAATTAGATTGCAATCGATTTTCGTGGGAAATAAATTTCATCACGCATTCCTAACAGTTTATTTCATTGAAATAGGTGTAAGAAATAGTGCAAAAGTAATATAGCATATGTCATGATCTTATAAAATATTTAGATCTTAGGTTTCCAAGTTCGGTTGGATCCGCTTTGTTATGCATGCTTCATGCATTTATTCCACATGCATTCATAGGTACATATTGTCTGAAAGTACAAGATATTGTCTAACATAAAATTCTTGCTGCACTAAGAAAGCAAATATGCCTGCCACTGAATTTTACACTGCTAAGGTTGAAATGTTAGGCCAGCCACACTAAATATTTCGCAAAACCTCTCCTCATCCTTCTTATTTTTGTCATCTACCCTGCTTGTTTGAGTCCCTGCCTAATATGTACATGGAGTGCTTGGGTCAGAGCAATGTTATGTATGATGCCTAATCATGCTTGACAATGTGAATTCCACTTTAGAAATTGTGCCAATGCTCTTTTGAAAAGGAGAAAAATAAATGTGGATAGAGAAGTTCAGATGGAGACCACCAAGTCTAGTAAATGCTGAGAAAGTCTTCTTTTCAATCACAACCATTCATCTATATATGACCTCTTAAATTTGGTGACACATTTCCTATTGTCAACTTCACCAACAATTGTGAGGTAATATCATGGAAGGAGTCCTCCAATAAAATTATCAATGTGGGACAAAATTTAGCTAGTTTTAAGTGCTTGATGGGTCCGAACACAACGATTTCTAAACCCTCAGACCAGCTCAACCTCTATAGGCATGTCTCATTATATAATGACAGCCGAAAAAGACTTTTAAGTCAAGGAAGTTTTATAGTCATCATGAAGGCATTAAAATTTATGATAACCATAACAAAAGAACAGATGATACGAGAATTTCCATGGAAAATGTGATATTCTTATGGTTTCTGGACTTCTGGGTCCTACGTGATAATTGGGTCTATTGACTACTAAAGATTTCAGTTTTCCAAATCTGATTGCTAGCTAGTTTATATGGGACAGTGTAAGAAGGCTAGCATTGTGTGACAACCTGAAGCAATGTTTTGGTAGTCCTCACATTTTATGGCAGAGTTGCTGATAAATTTAAGCTTTGGACTGGAGGATGTCAAGAGTAAGTAGATAATGAACTGAGGAATGTATAGGTGTAAAAGAGTAATTGTGATTGTTTACTAATCATGTCTTTTTTAGTTTCAAATCCTGCCAAAATTAATCATAATGGAATGAGATGAGCTCTTACAATGGTAAAACACAGTATTAATTGGAAGGTATAGCTTTGATTTTAGTTAGTGGAACAGTGGTGGTTGAAGGTGGAGTGGTAGACTAGGCAGGTTGCCAATTTTTATTTGATTTTATAGGTTCTTCGAGCAAATTGGGCTACGTCTTACCATGGATATGTCTTAGTTTATTACATGTTATGGAATAAGTTTGGGCTAAATTTGTGCGGTTTGGGCACACTAGATTTTACTTGTGCAATTTTGTGGTTTATGGGATCAACTGAACCAATTTTAGTTTGATGTATCTTGGATTATGAGATTGAAGTTTAGCGGGCTTAATTGCACAGTAATTGAACCTGCTTTGGTTATAAATTGGTGCTACCATTATACAATATGGCCTCAATTTATTATATACATGTTTCCTTCGATTAGTGCCACTCTTACACATATTGTATATATGTTTCTTAATTTCTAGCATAGTCAATCCTAAACTTCAAAATTCACAAAACTCACCCGATCACTCAGCTATAAATGGTAAACATGTCGTTATCTAGTTTGCAAATCTTATTACATGAAGAATATTTTCTTGTGTAATAGCATTAAGTGGATATAGTTTAGATGGTTATAATTCTAGAATTGGTAACAAATTTGTTACTGCTGAAATCTAGATTGTGGTTGGATAAGACTAGAGCAGTGGCGCACCCTCGGAAGAAAAACCTACAAGCAAATCCTGATCGAAATTATCTCCGACAGAGATTCTCTGACGCTCAAGTCATATTACAGAGAAACAGAAGAGAAGTGTAAAAAAGATTATGATCGCGTATCTTGGGAGGTCTCCTGTAAGTTTTTTTGTAGGTTAAAGTTGTGTAATTAATCTAGAGAGATCATGGGGCAATTCAAGTGTGATGAGATTGATGGGGTGCTTATTGCACCTATCTTTTCCATTTCAAAATCAACTGAAAGTTGTGGGTGCTTTTGAATTTTGAAATAAAATGTAGATGGGATCGGTCCCATCCTTTTAGCTGAGGGTTTGGCTTAATTTGATGGAAGAGGGTGCTAAGGAGAAGAAACGACTAAGTTGGATCTTATCCGATGGAGTGAAGTCTGAGGATGGCTAATGCATATTTTCGATCCAAGTCAGAATTCGGCATGTTCAAATATTCTACAATCTACCATCTGTGTTAGAGGCTAGTCGTCATGGGGACAGAAGTAAGCTTGATGCCAAAATCATAAATAGCCGATCCTAAGAATTCTGCACAGGATGATAGTCCAGATCCTAGGATCATCATAGGCTGAAGCTAAGATTGGATCATGTGATCATACCTAATAGTCCATATCTAGCCACTGATCTATGTCTTCAGCCCCAGGAGGAATATCCTCCCAACAAAATTTATTGCTCAACACCTTGAAGATACATACATACATATATATATATATATATATATATATATATATATATATATATATATATATATATATATATATATATATATATATATAGTTTACAACTCTTTTCAAAGAACAAAAATATATATAACTTAACCACTTTAAAATGCAAGGAAAGAACTCCTATCTATACCACCATCCCATAGATTCAACCAAACAAGCAAGAAAACCATTGAAGCAAGTTTCATCATATCCTATTTCATCTTAAGCAAGTCGTTCTTGTAGTCCTCTCTCCACCGGATGTCAAACCATTCAAGCAAGGCAATCTTGTCAATTGGGCATACATCAAATACATTGGAAACTAAATCCTAGTTCTTGATCATTTTAACTACACGTGTACTGCTTTAGCTTCTCTCTTTGATGATAATATAATTAGACATACATGTTCATGGCTGTTTCCAAGGGGGCAGGTCATGTGAGATTCTCAATAAGATATCAAAGATGTATTTGGCTCACAACCAAAATCAAATCGAGAGGAGGATTCCTCCTTTCCAATCAAATAGTTGGAACGGCAGCTATTCATTTCCATTCCTATTCCAAAATCCAACTCTCTTCAACCAAACAAGCCCCAAGTCTTAATCATAAAGGAAGGTCATTTTGATTTCTAATATTATGATCACCAAACCTATGTATAGGTGCATAGGAATCTACATGCAAATCTTGCTCCTCTCCAATAAATGTATATGAGAGATGCAAGCATGGGCTGCAGGCCATTTAACAAAAGCATGTGGCTCGTTAGGTCTGAGTCCTTTTTCTGTCAATCCTACAATTTGACAATGGATTGTTCTCCGTGGATTTCACAAAAATCCAATGAATCTTGTCCCCTTGGGAGGACTCTAAGATCCAATAATGTGAACGTCCACCGACTTAATATCTTCTCTCACGGATCCAGAGACTTTCAAAGAAAGAAGAAAACGGTCGCATTCTTTCCCTTCCTTCACGCGTCTACCATGACATGATGCACCCTCCCATGATTCATGACAGGTCACATGACCCATCATGCGAGGATCCTACCATCACTTCATTTTAGTATTATTTTGCCATACATAGACAACTACAGCCTGGACCTTGGCTCGCCCTCAAGTGTGGTTCACTGGAGTTGTGGGCCCACAAAAATCCAAGGAATCACCCAAACTTGTGGCTCTCAACACGCAACGCTGGCCGGGCCCCACCATTGTGAGCGAGTTTAGTGGGCTGCGCTACTCCGAACCATTAAATCCCAGCAAGCCCTGTTCACGTTTCACGCGTTCGTGGCTCTTAACACTTGGCGAACCTTTAACCACTTGCGTCCCTTTAAAATATGACGAAACTGCGTCGAAACAGAGACGATAATATCCATCCGAATCACGCAGCTGTTCACTTTCTGGTAGATACGTGTGGCATGAAAAGAAGCACATTTCCAAGCCAACTACCATGTATGGATACCAGCAAAAGGTGACTATTGGCGTGCTGAGGCTGTCTCTGGACCCAACTAATCACAGTTCAAAAGTCACCCTTAAGGAAAGAACATGGGCAGCACTCCTAATCAAATTTGAAAATTTATATCAGCAAAAAAAAAAAAAAATCAACTTTGAAAATTTAAGGCCCACCCATGTTCATGCCAATTCAACATCAGAGATGTCAAACAATTACGCTCCATTGGCAGCTATAGATTCTGAACCAATCATTTTAATCACAAAATCAATACCACCTCTAGTGCCATAAGCACATTGTTATCGAAAATAACCGAAGCTTGGGGTGAGGTCTCCCAAGTGCAACATGAACCGAAAAAGAGTCCCTAATATCCTTACTTTGATAAAAGGTTCTATGGTAATAGGGTGGTGTAGAATTTCAGATGATGGCATAACTGCTCATATTTTTTTAATAATTAATTATGTTGTGAAACTATTTTTCAAATGGATCAAATCTATCTCCTATGACCCTAACTTATTTTGTGATAGGATGGTTGCATGCAAGGCTGCGATAACCTTTCAATACATGTCCCAATGATAATCACCTCCAAAAGTGGTTTAACAATCTTTAATTCTTAATAATTAGCAAAATAGGTGGAAGACTTGAAAAATCAATCAATTATTATTTTTGTAGAAAAAGAGGTTTTTTGTTAAAAAATATGCATATTTAGGGATCTATGCATCATTCTATCTTTTGAATTTAAGCATGAGCTAAGAGTTATTTTTTTTTTCAAAAGATACCTAATATATATATATATATATTAATTAAATTGATTAGATTTTAATTCAAATTCAATGAGATAAAAATTTTATAATAGAAATCTACATCAATGATTCGAACTGTTTAATATGATATACGATCTCAAAATTACTTACACATAAAAAATCATATGATTTAGAGGTCTCGTCTATACATTAAATAATCAAAAATTAGACATCATAAATAAAATTGAATTAGATATATTTTTTTATCATAAAAATTTTTAAATTATATAATTTTTTATATTTAAATAATTTTAAATTAATAAATTATATTTAATAATTTAAAATATATAATTTTTATTTTTTATTTACGAATTTAAACTCAAATTTGGTCGTGTCGTCAAAGCCTCCACCTATAGAGAGAGAGATTGGGCTCTAATCATCGGACTTCAATCCAAATCCGATCATATCACGCCCGTCCAAGCAACACGCATCCAGAGGCATCCACGATCAACTCATGGAGTCCTTTCCCAACTGAGAAAGGAATCTTCTGTCCTCTTCCTCCACCCCACTCCTATAAATCCGCGCCGAATTTAGATCTCCCCAACTGAAAAACAAACCGAATCTCCCCAAATTTTCTGCCTATTTCGCCCAACAAGGAATAGAATCCGATCCCTCCCCAACTCTTTCTTCTATCTTCTTCCTCTTGTGCCCCCGGATCTCGAACTTCCCTTCTTCATCCCCGATGGGCAGCATCCGGTCCCTCTTCCGCCGCCGCCGAGGCCGCTCCAAGTCCACCCCGGCGACCGCCTCAACGCCTACCTCCCCCACCGCAGGCGGCGGGGCCGGCGCCGCTGCAGCGGTGGACGAGGTGGAGCGGGTGTTCAAGAAGTTCGACTCGAACGGGGACGGGAAGATCTCGTCGGCGGAGCTGGCGGCGATCTTCCAGAACCTGGGCCACCCTGCCACGGAGGAGGAGCTGCAGCGGATGATGGGGGAGGCGGACGCCGACGGCGACGGCTTCATCAGCCTGGACGAGTTTGTCGACCTCAACGTGCGCACCGTCGACGATTCCGCGGCCCTCGAGGACCTCCGCCACGCCTTCTCCGTCTTCGACCTCGACCGCAACGGCGCCATCTCCGCCGACGAGCTCGCCCGCGTCCTCCGTAGCATCGGGGAAGGGGCCTCCGTCACGCAGTGCAAGCGGATGATCGAGGGCGTCGACCGTGACGGCGACGGCCTCGTCTCCTTCGAGGAGTTCAAGCTCATGATGGCCAATGGATCCGGCTTCCCACTGGCCAACAAGATCGAGTGATTAGGGTTTGAATTCGGAATTCTTTTCCTCCTCCTCCCTCTCCGTCTCACTTTATTCCTCTTACACGTTTTTGGGCAACTTTTGGGGGTTTCTTTGATCTGGGTTCTGTGGTTTCTTGGTGTGGGTTTGGGTTGGGGTGGTGTTGGTCTCTGATAACCGTCTGATCTTGATCCGGCCGTTGAGAAGAAAGGGAGCTGGATGCTTATCACCAATGGGATTAATTGTACATAACTTGGAGATCTTCTCGTTCTCTTTTATGCAATCGAGATCGGTTTCAGCTAATTATGCCTTTTTTTCCTTTAGAGATAAATTAATATTATTTCGTTATTGATGCTGTTGGCTTGGTCGGTCTCATAAAAATTTTCTGCAAATTATTGGGACAGCCATTACCAAAAAATATATATATATTGGGACAGCCCTTTAATTGATTGGTTATCAATGTGGCATGTTATATTATAATAATAGCCAAACTTGTTGCATATTCTTAATAATATTTTTGTCGCAAAAGAATGATTGATCTTGGATCGGGACATCATCTATTGTATCACATCTTAAGCAATCCAAGCTCGTCATTTGTCATGCTGCATAGTTCTTGAAGCAATGGTTGTGCAATTTATCGATGGATCCAAGGAAGGTGGATCCTTCTTCCATGAAAGATACCATCCTTATTTTCTACGCAATGATATGATGCGACAGTTATTGTATGATTTGTTTTTCAGTCTTGTTTAATTGCAGGAATAATTTACTGTTTTTATTTTATCCTTGTCATGATATGTTAATCAAAATTATGATTTTAAAATAACAGCAATTTTAACATATTGACAGCAATTGTATCGGTTCCCTTGGACTGTTAATTAATTCTGGTATAAATACGAGTTCTTATGCTATGGGAGTATATAATATGTATTTCATATAGTAATATTTTCAAATATTAGGAGGTTTTTGTTAAATATGTCAATAGTGATTTCATGAAACATACTTTTATATTTCTTTTATTAACTCTTTTGCTATCATCGTAAAACTAATAATGGCCTTTTTAATGATGATTATTTTATTGTAGGAGAGATTCAATCAAGAGCATGGATCCATTGTGGTGCACTGCATCGTGCGCACCGTCTATCACATGATAGATAGCCACAAACGGATGCAGAGTTGTATGATGCATACCGTATGCGACTATATGTAGCCGTTCATCATACGATGGATGATGCGTATGATGCACCATATTGTGCGGTGCATTATAGGCTCTCTAATCAAACACTAGATGGAAAATGCTTTTTTTTTTTCAGCAATGAGGATTTTTGGGTGATGTTATGAGATAGTTATGGCTTGGTCCGATCAATTTATTCATGTCAAGTCCGACTGTAACAGCTATATAAAGCATCTACATATATTTTTGAGGTGAAATAAAAATATTATTCCTAAAAGTATTGAGCTCGTGACTGGGCTAGTCCTGATTTTTTTTAGGTCCGAGGTTAAATGAAAAAAATGAGATCTTCTCTATTAAAAATTAACATATTTTAAATATTAATTATTATTAAAAAATTAATCTACGTACAATAATTTTTTATAGATATATTTATTAAGCAGCATGTAAAATCCATCATTGATCTATTTAATTATTACTCTTATTATGATATTATAAAAAATCATTCTTGCATCCTATTGGAACATCAATGTAGAACTGGGGTGATCGAGAAACTAAAGGTAATATAAATAATACAAAATGTCGACTCATTATTCATTCTTTATCAATGACTAATTTTGGATAAATCAGATCACTGTTGGGCCGACAAAGAATGAGTCCGGGATTGCTACATTTTAGATTATTTATTTTTTCACTCAAAGTTTGCTTCAAGTCTTGTGAATGTTTTTGCCTCGTTGCAAGAAATGCTACTCGAGAACTTCATTTCTTTCCTTTCCTGGAAAGCCTTTGTTGCAATGTTGTACAAAGTTACAAGCAGTTCCTTCGTGAGCAAGGAAAAAATAGTGGACTTGCAAATTTGGTTAGTAACCGGGGAATTGGAGGCCCCCATGCCAACTTGTCCTCGGAGATTTGGATTTTTGTCTTAAGGCAAATTTTTTGTGCACCGGTGGTGTAGAAAATCTGATATGAAGCGCATTGTCTTATCTAATTGATCCATGTAGCCATCATTTTGCAACGCCATTTAATGTCAAATCGATTTTTTTGTTTAAAAATTTTATATGATTAAAATATTCCTATTCTTTGATAAAATTATGACATCTTATGTTTATATTATGACATCCTGCATATAAAAAGTCATAATTTTTGTCCACGGGATGTCATAATATAACGTAAGATTTTTTATCTATAGGATGTCATAATATGCGTAGAATGTTATAATTTTTTTCAAAAAATTGGAGTATTTTCGTCATTCAAAATTTTCAAACGAGAAAGTAAAATTGCAGGCATTAAATACGCATTAAAAAGTAGTTGGATAAAAATGTCTCTTCCATATTATGATATCTTAGGCCATATTACGATATCCTAAGCTATAATATACTGTAGAATGTTATAATTTTTTTCAAAGGATGAAGATATTTTCGTCGTATAAAATTTTTAAATGAAAAAATTGAGTAAATGAATGTTGAAAAGCAGTGACTATGTGGATCAATCGGACAAGATGATACACTCCACGTTGAATTTTCTACGCCGCCTGCAGTGCACAAAGAATTTCTCTTTGTCTGAAGTAATAATAGTTTTTATCGTGGTTCATTTTGTTCTTGCATTCCTTAACTAATGGGTGCCTCCTTTTACTCTCGCATGTTACCAAATACCTTAATATTAATAAAATTGTAAATATTCTCTGCTTTCTTAGTTCCTAACTTCTATTTTATTATGGTACAGTTGGCCAACTATCCTTTGACATGCTAGATTTACCAAAAATAAGGTGGCTCTCCCTACCAAGAATGGTAGGGGACACAAACATGAGAATTTTCCTGGAGCTTCTATCACAATAAGCATACAAGATGAGGAAGGGCTTCAATTTTCCCATGACGACCGACGTTGCCCTTTGGCGCAATCGATCGAGGCTCCAGTTAGTTTTGATTTAACCTTTATTCGTTTAAATCTACTAAGCTGGAAATTGTAATGAATTTAACTAAATTGTATGTTTAAGTTGACATTAATCCTAATTTTGTATCTTAAGCCAAGAATTATGTCAGTATGTTTATCTGAATATGCCATTGGGTTTAGAGGCTTGGAACCCCACATTGGCTTTAATTCTCGAACAAAATAGACAGAGTTGTAGTCTGTAAGACCCTGAGGCCGATCTAATTTCCAAACTAGGCCTAATCCGCTGACCGGCCTAGCTTTGAGATGGGCCAAGCCCATTTCTCATGGGCTAGCAGGAGCATTGCACGTGCTTTGTGGAGAGGAAGACTCAATTGAACTCTGATATCAACTCCGAATCCATTGGAAGGAGTCTTAGGCCTCGGCCCTAAGAATCGGCCTATAAAGGCCCTCTAACTTTTCCTCTAAGCATTGCTTAAATCTTCCATCAAATTGCCTACAAAATCCATGGGATCTATTGAGTTTGTCCATTGAGTATTTCCAGTAAGCCACCATCAATTAACCGAAGTCGAGGTATCAATTTTATATTCTTCTTCATCTTTTCTTTTCCAAACCTTAAGAAGCCTTCAACGATTAAATCGAGTTGTCAGTCATTAGATTTTTTGGTAGACTGAGCCTCTCATATTTCTTTTTTCTGCCAGACCGGTTGTCATCGTCGGGTTACAGCCGTGGAAGGTGTTCGGCCTAAGCTTTTATTTTTCCTATTTTTTATGGAAAAGGAGGGAGAAAGCCAGAGAAAGAGAGAGAGAGAGAGAGAGAGAGAGAGAGGATAATTAAAATAAATTGCTCTCTTCTTTTTTTCTTTCTCTTCTGCACAAACTTTCTCTTTATCTTTTTTTTTTTTTTTTTATCTCTCTAGATACCCTAAGGATCAATGGAGGATCTAGAATTTAGATAAATCTCGCTAATTGAATGACTCTAAAAAGGGCCATTGTAATGTTACAATAGGCTATCTTCATTTTTCCACCATCCATAATAGTCTATGATTGTTATGTTGATCTTGATTATGTAGAGGTACAATTATCTATACAAAATATCGAGTGGAATATCTTGATCTAAAGTTCATGGATCGAAGGATTAATCGATTACTATACTTGAATCTTAAACTAGTAGAGATAAGAATCTCGTGACATAATCATATGTATATATATTTTTGTACCATACATGATGATTTCTCACTTTATGTTGAATATATATATATATATATATATATATATATATATATATATATATATATATATATATATATATATCACATATTAACTATTTTGATTGTTGATAATAACATATCAGATATTTTGAAACTGAGCAAGAAATATAATGCTGTTGCTCCTAGATTGATTTTGATGACTACAAAACAGTTTGAAGGGACACAAATATTTTTTATTTGAAAAAAACCTTGTGCTCTACAGGGGCAAAATCATAATTTCATCAAAACTCTGATTTGATAGCATCATCGTGTAGAACAAATGATATGTAATCTATTGGTGAAAGTTTCATGGTTTTTGGACTTATATTTTTGGAGTTATGAAGGTTTGAAGTTCATGAGTCGACTCATGAGTCAACTCATGAAACTATGAGCTGATTGGCACGCAAAGATTAGCCATGGCACGCTGGTTTTCTGGCTTGGCACGACCTGTGAGTCGACTCATGAGTCGACCCACAAGGCATGAGTCGACTCATGAGTTGACTTCTGCTGTTTTGGGCCAAGAAAATTCAGAAACCAAATCTCTGGACTTTGCAACAGAGGTCGACTCATGAGTCGACCCCTGAGGCATGAGTCGACTCATGAGTCGACTCATATGACGGGATTTGCCTGTAACGGCTAGTTTTTGGCCAGATTTGGTTGCTTTTTAATGCTGCTTTTTGTGCTCTAACGGCTCTTTTTCTGCCTAGTTTGTTTTCCCTTGTCTCTTAAGGCTATAAAAGGTTTCAAAAGGTGGAAAACAAAAAGGAGAGAGATCCAAATATCCAAGAGGCATTCAAGTGATTTGAAAAGAGAAAATCAAGAGCATTCAAGAGGGCATTCAAGTGCATTCAAGAGAAGGTTTTTCAAGCCAATTACTCAACATCATACAAGAGCTCATTTAAAAGCCTTCAAGAAGCCATCAATCAAGCTCACCAACTCCTCAAGCATTTACTTCATCTCTCATCCACTTTGAGGAAATCCAAGAGGGGCTTCTTCATTTGAGTAAAGCGTATTTATTGTTATATTCGCTCACTTAAGGAGCTATTCTTGTACTTATTTGTGCTCTAAACTGATTTTATCTTGTGAGTAATTGTTTTTATTTTGGAGGGTTTCCAAAACAAGGAAAGGTTGATCCGAACCTGAAATCGGAATGTATTGGGTCGGCTTGTACCCGAAAAACAAGTGGACTAGCTTGGGATAGCTAGTGTCGGAGTTTTCGACGGTTGTATTCGGGTTGAATACAAAGTATAGTGGATTGAAATTCCCAAGTAGGAGCTTGGGGAGTGGATGTAGGTGCAAGGTTGGCACCGAACCACTATAAATCATTGTGTTTGTGGCATGCTTTATTGTTTCTCTTTAATTCTCCATTATATCCTTGCATTCTTATTTTAAGTAATTAATCTCAAACTAAAGTCTCTCTCCTCATTCATCAAGCTTTTGATATATAATTTTTACAAGTAATTAGTTAAGCCTAAAATTTTTAAAACCCAATTCACCCCCCCTCTTGGGTTGCATAGCTGGGCAACAAATGCGATATTATTAAATAGTTTATGGGTTGTGTAATAGGATTTGAATGAGTCATAATATGTATTGCCAATCACAAACTGAATCATAACATCTTGGATTACCAATCATAAGCCAAGTTTGCCATCATAGACTGAAGTACAAAAAATTTGATTTGCCATTGCGGTCGATGTTAGAAAATATCTCAAGATTCGATCTACAAGAAGTTCAGAACGAGGTCCAGAATGACAAACGAAGTCCAACGAGATCAAGATCAGCCCAAACGGAGTTCAGATGAAGAAGTTACGCTCGAAGAAAATTTGCATGAAGATAGAAGTAGCGATGAGCCGGTGGAGGCCGCGGCAGAGCGAGTGCGCATGGCGATTTGTGGGCTGGCCACGAGCACGTAGACGTGTGGGCGCGCGTGGTGCTCGGCCCAGCACGCAGACGCATGGGCGCGCATGGTGGGCAGCCCCGCCCAGGCAAGCGCGCGCGCTGGCGCGGCCCAAGCCCAGGCGGGCACGTGCAGGCGCGGCCCATGCGGATCCTCACCCGATCCACTCATGGTGCATGGACCAGCAGTCCATGGAGACCTGCATGGACCGGGCGGATATTTTTTCTGGATTTCTCACGGTCCACGATGGATCGGAGTGGTTTCACGGGCATTTCCTAGGTCTTTTGCACTATCGGATGGTGGCGGTTGATCCTGTGCTATGATCTGATGGTTGGGAAGGAGACGTGGGTGATCTGAGACTTGATGAGCGTGATCCAATGGCCAGGAGAGCGAGTGACAGTGATCAAACGACCTGGCATTGATTAGGACTCCTGTGCAGAAGGGTTTTAAGCCCATGGGCTGTTTGACTGTGAAAAAAAAAGAGGTCTCTACAGCCGTAGAGCGGCGGCAGACCGAGACAAGATCTCAGTAGGTCTCGGTAGGAGATCGTGAGAGGAGTCTCGGTAGAAACCAAGAGAAGGTCCTGGTAGAAGGGGCTCGAGAACATCTCAGGATGGTGCAGACGTCGAGGCAGAGAATGCTGGAGTGCCGCAGTAGCGCATCTCTGATGGCACGGGACTGAGAGAGGCCCTGTGGTGCAGTAGCCGAGGGAGATATCTCAAAAAAATAACCGAGAGTGTCCTGAGTTCGGCCAGATGGAGTGGTCATGATAGGTAGGGATAGGCTAGGAGCGCCAGGGCCATCTCAAGGAGTTCGAGAGCAGATCTCAGGGAGAGCTGGGGGTCTCAGAGAGCATCAGAGGCATCATACAATCAGAAGTGTCCTGAAACGGTGGGATTGCCTAAGGACAGGTTGGGACATGATATAGCAGCTGAGAGTCTCACAAGGTGTCTCGAGGTGTCGAGGATCCTGAATCGATAAATCTATAAGGGAGCTTTCTTGAAATTTTTTGAGAGCATTATATAGGTGAGTACTTCTGGATTCTGAGAGAGGTTTGCGCATTGAGAGTATCTCCTCTGTATTTTGTTCTCTCTCATGAGTGGAGCATTGCATGTCCCGTGGATGTAGGCACTTGGGCCGAACCACGTACATCTTGTGTGTTTGTTTGTCTTCTTCTTTCTGCTACAATAGATGATGCCAGATCTCCTAGGGCAATCTTGGATGGGTGATCTGTGTTCTACAGTTATCGGATCTATCCCAACAGTTGAAGCACAGATCTCCTAGGGCAATCTTGGATGGGTGATCCGTGTTCTACAGTTATCGGATCTATCCCAACAGTCGAAGCACAGATATCTTGGTTTGCCATTATGAGTCGAAGCGTGGATATTTTGGTTTGCTTTCATGGATCGAAGTACAGGTATTATGATTTGCCACCACAAGTTGAAGCGTGATTGATAGTTTACAAGTTACAGGTCGAAGCATGACTACGATTAGTTCAAAACTAAAAGACAACTATTGATTTAGATTATGTTAATGAAACATAAATGATAAATCATGTGAATCCACTGGTGATATTTATGATGGAATTGTGATAATACACGACTTATGATATATGTTTATATAATAGTCAAGTTATACTGGATGCTCTGTGAAAAGGAAGACTGACTCTGACATATTCTTCGATTCTATTGGAAGGAGTCTTAGGTCTCGGCCCTAAGAATCGGCCTATCAAAAGCCCTCTAACTTTTTCTCTGAGCATTGCCCAAATCTTCAGTCAAATCATCTGCAAAATCCATTGGATTTATTGAGCTTTTTCATTGAGTGTTTCCAGTGAGCCACCATCAACTAATCACCAAAGTCGAGGTATCAATCTTATATTCTTCTTCATCTTTTCTTTTTCGAACCTTAAGAAGTCTTTGACAATCGGATCGAGTCGTCGGCCATTAGATTTCTTGATAGACTGAGCCTCTCATGTTTCTTTCTTTTGCCAGACTGGCTGTCATTGTCGGGTCATGGCAGTGGAAGGTGGTCGGCCTAAGATTTTATTTTTTTCTATTTTTTATGAAAAATGAGAAAACCAAAAAGAGAGAGAGAGAAGATAATTAAGATAAATTACTCTCTTCTTTTTTCTCTTTTTTTTTTCTTTTCTCTCTCTTCTATACAAACTCTCTCTTTGTTTTCTTTATCTCTCTAGATACCCTATGCATCAATGGAGGATCCAGAATCTAGACAAATCTGGTTAATTGGTTGACCCTAAGAAGGGCCCTAGACTTATAATGTTACGATAAGCTATCTTAATTTTTCCACCATCCATGATAGCCTATAATTGTTATGTTGATCTTGACTATATAAAGGTACAATTGTCTACGCAAGGTATCCAGCAGAATATCTTGACTTGAAGTTCATGGATCCAGAGATTAATTGATTACTATATTTGAGTTTTAAACTAGTAGAGATAAGAATTTCTTTACATAATCATATGTATATATATATATATATATATATATATATTTATACTATACATGATGATTTCTGATTTTATATTGAATATATAATTTTTTATTATATATATATATATACATGTTGACTATTTTAGTTGTTGGTAATGATATTAGATATTTTGAAACTGAGTAAGAAATATAATATAAAATTATTGAATGGTTTATTGGTTGTACAAGAGGATTTGAATGAGTCATAATATGTACTGTCAATCACAAACTGAATCCTAACATCTAAGATTGCAAGTCATAAGCCAAGTTTGCCATCATGGATCGGAGCATGAAAAATTTGATTTGCCACTGCAGGTCAAAGCACAGATATCTTGGTTTGCCAGTATAAATCGAAGCGTGTATATCTTGGTTTGCTACCATGGATCAAAGTATAGATATTATGGTTTGCCATTACGGATTAAAGTGCGGTTTATAGTTTACTAATTATAGGTTGAAATATGACTGTGGTTATTCCAAAACTAAAAGACAACTACTGATTTAGATCATGTTAATGAAACATGAATGATAAATCATATGAACCCATTGGTGATATTCATGATGGATTTGCGATAATACATGACTTGTGATATATGTTTATATAACCGTTAAGTAATATTGGATGCCTAATATGATATCTCATGATTTATGTTTGCTTTTTAATACTGCTCATTTATTATTTTTGAGTTAAATTACTATATTGGTATGAGTATGTAGGAATTTTTACTGGGCTGCAAAGCTCACATCTTTAATTCTTTCTTTCCTTTTAGAGCTGTAGGATGCATAGCATTAGTTGGGTTGGGTATGAAGTTCGAGTACCAAAATTATTAGTTAATTAATTGATTCAATTTTTGATAACCAATGAATATTTGAATACTTATAATTGAATAAGTTTATTTGACTATGATGAATCTGTTTGTTGGCATATTTGGTTATTTATTATTAAATTTTTGGAGATAAATTATGTTTATCTTAAACCTTGCATGATCTTTAAGGTTCATGTGGCAGTGTTATGTGGTCGATCTAGATGATAAATTTGAGACATAATATTAGTTAATTAATTAGTTCAATTTTTGATAACTGATGAATATTTGAATACTTGTAACTGAATAAGTTTATTTGACTACGATGAATCTATTTGTTGGCATATTTGATTATTTATTATTGAATTTTTGGAGATGTTCATCTTAAACATTGCATGATCTCTAAGGTTCATGTGGTCATGTTATGTGGTCGATCTGGATGATAAATTGGGGTGTGATATAGTCATTCCTTCAAAAACTTTAGCTGAAAATGATTTGAAATTGAATATTTCTTGCTTCTTGTTCATGTATAGTGTTAGCAAATGATCCATCACATAGTGAAGCCACGGTTTTTTGTAGTGTTTGCTTGTTGCATGACAAAATATTAGAGTTTTAGTTTAGTACATATTTTATTTATGGTGACCATTTGGTTTGTTGAGGGAGGGAGAGGGACTGGCCAAATTGGCAAAAGAGGGTCGCGAGGTCATAAGAAAGCAAGAGATAAGGGATAGCATATTGGAAGAGATGATCATCAGTCAAGCCGCAAATCTAAACTATATTCATTTTTGATCGGGCTTTAAGTTAGTTCTATTTAAAATTTGATATTTTTTATGCCCAAACTTAGTCCATCATTGCTGATTAGGTTTAGATTTAGATGGGATTCTATTTTATCAAGTCTAGCTTAAACTTGGATAAATTTTGCACATACTTCCCATTTTCAACTCAATAATTAAGGTGTAATTGGCCACCATCAATCTACAAAGAGAGATGTATACTGTTCTTTTACAAAGGAAAATGAATTACATATCCTTAGAATACCCTAATCTGGTTATTTGTGAACCTGTGGGGAAATGGATGATAAAAATCTTCATGAACCACCTACCCTATGCATTGGTGTACAAATTCCTGATGCTCGTTCTAGGTATACTAAGAGGTACTCCCGGGCCCTTTTCAAAACTATGGACAGTTAAGAGAAGAAAATGTACTAAAGTAAAATAAAATAATAAAAATTATTATAATGACAAACAATAAATGTTTATGCTGTTAATATATTGTGAGAACTTGTACAGATATATATATTTAGCCTCACATCAATTATTTGCTGGAAAGATCTTAGATATTTATATAAGAATGAATCCAAAAAATATCTTCCGACTAATTTTTTTAGATGAGGTCCTGTGTTGTTATAAATGGTATCATAGTGGATCCAATTCATAACTCATATGAACCAGAAGATACTAAAGTATGAGTTTATTGGATTGATCATGAATCAATCGTGGTGTTTATAAATGAATGTATGGATTTCGATCTTTAATCAGTAAGGACATCAGAATTTAAAAGGAGGAGTATGCGAGGATCCCTACAGACATGTATTTAACCTCACATCGATTATTCATTGGAAAGGTCTTAAGTAATTATACAGGATCAAAAAAATTTAAATAATATCTTACAACTAATTTTTTTAGATGAAATGTTAAATTATTACATAAATATATTTTTTTTTAAAACCATTGAATGATAATAAATTTGAACTTTTGGCTGCTCAGAAGAATAAAGCGCTAAACTATTACGGATGCATTTTGTGAGGAATAATGCTGGGATAACTTGCAAGCAACGTTGCGGAAGGGTGAATTGAGTGCAAAGTGTATTTGTCTCGTTAACTAATTTTCGGTGAATACTTTTACTTAATAAAAATCTTGGTGAGTGCTCAATGGCAGCTCAAGGCAACTTCAGGACATCTGCACAAAAATCTCTTGAAAAGTAGGAGTGGTTGAACACCTAGCGATGCGAATGTTCAATGTAAGAATATTTTACCCCCATTCCCTTCTCTTTTTCTTTTGCTTGTTTTCCTCTCATCCCATGCCAATAAAGTCTATGCTAAAGTTTTTTTTTTTGATGAAAAAGGTCTATGCTAAAGTTAGTGAGGCCATTTTTTTCTCCCTTTTCCACTCCTTTCTTGGTACATGGGTTTCACTTAGGTTGGGTGTAGAGGCCAGCATAATCTGATCCATTGTATTGCCAGTATTTAGCTCCAAACTTGTACCATCTACATGTTTAATTCACATATTTAGTTAAACCAAATTCTATAATCTACTACCTCGATGGACCCCATCATGCCATTTTTTTTATGCTCTACAACAACTATTAACCAAGAAGAGATTACCATAAAGATAAATTTGAATTGGTAATATCTTTAGACCAATAAATTGGTCAGTAAATTCAATTGTGAACTTCACTAATGACAAGTCCTAAATGGAAACTATAATTGCTTTTATGCTTGCCTCCATGGTGAGATTCCAATCATGCTGTTTTGACTTAGAAAAGTAAGGTCATGCTACTACCTCTAGCTATGTTGGAGATTGCTCACTATATTGTTTAATTTTGTGACCTTTGTATTGCTCAAAAGCTGTGATTAACATGTGTCTGTTACAAGTTAGCTCCTAAATGTTCTATATTCATATTAAATATGATTGTACATGGATCAAAGATTAGGAGAGAAATTTAGATGCCATGAAGTTAGTGGATATTTGATGAAGTAAAACAATGCCCTAAACCTATCCTTTATCGAGATAGATGATCACCAACCAGATAACTTCGGATGACTAGTGATGAAGGTGGTCTAGGACATCCGATCTGATCTACACTTGATGCATAATCTAGATATTCCTATATCCCAATCTATCGAATAGAGGTCTTAAATCAAGACTTGAATTTTCAATATAATTGATCATACCTTCTATATAGGATCTCCCAAAATCAGTTATAATCCATAAGGTGGAGCTCATATTCAAGTCAAATAGACAAAGTAAAACAAGAATAACAATTAAAAAACTTAAAATTTAGGGAGGTTTATGGCTGGAATGAGAATGAATTATAACAGGAATTCAAATGGTCATGTGCTATTGGTTCATCATTCGGATTGAAATTAAAATAAAATTGAAATATGAGAAGATAATAAAAATTAGATTTGAAGAGATTAGGACATTCTCATTTCTCTTTGAATTAGAATGAAAATATTGAAACTCTTTCAATTAAAATAGCTAGATTGAAAGTCATCTATTTTTAATTTTATTTCAAATTCTAATATCCTCCGATTAAATATAATTTTAATTGAAATAAATAATTAAATAAAGCTATTCAGATTACAATATTATAATAAATTACACAAATAGAATGGCGCAGCTACAATTCAACGCCCCTTGGAATTGCATCCTCCCAAATAAAAATAACATTATGCCGGTACAAATCACGCACTGCTGCAGATCTCTACAACAATCACACTGTATCTTGACCTAAAATATTTTGGACAGCTGAATCCGATTCAACTTACCTGCCAAAAAAAGCCATCACAGCTAATAAAATCCAATCCAAATATCCAATTTAATCCACCTTATCCAACATATCCTCATCCTCTTTCCTATTCTTTAGTATTTCACATCTCCTCTTCCTCTCTTCCTTGAACTGCGGGTGTCCCCCCTCTTCCCCGTTCACATATTGACAAGAAAGCGGTCGTTTTCGGTTCCCCACCTCTCCTTCTCTCTCTACACCTTTTTTTCTTGTTTTTTCTTCAGCTCAGCAGAAGTCGTTGGGTTGCGCGATCTTTAGCTTCCTCCAGCAATCTTCGGGAACTTCTTCCATACACGCAAAGCCTCTCTCTCTCTCTCTCTCTTTCGTCACCTAACATCGAAGGATTCACCATCTCTCATCCCTTTGCTTTCTTTCCTTGTGAACTGAGATTTCGGATGGGCGTCGCTTTAATTAGGTCTGTTTTCTCCTCTTTGCTATTCAATGCCTTCATAAATCCCCACCGATTTTTTGGTTAAAGGTCGAATCTTTTGTCGATTCCGTGCAAGAGATTCCGGTGTGTCGAAGGAAGGGAGGTGATCTCTCTTTCTCTTTCGTCAGTGCCCCTCTTTCCCCCTTCCTTCGGTTTTCCGAACTCTTTGTCGGGGCTTGCTTCAATCGCCAGCCTATCGGTCTTCGTGGAAATCTACGTGTTTTCCCCTTCTTTTTGACCCGCAACGTTCCTTGGTTCGCCTTGTGGATAAAGGTCCCTCTTTTCGAAGCAGTCGCACGCTCTTGGATCCAGTTTTGCAGGAAAGCTGAGATTTTGCTGCGGCGTTCCAAGTGTATGTGAATTGGCCGAAAAAGCCCGATTTTTCCAACTTAGTGCCGGAAAGTTTTGATATCTTCCCGATTTCTGGTTAGTTTCCGGGAGGGGGAGATGGATATCAGCAACGAAGCCAATGTTGATCCGTTCTCCATCGGCCCCTCGACGATCATCGGCCGCACGATCGCATTCCGGATCCTGTTCTGCCGCACGATGCTGGAGCTCCGGCGGCAGATTGCTCGGGCCCTCCTGGCCTTCCTCGGTAGGCTGAGGAATGGTGTAATTCCGGCGTTGTCCTGGTTCCACCCCAGGAACACCCAGGGGATCCTGGTGGTTGTCACCCTCATTGCCCTCCTCTTGAGGCAGCTCACCAATGTGCAATCGCGGGCGGAGTCGGCCTACCGCCGCAAGTTCTGGTACAACATGATGAGGAGTGCCTTGACCTACGAGGAATGGGCCCATGCAGCCAAGATGCTTGACAAGGAGACGCAGAAGATAAATGAGTCTGAATATTATGATGAGGAGCTGGTGAGGAACAAGCTCCAGGAGCTTCGGCGCCGCAGGGAGGAAGGATCATTAAGGGACATAGTTTTCTATATGCGTGCTGATCTGGTGAGGAATTTGGGTAATATGTGTAATCCACAGCTCCACAAGGGGAGACTTCAGGTAGTCGTCCTCTTGGATAACCTTCTTTTGCTTGCATTTTGTTAGCTTTGCTGATTAGTCCTGCTTTTATGCTTTGGTTGTTTCTCGCCTATCATATATGATAACATGACTCTGATAATCTGTCCTGCTTCTGTTTGCATGCTTGGCTGTTTATATTTTTTGTCTTATCTCCTCACAACACTTTTCTGGATGCCATGATTGCCAGTCTGAATTGAGGATTATTTGCCTTGGATAGAAGTTCATAATTTAGAAAGAATTTTATCAAAATTCAGTTAAACATTGAGTTTGGGAAAAAGAAAAGAAAGAACCAAGATATAGCTATATTAACATAAAATTAAAACATCAACTTTTGGCAAACTCTGAAGAAGATATCTATCATTGTGGGAAATAATCCCAAGGCAGCCATGAGTTGTTTAAGTAAGCAGCGAGATATCCAAACTAAGTGAACTTATCCTTTTGTTATGTGGAGACAACAGTAGGAAGTGCTATTATTAGAAAAGTAAGGGAATGATTGTATTTTCTTCTTTTATTATTTGGGAGAAAAAAAAAAAATCATCTCCAGCTTTCATACAAATGTACTTGTGCAGTGCACCATCAAAATTGGATTAAAAAGAAATGCAAATTTGTGTGTGATGCAGGTGCCCAAACTCATAAAGGAATACATTGATGAGGTCTCTACCCAACTGAAAATGGTCTGCAATTCAGAATCTGAGGAGTTGCTATTGGAAGAGAAGCTTGCGTTCATGCAAGAAACAAGGCATGCCTTTGGCAGGACAGCACTGCTCTTAAGTGGTGGTGCATCATTGGGAGCATTCCATGTGGGTGTGGTAAAAACGTTAGTAGAGAACAAGCTTCTGCCACGCATAATTGCTGGGTCCAGTGTAGGCTCCATCATGTGTGCAATTGTTGCTACTCGAACATGGCCTGAACTTGAGAGCTTCATGGAGGGTTCTTTGCAGTCCTTGCAGTTCTTTGATAATATGGGTGGAATCTTGGAGGTCGTTAAGAGGGTTATGACATATGGTGCAGTCCATGAGATTGGGCAGTTGCAGAAGATGTTGAGGCACCTCACAAGCAATTTGACATTTCAAGAAGCTTATGATATGACTGGTCGAGTTCTGGGTATAACAGTTTGCTCTCCTAGAAAACATGAGCCACCGAGATGCCTTAACTACTTGACATCACCGAATGTTGTTATATGGAGTGCTGTTACTGCTTCTTGTGCATTTCCTGGCCTCTTTGAGGCTCAAGAGTTGATGGCAAAGGATAGATTTGGTGATATTGTTCCCTTCCATGCACCCTTTTTTGAGGAACCGGAGAAGGTTTCAAGAACTTCATCCCGCCGATGGAGAGATGGAAGTTTGGAGAGTGATTTGCCGATTATGCAGTTGAAGGAGTTGTTTAATGTGAACCATTTCATTGTCAGCCAAGCTAATCCTCACATTGCTCCCCTGCTAAGACTGAAGGAACTTGTGAGAGCTTATGGAGGCAATTTTGCTGCCAAGGTAGTTTTTCATGTACTTAAAGCTGTTATCATCTTTCCTCGTGTCGACTCATTCTTGGATGCTACATTTTAGGAGTCTTACCATGCAGCAGAATTTTTATTATTTCAGTACTCTATCATACAGTGTTCCATGATTTTGAAACCTCTTGAATGAGTAGACCTGTGTCTAAGGGTGATGACCACGTGCAAGTACAAATGTTTCAAAGATATAAAGATTTGATAATTCTATGTTCCAAAAAGTATGTTGCATGTTCTAAACAATCAATTGTTTATAACTTTATATTGTTATTAAAGTCTTTATGCTTGAATCCGTTAATCTCATAACTTCTGGATGGAGTCTTTTTCTTTTATCTAGTTCAGTAATTATGATCTGGTTATTGTTATCAAATAGCTTACTTATCATCAACATCTTCTTCTTTTTTCTATGTTCAAAATAGCTTGCTCATCTTGCTGAGATGGAGGTGAAACATAGATGCAATCAAATTCTAGAACTTGGTTTTCCATTGGGAGGAATTGCTAAACTGTTTGCTCAAGAGTGGGAGGGGGACGTGACGGTTGTAATGCCTGCTACTCTTGCTCAGGTACCTGATACTCATTCTTTCTTTCTTTATATTTGTCCATTATGGACTGCTATTTCATTTTTGGATTTTTTATATGTTGGATTGATTTGCTGCTCTTTTTCTTTACTGTTCTACCATTAGTATTCAAAGATTATACAAAACCCATCATATGCGGAGCTTCAAAAGGCTACCAATCAGGGAAGGAGGTGTTCTTGGGAGAAGCTGTCTGCCATAAAGGCAAACTGCGCCATTGAAATTGTTTTAGATGAATGTGTTGCCCTTCTTAATCACATGCGAAGGCTAAAGAGGAGTGCTATGAGGGCTGCTGCTTCCCATGGGCTCACAAGCACAGTCAAGATCAGTCCATCTAGAAGGATTCCTTCATGGAATCAGATCTCGAGAGAGGACTCAGTGGGCTCCACTGAAGAAGATGCTTTTGCAGATGCCCTTGCTTCAATCCACCAAGGGTCTGGTCATGTGGGGAGCTCATCAAACAAGAATATGCACACTCAGCGAACCTTGCGTGATGGAAGTGATAGTGAATCGGAAAGCATAGAACTTAATTCTTGGACAAGATCAGGTGGTCCTCTTATGAGGACCGCTTCTGCAGACACATTTATTAAGTATGTTCAGAACCTTGATTTTGAGTCTGAGCCAAACAGGAATTGGTCAATAGAAGATGAAACTGAACATTCAGCTACACAATCCAACTCCTCATTGGTTCAAATGGGTAGCGGGGAGCAATGCTCTAACAACTCTACAGTACAAACTTCTGATAGAAATTCAGAAAATACAGATACCGATACACTTGAGCTAGGTAACAGAATTACAACAACTGCTTCTAGTAGCATTATGGTTTCCGAAGGTCACTTGTTGCAGCCAGAAACGATCCACAATGGAATCGTATTTAACACAGTGAAAAAAGAAGCTCTTAATTTGGGGAAGATGAATAGTGACTTTGAGCAACATCAAGTCTCTTCGCCAGATGTGGTTGCAGAGACTGTACATATTGAAAGTTGCATTGCCAGCACGGCTTCTGAATGCGAGGATGATGAAGCCAAATCGAGCTGCATTGATGAAACAACGCCACATTGTGATAAAACTGGAAGTATGGATGGGAATAAGATGATTGAAAAATGAGATCAATGTCATTTGAGGGGTCAGATTGAACCACATGGGTACATGCAGGGTTGGCATCCATTTTACATCTGCCCTGTTATTTTCGGCAGCAGCATTTCCATTTATGATAGGGTTATGTGCCAGCCTATCATCTGATGGCCTCTCAGAGTGGTAGTTAATTTGAAATGAAGGCTCAGCTGCAACAATTTCTTTGGCATTGTACAGTCATTTCTTCTGAATTTTCCATGTACAGAGAATAGATCACCTCGTTCTTTAGCCCTATTAATGGTGTTTGCTCAGTCAAATGGATCATAGCTTGCAAATGTGACTCGAGCATTTTTCAATATGAAGATATCAAAGAACCTTGCTTTCATCACTTCTTGCTGTAACATTTAAACTTGGCTTGCATATTATACTTTCATAACTGTGCCTTTCTTCATCCATCAGCAGCATTTTTATATATTGCAATCAGCTATGCTTATTTTGCAGAAATTTCATGCAGTCGAACTCTTCTTAGGAAGCCATGTTATAGCAAACTCAAATGTATAATTGTATGTCAAGCTACATCAACAAAGTATGATTTGGTCTTTTATGGGGCAGTCTGTTGTCTTATTAGATGTTATGAAGCACCCAGTTCATTAGAGACCATGGTAGTTTGATCTAGAAGCCTTTGTTCTCTGTTGTAAGAGCGTACTAAACTGCAGTGACCTTAACCTTTATGTATATGACCACAGAACTAGAGCTACTCTGCCTTTCATCTACTTGTTATGCATGGCAAATTAGCATTAGTTGCATAAGCTCATAGTTGATGGATGGATGAAGCAACAACCGACCAACTCTAGAAAGATTTTCAAAAAAACTAGAATAACAAAGAAACATCATGATAAAAACCGATCTCAGCATCTATCCTTATTATTCCTGCAACACCATCATCACCCTTTTCTTCTCTTCATCTTTTCTCTTATCTCTTCTGTTCTCACTTTTTTTCTCTCTTCCAAAGATGTGCAAGTTTTATTTCAGCGTTAGTGCAGTGCAGGAACAGGAGACTTAACAGTGGATATCTTTCTTCCAATTGCACTGTAAGATGTCATTTTTTCCTTATCCCTTGTTGGAATCTTTATCATTTTCCTTGTCTTCCATTACGGTGCATGCTATTTTAGGCTGTGTAAATCTGTATTATACCAATAGTGCTGATAATTGGATGATCTTAATGAAGTTCTCATTGACAATACATGTAGTGACTCCTTTTAGAGGTATAAATTTCTGGGTTCTTCTGTGGTTGTGAGAGTGTGTCTTCTTTCCCTTTTTTTTTTTTTGTGTGTGTGTGTGTGTGTGTGTGTTGGGGTGGGGGGGGTGGGTGTGTGACTTATTTACAGTAGCAAAAAATCCTTATGAAATTACCAAACAATTTTAAGGATGCTAATATTTTGGTTTTGGGTGGCATAATCTACATGCAGCATAAGACTAGCTAGGACATGAACTATCACTTGAAATGCCTGAATGAAACTCACTCACTTTGTGACCCGAGCCTAGTCTTTGTTAGAAGTGTAAAGATACTCCTAGATTTCAAGAAATGATTCTTTTCAAAATACATTTCAAAAATCGAACTTCATTAATTAAATCCTGTGATAATCTCATGATAAGCTAGAAAAGAGAGAGCTCATATAATGGTAAGAGTTTCTGTATATACTTTATGCTGTAAATAACATACCAATTTCTTTCTATGTCTGCATATGTCTATCAGTAACTAATCAAGTAAGAATTTGATATCAAGGAATAAATTGATATTCATCCACCACTCTCAATTAATCAATGGATGGGTTGGATTTACCGAGTCTATTTAAGTCATAACATTTAATCAACTCAGTTTAAAATTTCATCAAAATTTTGTCAAAATTTCTAAAATGTATGTTATGGATGACACTGCTAAGGAATTTAACCTCTTAGCTTCACTAGATACTCTTTTCATTTTTCTGACCATAAAAGGCTGCACCTAGTTGCGAAAATCTACATATTAAGTGTACAAAATACCAGAAAAAACTAGCCAGCAAGAGAAATCTTTTTGGTCAGAACACTACAATGAGGAAGGGAAGGAAAGCAGAGTCACACTTTCCAGAGAAACTTGGCATCAAACTGCCAAATAGAATTCCAAAAATAGACAGGAAAAAAAAAATCTCAAACTAACTTAGCTCCTGGTGACATCTAAAAAAGTTACTTTCCCAACAGAAAAGGAAGAAAAAGGAAAAAGGAACCCTTGCCCCTCTATGAATCATGTGGAGAAAAAGTATGGCACCTGGAAAATATTCACCACTTATTAGCGGGCATATGAAACAATAGCCACCAGAAAGGAGATCACAGGCACAAATAGCTGCACTAAAGTTCATAGGAAGTAAGTGCAAAATAAAGAAAACAAACAAAAGTAAGAACAAGAGAATTGAGTATAGTGGTGCCCGGATTTTTGGTAGAACAAAGCAGAGAGATCCATTAGATGAAAGCAGATAGGTTTTTGAGTACTTCCTCCTAGTCTAAAACATATATGGTTTAAAATTCATATGCTTAAGGATAAGAGAGATCGGAAGACCGACTTCAATTGTCAGACATAAAGGGTATTCAAATTCATATGTTTGCCAAGTGCAACAAATTGGATGATGTAGCTTAGCTGCTTGGTACCTCTCCAAGTGCAAGAAATTGTAGATCTTGAATCTGAGTGCAGGCATATCTGTTGTATTTCAAAAAAAAAAAAAATTAGTATATATAGAAAGCCTTTGGATAAAAGATACTATTTCTATGGTAAACAAATGTAATGTTATTTAGTATCATGATGGGATAAAACAAATAAAGGGATTGATAAACCATTGTTACAAGGGAGGATTATATCACTTCCTGCACTAGCCAACCATCATGATTTTTCTCAGTGAAACTAGTTAAAACCATATATTGTGGAGTAACCGCATAGTTAGTCCCATATCAATTATCAATTAAGGAAGAGTCTGATTTATATAAAATAGGATTTTCTCTCTCTTGTAAGGCATTTTTTAAAAGGTAAAATTGTGAGGCTCCGTGTCATAACAGCCAGAGATTAGGACGGATAATACTTCATACGTGCGGGGATAGAGACTAATTCATCCGAGTCATAAGTCATTGGCCGTAATATTTACATCATCTGTGGGAATCAGCCTGTGATATAATGGCTAGAAGCTAGAGCGGATAATACCTCATGAGTATGAAAGCAAAGACAAACCTATCTGACCCACGAGCTCTTGATCAGAATACTATATATTATAAAAGTAATTAATAGTGGGAGAACCACCTATTGGAGTTTCTCACGTTGGGCAGCTTAGAAACGTCTCTTTAAAGTTCAAGGATGGGTACATGACTCACAAGAGAATAGGGGTGATAATTGTAAACGACAACTCAATACGCATAGCGTGACGTATGTGGTTATACTATTTTCCTTGTTTACTTTTTCTCTACAACCGACGCGTAATTGAAAGTATAATATGCAGCTTAGTCTTCCCATTAGAGATGACCAACACATTATATCCTTTTTATCAGAAAAATGATCATAGAAGGTATTGCTTTGAAGTCTCATTTGGTAGGAGAATAAAGAAATGAAAATAAGTATCATAAATCATAACAAATGGTTTATTTTCTCTTTAGAGGAACTTGATAAAATGATAGAGGTTGATAATTTAAATGGAAGAAAGAAATTTACACATGATTCCATGATGAGGCGCACATGGTCTTCTAGAGGCAAGAGCCATCTTGCGAATTTAACTATCATACATGTCATGGCACCCACAAAACTATACTCCAAAGCACCATTGGTTTGGGAACAAAGAATGGATAAGGCTTGGAATAAATCTTGTGTCTATTGAAATAATTTTCTAAAAATAGAGATAAGTTAAAAATAGTTATGGTAGTCAAACTTACCTTCATTAGATACAACTATTGAGAGTAAAATCTGTGCTTGGCTTAAAGATGCTATTTGTGCTCATCTCCTTTTTCAAGGCATAAAATTATCTATATCCAAATGTTAATCTACAAACATAGCCAAAGACAAATAGAACTAACTTGCAGTATATCTGTTCTAATAGGAATAGCTGTCTCAACACTTCACTTATTCCCAAACTACTAGAGGTCTGCATAATCCATAGTAATGTTGATTCCTTAGGAATTTGAAAAAAAAAAATTCTCTATGATATTTAAAAAATATCATAAAATATTGTGCATGATTAGATTTTCACCATCATAAAATGGATGACCGTCCAAACTATCCAAATATTTCTATATTATATATATATATATATATATTATATTTTTTTCTAACACGTGCGACTCAATATGCGTAGCCGTCCATTTTAAAATGGACAACGTCCAATCATGTATAGCATCTTACGGTACTTTTTGAATACTACAGAGAATCTGTGTCCAAAAAAAAAAATTTCATACTTGGGTTCATAATCTCGCACTATTCCGTGACTAGGTTAGTTATAGGGGTGTTCATAATTCAGTTTTAGATCGAACATCGGTCCAAACTAAACAAAAAAATCGAATCAAAACCAAATCGAATATAGTTTGGTTTGGTTTTCGGTTTTCAGTTTCAAAATTTTCGATTTTCGGTTTGGTTAAAAATCGAAAAATCCAAAAATCGAATCGAAAATCGAAACCATAATATAAATTTATATTGTTTACTATTTTAAGAAATTATTGGTTATATGAATAGATGATTAGATATTAAATTTGGTCTATTGTTATAATTTACTGTGATACTTGATTGCTTATTTATATTGTAGATAATGTGATTTTTGATATGTTATATTTTATTTATTATCAATTTATTATTTATTAATTATCAATATATTATTATTTATTAATTATTAATTTTTAATATAAAAAAATTATCAAACAACAAATTCATATGATCCTGAATTTAATCAAATATAACGTAACAAACTAACAATGAATCGATAATAATTATTTGAATATATTATATTAAAAATAAATAATTGAAAATAAAAAAAATTATAAAAAAATTAAATAACTGAATCGAGTTGAACCGAAATTTTTGGTTCGATTTTGTTTCGATTTTTTTCTTATTCGAATCGATTTTTGATTTTTTTTATTATTTAATTTTTAGATTGAATTGGATCAGTTAAAATTGAATGAACAGTCCTACTTAGTTGTATATTTTAATGCTCATTTTTACTATCAAATGCATGTGAGGAAGGCCAAGGATATGTCTTAGCTAGCATGCATGTGCCTCATATCTAGGAACCATGTGGAGTATCTTTTATTTATTCCCGTTCTTTCGTGCGTTGCAGATGGTGCGTGGTCTTTGCGTTTGAGGGTTGACGGTTGCCTTCAAGGAATCCCTATTTTGAGTTTTTGACCCGACCCAACAGTATATGCCAGAACTCTGAAGAATAAATTTGGAGAACTCTTTCTCGACGTTTTGGCTAAAGTCAAGTATGATATCCTATTTTTTATAAATTTAAGATATATTTGATTAAAAAAAATTAGACTCTAGAATAGAAAAAAAAAAAAGAGTGATCCTCGTTCTAACTATTCGGTTGGACGGTGTCTCATTTTTATTTCAATTTCAAAAATATAATAAAATTATTTTAAATTTTTAAAATTTATTTTTTATTTTTTTATATTTAAATTTTATTTCGATTTTAATTTCAATCATAAATTAAATATGTTAGATATGACTATTCTGCTTGTCATTATAGTACATTCCGATTTTGATTAATGAACTAAATGCACTCTTAGTGTTTGAAATTATAATGGAATTAAACCCCAGTAGCCCAGCAAAAGTCCAATTTGAGTATATGCTAGACTATAATCTGGGCAGATTTTGTTTTTGTTTTTTTTTTTTTTTTTTAATACAGTGACAATATGTCGCGACTAGAACTTGAAGTCCGAGATTTCTGCAAGGACAACTCTTTAGATAAAAGATGCGGGCCCTTCAAACTAGGTCTTGTTGGCAATAGATCAAGATTCTCCAACACAATTTTTCTTTTTATTTAAAAATATTCATAATTTTTGGAAAAATAAAGGATATTCAAGCCACATCACACAAAAAAACTCAGCGTGATCCGACTGGGCAAACAAATGTGATTATAACATGCAAGTTTGTGCAAATTATATTGAACTCTAAATTATTTGTTGCCTAGCCTCTTTGGCGACAAATCTACAACATGATTCACTTACTAATATGCGTATTTGTATACCATGTAATACATCCTAGACCAATTGCTGAACATCCTCAACCAAGAGCCTAATCCTCCGAGGAACTCGCTCACCTCCAAGGGGCCATTTGATTGGGATAATTTAGAATAAAAAATAATTTTTATATTATATTATTATATTTGATACAAAGAAGGAAGGAAAGAGATAGTAAAAAAATTGATGAGTCACGTGCTTATTTTTTGAAAAGAGAAGATAAAATAAATATCATAAAAAATTTGATATTTGATAAATTTTTGAATGGCAGTAATCCATACTTAATAAAAATACTTCCAATAAAACTATAAATATAATTATTGAATTTATTCTGATGTCGTTCTAAATTCATTCAATAAAGAATTTTTGTAAAAAAAATTAAGATGGAGATAGTATTATGTAAACCGCTATGTAATTATAGTTATTACATAAAAACTAATTAGAGAGGACAATACTATTCTATTATTAAAAAAATATTTTATGTTCAAAGATATATTTGTAAATTTGGCCACGTTCCTATATAGATTTACTTCCAACTAAACGTAGTAATCTTTTTTTCAATATCATTTTTTGAAATAATTTTACCATCAATCAAACATAATAAAAGTTATTTTTCTCCACAATTATTTTTTTAGATTAATAATTTTCAGAAATCATCAAATTATCTTGTAATCTAAATTTAGGGATGAAAAAATTGATCCGATCCGATGGATATGCACCCTACCCAAACCTGATCAATCCGAAAAATAGGATTTGACCGAGTTTGGGTTCGGATTTGAATAAAACTGAAAAACTGTATGAGTATGGATAGGGTATGGATAGTGTTGTTTTCTACCTAAATCCAAACTCGATCCAAACCTATGAATATGGATAGTACCCGAATCCATATCCGAATATATATGTTTATAATTCTGTTTTGATAATTCTGTTTTGGTTGATAATATGCATAAAATTATTTTGATTATTTATATATTCTATGTTAAATTATAATTATATTTTGTTTGATCCCTATAAATCTGGATTTATAAATTATATTGTATGTTGGATTGAAAATTTTATTTTGATTGATAATATACATAAAATTATTTTATTTTTTTTGATATGAAATAAGTATGAGACGGATATGGAACGGATATGAAGAAATGGATTATTCGTGGATATCTCCAAACCGTATGGAAATGGATATCTCTTTTTTTATCTGATTGGGTATCGAATAAGATTTGAATATAAGATATTAAATTCAGATTTGAAGATGAATAGTATAATATCTGATTCAAACTCTATCCATTATCATATTTAGATAATCTGATATATCCCAATCAAACAGATCTTAAATGAATTTATTTATGAACAAGAATAAGCTGGACCTGAGGTGTTATAGCCCAAGCCCAACAAATCTCAGCCCACCAAAGCCCAAAACAAAAAAAAAAAAAATAGAGGATTCAAATCGGGAAGAAGACTCCCGATAGGAGTCTTCTTCTCCGGCGAGACCCAGGCGAGATCGGAATCCTAGGACCCCTCGGAGTCCTAGGGTCCTCTATAAGAAGACTTCCCATTTCCCTTGAGACCGAACATCGGCCTCCTCCCTCTCTCTTTCTCTCCGTCTTTCTCGATCGAAGCCGCGGACACCGTTCGGTTTCTCGCCGTGATTGCTCGCCGGTGAGGTCACCGGAGGCCGAGGTTAGTTTCCTTTTTCTTCCTCTCTTCCTTCCCCTTCCTTCCGTGCTCTTGTGCGCGGCTGCCGGCGACGAGAGTCGTCGATTTTCGATCGGAAAAAGGAACCTCTGTTTTGGTCTCTTTCCCATGGATTTTCCGGCGCCGGCGATCGAAATTGACTGCCGGCAATGCTCCTTTGTGACCGGGGGAATGGCCCCCTCTGCCGCCGGCCTCCACCGTGGTGGCCGTGGCCTGAACGGCCCGGCACAAGGAGGGGACCGTCGTCCCCTGTTCGGCCTGGAAGAAGCCCAAGAAAAAAAAAAGAAAAAGAAAAGAAAAGAAAAGAAAAAAATAAAATAAAAATAAAAATAAATATATATATAAATAAATAAATAAATAAGAAAATAATAATAATAATAATAATAATAAATGAGAGAGAGAGTTTCTCTCTCTTCTCTCTCTTCTTTCAGTCTGAACCCTGACTTTCTCTCTCTATTTTCTCTTTCTAAAATTTTTTCTCTCTAGGTTGTTTCTCTCTCTTGATGGATTTCTCTCTCTCTAAAGTTATTCCTTTAGGATTAGCGTAGTGGAAGGCTTCATCTGATGATTTTGATCGAGTTTAGGGAAGAGTCTGATTTTAAGTGAGGTTTTGATTTTCGGATTTGTTAGATTTAATTTTGAATTAAAATTTATGTAAAAATATAATTTTGGATAATAGGCACGGAAGAATCTCCTAGAAGTTAGTCGATCTGTTCATTCAGTGCTCCGTGAAAGGTAAGTAATGAATCATCTTCTCGAGATATTCCATATTTATTCTGAAAATAAATAATTATTCTCTGAAATTATGCATGATTTATGAAATTATGTTTTGAAAGAAAAGTACTTTTGAAATATTATGGTACGTCAATTTATGCACATGTTCAGTGAAAAATTATGATATATTATGGTACAAAGTATTTTGATATAGATCGGATTTATGCTCTCAGCCTAACTATGTTTCAGTGGGCTCCGCCAATGGGGATTATACGTTGGTACTCAGTGGACCCTGCCAGTAGGGGTTGTGCGCTGGTATTTGTGGATCTTGCCAGTGGGGGTTGTGCGCTGGTGTTTGTGGATCCTGCCAGTGGGGGTTGTGCGCTGGTATTCTGTGGACCCCGCCAATGGGGGTTAAACGTTGGTCATAGTCGAGGCTGTTGAGTTACGAGTGTTTTGAATCAAATCGAATTTATGATTATATTATATATGAATATTTGAAAATATTAGATTTCCATTAAATCAGCATGAAATATATTTTTATGTTTATTTGCAGCATTGTTCTTGAAAATTATAAAATATCTAGTTGAGATATTTGTTACTTACTGGGCTGTCTAGCTCATTACCTTTCTTTCTATTTTTCAGATTCAGATAATTAATTTCGAGCGTGGGAAGAAATATTAGGACAGAGCTTTTAGAGGCGAGATTTAGCATTGTCAACTTCATTGAACTTAGATCTATTATTTTATTTTTAGTAAAAATTTATTGGATGTAAGACATTTGATTTAATTACTTGAATTAAAGTTGAATAATAATTATTTGAATTTTTTTCCGCTGTGATGTATTGATATTGTGATGAGATGCCTTGCATGCTTATGGAGAAAGTTCTTCATAAGTATGCGGCGGTTGCCGCGACCTCCTGCTCGCAATCTCGGGCTGGGGACGTGACAATTAATATGGTATCAGAGCATAAGTGGATAAATTATGACACATAGAATTTGACATAGTATGAGTGTAGGTGGGTAAACATTAGGAATATTGGGACGTTAGAGTATGAGCATCATAATAAACCCATCCTAACAAATAGATAAATGAATCTAATAAGGTTTTACTACTACAAGGTTACCATGCCTCCCCGTAGAATGACAAGAACTACTCAAGGAATTGCAAGAGAGACATCACAACCACGGGATGGTAGCACTCCCCATCTGACCAGTGGCACCCCTCAGGAGGAGGGAGTCGTAGATCCTAATGGGAGTGCTTCGAGAGCATGTCAAGAACCAGATATGGCTCAGTTAATGCAGACCCTAATCAGGATGGTACAAGCGCAACAACAAATACAGCAGTAAATGTTTGAACAACAGCAGATACAACGAGATACACAACAACATCAGCATCCACCACCACAACATGGAGAGCAACCAGTACAACGGAACAACATTTCAGAATTTAAAAAGCTTGCTCCTCCAGCTTTCAAGGGGACTACTGAACCTTTGGAAGCTGACAACTGGATAATGGAGATGGAGAAGGCTTTCGCTGTCCAAGAGTGTCTTGATGAAGAAAAGATTCGATATGCAGCTTATTTACTACAAGGAGAAGCATACAACTGGTGTCAGCGACTACAGCGCAAGCATGAACAAGACGGCGAAATACTTACCTGAGAAAGATTTCGGATTGCATTCTATGATCAGTATTTTCCTCGGAGTATAAGGATCCAGAAAGAGCAAGAGTTTATTTATTTGAAGCAAAAGGGTATGAGTGTGACTGAATATGAAGCAAAATTTACAGAGTTAGCAAAATTTGCTCTGAGATTAGTGGATGGTGAGCAAGAACGTGTTCACAAGTTCGAGATGGGACTGAGAACTGAAATTCGAAAATAAGTGGTTCCATATGATTTGACAACTTATACAGATGTGGTAAACAAAGCACTGATAATTGAAAGAGAAGTCAATGAAGAATGCATGAAAAGGAAAAGAAGGCAAAGAAAGAGAGCACAATCAAATGATACACAAGGGCAGAATAATAAAAACATCAAAAGATCAGCTAAGGGAGCAGTAGACAATAAGACTCAACAGATTGATGGTGAGCCATGCTCCAGATGTGGCAAAAATCATGCAGACAAGGATTGCTATTGAATTACAGGTGCTTGTTTTAAATGTGGTCAGATGGATCATAAAATTGCTAGCTGCCTGCTAAATACTGAAAATCAAGTTAGCCAAAGAACTCATGAAGGACAACATAAGGGTGGTGGACAGATTTCTAAAAATCAGGGAAGAGTTTATGCGCTTACTCAACAGAATGCACAAGTTTTCAAATCACTGGTGACAGGTATGAAAAATTTCGAAGACGAAATTTCTTTTTAGGGGTGAAGAATGTTATAGCCCAAGCCCAACAAATCTCAGCCCACCAAAGCCCAAAAAAAAAAAAACAGAGGATTCAAATCGGGAAGAAGACTCCCGATAGGAGTCTTCTTCTCCGACGAGACCCAGGCGAGATCGGAATCCTAGGACCCCTCGGAGTCCTAGGGTCCTCTATAAGAAGACCTCCCCTTTCCCTTGAGACCGAACATCGGCCTCCTCCCTCTCTCTTTCTCTCCGTCTTTCTCGATCGAAGCCGCGGACATCGTTCGGTTTCTCACCGTGATTGCTCGTCGGTGAGGTCACCGGAGGCCGAGGTTAGTTCCTTTTTCTTCCTCTCTTCCTTCCCCTTCCTTCCGTGCTCTTGTGCGCGGCTGCCGGCGACGAGAGTCGCCGATTTCCGGTCGGAAAAAGGGACCTCTGTTTTGATCTCTTTCCTGTGGATTTTCCGGCGCCGGCGATCGAAATTGACCACCGGCAATGCTTCTCTGTGACCGGGGGAATGGCCCCCCTCTGCCGCCGGCCTCCACCGCGGCGGCCGTGGCCTGAACGGCCCGGCACAAGGAGGGGACCGTCGTCCCCTGTTCGGCCTGGAAGAAGCCCAAGAAAAAAAAAAAAAGAAAAGAAAAGAAAAGAAAAAAATAAAATAAAAATAAAAATAAATATATATATATATATATATATTTATATAAATAAATAAATAAATAAATAAGAAAATAATAATAATAATAATAATAATGATGAGAGAGAGAGTTTCTCTCTCTTCTCTCTCTTCTTTCAGTCTAAACCCTGACTTTCTCTCTCTGAAATTGGACTTTCTCTCTCTACTTTCTCTCTCTAGAATTTTCTCTCTCTAGATTGTTTCTCTCTCTCTTGATGGATTTCTCTCTCTCTAAAGTTATTCCTCTAGGATTAGCATAGTGGAAGGCTTCATTTGATGATTTTGATCGAGTTTAGGGAAGAGTCTGATTTTAAGTGAGGTTTTGATTTTGAGATTTGTTAGATTTAATTTTGAATTAAAATTTATGTAAAAATATAATTTTGGATAATAGGCACGGAAGAATCTCCTAGAAGTTAGTCGATCTGTTCATTCAGTGCTCCGTGAAAGGTAAGTAATGAATCATCTTCTCGAGATATTCCATATTTATTCTGAAAATAAATAATTATTCTCTGAAATTATGTTTTGAAAGAAAAGTACTTTTGAAATATTATGGTACGTCAATTTATGCACATGTTCAGTAAAAAATTATGATATATTATGGTACAAAGTATTTTGATACAGATCGGATTTATGCTCTCAGCCTAACTATGTTTCAGTGGGCCCCGCCAATGGGGATTATACGTTGGTACTCAGTGGACCCTGCCAGTGGGGGTTGTGCGCTGGTATTTGTGGACCCTGCCAGTGGGGGTTGTGCGCTGGTGTTTGTGGACCCTGCCAGTGGGAGTTGTGCGCTGGTATTCTGTAGATCCCGCCAATGGAGGTTAAACGTTGGTCATAGTCGAGGCTGTTGAGTTACGAGTGTTTTGAATCGAATCAGATTTATGATTATATTATATATGAATATTTGAAAATATTGGATTTTCATTAAATCAGCATGAAATATATTTTTATGTTTATTTGCAGCATTGTTTTTGAAAATTATAAAATATCTAGTTGAGATATTTGTTACTTACTGGACTGTCTAGCTCATTACCTTTCTTTCTATTTTTCAGATTCAGATAATTAATTTCGAGCGTGGGAAGAAATATTGAGACAGAGCTTTTAGAGGCGAGATTTAACATTATTTAACATTATCAACTTCATTGAACTTAGATCTATTATTTTATTTTTAGTAAAAATTTATTGGATGTAAGACATTTAATTTAATTACTTGAATTAAAGTTGAATAATAATTATTTGAATTTTTTTTTGCTGTGATGCATTGATATTATGATGAGATACCTTACATGCTTACGGAGAGAGTTCTTCATAAGTATGCGGTGATTATCGCGATCTCCTGCTCGCAATCTCGGACTGATGACGTGATATGAGGTTTGTGAAAGCTTACCCATGTGTGGATAGATTATCAAGTTGTTGCGGCCAATCGCCTCTCCGCCCGATCGCCGGGAAGCGTGCACCTGCAAAAGGAAGTCCGCACTGACCGGAGGCGGCTCCGGCGGGGACCCTCCGACGGTCAAGTCAGAGAGGTGACTGGGCAACAGTGAAATGCAGACAGAGAGCTCTGAGAAGGAGAGAGGGAGAGGAGAGGGAGGAGCGAGCCTGCGTATGTGGGAGAGACGGGCGGATCGACCCCCTGTACTGTTGCCTTCCCCGGTCTATATATAGCGGAGCTAGGTATGGCGCCGTCATTAATGGCGCGGGCAAGTGAGGAACTGTCAACTCACTGTAGACTGTCAGAGCCGCCGTGGAAATGTCATGTCGCCGTGTGGCCGTCTAATCACCAGGGTTGACCTCGCTCTCGGCGGGACAATACCCCTGGAGAACTGTGCCGCATGTCCGTGTCAGAGCTGACAGGGTCCGGCGGCTGTACGGCGATGGGAGGAGGCGGCCGACCCTTGGTCGGTGGCCAGCAGAGTGGCGTCGGGTTCCTCCGTCAGTCGGCGAGTTTCATGTGAGTCGGCCTCTGGGTCTGGTCGGTCGGGAGGGATACGCCCGACATACCTCCAGTTGGCGATTGGGCTATTGAAAAGCCGTCAGTAGCGTCTGTTAGTCGGTCACTCCCGGCTTTCAGTTGGAGACGGTCGGTCGGGCCGCCAACCGGTCGGGCCCTCCGATAGTCGGTCGGTCGGAGATGGTCGGTCGGGCCGCCAGCCGGTCGGGCCCTCCGATAGTCGGTCGGTCGGTCGGTCGGAGACGGTCGGTCGGAGATGGTCGGTCGGGCCGCCAGCCGGTCGGGCCCTCCGATAGTCGGTCGGTCGGTCGGTCGGAGACGGTCGGTCGGGCCGCCAGCCGGTCGGGCCCTCCGAAAGTCGGTCGGTCGGTATCCCCCAACAGTTGCCCCCCTCCACTCCTAAGTCGGGTGATGAGCTGGCGACTAGGAGTGGATTTGTCGTACGCGAGGATCCGACCGTACCGCCGATTGATACGGTGTCCGGCGCCTTGTAAATGTCGAGAGGTTTACCGGCGCCCGACATCCAGTCGGCGCCAGGCGTCTCGTCCCATCAGCATCAGGTGCCGGTCGGCGCCGGACGTCCCGCCGTGCCGGATGCCCCGCTGGTGTCAGCGATAAAACCGGTGCCAGGTGTCATGTCCCATCGGAAAGTGGAACCGTCGTGTCCCATCGGGAAGTGGAACCGTCATTCCCGCCGTTCCCTCGGGAACTCCAAAAGTCGCATCCCGTCGGGAAGACAAAACGTCGCGTCCCGCCGCGACACGTGGCGTGTGGCCATCGGCTCGCGTTCGGTGGAGCGGATGGAGGCGACGTGGCGCAATCTGAAGGGGGGTGCGTCGAACCGTCGGACCGTTGGACGGTCCTGATGATGCCACGCGGCGAAATCTGGGGAGTCTTTGCCGTGCGTGCCTTCATCTCGACCGTTGGGGAGCACTATATATACAAAGTTACCCCCACATGGTTTTTACCCCTCTCATTTTTACAGTCGAGACTCTGCCCGCTTGAGCCTCCGCTCCAGGTACTTCTCCGCTCTGTCTCCCATTTGCGACTCTTTCCTTCCAAGGGCGAGAGTAGCCTTCCTCTTTCTTTTTCCTTTCTTCCTTGCCATTTCTTTGAGCTCATGGCTAGGACGTCCCCACGAGGTAGTCGGTCGGGAGAGCCGACCGAAGACACTCGGTCGTCCCCGGAGGTGGAGGCTTCTTCACTTTCGGGGCCGAACGTTGATCGGCTCCGGGAGCAGTACTGCGTCCCGGAGCAGATTCGGCTGTTCGCCCCTGGCGCCGATGGTCGGGTTAATAGCCCGCCCGAGGGTCAGGTGGCCTTCTATCTGAAGGATCTCCGGGCCGGCCTTCGATTTCCGATTCCGGAGTTCGTCCGGAACGTTCTGGACTATTACGGGCTGTGCCCGGCACAACTCGCGCCGAACTCGGTTCGGCTGATAGTCAGCTTTGCCCTCTTGTGTCGGCTTTTGCCGACCGAACCTCGGATCTCTCTCTTCCGAGTTTTCTTTGTCCTCCGACCCCACCCTAAAGCCCGAGGGTGGTGGTACTTCATTCCTCGGAAAGGGCTCTCCTTTATTACTGGTCTTCCGACATCCATCCACGGATGGAAGAACCAGTTCTTCTTTGTGTCGTCCTCGGCCCCATGGGGGTTTTCCGCCCGTTGGGGGAATCCCCGTACCGATCCGAACGAGAACAGTCGGGTGGAGGCCGACGATCGGGAGGACTTCCATCGGCTAAAGGACATCTCGGTGCCGAAGCAGAGCGAGCTCGTCACCGAGCAGGCCTTGTACGACGCCGGCCTTAGCCCGGTCCCCCGTTTAGGTCGGTTTGCATTCTCCCGACACCTTCATTTTCTTTTCTGTCTTCTTCTTTAGCTCTAACCTTTCGTCGTCTTTTTCAGATATGCCGCCGAGGACGCGACTGTCGGCAGCCGACATACGTCAGCACGCCGTGAGGAAGAGGCCGGCGGCAGGTGCCGGACCGTCGCAGCCTCCCAAGAGGCCCCGCGTGGTTCCGTCGAGCGAACCAGCCGGGTCGGAGGCAGAGCCGGTGATCGCACTGTCGGTACCGACAGTGCTTGTTGATGTCCCGTCCGAGGGACCGTCAGTCGGGGGAGCTGCTTCGCCCGACCGTCGAGCGGCTGACTCTGCCGGGGGCACGCCGACCGCCCAGCAGATTCCGGAGGTTCGGGAGGAAGTCCGCGAACCTGAGCTGCCGACGCATGCCACCGCCGCGCCGTCTGCCGAGACTCGGTCGGGCTCGAGCTTGCCGTCTATCTCCGACGTCAGGGCCTGGACGGCAAGCCGAGGTAAGGCCCCAATGGCGTCAGGGGACGAAGGTCGGTCGGCGGGCGGGTCGGCCGACTTTCCGCTTCCCGAGGGTGCGTCGGGCCTGGCCAACCACGACTTGGCCAGGAGACTGTGCCAAGCACTCCTTCTTCCCGCCGACATCGAAGCAATGAAGAACCAGCGTGTCTCCGACATGCTGTCGTCCTTCTATCCGATGCTGATTCGGGTAAACCCTTCTTCCTTCCGTTTTTAATTGTCGCTTCGCAAGTTCGGCTTACTAATAGTCGGCTCTTTTTGTGCAGCTGGTCTTCAACATATCCGAGCTAGAGGCCGGATATCGGAAATTCGGGGATATGCGCGCGGCCTGGAGAGATAAGGTCGCGGGGCTAGAAGCCGAGAAGACCATCCTTGTCGACCAATTCCAGCAGTCGATTGAGCGGGAGAACCGACTCGAGGGGGAGGTCTCCCAACTCTCGGAGGAGAACTCCCGACTCAAGGAGGCCAAGGCATCGTTAGAGTCGGAGCTCAAGTCGGCGAAGGATGACGCGGCCAAGAAGTCCCGGACCATCCGTCGGCTCCGACACGAGCGAGACAGTGTCGGCAAAGAGCTGGAGGCCGAGCGCGAGCAACTCCGAGCAAGTCTCGGGAACCTCGCCAAGGCCGAAGAAGGCCTTTCCGACGCGCAGGCCGACGCGGACGTCGCCAAAGCCGAGGCAGAGTCGGCAAAGGAGGCTTTGGGTCGGGCGATCGAGGTCTTCCGGGACTCGGAGGAGTACCGCGAAGAGCTCTTGGAGAGCGGCTACCTTTCGTACCAAGTTGGGTACGAGGATGCCCGGGAAGCCGTTCGGAGCTTGTACCCCGAACTCGACCTCAGCGGCGTGGTTCTGCCAGAGTCGGGGGCCCCAGCTGCGGAGGAGGCGGCCGGACCAGCGTCGGACGGTCTCTCCACCAGGGCGGAAGCCGAAGACGTCGCAGAGCCAGTTGCCGAAGATCGGTCGGCCCCGACGGATGAAGTCGGAGCAGAACCGCCGACCAACTCGCATCGTCGTCCTGTTGAGGACGTTGACTCCGACGATTAGTCGGTTTTGTTTCGTCATATGCTCTGCTTCGACCTGTAATCGGGCTTCGGCCTTATCTTTGTAGATAAAATTTCTTTAAGTATTGAATGAAACTTCCCTTTACTTTTTCCCCTTGTTTGTAATGCCAACATGTCCGCAATGTCGAACGTTAGTCGCTGACTTAGTTAAGTCACTAACTCGCGCAAGTCGGTAGGACTTCAGCGACTTGTTCAGCCCCGAGAGTAAAATGTGTCCCGACTTTAGGTCGGGTTCCGACAATCGAAGTCGTCGTTCGGCGCAGTATCGGGGAAACGATAGTAAGTCGGGTTCCCATACTCCTGCGTCGGATTCGATGTTTTCCGACGCCCGGTGGTAAGCCGAATGTCGTTCAGCCGGCCGTTAGTCGGTCGGTGAGTCGTAGATGCGACAAAGGTCGCGTCGTGTGATAGACGGTGGTAAGCCGAATATCCCTCGACCGGCCGTAGCTAGGTCGGAAGTCCCGATAATAGTCGCGTGGGCTTTTTGCCTTTCTTCGGTCGGGGCCCGATCGGCCTGTCGGCCGACGGATTCTGCCCGAAAATTCGACCGTAGAGGGAGCATGAACTCCCGTTCATAAGAGTCCGCCGGCCTTTGTGAAGGTCCGACGAGTCGTCGAAGGAGTACTGGCTCCCATCGTTGTAGATGCATCGGTCCGTGTAAGGGGCCGATGTGTCGTCGGTGCCAGATCCGCGTCGGCGTGTCGGGGCTGAGCGCCGACCGGTAGTGGAAGAGTTAGAACTCCGATTTTTCAAACTGAAGATGTATTCCGACAATTGGATTACAGAATTCACTGGCAATACAGCTTCAAGTTGTCGGCGTTCCAAGTCCGGGGAATGGTTTTTCCCTCAAGGGTTTCCAGCCGATAGGCTCTCGGCCCGAAGGTGTCAGCAACCCTGTAGGGTCCTTCCCAGTTGGGAGCCAACTTCCCTTGGTCCAAGGGCTTCGACACCTCCGCCTTCCTCAAGACTAGGTCGCCAGGCCTGAAGAGCTTTGGTCTGACCTTGGCGTTGTAGTACCGGGCGACCCTCTGTCGGTATGAGGCCATTCGGATTTGAGCCTCATTTCGCAGTTCGGGGAGAAGGTCTAGGTCGGCCCTCCGACTTTCGGAGTTGTCCGGCTCGTGGTACTGCTCGACCCTTGAAGACGGCAGGCCAATCTCGAGCGGGATCACAGCTTCTGTCCCGTAAGCCAAACTGAACGGCGACTCTCCGGTCGGGACACGGGGGGTCGTTCGGTAAGCCCATAGGACGGAGCCCAGCTCGTCGACCCAGAGACCTTTGGCTTCGTTCAGTCGGGTCTTGAGTCCATGGAGCAAAGTTCGGTTCGTCACCTCAACCTCACCGTTGGACTGTGGGTGCCCGACTGAAGTTAGTCGATGACGGATGTGGAACCTGGCGCAGAAGTCCTTGAAGTCTTGGTTGTCGAATTGTCGTCCGTTGTCGGTGATGATGGTGTGCGGCAATCCGAACCTGAAGATGATGGACTTCTGGACGAAGTCCTCCATCTTCCGCTCGGTGATCTGCGCCAAGGGCTCGGCCTCGACCCACTTCGTGAAGTAGTCGATGGCGACAACGATGAACTTCCTTTGGCCCGACGCCGGTGGGAAGGGGCCGAGAATATCGACTCCCCACTGGGCGAAGGGCCACGGAGCGACAATGGGAGCGATTTGGCTGGCCGGTTGGTGCTGAATATTGGCATACTTCTGACATGGCTCGCACCTTCGGACCAACTCTGCCGCGTCCTTCCTCATGGTCGGCCAGTAGTAGCCCTGTCGTAAGACCTTGAAGGCTAAGGACTTGCCCCCCAAGTGATTCCCACAAATTCCTTCGTGAACCTCTCGGAGGGCGTAGTCAGCGTCGGTCGGTCCCAAGCACCTGAGCAGGGGGAGGGAGAACGACCTCTTGTAGAGTCGGCCGTCCATGATCACGTATTGCGATGCCGACCATCGGAGTCGCTTGGCCTCCGTGGGGTCTTCGGGACTGGTCCCGTCGGACAAGTACCGGACGATCGGGTCCATCCAACTCGGTTCTGACGTTAGCTGCTGTACTTCTTCGACCCGATCGATGCTCGACTGTTGGAGGTTTTCGACAAACGTTCGACCCAAAGAATCATAGGCCGACGTTGCCAATCTGGAGAGAGCGTCGGCACGGGCGTTCTCCGTCCTGGGGATGTGGGAGATTTCGAAATGCCCGAAGCGGGCCACGAGATCCTTTACCTTTTGAAGATACTTGATCATGGTCGGATCTCGCGCCTCGAAGTCGCCCCTGACCTGCCCCACGATCAGCTGAGAGTCGGAGAATGCCCGGAGGCCGTCGACGCCCAGTTCCTTCGCCATCCTCAAGCCCGCGAGGAGTGCCTCGTATTCGGCTTGATTGTTGGAGGCCTTGAAGTCGAACCGGAGGGCGTACTCGGCGACTACCCCATCCGAATTCGTGAGCAGGAGCCCGGCCCCGCTTCCCTGAGCGTTGGAGGCTCCGTCGATGTGAAGTACCCAGGTGGAGATCGGGTCCGGCTCAGAGACCGAATCTCGTCCCGGGCCTTCAGCTCCCGACCTTCGGTCGGTCGTTGGGCATTCAGCGATGAAGTCGGCCAAGACCTGAGCCTTCAAGGCAGGCCTCGGTCGGTACTGAATGTCGAACTCGCTAAGCTTCATTGCCCACTTAGCGAGTCGTCCGGATGTGTCGGGTCGGCGCAGTACGGCCCTCAGGGGCTGGTTGGTGAGTACCACGATGGCATGGGCCTGGAAGTATGGTCGGAGCTGTTGCGCGGAGACGGTCAGGGCGAAAACCATCTTTTCTGTCTCCAAGTATCTTGCTTCGGCGCCGTGGAGCACTTTGCTGGTGTAGTAGATGGGCTGATGGGTTCGGCACTCGTTTTCCCGAACAAGCACCGAACTGATCGCCTCAGAAGATGTGGCCAAGTAGAGATACAAGGTCTCCCCGACCTGCGGCTTTACGAGCAGCGGCGGGGAAGCCAAGTACCCTTTCAGGTCTTCAAAGGCCCGTTTGCACTCATCCGACCAAGAGAAACCGTTCGCCTGACGCAGGGTCTTGAAGAACGGGAGGCACCTTTCAGCTGATCGGGAAACGAATCGGCTAAGAGCGACGATTCTTCCATTCAGTTGTTGGACCTCCTTCTTGGTGTTCGGATGACGCATGTCGAGGATCGCCTTTATCTTCTCAGGGTTGGCCTCGATCCCTCTCTGAGAAACGAGGAACCCGAGGAACTTCCCCGAGGTCACCCCGAAGGCGCATTTGGTCGGGTTGAGCTTCATTCGGTGCCGTCGAAGGGTGCGGAAGGTCTCTTCGAGATCCTGAACATGGTCCGGGATCTGCGTGCTCTTTACCAGCATGTCGTCCACGTATACCTCCATGTTACGCCCGATCTGGTCTTTGAAGATCTTGTTGACGAGTCGCTGGTAGGTGGCGCCGGCATTCTTCAATCCAAAGGGCATCACCCGATAACAGTAGAGGCCCTTGGGGGTCACGAACGCGGTGTGCTCCTCGTCTTCAGGCGCCATCCGGATCTGATTGTACCCGGCGAAGGCGTCCATGAAGCTGAGCAGTCGAAATCCGGACGTCGCATCCACCAGCTGGTCGATCTTCGGGAGTGGAAAGCTATCCTTCGGGCATGCTCGGTTGAGGTCGGTATAGTCGATGCAGATCCTCCACTTCCCGTTGGCTTTCTTGACCATGACGACATTGGCGAGCCAATCGGGATACGTGGATTCTCGAATGAAGCCTGCTTCGAGCAGCTTGTCCACTTCTTCGTCAATGACCTTCTGCCTTTCTGGGGCGAAGGACCTTTTCTTCTGCCTCACCGGCTTCATTGTCGGATCGATGTTGAGTCGATGAGTAATTGTTTCTGGAGGGATGCCCGACATATCTGCTGCCGACCATGCGAATATGTCGGCGTTGGCCGTCAGCAACTCCGCCAGTCGGTGGCGTTCGGTGTCGGGCAATTGAGACCCGATCCAAACTTTTCTGTCGGGATTTTCTTCTATCGGGATCGCCTCGAGCTGCTCGGCCGGCGAACCCCGCTCTTCCTCCTCCCGTTGATCCAGTTTGTCGATTGTCAGGGGATCCTTTGTCTCGTCGCTTTGGGCGGAGATTTGGAAGCATCGTCGGGCGAGCTGTTGATCTCCGCGCATCTCCCCGACTCCGTTTTTGGTCGGGAATCGAACAAGGAGATGGTACGTCGAGACGACCGCCCTGAGGGCGTTCAGTCCGGGTCGCCCGAGTATGGCGTTGTAGGCCGAAGGAACTCGGACGACCGCGAAAATGAGGGAGACCGTTCTTTGCCGTGGTTCGGTACCGACCGTCACGGGCAGGGTGATTTCTCCTTCTGTCGTGACGGTATCTCCGGCAAAGCCGATCAAGGGCGTGGAGACCCCACTAAGTCGATCAGTCGGTAGTCGCATTCGGGAGAAGGTAGAGTAAAACAAAACATTTGTCGAACTTCCATTATCAACAAAAATTCGTTTTACATCATAATTGGCTATTGTCGCCGACACAACAACAGCGTCGTCGTGGGGAGTCTGGATGCCCCGAACGTCGTCTTCCGAGAAGGTAATCTCGTCGTCCGGGCGCGGCCTTTTCGTCGGCTCCCCCCCTGCAGACGTCCCCGATCCCAGCCGCTTGGAGATCATATTGATGACTCCAGCCGTCGGCTGTTTAGTCGGTGCCTCTTCAGTCGGCTGGGGGCGTCGATCGGCAGTCGGTCGGGTCAGCGGACCCTTTCGAAACTTGCCGAGATACCCCCGGCGGATGAGATTTTCGATCTCATCCTTCAAATGGATGCACTGCTCGGTGTCGTGGCCGTGGCTCCGATGGAACCGGCAGTACTTCCGATGGTCGAGGCCCTTTGCCTTCAGAGGCGGAGGCCGTCGCAGGTATTCTTTCCCTTCGATCTCCATCAAGATCTGCGCACGGGGAGCAGAGAGAGGAGTGTAGGAGTCATACCTGGGACGCACCGGCCTCGGAGTCTGTCGGCCAGGTGATTTTTGGATCTGTCGGGGTGGAGAAAGCCGACTGCTGGCCGGGGGCCTGCCTGGTTCGGCAGGTTCCCGACCCTTTCTTCGCTTCTCCTTCGGACCTCTGGGCTCGACCAAGCGTCGGTCGGACGCTCCTTCGTCTGCGCGCATATACTTGTATGCGCGTTCCAGTAGCTCGGCGTATGTTCGGGGGAGGGTCTTGTCCAGAGAATAAGTAAATCGGGACGACCTCAGACCCCGCTTCATGGCTGAAACTGCCATGTCTTCGTTGAGGTCCCGAACCTCGAGCGTGGCCGCGTTGAATCGCGCCACGAAGTGTCGGAGCGTCTCGTTTTCCCCCTGTTTGAGGGAGAAAAGGCTATCCGACGTTCGCGGCGGCCTTCGGCTAGTGCTGAAATGGGCCACGAACGAGTGCTCGAGCTGCGCGAAGGAATGGATACTGCCCGATCGAAGACCGGAGTACCAAGCCCTGGCAGCCTTGCGAAGTGTGGCGGGGAAGCCGATGCAAAACAGAGCGTCGGTTGCCCCTTGAATCGTCATGAGAGCTTTATAGCTCTCGAGGTGGTCGACTGGGTCGGTGGAGCCGTCGTATGGCTCCACGTTCGGCATTTTGAACCGACTGGGAATCGGCTCATCGAGGACCAGTCGAGAGAGAGGCTGGGCGGTCTGGAAGTCGACGTCGTTCGAAGACTTCTGGCCGTCCATCTGCAGTTGGGCGAGCCGGCGGTCGATCTCCTCGAACCGTCGCTCGTAGTCGTCCGCTCGTCGATGCTGGGAGACCCCAGGGGTGGAGCCTCCGGAGGATTCTGAAAGAGTGGCCGACGGTGTGCGCGGCCGCTTCTCCTTCCTCGCCCGTTCCAGCGGGGAAGGAGAGGGCCGCTGGGACCGTCGGTCGTCGCGCCGAGGTCGACCCTCCTCCTCCCCGTGGGAGCGCTGTTGGGAGTGCTCGCCTGGAGGCGGCAGGGGTCGGCGCGACCGTCGGCGGCTGCTCCTGGAAGGCATAGGTCGGGCCGCCGGTTGTTGCTGGAGGCTTTTGACTGCGTCGGTCAGTACGGTCATCTGCCGTACAATGGCCGCAATCTGCGCCTCCGTAGTCACTGCAGGGCGCGGAGAGCTAGGCTCCGCCGCCGATGATGGTGGAGAGGCCTCTTCCCGACGGGAAGAACGCCTCGCCGACCCAGTGATTCTCGATCGTTGAGCTCTTGTCTTTGTCATGCTGACCCCTACCTGGCGCGCCAATCTGTTGCGGCCAATCTCCTCTCCGCCCGATCGCCGGGAAGCGTGCACCTGCAAAAAGAAGTCCGCACTGACCGTCGGAGGGTCCCCGCCGGAGCCTCCTCCGATCAGTGCGGACTTCCTTTTGCAGGTGCACGCTTCCCGATGATCGGGCGGAGAGACGATTGGCCGCAACACAAGTCAAGCCTACTGGTACATGCTAAAGGGCGTGGGTAGAGTTTCAAGCCAAGCGTACTGATTGATGTTAAAGGACACAATACTCATTCGTTCATCTCCACTCATTCGTTCATCTCCATATTCTCTTCTAACCATCTCCACTATCATGTAAAAATGTTCAGATTGTATCTTTCATATCTTTCATACGAAAGAATGATTAATTTTGTTTCATAATATTAATTATTGGATGATATAATACTCATTTCGAGATCTGTATAAATAAACTGGAAAAGATACTGGGATGCTTTAAGAACTATTGAATATACAAAAGATACAACTTGAACCCTTCGTAAAATACTCTGATTTAATGTTTGGTTTGCTTGCCAGTGACCCATCAAAGATTTCAAGATCTTAAAATGAATTAAAATAAATTATAGCTGAAATTTCAAGTAACTAAAATCAAAAGAAATTATAGAATTCCCATATGCTAGTCAAGTTGGATACTAACATAAAATGAAATTAAAAAAAAATGTCACCAAGTCCTGGCTTTGGTAGCATGGGGGGTGGGTTCAATTTCGCATAGGCTTCCAAAGGAGAGAAGAATTGGGATAGAGTAAGCCATCTTTAACCACAAAAAAAGAAACAAAAAAGTTTAAAAACTAATTTGAAGTACTAAAGTCATGTCATCCACAAAGAACGTTCTAGAACAAAAGACATTTGTAGTACTAAGCCATGATAGATGACATAATAGATAATATTAGGTAGTTGCAAATTTATTACTTCTTTCTTTTCCTCCCGAAGAAAAGAAAAGAAAATAAAAAAAATAAAAACCAAAAAACCATCCATCACCACCGTCCATTCTTTGTTTGATTTCAGCTGGTCAGGACACGATCTCATCATTCATCTCTGGCCATCCATCATGCGGACAAAGTCTTCGAAGCAGACGAATCCATCGCCGTCCGTATCGACCTCACCGATCATACGTCGGCAGTCCTCCAGCGTCCACCCATCGTCCCCCAGCGTCACGAAAACCCCCAGCAGCTCCTCCGCCGAGATCTTCCCGTCGCCGTCCGCGTCAAAGACGGCGAAGGCCTCCCGGAGATCGCCCCCCGCCGGCGGCCCGAAAGCCGACCCGATCGCCCCGAACTCCTCCAAACTGATGCACCCGTCGCCGTCGAGGTCCACCTCCGCCACCATCGACGCAACCTCCTCCTCCGTGGGCGGATCCGCGCCGCCGAGCCCGCGGAGGACGGCCTCGAGCTCCTGCCGCGTGATCTTGCCGTCGCGGTCGCGGTCGAAGACGGCGAAGAGGTCGGAGACGGATGAGGAGGCGGGTGAGAGGAGCCAGAATTCGCCGGATCCGGCGACGGAGGGTGGTTTCCCGGCAGGGAGGATGGAGCGAGGGGTGGAGTGGAGGCAGGAGGAGGTGGAGTCGTCGGAGGAGGAGGAAGTGGCGGTGGAGGCGAAGAAGGCATCGCGGCGAGAGATCGAACGGCTCTTCTTCTTCTTCGAAGACTTCTTGGAGGAGCCGAAGAAGGCCCCCACGGAGAGTTTCATGGCTTCTTAGATTTGGGGGGAGGGAACGGGGGAGAGAGAGAGATAGAGGGCAGCTGAGGAGAGGCTTCGGGGTTGGGACGGGGGCATTAAAAAGGGAGAGAGGTGTGTTCGTTGTGGGGAAGGGAAGTGAGCTTCGAGGAAGCTTCGTTCGAGGATTTTCGGCGCAATTATTTTCCATCGACCAATCTTTGTCATTGATTTTTTTATTCTTTTTTGAGACGTGGTAGGGGGAGTTTTTAATTTGTATTGCTTTACTTTTGGTAGCTTGGAATGGTAATTCCCATAAAGGGTAAATAATATTTTATATTTAATCTTGATTTAATATCTCCGTATCAATTACTTTAACGGTAATCTTATATTTTATATATTAGAGCATCGTCAACCGATCTCCTAATTTTGGGCAGAATTTACCGCTGGTGTTTAATTATAAATTATTTAAAGTTAAATGATCAGTATAGATTTATTGAATTATTTGAAAATAAAATAAAATGTGACGTGGAATCAAAAAAATTAAATAATTAAAATATCTAAATTCAATCCCATCTCCTTTCCCAACCTCTCTCTAAAATGAAAACATAAGTCCCATCGCCAACCGCCCATCCAGTGCCGTCACAACTCCTGGCCACTGCCGCCCCCACACCCATCCTTCTCTCCTCTCTTGTCGTCTTCTTTTCCGCATCCTCTCTCCTCCATTTTTCTCTTCTCCCTCTCTTCCCAAAGCTAAGATAAAAAAGATAATAAGTGCTACCATCGAGGAGCTGATCTAGCTTAGATCATGGAGCTGGAGACGGAAAGATGGAACACATGGTCTTCGATCGATCAAGAAAGATTTTCGAAAGATGTGCGTCAGTATCCAATCTTCGATCGATTTCATGAGTTGGATTTTATAAAATTATAAAGATAAAAAAAATTTTATGTTAGAAAATTTTTTAACGGAGACCTTCCGATGCTTATATGTCCAGTTTCCGCAGAAACAAACAGAAGAATTTTTAACTTTTAAGAAAAAATTAATGATAATATAAGTCAAATATGATATGAGATGAAGTTGAAATAGAAAGATAAAATATAAAAATCCAGTAGATACCGTGTGAGTAAGAAGATATTCTGATTGAGTCAGAGTTTGTTCAGAATTCTATAAAAAAGATTGATTTAATTCATATGGAACCAATTTTCGAAAGAGAACATATAAAATAAGCCTTCACCTCTTTAGAGGATTTTCGGGAGTTTTGATTTTATAGATAAAAATGGATATCTGTTGGCCTAGAGGATGCATGCCATTTTCCTTTGAGGGCTATTGAGACGTGCTCGAATTATTAGGGAATAATGATCTGTACAATTTGAGATTTATTGAGATTATAGATCTTAACGAGTGAAAGAATGAAGCGGGAAGCGGTCGATCATTTGTCGTTTAGCAAGTAGGAAGGTGCTGAACTCTTTTGGCACAGTTGCAGAAGTATAAATGGCAGCCGTTTGATGATTCCTTTTTTAAAATTTTCCAATAGATTCTGTGGCCCCATTATCTTTCTTGCAAGATAAAAAATTACAAAAAGAAAAGGTCCAACCAATATAAGTGAGGAGAACGTCAAATACTGTTATTATGTTTTGCTGTGATGCGTTCTGTTTGTGTCTCTCTCTTCATGTACTCCCAAAAGCATGTTACATCTATGAAACGCAAGGTTTTTCGGCATCTGCTCGGCTTAAAAATTTTTGGTGAATCACTGGCTTTTTTATTTCAGTTTTTGCCAATGGTGAAATATAGATGGTGAAATGGGACATTTGTGACTGTTCATGCTGAACCAAGACTAGATCACAAAGTTCATTTAATTTAATTAGTATGATCACAGTTTTCTATCCTTGATGAAATGGTGGTAATAGAATGTGACAATCTTTAGGTCAAAAACATCAAAGAATTCCAATTAGTTAGTAAAATACTACTTCAAGCCCATATTTTAAGTTCCGAAAAGCATTGTTGAGATTTGACGTCTCGAGATTCGATCCATATTGAGCTCACAGCGAGATTCAGAATGACGAACGAAGTCTAACGAGTCCAAAAATAGCTCAAACGGAATCCAGACGATGAAGATACGCGTGAAAAAAACTTGAAACAGGTTGCACGGTACACGAGGCGGCGGAGGCCGGTGGTGGCACAGCCGGGCTCGGCGGACGCTCGTGCGCAGGCGCAAGCTGCTCAACGCGCGGGCAGGCCTAGCGCGGGTGCGCGCACGAGCCGGCCCAACGCACGTGCAGGTGCCCAAGCCCAGCATCTTGTGCGGTCCATCATGGACCGCAGGGTGCTGGGCAGTCCATGGAAGCCGTGAAGATAGACTTGAGGCCGATCTACGTATTTGTATTGTATTTCTTATTTTATTTCTTCTTTCTTCCTGCTGCACCATGTGGTATCAGATCCTGCACAACAATTGATATCAGAGCGAGGTGGTATGAGAACGCAGATTGTGGCGATGGTGAGCAAGATTGAAGGTAAAGAAAATAGGATCAATAAAGATAGAGATCAACAAGTTTGATGAAAAGAGTAATTTCTCCTTATGGCAGATAAGAGTGAAGGACATACTCATCCAGTAAGGATTGATCGATGTTCTCTTGTGCGAGAAAAAATCGACCATCATGGAGGTGCAAGATTGGAGACGGCTCCAGATGCAGGTGATGAGTACGATTTGTTTGTACCTAGCGGATGAGGTGGTAATCCATGTGCTTGACGAGACTTTCCTAATGATGCTGTGGTCGAAGCTCAAGGAATTATACATGGCGAAGTCTCTCACCAATACTCTCTTTCTCTGGAGATAGTTTCACTAGCTGCGGATGACTGAGGGACAGAGCATGCAGGAGTATCTCAGCCACTTCCAGAAGATCCTCACCGACCTCCTCAGTATTGACGAGAAAGTTGAGGAGAAGACCAAGGTGCTGGTCTCGCTAGCATCACTTTCCGCTTCGTATGAGTCCTTGGTGACTGCTCTTCTAGTGGGGAAGAGCATCATCAAAATAGACAAGGTCACTGCAGCGATTCTTCAGAACGAGATTCTCAGGAAAGAGAATCCAGCTTCGAGCTCAGGTGGCAGCTCAACTTTGGTGGTTTCTAGAGGAGTAGGAGGCGGTAGATGGAGCGACAGAAGATCGCGACGAAGGCGGTCCAAGTCCAGGATGAAGGACTTGAGCAAGACTAGATATTATTAATGTGTCGAGTTGGGATATTTAGCCAAATATTGTTCTCAACTCAAAGATCGGATGAGGACTACTGCAGCGACGACTAGTAGCGAGTTAGAGGGTGACACCCTGAAGATATCCATCGAGGTATCTACTTCTTTCCAGCAGTAGATTTTAGATTCTGCATGCACCTATTATATATGTTGCAAAGAGGAGCAGTTTGACTCTCTGGAGAGCAGTGAGGGCACTATTTATCTGCCGGATGGATCGAGCTGTGCGATCAGAGGCATCGAGACGATCAGCTGGAGGACACATGATGGTGCAGTGAGGAGATCGGGGGAGGTCCGATACATATTCAATTTCAGACGAAATCTTATCTCATTTAGTAGACTGGATTCAAGATATTACAGGATGGTAGCTGGTGGAGGAATCCTGAAGGTATTGCACGGTGATAAGATTATTCTGGAAGAAAAGAAGAGGATGAGAAGATATTACTACTTGACGGGGAGTCCAGTGCAAGGTGGAGCTTCAGGAGTCAGGAGTAGCCCAGAGTAAGGTGGAGCTCCAGATGGAGGTGAATCGAGCACTAGACTGAAGACTCGAGAGGACGAGAGGCGACATCGCAGAATGAAGTTCCTATTGCCATAGGAGACTTTTTCGAGCAGGTCTTTAATCAGAGTGAACACATCCCATAATAGAGATGGGATCAAATGGCCTGACTGGACTTTCACATTTGCCCATCCATGAGACAGTAGGTATGTCCCAAGGTGTAGGGGTGAGACGGATCACAGACTCTTAGAGACAGATGGAGGCCAAATATCGAATTGATGTGAAAATTATTGAGATTTGACATCTCGAGATTCGATCAACATTGAGCTCACAGTGAGATTCAGGATGATGAACTGAGTCCAACGAGCCCAAGAACAGTCCAAACGGAGTCCAGACAACGAAGATACGTGCAAAAAAAAATTAGAGCATGTGGCACGACGCACGAGGTGGCAGAGGCCGGCGGCGGTGCAGCCAGGCCCGGTGGACGTGCGCGCACGTAGACGCACGCGGGTGGGCAAACCACGAGCGGCCCAGAGCATGGGCGAGCGCCCAGGCCCAACGCCCTGTGCAGTCCAACATGGACCGCAGGGTGCTGGGTGGTCCATGGAAGCCACGTGGACTGATCATGCGGTCCACGAATGGTCTAGGGGTGTTTATGCACGATCCAACAGTCCAAATCACAGCCATTCGCGATCAGATGGCTGAAAGTGACTCCGGACGTGATCAGGCGTGATCAGAGACTGTAGTGCACGATTGGACGATTTTGGTGCGAGCCGATCACGATCGAACGGTCACGGATGGTTCTAAAATTGATTGGAACTCAGTATTCCTAGTGTAACAATATTTTTGAGATTCTGAAGCCTATATAGTTCTGATTGACGATCCATTTATTGCATTGGATAGCTGGTGACATTCTGGAAGTGCAAAAAGACTTTAAGAGATATTTCATAGAGCTTTTGTGAGGATTTTGAGACTTTTTGTTGAGAGACTTTTGTACAAAAGTTGAGTGATGAATTCCTCTTGTATTAGTTATGTTTTATTTTTTCATAGTGAAGCTTGCACGTCCCGTGGAGATAGGCTTAAAGTCGATCCACGTATTTATATTGTGTTTTTTATTTTATTTTTTCTTTCTTCTTAGTACATCATGTGGTACCGGATCCTGCACAACAAGTATTACGTTGTCAGCTTTGTTTGGAGCTCCGGTTTGAATATCATGGACTCTTGGAGAAAGCTGTTTACGATGAAAGTGACGCAGAGAATTTACGAAAAGATATTGCTGACTTGCAAGAGAACTTGGCCAAGAAAGTTGACAATAGGGATTGGCATTATATTTGAAACTGAGGTCTGAAAGCTGTTTGATTTGGTTAGCAATGCATTGCCAGATAGTAATAGGTCTGACTCTCTTTGCTGGTACCGTTACTAAATGTTTGGAAGAATTGTTGAGGAAACTTATAAATAAATATACAAACCTAGTTTCAAACAAATCTACCCATACGGTTAGTGATAAGGACTTTGTTTTAGAGGAAGGAAATTTGTCTTCTTATTAAAATACATCAACAAATACTCTCGATGGTAAAGGGCAGAAATTGGTGAATCTGAGATTAGAACTTAATGAGACTCACCGTAATTTAGTTTCACTTCAGGAAGATAGGGATGAAGGAATATATATATATATATATATATATATATATATATATATATATATATATATATATATATATATAAAGTTTTCATTTTTTGTTCATGAACTAGTGACCAGGGAAGTAAATTTTTGATGGAGCAACCAGTCAATATTTGTGGTCACATGAAGCCATTTCACATATCTGGGCTTGAATCCTGACAAGTTCCCAGGAGAAATAGATGAGCCTCCCTGGACTTGGTGGGCAAGATGAACTCTATCGGCTCTTTTCAGTGTACCCTCCACTGAACACTGAGTACTTGAACTGCAAGCCACTTGGCCCTTCACAGAGCATAGCAGAAGTCGCATAGTTCGGGGGCATGGCAGTGAAGACCGCTTGACCCTTTATAAAGCACAGCGGAATTTACCAAAAAAAAAATAAAAAGAAAATAGAGCACGGTAGAGGTCGCCCGGTACGGGGGCATGGCAGTGGAGACTGCTTGGACTTTTCAAACGTCCAGGTATCTATCTCACATGAAAGTCTTAGCTAGCTTTACTCAGACAAAGGGTAAATTATACCCTACGTCCCATGTACCGCCGATCAATTTTTTTCCCCTACGTAAAGCCTTGCGTACACCAGGTGCAATTGGACCGCGCAAATCCCACGGTAGATAACATGCCACGCTACATCCGGTGCATGCAATAATTTCTCCACCTAAAGAGTCTGACCACCTCAGCTTAATTTGAAAAAAACAAAAAAACTCTGATGATTGCTGCATGTCTCAGGATAGGCATCTTCAGAAAATAGACCACCATCAAACAACACCCATATGACACGATGTTAGTTCGTGGGCGGGGATGGACGACCATCTATAATTATGTAGTATTCTACGATACCACATATGTACTTTAGAGGATCCAGACAAAATAAAACAGCACTCCATCCCCTCGAGGGAGAGATAATGGAACCATAGCAGCACCGTAGAGGATCCTTTGGGGGAAAAAATGTTTCAGATCGATCAAGAACTACAGCTCATCCGAAACAAGTAAATAAATATAAAATACTAAAAATATAAAATCGCACCTATTGCTGACACCTAATTGAAAATGACCCCAAAACTCATTGAAGCAATAGATTTTGACCCTAAAAATGATCTTGAATGTAAACCTATTCATGTCACTATAGAGCTCAAAATAAGCTTTCCAATGATATCTTATGGGCCTCATAATTCCTCTATTAGGTATACTTTTTCATAAAAAATAAAGGTTAGACCATTTAAAAGGCTTGAGGTTCAAATCCTTGTATCCACCTATTATGTATAAAATAAAAAATTATAATATATTTATATTTATAAAAATTTATAATATATATATATATATATTATTTGGATTCGGATAGCAGGTATGTAAAGAGCAAATCTCAAATCCGAATGGATTTTAATTTTGAATCTCAAATCTTGTTTGAATCCCATGGAGTATTACTAAATGAATCTTATTAGGATATGGGATGGACTGGTATCCAAAAAATCGACCACACTATCATCCCTATCTTTGCATGAGGGTATTAGGGAGTATGGTACTTATTTTTGAGATATTACATGTAATAGGGAATATAAATGACATCTTTTTTGTGAGAGGTAATAAGAGTCTCAATATTAGAGGAAGCTCACTTTGGTAAGAACTTGAGCATGGATAGAGGTAGCAATTGGGTCAGATCGGATCATATACGGATCAGATTAATGCAGATCAGATCAAAAAATCATCAACCCAAATTCAATCTGTTTATTTAATGGGTCAAAAATTTAAATATGAACCTAACCTATTTATTAAATAAGTAATCCAATCCGACCTATTTAGTCCATTTATTAAATAGATCTAATTAGATTAAATGGATTAAACGAACTAAACAAATTAAACAGATCGGATTAAATAGATCAAAAACAGGTTAAGTAGATTTTAAATAGGTTAAATAGATCTTAAACGGATTAAACATATTAAACAGATCATGTTAAATGGGTCAGAAATAGATTAAATAGATTTTAAATTGATTAAAAATGTTAAATAGGTTAAATAGATTATCTGACTCAATTCGATCTGAATGTTAAACGAGTTAAATGGATCAGATACCTAAAATTCAAATTCGATCTAAATATTAAACGGGTTAAACAGATTTACATATTTATGATTCAAATCCGTTTAGCCTAAATTCAAACTTGTTTATAACGGATAGAAATGGATCGACTTGGCAGGTCGAGTCATATTTTGCCAGCCCTAAGCATAAAGGTGGCAATTAGATCAGATATGGACTGGATCAGATATAAATTAGGTCAAAAATTTATTAACTCAAATTTGATCTATTTATTAAATAAATTAAAAATTCAAATTTGAATCCAACCTCCCATATAACCTATTTATTAAATAAGTCAAATCATATCAAACGGATTAAATAAGCTAAGCAGATCAGATTAAATAGATCATAAATTTGTTAAGTAACTTTTAAACAATTTAAATAGATCAGATCATAATCCGATCCAATTATTAAACATGTTAAAATGGATTAAACATATTAAAAATTTATATCCGAATCCAACCCATTTAATAAATAGATCTAGATGGGTTGACCCGATCATGACCTAAACAAATTTATATTAAACCCAAACCTACTTAAAGCAAATGTTCGTAGGTTGGAAATATTTATTAATTACTTAGTCAAAAGAATATTAACTAATTGCTAAATTGTCTATCATCTATTGCAGTCTCCAATTGATCAAATTAGGAAAAGTGGTCCACAATAAGTTTAGTGTTTCTTCTGGTTCATTAATCACTAATTTAATATATGTATGTCTTTTAAAAGTAATTTAGAGAAATTAGTAGTAATTCAGCTAAAATCTTCAAATACGTACTAATTTGGCCAATTAATTATCAAGATTTCTAAATATTATAATGTTAACTCTATAGTTATATACATATTATAGTTTTGTGGTATTTTGTTCTAGTAACAAATATATTGAGATTTTTAAAAATTAATAGTGATATCTAATTTTTACCTTGCAAATAATGTTATAATAATTTTTCACAAAAAAAATTAACCTCAATAATAAGGCTTTGAACTATATTATTGATGAAAAATATATCATTTGTGAGGAAATCTTAATATAATTGATAATGTACAGAGATTTTAATGATTAACAATAACGACTAACTTTAATTCTCATAAATAAGATTCAGAGTATATTTTATGTTTTTAATGACATCCAATGACAAATAACTTACTCTTTGTGAGAGCATAGATTCTGTCATCGTTAGTAAATTAGTATCTTAAAAAAATAAGATTAGTGAGGAAAAAAATCAATATTTGTGAAGGAGCTTTATTCTAATCATAAATTAATATAATTTTGATAATTAATAATAATGATTGACTTTTACTCTCAGTCTTTGAACAACATTACTGATGGAAAAATATATTATTTGTAAAGAAATCTTAATATAGTTGGTAATATACTAAGATTTTAACGATTAACAATGACTATTAACTTTAGCCCTTATAAATAGGATATTTTTAAAGTTAATTTGGTATATTTAGTAACAATAACATACTTTTTGTAAGGGTATGGATTTATTTGTCACCACTAAATTGATACAAAATGGATGCCAAAGTTATTCTCCAAAAAAAATGATATTAGTGACAGAAAAATTTAATATTTGTGATGGATCTAAATTCTAATCGTAAATATAATATAATTTTAATAATTACTAGTAATGACTGACTTTCACCCTCATTAATAAATTTTGAATAACATTACTGATAGAAAAATATATTATTTATGAAAAAATTTTAATATAATTATTGATATATTAAGATTTTATTGTTAATAATGTGACTAACTACGGCTCTTGTAAATAAAATATTTTTAAAATAAATTTTATATTTTTAGTGACGTCTCCTTACAAAAAGCATTCTTTTTACGAGCGCATGAATTCATTAGTCACTAGTAAATGGTATAAAATTGATGTCAATATTTTTTTCTAAAAAAAATATATTAGTGATAAAAAAATTTTAAATTTTTGATGGCATTTCAAGATAGTCATAAATGTGTTAAGATCTTGATAATTTATAATAACGATTAAGTTTTGCCATCATAAATAATTTTTTTTATAAAAATATTAGTACTTACTCATTATATTTTGATCACAAATGAACATATTTTTTATAATATGTATATATAAATTTTTATATTATATTATTTTGATATATTCATGGATAAAATAAAAAATATTTATAAATATTTTTTATTATTTTTTTTATTTTTATCAGAAATATAGAATGGAGTGTTCTAATAATCTATTGCATTTCCGCTGTTGCTAACCGTCAGCATGATCTCTTTCTCCACAATAATTTCAATATAAAACAAATCTAATGTGTGGGGACCTTGTCCCATCTCCTGTCCGTGGGTAAAGAGAGGGCCTCACGAGATGCAACCCATGAGCTGCCACCGCATTAAAGGTTCGATGGCGACAAAGTTTGAGCTTGCTTTTTCGGTCAGAAAGAGGCGAGGTTCGAACTTACTCGGCAAAGACATTCCCTGCGCTGTTTGTTCGATCTGGAGGGTTATGCAGCAGCATAACTGCGTTTCTGTTGCCATATAAGAGCCATGATCTCAAATAGTTGAGGTGTGTAAAATGCTAGAGATCACTTGTTATTTCATGGTTCATCTTAGGGATGGATTCTCTATGATATTCAAAAAATATCATAGTGCATACTTTGAAGACATTCATCAAAAGATCAATGACCGCATATATTTGCACATTTATGCGTACATTAAAATATTAAAAAAAAATAGATAAACTTCAAAAATATTTGAATAGTTTAGATAAATATTATATAATAATTTTTTTTTATGAACATTTCAATATGTGCACAGCATCGTATGGTACTTTTTGAGTACCGCAGAGGATCCTGTTTCTCAGCAGCCCTATAAAGTGGGAGGCTCACCCATAGCTCATATCCTACTAGGCCTAGTTCTGATACGCAAAAATTTAAGTTATTGAGAGGATGAGTGATCCAATCTAATGGACTCATATAATACGTTCTTTATTAGTCGACGTGGGACCATGACACAAAGCATCATTAGAAAAAGAGGAGGGGGCAGAGGATGGGATCTCAGTTGGACTTAGGCTTGAACAGGAATGAAGGCTTGGATCACTTCCAACTACTAGTGGAATCTCAGATGCTGCTTTTTAATGCTGCAAAGCTAATCAGAATGATAGACTGAATCATTTATAGTTGTACTCTAACCAGCTAATCAGTGATTAAAATTATTCTTCATTTGATCAACATGTTTAGGCTAGATTGAGATAAGTCATGATAAAAATTATATATATATATATATATATATATATATATATATATATATATATATATATATATATATATATAAAGAAAAGAAAGCTTGCATGATTAAATTTATTTTATTTTTCTCCATGAGATAAAGTTAACCAGGTATGGACCAGCTCTCCTTCCAACCGCCTAGATTCGGACATATGCCAGGAAGTCATGACAAGTCTTCGAGTTAGGGGTAGAAAAGCAGGTGTACCATTGGCATCAAATTAGCTAAGAAAAAGAGTGATCGAAGGAAGATGATGGCAAGGGCGAGCACCAAGAACGGGTGATGAAAGAGTGAGTTGAGGGAGCTCAAGAAGGACAACAACATCGCTTAAGAGGGTGGGGAAGAAATATATCGTGGCAGAGGATCTTCATATGACTTTTGTCTTATTGACCTTGGCTGGGCAAGCATCGATGGATGAGCTCGGAGGCCAGGAAGTGACTGAGGAGGAAGAGAAGATTGGAAAAAGGTGGCCAGAGAGGAAGAAATTCTTAGATAAACTTAATCCACAACGTATTCGAGATATAAAGGCAATAGAAAAATATCTCATTAACATTTTGAACCAGAAAATTTTGCAACCACTTCGATGCATCGCCGTTGAGATGGCTGCAAAATTTTTTAGATCAAAATATTGATGTGATATTTTTTTATTAATTTTGTCTACAGCATGGTAAATCAATTTTATTCAAGAATTTTTTAAGGGAGGAAGGAGAAGAGATATTATCGGGATGTTGAGGTGGCTTGGGCAATGAAAATGATTGAGGTAGCAAGTTATTATGGTCTCTATTATGATTTTAATAATATAAAGGATATCCATAGTTTCACATCGATTGTGAGTCAAGAGAAACTCATATTTATAAGGAAAAAAATTTTTTTTTTCATCTAAGATTTTTTTTAAAGGATAAAATAGTGAGATCCATAGATTAGAACAAACAATATCTCACGTGACGGATCGAGTCTTTATCCACAACAATGATACGTCAGATTTTTTGGAGTTGAGATCCGTCTCGACTGACTGTGGGACTCTCCAGACTGTATATATCGAAATTTTTTTTGACTGAGAGACTGCTATGATTCTAATAATGTGAAGGACATCTGTGAATCAAAAAGAACTCACGTTTAAAAATTTTTTTTTATATAAATTTTTTTAAAAAAAATAAAATTATATAGATCAAAATAAATAATATTTCACATCAAATCATCTACGACAGACTCGTGGGTTATATTTAACAAATAATTCTCCCAGATGGCACCTAACCCGGTTAGAACCTAATCCTTTCCCATCAATGTCTAGTTGGTGTGATGGAAAGCAACATTGATTTGGACAAAACCACGTATGCTGCTGGAAGCAATGAAATGCATGCAGTAAAATGGCGTAAGAGAGAAGTCATAGTCATGCTAAGTACAACAAAAAGTGCTTGTCGCTTCCAACCACTCCGTGATTCACATGACGGACTTCTTGTTCCAGTAAACATCCATTTTAGTGAGAAACGGATGGGAGTTCACTACTTCTTATCGGTCCCTGCTTCCATCCTAAACTGGTTAAAGGAGCCAATTTCGGACAACCACGTGGGACTCGGACCAGACCAGATTGGGCCACACTCTTGTTTTAGTCTCAAATTTATTTTCCAGGCTTTGGACCGGATTGAGGCTCAAAAATTCTTTTCAACATCCCAGTTCAAACTTGGGTTTGGTTAAAGTTTATTTGGACCAGACTTGAAAAAGCATATTTGGGCCGAAAATGCTTGGCCCAACTATAAAGACTCTTGGTGGAATATTCTAATAAAAGAAATTCTTTGTGCACCACGAGTAGCGTAGAAAATTTGACATAGAGTACACCGTCTTGTCTAATTGATCTATGTAGTCACCACTTTTCAATATGCATTTAATGTCTGCACATCGATTTTTTCGTTTAAAAATTTTATATGACGAAAATGTTCTTACTCTTTAAAAAAATTATAACATTCAATGCCCATATTATAATTTTTTATGTTCATATTATGACATCCTGCATCCATAATATACATAGAATGTCATAATTTTTTTCTAAAAAAGAGGAGTATTTTCGTCATTCAAAATTTTCAAACGAAAAAACTGACCTGCAAGCATTAAATACGCGTTGGAAAATGATTGGATAAAAATAGCCCTCTCATATTATGATATCTTAAGCTATATTATGGTATTCTGGGATATATTATGCTATAGGATGTTATAATTTTTTCTAAAAAATAAAGATATTTTCATCATACAAAATTTTTAAACGAAAAAATCGACTTACAAGCGATGACTATGTAGATCAATCGGACTAGACGGTGCACTCCATATTAAATTTTCTATACTGCTTGCGGTGCACAAAAAATTTCTCTTCTAATAATAACTTCAAGTCAAAAATGGATTATGTCCAAGTTTAAGCTTCAGGCCAGAAGTTAAGCTTGGCTTTACGTGCATCGGCCTGAGCCAGACTCAAATTTACTCAGGTTATATGTTTAACTCTAAGCTTGATTTTCAATAGTCTCAGCCTAAGATTGACAAGATAATTCAAGATGCACATGCTTGCATAATATTTCTTATATTTGTTCCATATATTCTAGCTTTGTTGCTACTAGATTTTTGTTATCTTGTTTCTATCGACATTTACATATTATCTTAAAAAAAAGAAGTGGAGATTAAAAATTTAAAGATTAAAATCATGAATATAAGCATGATAGAATAGCTGTAGTCCTCTTACAACATGGCTCCAGCATCTTGGTGATGACTATCCTTTGAGGGAAGAGTTAGATAACAACACCTATTCATGGATGATCCACTTTGATTTGTGTAATTAACACCATGGTTTGTTATCTAGGTACTAGACCCATGACCCATATCAGTATTGGCACCATGGTTTAACATAGCTCGCAAAAATGAGTTCGAAAATAAGGTTTTAAACAACATGCTATTTTCTTGTAACGGTCTTCTCGTGCCCCCTTCTAAACTTGACCAGTGTTAGGGCTGAAAGTGGTTCAGTCAGTTCGATTTTAAATAATTTTTTAAAATTAAATGAATATTTTGATTTAAAAAAAATTTAAATTAAATATTTGATTAAATATAATCAATTTTTTTGGATCGGTCCTGTATCGATTCGATTTGTTCATGTAACTTTCTTAAATATTTGAGTGGTTTAAATAATTTTTCGATTTAAGTGGGTTGGTCAATTTAATTTTTATTTTTTATTTATTAAGATTCATAATTAAATTAAATTTGATTTAAATTGAATTGAAATAAATTCAAATTAATATTTTAGATTCTTAATTTATATAAAATATATAGCTTAATTTTGAATATATATGTAGCATAAGTGTATATATAAATATATGAAGTATGTAATATATGTGTATATATAAATATATAAAATGATGATATTTTAATTTCGATCTGTTAGTTCGATTCGATTTCAGTGAATCACATAAATCAATAAATTAATAATTAAATTAAAATATTAATTTTTCTATTTTATTCAACCGAGAATTAATTAAACTACTAAACCACCATATTTGGTTCAATTCAAATTAGGTTGGACGGTTTAAGTGATTTAATCAAAATTTTTTACATCCCTAACCAGTGTAATTGCTATAATGACCATTATTTATTTAAAAAAATAATTCTAAATTTTTAATATTGAAATAATCATTAAAAGATTGATTGCTATCATAAAAGATAACAGGCAATAATAGAAAATTAAAAAATATTTTATTTAAAAAATACAAGTAAAAATAATACCAGTTACTTATAATGGTCCATTACAATAAGAAATGTGGTAAATAATGAAAAATAATAGTTATTGTATTCTTTGTATTGCTTATCCCAATAGCATAATAGGAGGTGACTTAAACTAATATAATTGCTGCTACATAAAACCATGTTTCAAATGTCCATATTATTTCTAAAACTTTAGCAAGACCGCTGCTGGCCAAGCCGCACCAAAATCATAGCTTCACCATAGAGCCGATTAAACATCGAGCCGGGCCGGACTACCAGTTCTGGTCTGGACTGGATATCAGGCCTCCATTTTTTGTCCAGACTCGGCCCAATCTTGAGAGGTCAATGCCAGGCTTGCTCAATAAACCCGATATTGATACATTAATGTATAGTATAAGATTTCATTATTGTAATACATAATTAGCTGATATAATTAAAATATAAAATATATACTAAATATATAATTATCTTGGGTCAGGTCGGACCGGGCCGGGCTGGGCTAAAATTTTAATTTTTCGCAGCTTAGGCCAGTTTCAAATCGGGCCAATTTTGTCCAGGTTCATCTCGGACCGGGCGTGTTGATGGTTAGCCCAGGCCTCCGATCAGCTCCAGACTAGGTCCGATGCGGTTGCGACCTTCGAGCCGGTGGTGGAATCTTCCAGAAAAGCCCGCAACTTATGTGCCAACTATGACGATGCCCCACCATCATGAGCTTCCTTTTATAAGAAGGGTGGCTATGTGGTTTCCGTTTCGCTGAAGCGATCGGATTGTTGCTCCCACCCTTGACCCTCCTCCAAAAAGAAGACGAAGAAGCGATCGCATCGGAGCTAGGGTTTCGAAAAGGTTGGATCTCCCCTTCCTTTCTCTGTTTTTTTTTTTTCGAAGCCAATGCCAGCCGTGGGATCCCTTCCGGAATTAGGGTTTGATTTAACCTTTTGTGTTCTTCGTGGGATTTCTTCTGCCGGTGGTCTCAGGTCTATTGTATCCCTTCTGGAATGGCGACGGAAAACAAGCCTGCGGCAGCTGAGGACGCGAAGATCGACCTCTTTGAGGATGATGATGAGTTCGAGGAGTTCGAGATAGACCAAGGTAACGTTTAGGGAACTATCTTTGTTTTGTTTGCCGGAATAGATGAATCACTGAGATTTGGTTTTGAATTTTATTAGAATTAACGACGATTGAAGAGAGGAACAAGTAATTACGGGGAGGATTAGTTTGATTAGGTGATTCGATGTTGTTATTATTAGTTTAATTGGTCTCGTTATGCAAACAGTGCCTTTTTTTTTTTAATGATTTACATGAATTTTATGATTGCAGTTCAACTGATTAAAAAGGTAGGCAGGATTTTCTGTACAACCAGATAAAACTTTCATCCATACCTGAGTTAGATTTTATTCGAGCTTTAGTTGAGTTTGTATCAAGCTGTGGTTGAGCTTGATACAATTTCAGTCAATTTTGGATGGATTTACGGTTATCGGTTCAATTGAAATAGGCTTGGTTTGCTTTCTGCTCACCTTGAACTTAGGTTCAATCAATTAATAAATAATCATGCTTAATGTCGAACCCTAGTCTCGAAGATTGGATCTAATTCATCAAGGTCAGCTTGATTACACCCCTAACTACATGTTGGGCTCTAAATATGTTGGAAAGTGGGTATGTTAAGGGAATAGATTATAAACCCCTTTTGTTTCTTGTTGGTGCCCAAACACTTTAGTGATATATGATTCTCAATGGTTCATTTTTTGGTTGTTTACTTCTTATTTTGCATTGATCAGTGTTTTAAGAGGTGGTTGCTCAGTGAAGATGCATTATGCATGCTGCAAATATGGTTTGCATGATCAACTGATATTTTAAAATATTTAAAATACATATAAACATATTAACTACAATAAAAGTTGGAATATTTTTGAGTGAATAATAGAAATATTAATCATAAAATCGTCTAACAATTATTGTATATAATTTAGTATGTAATTCTTAGAAGCAAAAATTATAGCATAATTAACATATTGATATTATTTATATATACATATCTGCCTTGCCAAGGGCCTGCATAAGAACCGGTCGCATATATGCTCGCACAATGCTAACAGGCTACATATGTGGTCATGTGATGATAAGTATGCAAGAAATGTAGCTGCATAATGTTTATTTTGTTGCATATATGTTTATATGGTGTTAAGCAGTCCGTCTTCTCAGCTCATATGGCTTGGCCACATATAGTAGCTGAACTTAGGGAAGTTGATCTGGTCAAGAGATCACATACAAGATGCAGCCTTATGCACTGCATTTTAAGACACTGGCATTGATTATTAATCATTCCATAGACTTGCTGCATTAAGTAGCTTCAATTGTTATGCTGCACAAGTTGTAGGAAAAAATTGTAAATTTACTAGTCAATGTATTATGTTACCATGTAATCGTTTCTCAAATAGATTTACGTAATCACTCTAATTTATTTCAATTTATTTCTGATTTCCTGGTGTTGTTGTTGTTGTTGTTGTTTTTGTTATTATTATTATTATTATTATTATTATTATTATTATTATTATTATTATTATTATTATTATTTTAATCTGATATTGGGTGTCCAGCCATTGGTCTAGGCCTCAACCTTCTGCCTAAGGGCTATGCTGTCCCTTTCATGCCGCATATTGCAACTAAGTGCTCTTGGCGTGTCATGTTAAAAACTCAAGTGGATCAAAGCAGTTATTATTAAATCATTACCCAACATTCAGATCAATATTATAAGAACTATCATTAACTTATGAATAGTACACATCTCATAAGGGAAAAATTCATGTGGAAGTTATTTTCAGTTATTTTTAGAATCTGCAGAAGACAGCTTCTATGATATATAGATATCTTAAAAGAGTTTTATGTAGTAGCTCTGTGCTAATGTTTTAAGTTTTCCGATAAGACCTGAATTGTAAGTGTCATAGATCTCATTATTTAAGAAGCCATGTAAGGCCATACTTCGCTTCATACCTAGGGATAGGGCTTTTTAAAAATGCATTGAGGCTCATTAGCAAGGCTCTGTTGGTGTGAAGGGTATCATATCGAGCTAAAAGGTGTGTAAGGTGCAAACCTTGTACCTCTATGTTATGCCTTATTTGAGAGTTTTAAAAAGTTAAGACTTCGATTATTTTCGCAACCAAATATAATGGAAAACATGGTGTTCTATTAGTTTCCTGTATACTCAAATTTCAAAATATGGTGCAGTCTGTTAGTGTAGCTATTCGTTATGATTTGGTTGATGGAATATGATTTCTTTTTTTTTTTTTATTTTTGTGGTCAAGTTCAGGCATAACACCAACATTCTCTAACTTATTTCATTATATTTTGCTTGCATTGCTAAACATTTTCTGGAAGGTTAATTATGTCTAACTTCATGTCCAAACACCATATCTATCCTCTGCATAATGCAACTCGCTAGTGTAGTTTTTTTTAAAATTTATTTTTCTTGGTAATTTTAGAACTGATTTTTTTTTCCTGTCCTGATAAAGTGGTTAGATCTTGCGGTCAGGTTCGTATATAAGAATGTATTCATGATTATATTTCAGAAACTAGTTCCACTGAATCTTTGGAAAATTTTCTTTATGTTTTGGATGATTAGACTTCATAGTTAAATGTGCAACTAGTCAAGGATGATTTTCAGCCCAACGTAGGAAGGTTTGATAAGAAAAGGAAGAATTAAAGAAATAGAAGAAAAACATTTCTGCATAAAAGATCATAATTTATAGCTATTGCCTCTTTGTTCTGAGCTGAAACAACAGGCCTTTGCGAACTAGTTTAACTGATATCCTGAAATCAATCATATTACAACACTTTATCTGCCAGAAAGAGTTTGAAGGACCATTTTGCTATCTGGGACCGCATGAACCCCAGGTATCATTTTCCCTTTAACAGGATTTGCATGTGCTGCTCTCTTCCAGTCTTTCTTGTAATATGCATTTTCAACCTAATTGATTGGAATCCTCAGTTATGGTGGCCATTCTAGAATTCTTTTCTTTTAGGATGTAAATAGTGACAACTGGTTGTCTGTTAGAAGATTTTGGACTATTATATCCAAGGATCTAAGACATGGTACCAGCACCCGTCTCAGTCTTGTTTCAGGTTGATATGGTATTGGGATGCTCCTGTCCCAACAACTATGATAGGTTGGAATCCTGATGCTTTACCAGGACAAGGCCAAAGATGCCCTTTTTTCATTGTGTAAGATTTTTGTTGTCTTCGGGCTCTCTTCTTTGTGCATGGGACCTAGTGAACCTGTTGGTCCTGACTAATGCCAACTGGGATGCCACGGTTCACCAGCAAACTGGTGTCATAGGGGTGTCCCAGGTACTGTTTACTCGACAGGCTAGAACCGTAGTGGTAGGACGCATTGGTACTACAGGAATGGGAATCCTTGTTTATGATGTCGGAACAATAAGCATGATGGTTCATGATATGTAATATTCTTGTTCACCAATCGAATCAATCCCACAAATTTGCAAAATACTCTATAATTATGAAATTTGAATTTCAGGACTCAATCAAAAATTTCCTTCCCTTTCAATGTTCATTTTTTTTGCATATCTACATAAACCCTGACTGAGAGGAGTTCTTGTACCACAAGTTAGTTTGAGCTTATCTCTTTCTAGTCTTCTTCTAATGCGGCGGAGTGATTTGTTGCCCTTCTGCTGAATATTGTAGTTATTCTCCCACATAAAATGTGTATCTTTCTCTTGTCATAGGTCCAATTAGTTTAAAAAGACAAATCTGTTGTAGATGGCTGCCTGGGCACTCACCTTAGTGGTTTTGTGTCGTGTGATTATGGAGGATGAATTTGATTCATGATTCATGAATCAATATGGAATGTTGTCTTGTTGATACTTGCTGTTGAATTTTGGGATCTTACTTGTTATGTTTATTTTGTTTGGATTATTTTTAATCTTTCATATTTATCGGCTATCAGAATTTATTAGTTTTTGGTTGCCTGGATCTCTGGGCACCCACCTAGGATAAACCTCCACAAATTGTGTTCCCCAAAGTCATGTAAGTTGAGTTAGTTTATTATGTTACTATGCAAGGTCAATTTATGTTAGTTACATAAAATGAATAGGTCAAATCAAATCAGGCATTATTCAACTTGTTTTGTCTAGCCTGGCTTTAATCATGATCTCGGTGTTTGACATGGTGCCATATGCAATTCTCCAGTAGGATATGTGATTTGCCCTAGTAGCTTAGATCACATTCCCTTCTAGCAAATTTCTTCAACTGTTTTGCTTTAAGAATATATTGGGTGCCTTTTGTATTGCATATGATGTATATGGACTTCACAGCATCAGGACTAGGAGGATAATCTGATGATCTGAAATAGCATGAAAACAGGATGACACGTCCCACTTTTTTAGAGTAATTTATGTAATATTGTAGCTGTATCAGGTTTCAACCATCTGTGTCAAACGTAATGTAGGTTAGTGTTATGTGAATTGGACTCTCATTCGTTTGTCGTACAAGACAGTCTCTGAAGTTTTCTTTATTTCCATGTTATGCATTCCATCACCTCTTCAAATTTCTCCCTGAAGACTAAATTTTAGATGCAAAGGTCAATTTCCATTTAGATCTTAGAATTATGGAATGAAATTGCAGGTTGACTTGTAATAGCATTGAATGATATCTGACATCTGTCCTGTCATATTTGTTATTCCCTATTAACAAAGTACTTTAATTGTCCGTTAATAATTATTAAAGTGAAAAACAAGCTGGTGATGGTGATGAAGAAACTTGCTTGCATTTTTCTTTTTAAAATTTTACTGGAAACTGCTGCTTCATATCCTATAAGCAGTTTAACATTATCTGGATTGGTTATCCATGGGCGAGTATCAGGATTAACCATGTGTTTTAACTGTTGTCTTAAACACATTGCAGAATGGGATGACAATGAAGAAGGTAAAGAAGTCATGCAGCAGTGGGAGGATGATTGGGATGATGATGATGTCAATGATGACTTCTCCCTACAGCTGAAGACAGAGCTCGAGAGTAACTCAGAGAAGAGTTAATTTCTTACCATGTTTACAGGGAGACGGTTATTATGCTCGATCTTGCAGTAGTCCTATCTTCCCTTTAGCTGAGATGTTAAAGAATGTAGTTCCTTGGCGTTCAATATTTGATTGTTGTGAAGACATAGTTATATATGATTAGATATTCTTGCCTTAATGTGAACAATGTGTTCTCTGGTAGTTTCTGTTTGAGTTTTTTTGTTCCTGCAACGCGTTTCGACAACAGCATTTTGTTTGGCTTACTACCTAGTAAGCGTCTTACCACATTGTGATCTTGCTCAACGTGCTGCCAAAGCCACTTTCTTGATCTGAACGATGCAATAACTGATGTGGCACTCCCTTTGTAATCAAATTACATAGCCAGGGGTTGAAGAAAATTTCACTCTTAAGTTTGAGGGGTGATTCAAATTGTACCATTAATTGATGTCTGGATGGTAACCTTATGCGAGATTGTTTCATATGATGCGGTTCTTTATATGTGGCTCTTGGAAAATTCAGTGTTTTGGTATAGCGGATTTATAAAACGAAAACCAAGTCTGGTGGTTTTGATGGTTATTCTTTTTGGTAACAATGGTTTAGATCAACTTTTTTCCTTTTTTCGGTAACAATGAAAGAGTCAGCTCTCTTGTTCGCATGCCATAGTCTCAGAAAGGAAATCAGCCATAAAATGAGTCTGCTTCTCAGGAAGCATTTTGTTACAAAGCTCAAAGGCCAACATCAAAATTGAAAGCACAGATCAGTGCGCTTGACCTTTGAATGACCAACTTCCCTTGATCACTCTCTTGGATCCGGCTTTTTTATTAACAAAAATGTTCCTCTACCCTTTACAGTGATAGATTGGCAAGTTGTCCTCATGATCTCAATAACCATTTGTCACATTTCTAATGATTATTGACTTTGTAGGAAGAAAACTGATGTTCGTATCTAATCCTTTTTTTTTTTTTTCAAATTTGAATAAGGTGATCACCTGGATCAGAGTTGATCTGATCCACCAAGAATGGACAAAATAACAATCTTTTGATGGATAAAATTTGTATCTAGTTCTGCATGATGACAGTGCAACATACAATTTGTTTGTTTTATGGTCAACTCAGGTTGGCGCCGCCCCCCAACCATTCATTGAGGTCATCAGTTGTGGTCAGGCAGGACTGGAGCCTAGGGCTGCTGTATCAATACTGAGAGACTTTACCAACTTGATCAGCTGGCATCCTCATGATCATGTTTTTTGTTGATCAGGTCACCAAGAAAATATAATTAAAAACAGCTAATCACAGAACGATAACTTGGCAATCCTGAAAACATCAGATATCTTCACTATTTGAAAAACAATATGCTAAAGTCACCTAGCATTCAATACAATGTCCAAAAGTAATAGGCATCTATTAAATTGTGAGATATATGAATGATAATTTTCATCAAGCAAATTCTATGGCATTAGTTTTCTCTCAGCAGCTTCAAATATATTTCTCAGAGCCTCCTTCACTTCATTATCAGCAAACACAAACTCGATTGCACTTCGAGCCAGCTGGAAAATTTGACCTTTGTCGAGTCCTTCATAGTTCCAAAACAGGAACCAGCAATAAGTTACATAACTGGCATATCTAATGCATTTTGTTATTGATAAAATGAGGAAGATGCATACCAAATGTTGAGGCCGCAAGGTAGTACTCATTGGAGAGAGTGGTAGAGAATAACCCACAATCATCGGTGCAAAGGGCCAGTGGATGTTTTGAATTGTACAGATCGACTGCATAAACATCATCCAGTCAATATGCTAAATCGAAAAATATATGGTGTTGATAATTAGGAAATTTGATAAATATAAGGATGGGCCACAACATACCAAAATGATGATCATCTATTGAATGGAGGCGTTCAGTTCGGACATTGGAAGTCAAACATATCTCTACCTGCATAAATGGAAGAATAATTTCAGCAGAATTAGTGGAATTTAAAACTCACAGGGATGAAGCATAATGGAAGATATAAATGAATTAACCGGAATTTTTGCTGATTTTATCCTTCTCCATTCTTCCTCTTCGATAAAACAAGCATGACCTATCCTCTCAGGGTGGATGTCCAACATTGCTTGGACTTCCTTCTGGTTAGGTATCTAAAGTCACTAAGATACAACAACCAACTAGTTAGCTGACTTGAATGACAAACGAGATACTAAGAAAGAAAAACAAAATAATTTAAAATTAGCTTTGATTTCCAGTGTGACTGGGAAAATTTTCTCAAATCTGACGCACCTCTGCACAGTGAAGGGTAAGAGGGAGCCCCAGTTGTTTAGCATGCTTTAGTGCTGGAATGAAGGTTTGCCTGCAACACAGAACATTACAAGAAAAAGGATTAACAATAGAGACATCACTGCATTTGTTCTCTTCATAACCATATACTGTTCTAATTTACCACTCCCCAACAACAGGATTGCCTGAAAGGTCAATACCAACCACCCCAGCATCCTTCAATTCCATTGCCAAATCAACCTACCAAATTGAGAAAGTTGAGGAAAAAACCATTTTCACAAGAGCATTTAAAAACATAACATACAGTCTAACAGACAGAATTCTCAAACCGTTTCCATTGCTGATGCAGTTGTTTCACGACGGTCAATACTTAAAAGAAGGCGGATGTATATCTTGTTCCTCCTTATTCTACCTTGTGTATCATTTATTGGTAAAGGTTCTAAACAATAATCAGTACTTGAGTCAGAATTTGCTAAAGCAACATCAACAGTATCGACAGCTCTTAAACCATCAATAACTGCTTTCATATAAGATTGCTTAGTCATCCCTTTAGCTTCATTCTTCTGCAAGATTAGGAGACCAAAAATAGTGGACTTGGTCATGTTCACCATCAAAAACTACTGATATGACTGATCCACTTGATTTGGTCGGAAAAATGCACACACAGGGGGGATACCTTTGGAGTTGTTCTCAGTTCCAAGTAGACAACATTCTCAGCTGCAAAATCTTCCACAACCTGTTTCAAAGTATTAGTTAAGACCACATAGGACATACAACAGAGATCTCTCAACAAGGATGCCCTGAACATACTTCCTTGGTGATTCTTGATACTGTTCCGTGGTCGGTTGTAAGAATGTGATACAAATCAAAGAGCTTGAAGCACTCGGGCAAGGATCTGCCATCTGCATAAAGTTGTTATGGAAAATAACCACGAGCAGATTCATCAGAAAGACAGAAATGGTAAACTAATAGCATTTTATGCATTTCAAGATTAACAATTTTTTCCCATGATTTACATAAACAAGATGCATATTCACAAGATAGCATGTCTTGTAATTCTCTTTGTATATCATTTACTATGAAAACTTTCAAGAGGGCCTTTAATATATACATAATCCTCCTTTCTGATTAAGTGGCCCTGCACTCATACATGTTTGATACTTATGGATGATATGGTCCTGATTAATGAGATGAAATCAAGAGTGACAAAATTGGAAAAATAAAGAAGTTCCATGAAGTAGAAAAATCATAAAAAGAACTGCTAAAACCAAAACACGGATGCAAATTGTAGGAAATCTATACAAATGAGACTGCTGCATCAGTCCAAATCATGCCAAGAGCAAAGTAAAGTGATTATATCAGTTAAATTCATTTGTTATAAATAAGTTACTAGAGATAGATGAAAAATGCTTGTCGTAAAATTCAAGCAATAGAAATGAAATGGAGATATGCTTTCAAAATGCTGTGTAATAGAATGAAATCATGGAAACTACAATAAGACGATAAGGCTAGCGCAAATGCAGAGCATAAAGAAAATTTGAAGATTAAAATGGCAGCATAGCGAAAGACTGATTTTTTTTTTTTTTTTTTTTTTTTTAATGCTAGTTCAAAATCTGCATCATAGGGAACAGATATAGCAATATAAAGCTAACCAAGATGGTAAAGCCAAGAACAAATAAATATCATAGATAAAGTTGTGATGAAAGATTAGGGAAACTTTGCTCATGTAAGGTTTTAGCCCTTGACATAATCTATATCTGTTGAATGATGGATGAAGTCAGTCCCTGTAAGAATGTCATGATTTACAACTGAAAGGAAGTCAACAAACCAGCATAGTTTTCTTCTCCAAAGCAAACACATCATGTTATAAGATCTGTGATAGATAAAAACTTCTTTAACTCCTTTTTCAAAGTGGCCTAAATGAAGGAAAAAGAAGACCTTGCCTGATAACAGATCTAAATCAGCAACATATTGTGAAAAAATGACAAAATAATAGAAGTTGAGCAAGAACGTATTTTTATGCTTACTTTTCGTAATCACATGCGCTACATCTTCAAAAACAATGACACCTTTTTCGCCCAGCACTTTTGCGAGTTCCCTGACGAAGAGAAGAAATTTCCAAGAGCAAAACAACTATTAACAAAAATATCCACTCAATAATAATAATAATAATAATAATAGTAATACTTGGACCAAACAGAAAAGGTCTAGAGAGAGAGAAAAACTTGTGATGAAAGCAAAAAGAAAGGATGGGAAAGGAGGGGAGGAGGATCACAGAAGGGTGGAGTCTCTGATGGAACCGTTGAGGTGAGCGTGAAGCTCTATCTTGGGAATCTCATGGCACCACTCCCTTATCTCCATCTCTCTCTCTCTCTCTCTCTCTGATCACTTTTTCTTTCTTCTGCCTCAGTGAGTAAAAGATTTGAGGAGATTTGCAAACGCTGGTCCTGCCCACCCGCAAGAAAAAAGAGGCCCTTCTGGGTATGAAATTCCAAAAATACCCTTGCTTTCTTTTAAATTTATATTCTATATCGGTCTAAGATAACGGCTGTTCGAACGTTATAACGGCACCATATTTTCAGTTATAGCGGAGATTGAAGGAACAGCGGGTAATGAGATAAACAAGAATGCAGAAACTTCATGGAAAGACATAGCTTGTTGTTAACGCATTCAAAAATTGAAGCAGGTATTCCGAACATCTAACAAAAGAGGATGGTAGTCATATGGACACTTAGATCTTTATGTCAATATATTTTTTTTAAGGACATAAAAGTATTGTTTTGCTATTTTATCGCTTTTTTCTTATCATAATTCATAATTGCTAACATTGGTTATATAAATGTTGGGTATGCTTTAAGTTTAAAGCTCTAAAGAGGCAAAAAATGTCTGCCCCAACCACCACTAGTTTTAGTCTAAATTAACTTACTCTATCATACATATCTTTTGTAACCTTAAAAGACGAGAGATTAAGTATTCTAGACGTCGGATGTATTGCGGGGCTAAGATTTGTGAGAGAATCTTGTAATTTATAATCTCGAATTTTATAGAGAAATTTTTGCGTTGTCTTTGTCTGTAAACAAAGGTTAATAAACCGAAGTATATAGATATTGTGTACTCTTGTTCTTTTCTTATTTTTCTTCATGTTTCGTTGCTGACATAGAAGTTATTGTTTTATCCTACAAAAAAATTAGTACAAGGCTGATTAGATAAGTAGTTGTGGTACTTTTCATTATTTTCACAAATGAAGGCAGTCATATTTCATAGTAATTGTCCACATTATTTTTCATTGTAATGGCTGGTAACCTTAAGCCATTTAATTTTTGTGGTTTTTTTGAGGGGCAGTCATTTAATTTTTGTTGAAAGGTCAATAGCATCCAACTAAAAGCTTTCTGAGCAAATAAAAGATGTTATTTCTGTAAAAATAGCAAATTATGGTTTTAATAATTCTAATGGGAGAATAGAGATTTCTGAGTGGAAACAGGAAGTGCAAATAGTAGCCAGACAAGCTTTGATCCCGCGAGCTCATCAATAAAGAATTCTTGGATCAGGACAGATTCACTCCAGATTTTGTTCCACTTGTGGTCGATAAAGGAGTTCCACTGAGAGAATTTCTTGACCTTTTCTTTGACAAGGAAAGAGGGTTTATGGTGACAACTAGTGGTGTTCACATGCCTCTCAAGTGTGATTTTGTTGCAGTATAAGGTGAAATATTGTGGTGAATCTATTTCATATACATGACAAGTACTCTTGCCATGTAGCATAAGGAGATTGGTAATTTTTAAGAGTTGGTGTGATACATAGAAGGTGGTTGAATGTTTGGTTGCCATCTCTAGTGTTAATAGATCTGATGAACTTGTGATGTGCACTTAATGAATGCCCCAGGATTTTTCGATCTATAAAACGTTGACACATAGCTGATTGTAATGAACTTGTACTCAATTTATTCCTATAATATTTGATTTTATAACAGTGGGTTTTAGCAGAATTGGTGTATCTATATCTCCCCCAGAACAATTATATAGCAGTAGATCTGCAATGGGAAGAGCTGAACTATGGGTTGCTCACAACGGCTTGTTGTATGAAAGGGACTATTAAACTTAACCAAGGTTAGCTGCAAAAGTTTGATTCATTTCTTAATTGAACATGCTTAATGAGACTGTTATAGCTCATTCCTCAATTAATTTACTGAGGTAAATTCTGGAGCAGGTTGAGCACCCACTGCTGACAGAACATGTTGGAACTTTACTTCTATAGAGAAAAGAAAAAAAAGAGAGAATCCAATGGAGAGGCCTAGAAGTCTCAAGGTCAATGTCCATAAAAGAGTATGCAGAGAACATGAAGTTTTCTTCATTTTTTTATATTAGCAGAAGTAATTAATTTGGCAATAGTTTCTTTCAGACTGTAGCTGGCATCAATAATTTCAAATGAACTAATCCTAGAAGTCTCAAGGTCAATGTCCATAAAAGAGTATGCAGAGAACATGAAGTTTTCTTCATTTTTTTTTATATTAGCAGAAGTAATTAATTTGGCAATAGTTTCTTTCAGACAGTAGCTGGCATCAATAATTTCAAATGAACTAATCCTAGCATGCTACTAGCCAGCACTAGTTCAATATTAAGGTTGCCGGGTGACAAGGAAACTTAAAGATAAGTCAGAGACACCTAAGAAGGTACTGTTGGGATATACCGATCGGTCCCTCTCATGCCGATTCATCGTCGGGTCCGTCTGACCGACGTCCGACTCTACCGACCGCACCGACCGACGACTGCCGACACCGTCCGACCGAGTATATATCGGTCGGGCAGACCCTTTCCGTTTCCGACTGGCCGAAACTGCGGAGCCCGATATCCGACTCCCGCAACGCGTCTGACCGACCGACGGAGGGTCTCTGGGTTTTCACCCGACATTCCACAACTAGACGCCGACGTGCAGTCGGTCGGCTCCTCCAAACGCCGTACGACTGCTGAAGGCCGTCCGTCCTGACAGAGACGTGCGGCATAGCCGTCCTGGGACATCGTCCTACCCTAGATAGGGGTCAACCCTAGTGATTTGACAGCCCCACGGTGATTTGACAGCTCCACGGCGACTCTGACACGGCGATCTGACAACTCTCCCATTGTCTGCGCCATTAATGACGGCGCCATGCCGCGCTCTACTATAAAACGGGGAAGGCAATAGTGCTCGAGGAGGTTCCTTCGAAACCCTTGGGCTTACTCTCCCTCTCCCTCTCTCTCTTTCTTGCTGAGCTCCTTGATTCTTTTCTACTGTTGCCTAGTCTCCTCTCTGATTTGATCGTCGGAGGGTTCCCGCCGGAGTCATCTCCGGTCAGTGTGGACTTTTCTTGCAGATGCTCATTCCCGACGACCAGACGACGAGAAGATTGGCCGCAACAGATAAGTAATTTTATCATTAGAATTGAAACTAATTCTGTCATACCGCATGCCAGGAGTACTTCATTTTCCTATCAGCGAGGTAGATAGTAATCATAATAATTTAAAGAACATCTAGAGGCCATTAAGTATTTAGTCTGGCAGCCATATGAACTAGTCTCAGTGTACTGCATGCTGAGTCTAGGTCATTTGTAAGACACCACCGGGTGGTAAACCTAGCATTAGAAATAGGAATCTATAAGTAATTTAGTGCCCATAATAGTTTGACTCAAGTTTTGTAGTTGCAAACAAGTCTTGTTCTCCTTAAAAGTAGAAGCTACTGTCTCCAATTAGCTGATATATATTTGTTTGCTTCTCAGGAACTAAGAAGTTGGTCAATGGCCAGGTGCTTTCATGATTTCATAACAGGTGAACAACTAGATTGCCTGTCTTTAACTCTCCATGCTCCTCTTTTGCTATGCTTTTAATTTTAGATTCATTCATAGCCTAAAGAAAAATAATAATAATGAGCAAATTCTTCTTGAGTTTGGAAATTCTAAAAAACATACGTTAATATATCTAACCTATAGTTTCTAGTGAAAATTCGATATCCAGTTTACTGATTAATTTGTTGAGCATCTGTCATCTGAGAAACTTGGTGAGTTGCAAACCCTTCGACCACTTAAAAAGCTTTCAAGGGGCATGGAGTTTCTGGCTTCTTTTCTAATTTACAGATTGGAGGATGAGTCGATGGAGCATACCCTCCTACATCGTTCAAAAATGAGGCTGATTTGGAGGATGGCAAGTGGTCAACCTTGGGATACGAGCAACGGCCCTTGGTTAGACCCCTTTCTGGATGTAATCTGTTGGAGTATAGTCGCAGGATCATCCTATACCTAGGGAGACATGATGACGTATGTCACCTATCAGATTCGATTTTTCAGGACCAGTCTAATCTTTGAAGCCGAAATTGTGCCTACGCACCGGGTGTTGGAGAGAGTCTTTTGCTTAGCTGTAAAGTACAGTTGTTTCGACATTGTTAACTTGTACTTTGATATCCCGAATCTCTAAGAATCTCATACTGCTCCTACAGAGATCCTAAAGGTTCTTTTCATTTTCTGTGAACCCCTTTCTTTAGGATTTGTCAAAGTTAACTTTAATAATAGTATTAGAGATGGCAGGAACAGTGCTAATTATGTCATCTGGGGTTCGAACGTCACATTGATGATGGTAGGGGCTCACGTCTTTTTTTTTTTATTTGGTAAGACAGATCATTCAAACAAGTCTTGTATGAATACATTCAAAAAGATCAGAAAAACAAATATCTCTGAATTTCTTTGGAGAAAACCCCAAAGAAGTCCACAGAAGATCTCGAAATATTCAGCGACATAGGTTGCCACCCAATCCGCCACAGAATTCACCTCCCTATAGATATGTTTGACTGTAAAAATAGTGTACCCGACGAGGAGGATGGAGATATCTTGCATGAGGGGGTAATGGGCATTCTCTTGTGAGGACCCATGAATCCAGGATACGACCACAGCTGAGTCACCCTCAACAGTTATGTAATCAGCTCCCAGCACCCTCTAAGCACAAACAACCCCTTCCCAAGCTGCCCAGTGCTCCGCCTTAGGCACCGAAGGATCGACTAAGAATTGGCCCCCAGCCGCCAATAGGCTAGAGTCAGCACCTCGACTAACAAAGCCCGCACCACCCCATGTACCCCTAACGCTCCCATCAAAGTTGACCTTCAAGAATCTTGGAGGTGGGGGCTCCCAAACAATAAACACCCATCGAATCACTGCACGAGCTGGGTGGGAGTCCCAGGTCTCCTCGAGTCTGGAGGTCACGTCAATCAACTCATTGGCAAGGATCAGGGCTCTCTCAAGGGTAACCCTCGTTGGACACCTTCTGGACTCAAAAATAATAGTATTCCTAGCAAGCCATATATGCTGGGCTATATAAGTCATCCGAATAGCAACCTCTCTGGACGAGTCATCTCTAGCCCTTCACCTCAAAAACTAAAGAAATGCCACCACTGGAACATCCGCCTGGACAAATAGATGGTTCAAACCTGCCAAGAACCACACCTATCTCGTAGCTAAGCAAAAGAAAAGCATGTGCTCCATCGTCTCCTCCTCCGCACCATAGGCGGGGCAGGTGGCCTGAATATCCATGCCTCACTCCCTAAAAATGACTGTGGTTGGAAGCATTCCCCAGGCAACCTTCCAGAGGAAATGACACACTCTCGGATGAGCTCCTAGCCTCCAAATTCATCCACCGTCCATCTGCCTAGTGACCTCCAATTGGTACAAGCGATGGAGGTCAGCTGTAACTGGTCTGACCATGGTTAAGGATCTTCACCTCTGGTTTCTGGGTTTCGATGGATGGAAACAGCTAAGGACATCACCCTCCTCCCCAAATGCTCTCCAAAGAAATAATGCACCATCGCAAGATCCCATCCCATGCCATCTGGGTGCAGAAAGTCATTAATCCCCATCAAGTCGGTCACCTCAAGACTGACGAAGGTCGACCACCGAACAAGAGGATTGTCAGCAATCCAAGAGTCATAAAGAATACTAACAGATTCGCCATATCCAATCACCCATCTCGTTTGTGGAATGACATCTGGGGCTCACGCACAAATTTTCTTCCACATAAGAGAAGCCCTCCGATTGACTTGAATCTTGCCATTTGCATGCCAAGAGTCATACCTGGATCTCATCAAGCTGCTCCACATTGATTCTAGGTAGAGAAGGAATCTAACAGCATGCCGGGCAATCAAGACCTCTCACCTAGTGATCAGGGATTGGATCCCTAGACCACCCATACTTCGAGGCTGACACACCACCTCCCAGGAAATAAGATGCACACCCCCACCTCCACCAGGCCGAGAGCCCCATAGAAACCTTCGAAATTATTGCTCAATCCTTATCACAGTGGTCTTAGGCAGAAGGATATTTGAGAGAAGGTAAATAGGCATGGAGTTGAGAACTGATCTGACCAGGATAATCTTACCCATCATAAATAGGGTATGGGCCTGCCAACCCTCTAGTCGCTCCCATATGGCGCACTCCACACCCTCAGTCTCAGATCTCCATAATCTACGGCTAGAGATGGGCACATCAAGATACTGTAGAATCCCAGTATGCTTAGCAATCTCCAACTTCTCCATGATAGATCGGTGCAGTTGCACTGATATCCTCAGGCTAAAATGGACAGCTGACTTGCTAAGGTTCACCTTCTATCTCGATGCTCGACAATAGTCCTCCATGATCGCTCTGAATCCAGTGGCACTCCGGATGCTAGCCTGATCGAGCAGCAAACAGTCATCTGCAAAGAGGAGATGCGAGATCAGTTGGTTCCCTGGAGCAAGTGTGTAGGGGGATATCACCGACTCCAGGGTAGCAACATAGAGAGCTCTCAAGAGGGTATCAGCACAAATAATGAAAAGATAGGGGGATAGAGGACAATCTTGTCTCAGCTCCATTGTGGAGCAGAAATACTTTGAGGGTGAGCCATTGACCAAGATGGCGAATGTAAGGCAGCGAACATACATCATGATCCAGCCAGTCCAATGGGGATGAAATCCAAAATGAAGTAGAGCCTCCTCAAGAAATCGCCAACTCATCCTATCATAAGCTTTCTCCATGTCGAGCTTGAGCGCCATAAGAAGTCGACGAGGTGGGGCTCAGTCGAGGTCATATATGAACTCCTGTACAATAAGGATATTGTTGGAGATATTACGACCCCCAACAAACACCTCTTGCTCCGGATGGATAAGATAAGGAAGAACCGGTTTCATCCTGCGAACCAACCATCAGCTTGGTGCAAAGCTTGTACATGATCATACAAAGGCTGATCGGTTGAAAGTATGCTGGCTCAGTAGCGTCTCGTCTCTTCGAGATAAGGATGATGAACGTCTGCTGCCACGATCCAAGTATTTGACTAGTAGAGAAGAACTCCTGGACCGTCGCCACGACCTCAGAACGGATGATGGGCCAGTATTGCCTGAAAAATAAGGAAAAAAATCCATCAGATCTGGAAGCCTTATCTTCCACCATCGACCAGAGCATCGATCGAACCTCTTCCTCCGTCACTACACCAATGAGATCGATGTTCTCTTGCTTAGTAACCACCCTCTCTAGGGGAAGAGTATTGCGGTGCGAACTCTCCTTAAGAGATGAAATCCACCAAGATCGAAAGAAACTCACAATTTCCTATCTAATTGAATTCTCATCCAGCAGCCACTGCACCTTAGTATCTCTGATCGCCTGGATCCGATTTGTATGTCTCCGAATGGTGGTAGCCTGATAGAAGAACCTTATGTTCCGATCTCTTTCCTTAATCCACTGCATCTTGGACTTCTGTTGTCAGAAAACCTCCTATTGTCTCAAAAGAGAATGATGCTCAGATAGAAAACCCCAGAGGCCAGCCAAGTCTGTATCTACAAGCCCACCCTCATGGTCCTCATGCTCCTGAAGCTCAGTAATCGCCGCCTCAATGGTGTCAAGCCTTATGAAGAGGTTCCCGACCTCCTCTCTGTTTCACCTCAGAAGTCTCCTTCTCATTAACTCAAGTCGTCGGGAGATCCTATACCTGGCATCCCCACGGACCAGCATACGCCAGACCTCCCTGACAATATCCCAAGATCGAGGATAAAAAAGTCAAAACTTCTCAAACCAAAATGGGCTCCAAAAGGTACTAGAGGTGTCAGTGACAAAAAAAATCGGACAGTGGTCGGAAGTAATCCTCGAAAGGTGACAGACCATGTGCATAGGGTGGCTCTAAATTCAGCTACCTATCGCAAAAAGTCTGTCAATCCTTTTTCAGACCCTTGCTCCATTCTGATGGTTGTTGCACCAAATAAACCTTGGGCCAACAAATCCAAGGTCTACTAATCATTAGCTTGGATGAATTTCCTAAACTCCCTGGCCTCAACATCATCAACATAAGCTCTGCCCCCCCCCCCCCCCCCTCCCCCCCCTTTCTCGTGAGGTCTAGTAATACAATTGAAATCCCCCCTTACTACAGTCGGGATCTCTTGGTCGATCAGAGCCGACACCTCATGCCACAACACACGCCGCACAAGATAATCGGTACTAGCATAAACACCAAATAAGAGCCAAGTAGCACCATTCACTTCAGTTATAATAATAACAGCTTGCTGAGTATATTGGTGTATGACATCCACACAAGCCACACCATCTTTCCAAACCATAATAATATCTCCGGAGAGAACCTGAGACTCGACAGCATAAAACCCTCAAGTAGTAGGAAAGTGCCGTTGGATCTGCACCAAGCTCTGACCAGACAATCTCATCTCCATTAAAATGCATAAATCGGGTCCATGCTGCTACATCAATCTCCTAACGATAGAGTGCAAGGATGGTTTCCCCGCCCCCCTCACATTCCAAAGCAACACCTTCACGAAGAACCAAATTTGAGATTGGAGAGGCCTTTACCCAAGTCACCCTCCCCACTACCAGACAGATCACCTTTCATAGATTTTTGGCAGTCCTCTTTAGTCTTTAACGCCTGCCTCACGCGGTCCACTGCCATCTCATGGGCCACACACTTTCTGCCCAGTGAATGAGCCCCACTGCCGCTAACGAGACTCCCGCCCCCCTCCATTGTGTGGGCCGGAGATGGTTGCTGTATCTCCAGGCACGAAGACACCGACCCGGCCGTCTGCCCAGAGGGCCCATCCTGGTGCACCGGTGTTGGATCACCGAAAATGCTTCGTACCTCCATGCATGGCCTAAGGCATCCGCCTTCCTTGCCACCGGCTGGCCCCCTTCCGCTTCCACTGTCTGACTCACCACTCGGCATGAGAGAGTGTTGGAGGCGACTTACCTCTTCCCCCGTGGGTGATGGTGCCGCTGCCTCCGGCCGAGCTGCAATCGCTTTGTCTGAGTCCGTGACAGGGTCCTCCAGACCACCCCATTTCAAAACGCCCTTATGCCCTACCGCAGAAGGCCCAGACAGGCCGGACTCACCAGGCTGAACTTCCGTCTGGGCCGATTGCCGGGCCGGGCTTCTGACCTGCTTCAATGAACCTCCACTCGCCTCCGCAATGTGATGATCGCGTGGGCTTGGGTTATCAATAAGGCCCACCTCCATATCCTCCGAGCCTTGGCCCAGAACGTTGAGAATGCCGAACCCGATTTCCTCCTCGCCTCCGACTCGGACCGGGTCTGAACGATCCCGTGACTTCACCGGTGACCGACGGTGGGCCAGCTTCGTCGGTTTTTGCCACCCATTAGAGTCCGGTGATGACCCGAGGGAGCTCACCGGTTGTCCGGGAGAGCTCGGATGGGATGGGGACGAACTCGACGTCGATAACTCCAGATTGGAATCGGTTATCTTCCCCATTTTCGCCGGCACCCTCGAGGGTTTAGCCTGACGGATTCTGGTAGTGGCCATCCACGGCCCCATCCGGGGCCAGACGATCTTCGGCACCTGCTCCTCCTTCTTCGTCGCGACCTCCACCATCATCGGTGTTTCAAAGAAGTTCTCCGATTGAAGCCCGGTTCCGTGGTCCCTTCTCTCCTCCGGTGAAAATTTGCAGTCATCGTCACTATGACCCAAACGATCGCACCGGTAGCACACTACAGGTGCATTTTCATAGACGAAAGGCTGCCAGAAGAGACCCGCATTCCCCCTGATGGATCCCCCCGGCTTCAACGGCTCCTCCACATCGATCTCCACTCGGACTCTGACGAACCCGATCTTCCGTTGCCGGCCGGTGAAGTCGTCCAGGCCTACAGGGTCTCCGGCCTCCGCGACAATCCCCATTAGCATCTCTTCCTCCCAGTACTCCATAGGCAAGCCAGGTAGCCTGACCTAAATCACTGCTCGCCGGATCTTGTCAACCCCCGGAACAAAGTCTGGAGCCCATGGCTCCATCGCCAAAAGTTGGCTGGCGATGATAATCCTTGGCCAGCGCGAATGGTTTCGGGTCATATTGCAGCTACCCCTTGGCCTTTAGCTCCCTCGCCACCCACTCCGTCGGCATCCTCCAGCCAAGGCTTCGAGTCAGCACAGAGATATTCCTCCATTGGTTCCGAGATGCCTCGAGCTTCTCCTCCGGGAACTCCAAAACCTTCATGAAAAATCGCTGAAGTTGCTCGACTTCCTCCGGCATTATCCGATGCTCCGTCCATCGAGACTGCTTTGCTAGCCCCTAGGCAACACGAGCCCAAGAGCGCTCTCCGCCACCTAGGTCCGGCGATGACGGGCCGCTCTCACTCTCTCCTTTACCCTTCTCCGCCATTGATGGCCACCAAAGAACCCAAACCCACACACACCACCTATTCGCCAAAATGCTCCAAAGAACGCACGAAATTTAACAAAATCGCATGACTGCTGGCTCATATTATTTTTTTAGGCTTCTATTTTAAAAACTGAGCTTCATACCACTTAGGCGGACATCATCATCTATGCTAGACAGAAATTGTGAGTAGAGAAGATTCTCGTAGAAATTGGAGGTCTATTACTTTTCAGTGATACCTGGAGTTTCCTCCATGATTTCATTGCAGTGTCTATTCGGTATGTTTTTCAAAAAGTGAAGAGTATAGTAGATTGGATGGTATCATAGGTTGCCAAGCACATTGGAGACTAGTCCGATGAGAGAATGAGGCTCGTCCATAAATTTTTTAATTTTTTGGATTGTACTAATATTATAGTAGTGTGGTCATTCGTATGTACAAAATAAAATTAAAAAAAAACTTTCAAAAAAAACATTCAATTATGATAAACTGTAGCTCCATTCAAAGAGGTGGCCCTTGCTTTTACCCTGACGCCACTTTGTTCCGGGCTTCATGGGGGAGAGGAACAATTAGAAGTACTACTTTAGCGGCTCTGGCCTCATTGCTGCCATTGACCCAAGTAAGTATCAAGGTTTATTTGCCAGTAAACTTCCTGCTCTTCCTCTTTTGATTCTTCTTGTGTTAATGGTAGTCGAAGAATCTTTTCATTATTGCATGCAACAGGAGCTGCAAATTTGATTAGTAGAATATGCACCAAACTTCAGAAAGTTGAGCAATGATGTTGTTCACTTGTCAATGCTTTCAGTCTTTCACTGCCACGTCCTCTAATTACGATTGCGCTAAACTAAATAATGAACCACATAAATAAAATTATGATTTATATTGAAAGGAAGAGACTGTTGTTTTAATTTTTTTTCTTTATAGTTTTATATGTTATAGGTACTTCTAAATGTTTGGCAAATCATTCGATCATTTCCTCATTAAAAAAAAAAAAAAAAAAGCAGAGAGAGAGAGAGAGAGAGCTGATGATGAAGTCATTTTGCTAGTAATGCCCAAGAATGAGGATGAGATTCTGGTGGAACATTAAAATATGAAGACTTGTACTTGATGCAGTATGTTTCAGATTTAAACAAATTATTTGTGTCTTTTATGGGAGTCAGCATTGTCTGACCTGCCTGATTTGATAATAAGGGCCATGTGTGAGGACCTGCCCGGAAGAGAGAACAGGACAGAATTCAAGGATATTACGAGTTTTTGTTCCGTTGACCTTGCAGTACTATAACATATAACTTAATCCCGGCGGTATCGTTCTTATATTCACGGGTATGATATGCGGAAGCATTGCATCTATTTGTTTCAAGGCGTGAGGCCTTTGTGATTCTTACGTGCGATATGAACGTATGCTTCATATATCTTTTATATATCTTTTTTTTCTAAATAAAAACACGTCCCTTCAACGCAACATAATGAAAAATACCCTACGTAGTAGTGGATGAGATGGAGCACTTTAAAATGAAGGAAAATAAAATATTTTTAAATTTATCTATAAATGGATGAATTACAATAAATGAAGTACTTTAGGACTGCATAAAAATTATGGTCTACTATTTTGAACCAAAGATATTTTTATTTTTTTTATTATGTTAATGATATTAAAATTTAAAAAAATAAATAAATCACATTACAATAAAAATAAAAATTTGATGGCCAAATAAAAATTTTAAACTTTTGAGATCTAAAGCTAGCCCAACGCCCCGCTCAACTATATTTTTTTTTTTTCTTTTTCTCTCTAAATATTTGTAAGAGGAATTTCAGATTTAGCCAAACTCCACGTTTCACTATCATCCAACTCTAAATCTTGATTTAGTTGGTCTTATCCGATCATATTTTTTGCTTTACAATTTGTGTATAAATGGATAAATTATAATAGATGGAGTACTTTAGAATTGCATAAAAGTTATGATCCATTGTTTTGAATCAAAAATATTTTTATCTTTTTTTCTCACTCTATTAAAAATATTAAAATTTTAAAAAATAAATAAATCATATTACAATAAAAATAAAAATTTGATGGTCAATTAAAAATTTTAAACTTTTGGGATCTAAGACTAGCCCGACTCTCTCTTTCTCTCTCTGCTCCACTATAATTTTTCTTTTCCTTTTTTCTCTCCAAACATTTGCAAGAGACATTTTAGATCTCTAGCCAAACTCCATGCTCCACTATCATCCAACTATAAATCTTGATTTAGTTGGTCTTGTCCGACCATATACTAGATTTGCACTTTTATAAATTATATAATATATACAGAGGTCGATTAGGCTCCAATCAATCAGATTTGAGCCTAAAGCTGATTAACTTCCCCACCATATTTGCATAGATCTCTATATAGAGGAAAAAAATTAACGATCATATTTTCATCCATTGGAATTTTAAAATATAAAAAAAAAATAAGCCATTAATATAAATAGAATGAAAAAATATAAAAAAAATCAGACTACTAATGCAGATGGTGTAGAAAAATATAAACAAACCAAACCATTAATTTGAATGGGATGAAAAATATATTTAAAAAAGGTCAACAATACGGATTAGATGAAAAATAATCAAACCATTAATATGAATGAGATAGAAAAATATTCAAAAAATTGACCATTAATACAAATAAGATGAAATAAGATTCAATTTATATTTATTCTGAAGTATTTATATTTATTTTAATTTTTATTTATTTTGAATTTATTTGTGTTTATTTTGTAAAATTTTATATTTATTCTGAAAATATTTATGTTTATTCTATTGAAAATTTATGTTTATTCTTTGTGTTTATTACGAGAAGAAGGAAAATGCCTGTCCAACCATTAATACAAAGGGACAAACCACTTTCCATCCTCCTACAATAAACACAAGCTGTGTAAGATAAGGTAGAATAAACACAAATCCCTTTAAAATAAACACAAATGCACAAACAAATTTAGAATAAATAAAAATAAAATAAACAAAAAAATTTTAAAATAAATACAAACTCTATCAGATAAATAGAAACACTCTAAAATAAATACAAAATCAATCCCATCCTATCTACATTAATGAGTTATTTTTTATATTTTTTAATCACAAATGAATAAAAAAATAACCATTAATTTTTATTTTACTACATAAAATCCATATGAATTGAAGATATCGGACGATAAAAAAACTCGATTGGATTTTGCTAGAAGTCCGATCGATCAAATGCACGTGTGTGTATGTATGTGTGTACGTATGTACATACGTATGTGTATATGTATGTACGTATGTATGTATATATATGTATGTACGATGTACGTATGTGTGTGTGTCTATATATGTATATATGTTATGTATGTAATGTATGTAACATATGTAATTAATGTATGTATGTATTTGCTTGTATGTATGTATGTATGTACTTGCTTGAATGCTGAACTTATAAATTTCTTTCCTGTCTTACATTATTACCTCATCAGCACCCATATTAATCTTCTATAGTTCTAATCACTTGTAACCATTAAGGTAGTCCTCTATTCATAATTTTCAAAAGATATTATTCATACTCAATTCACCTTTGTTTTTTAAAATGGTTACAAATATTATAATTTTATGCATTTCAACTCATGAAGGCTCACAAAAGTTGACCATCAGGGTTGCAATGGAGATTATACACATACATATGATTCTTCTTGAATTATTAAGCAGTCACTCAGTTTTCAACGAGAATGAAGCTCGTTGCATATAAATTACCCCTTACAGCACTAACTTGTACATTTACCTCCTACTTGAAAATAAACAAATATACTCTTTTCATAATTGCAACAACATACACATGCAAAAGGAACATACTACATCTTTTTCGCATCAGGCGGGACCTTCACACCCATGAGTCCAAGCACGTTGGAAGCCGGTCCCGCAAGGCCTTGTTGTGAAGAAAATGAATCAAGAAAGCTCTTCACAAGGTTTACATCCACATCCACAGGGGTTAATTCCTCATCCGTGTCCTTGCCAGCATTTGACGGCCCCTGAAATTACAATATTACAATTTAATAAAATATGAACAATTGCGATAAAAACCTTCCATCCAATTTTGACACACAACCAACTGGTTAAGCTGGACTTGGTGAATTGCATTTAAATAAATAAAAGAAGAGGAAGTTGGACTTGGTGGCATGGAAGGTGTCGCTTATGATATGTGCAATTGAACCACATATGTAAACTCAGTTCCAGTACATTCTATACCATGTACAAGTAAATTTCCAGTAAGAGGTTAGCATTGTTTGAAGAAATAACTAGTGCATTGACTGAAATAAATTTTTAACAAGCCTCCGCCCATCAACTGTCAACAAGAATGCAAATCTAAGAAAGTAGGGCTTGAATGCTGGGGGCATCATATTTAGAGTCCATGTCATCTTTTTTTTTTTTTTTTTTCAAATTATATTTTATCGTACCTACTTCGAATTTCTAATCTCAACAACTTTAACTTGTATGCACATTACTGAGAAGATTGACACTGGTACTGACTGTTGAACAACTTTATATTTCATAACAGCACCTGTGCGCATGTGTTCATGTCATCAAAGAAAAAGAACAGTGTTTGTACCAAAGAAGAAAAGAAAAAGAACAGTGAAAAGTATGCTATATATACTAAATTCTTGAACAGACTGACAACCAAGAAGATGGATAATGCCGCCAAAAAACAATATGATGATTCTAGAAAAACAATTTCAATTTATTTTCATTCAAACAAACCAAATTTCCATTAAACAATTTAGTTCATCAAATAATAAGACATTCTTGGGGACTAAATGCAGCTTAAATATCATGCAAATTTGATGTTTAAAGCCCATCCAAATTGCACAAGACGATGTACACTTGAGGGAAAGAAATGTGTAATCAAATAAATGATAAAAAGATCCATACGCACTAACAAACATATATAATGCATATTTATGTCAGTAGGGGGAGTTCTCTCTCTCCAATAATTCAGGTATTTTTGCTTTTTGTTTCAAGCCAAAAAAGAACCCAACCATAAATAGAGGATATATTATCACAAAACATAGGGAAACCTACATAGTAAAAAGGCATAATATAAAAGAGAATCTATTTAAAGACATCCAAAGGACAAACTAGAAACAAGAGCACATAACTGCGATGTATCTGACACTACAATAAATATGAACTTCATGAATAAATATGTTGGAACTCAATCTCATTGTTTCTTCCATCCGTGATGAAAAATAACTCTCACATTTCTCCATCATACACAATGATACACCCATAAAGCCAGTGCGCCCATCAAGCATGTGAGATGCCCCTATGATCTCCAAAATTATGAACTCCCAACTTTGTCTTGTTTGACATAGAACATTAAAAAAAAAAAAAATAAATTAGAATTCTTTCTGTTTATCAGTATTTATTAATAAAAAACTCACAAAACCCTTACAGATCTTGAATTCATAATGAGTCCCTTACACATTGTTTATATTATATTAGTACAATTATATGCAGATACTAAAATTTGCAAACTGAAATATGATAAGATTAATCTTTCAAACTTTAATATTCATTTTGCTCCATCAGATCAGCAGTTGTGTTCAGTGCTTGTGTCAAAATCGGAGCACAAGACATGATCATGTGCAAGGATATGGTCAAATTTTCAGCAGACTTGCTAAACCCACAAGCCAAGGGCCCAAAACACTCTAACTTATATTCAATGGCGGCACTACAATCTATTCACTCTATAAATTTATGTTCCAGAAATGGGCCAATTTTCTTTGACAATTGCATAGAGATGACAAAACAGAACCAATCAATCAAGAAGAAATGTTTTTTTTTACGTTCTATAGACATATTAACCATCTGCAACATATGGAGCAGACAAGAATGTTAAAAAAGTCAAAAGGAATCTTCAAATTAGAAGGTAAAGAATAAGATCACCTCATTGCTATTGTTGGAGTGTTGTTGACTTGCACGAATGAAGCTTCTTTTCAGAGTAGTATCATTTAGTTCTTTGTTCAAAGCATCAGAATAGGACTGCATAAATGTATCCCCATTGCCATCTTCAGCAAGATCACCTTCATCTTCAGAACCGTCTGCAAAATCATATGGTGTTGAACACCATCCTAATTCTGATAAGAAACCAAACATTAAAGAATGGTTGGAAGAAAGACATTCATCAACCAGTACGACATGAAATGTGCAGAATGCAAGAGATGGATTTATAATTGATACCTCCAAACCTTAAAGCTAATGACCTTAAAAGTTCACTTAGCCTTCTTGACAAGCCAATGGCATGCTACCAGAATCTCCACAAACCCTTGATGTCACGACTATAACCATATTATCCAACCAACTTTTTTGGGAGAGTTATCAAGGCCACGCATCTCAGCTTGTACATGTCCTACACCATTCTTTGGTGCCTAACTATTAGCTCCCAATACTCTTCACAGTCCTGAAGATGGGGTACTAGAACTGTATGTTCCAGACTTACACTCATATCTAAATATCCTAATCACATTCTCTTCCTCAAATCTTTGACTCCATTTTTTGGAATCTGGAAAGCAAAAATAAAAAAATAAAAATAAAAAGAGCTCTGAAAGTTCAACTTTACTCCTGTGTATTTCCCTAGATCATTCCGTTGATTGGTAACTTTCAGCTCCAACATAACACAAAGGAATTTATGCTATCCATTAAAAATTCAATTTGATTTGATATCCCATTTTTGTGGTAGTGATGAAAGAATACAAGAAGAAACTTGTGTGTCAATTCAAAATGACAGTTCAACCAAAAAAGACGTGTGGATTTAAAGACCAATAACACTCGCCATTATATACTCAATCATAGCAGATTAATCAAGAAAACCAACCATGATATTAAAAACCATTGATCAACCATGTGACAGCACATTCACATCAGGTAATCTCAATCATTATTAACTTTACAAGTGGACCATAAAACACTTAAAGTGGTTGATGTTAAAGCCCTTTCAAATTAATAATTAGTAACAGGATGATATAATATTTCACTTGCAATATAACTTTCTTTCAATAGACAAACAATTCAAATATTATAACTTATAAAAAAGGATAAAGCAAAACACAAATATAAAACACAAAAAAAAAAAAAAGCAATGAAGAAAGTACCAAAATCCATATCAGATGATGAGGTATCTCCTTCAAAATCAGCATCACGGGCAATTTCTTCATGCGGTTCTTCTCCTATCACTGATCCCATGATTTTCATGAATTGATCAGCATCAAGTTCCACTGTTTTTGAGTTCCTTTCCAGAAAAAAAAAGAGAGAAATAAAGAAACAAGTTGGACACAGGCTGCCCAGAAGTTAAATGGAATTTCACAATGAAAAGCAACAAGTAAATGCAAAGCCCCAGCACTATTTGATTTGATGTTAGGCTGGTGCAAAATAATTAGGCTTTAAGCCATCTCTCAAAGAGAATATCATCACTATGATTGGCGCCAAGGTGAGACTAAATTAGCAGCAGACAGTGTTGCTGCCCTCATGTCTGAGGACTACTGCAAAATCTGCATGTAAGGATGAACAGTTCTCCTTACCCTATGGTGGCAGACCTCACTCACATTTGAATTTTGAATTGCACTCTCCTAAACCGTAAAGTTCCTAGATAGAAAATAATTTAGCATGGTCGCATAGCATATGCAAGGCTAGGTACCCTCTTGTTGGACGGATGCAATCAATCAAGCCAAAATCAGCATACACTCATGAAATCCATAATATTTAAGAATCTAGCAAAATCAAATCATAATTTTATGGAAAAACCTCCAAATACAGAATAGGCAGCTAACTTCAGATAAAATGAAGGATTTGATGATACTTTGCTCTATAGTGCTGCAGGACACATTTTTTATTAAATGCAGCAAGCACACAAGATAGCAAAAGTGAAAGTATGCAACTAAGGAATATGTCTAGAGTGTATTACGTCCCACAGTTAACAAACTAATCAAGTCAATTAGTCTAATAAACGACACATATCTACAAATAGATCTAGATAACTAATGAAGTCCCCAAAGAATATGGAAAAGAACCTGTTTGGCGGAACCTCTGCTCCTTCAAAGCTTGAAACTTTCTGCACAAATGCTTGCATAGATTCCACTATGTCTCCAAGATTGACATCATCTGAGAGTGAACTAGAACCATCAGCAATGTCTTTCTGCCGCTTATCCTTTCTGTGCTTCCTTTCAGCCTCGTAAATTTCCATCTCCTTCTGCCTCTCCAAAATGGCTGAGTTTAATTCATCTTCTCCATTATACAGCCAAGAATCATCATCATTTGGAGGAAGCTCGACACCCTCAAAATCATCAACAGAACAAGGCATCGAAAGAATTTCATCTATGCGCTGAACTGGAGCATTCATAATCTCCCTGCACCAAAATACATCATCATAGCCATCAATTTCTTCCCTGCTTCACACATCTATCTCTTATTGCATGACTACAAGTACATCTAGAAGAGGGTTTATGCTTTTTCTAAAACAAATATATGAGCGTGGGATGAAATCATGCAAAGCTTCTAGCTAGGTACTAGCATACTGGTGTTACCACAATTGTGTCAAATGGGCCATTTAACTAACCTTGATTAGCTGGTACTAAGCTTGTGCATATCTACGGAAGCTTATCAGGGTTTGGAAATAATCATGGGGAGAAAAAAAAATAAAAAAAAACTATTGCAGTAAGTCAGTACTCAACTAATACCAAAAGTTATAATTCAAATCTAGAAAAATATGTCAAATTAGCAATAAAAAGAGGGAAGAATGATGCCTTGTCCGAGAAGATAGAGAACTGTTCTTGTAATACTCCAACGCACTATCCATAATCCTCTGATACTCTTTTGATCCTGGAAGAAGGCCCTCAAAACACCCACTGTTCTCCAAACTCCGTTTGAAAGCCTCCCAAGTGGTCCCTTTTCCTTCTTTGCCAGCCCGACGCCTCTCCTGGTACATCATCTCAAATCCACAAGCTATCTTCATCCCCAATTCGACCTCCATGTAAGCCGCCGGCCCCTCCTCCCTCGATGGCATCGGATAGCACCTTGGAGCCTGGAAGTTCTGCTGCACCAATTGGGCATACATCGCTCTTGACATCCGGACTGAAATCCTAACCATCTCGATCCCTCCTCCGTTGCTTCTCAAGAACTTGTCCATCCGCGCTGCGTGCTTCATAGAATCCACATCACGGTCGTAGAACCCCTCCACCGCCAGCGAAATCAAGCAAGGCTCATGCTTTAAGACCTGGGCCACCGGCAACGGAACCCTAACCCTAACCCGGTGCGTGTTAGCCCGAGCTCTCTCCGGATAGCGGGAGATCCTCCGATTGATGGCGGCCTGGACCGCATCGGAGGCCCTGGTGTCGATGTCATCACTCCGGACCGCGTCGAGGGCGGCGGCGAGGGGCGGGTTCGAGGCGAACCGATCTCGGGGGACGATGTGGAGGTCGCCACGGCGGATGAAGACACGGTTGGTGCTGGTGTCGGGGTCCAGCCAGCGGGGGAGGGAGAAGGCAGCCTCGATGAGGAGGAATTCGCCGTCGGAGTCCCAGACGCGGGCGGAGAGGGAGGGGACGGCGCGGGAGGCCTCGAAAAGGAGGAAGACAACGAACCACTCGTCATCGAGGTTGTCGCCGAAACGGGTCTTACCGTGTAGGTGGGGGAGGGAAGGGGAACCGCAGAAGGAGCAGTGGCTGGAGGCGACCGAGGAAGAGGAGGGCAGAGAGAGGTGGAAGGGCTCGTGCTGCCAGATGTAGTCACGGAGGTGGGGGGCGAGGACGGACTGGATGAGGTGAAGGTGGAGGGAGCGGAGGGCAGCGGCGGCCTCAGCCGGCGGGAAGTCCGGCGGTAGATCCGGGTAGATGGCGTAAAAGACGGTGTCCTCGGGGATTCTCGGGTTCCGGCGAACTTCTTCCATGGAGTTCTCTCGCTCGCCAAGGGTTCCCGGGGTTTTGAGAAGGTTCTGGGTTCTGATGAACGCAAGGAGATGAAGCGGAGATTTGATGATTTATCACTCACCGTTCATTTAGGTCAGTCTCCTGTTTTCTCATGAATTTTGAACCGATGTCGGTGAAACAGCTGCAGATATTGCCTTGATGGACTTTGAACATATAGGGGCGCTAGATTCAGGTGGGTCCCACTCTTAGGCGGTGGGCGTTTCGAAGGTGACCGCTGAATCGCGGTGCTGGTAGCTTTACCAAGAAACGTGCCGTGTAAATAATACGCTAGACCATATGTAAAACCTGGACGTACACCACGCCAATCATGTAACGTCATCCATTATATATTTATTTTGATGATTAGCTCATTCAAATGAGATAAAATAAGTAATATAGTGCACATAATGTAGGATATAGTATATATGCTGCAGGGTATAATTTCTTGCCAGGGATAAACTCAACCACCCAACCTACATGATACGAGCTCGATTCCTATCAATAATATTTTTTTAAAAATAAAAATAGTATAGGAAAAAAGAGAGAAGAATTGTTAAATCTACACCGTCAAAGCCTGTTGGCAAATCTTATCATACAAAAATAATTGAATCCTTGGATCAAAGGGGCTTATATATTTCTTAGTCTAAGACTAAAATGGTATGTCTAACAAGGAATGGACTGATGCACCAATCCTGCAAATACTAGGAAACCAAATAAAATACATAATAGAAAATAAATAATAGGTTGGTTTGGATTGGGAATCTAATCTTTTATATATATATATATATATATATATATATATATATATGTGTGTGTGTGTGTGTTATATATAAAATAGTGGCATTTGTGTTGGTAGAGCTTCCATCTGCAACATATATATGGTATATTAAATAAAAATAACAAATAGCATTTAAGTATATACTTTAGAAGGATAAACAGTATTTTGTAAATATTAAGTAATATTTAGGAATGCATTTATGTCTATCTTTGCTTAAGAAATGTATTTAAAAATATATTATCATGTACTATAATTTCTACCATCATCTTATTTTTCTCTTTTTAGTTATATATTTATTTAATGCTTCCTTTGCTTTAAGTTTAGATACGGTTATGGCTGTCCATTAAGTGGGCCCATACTTCTAAGCCTTTTTCCACCCTTTGATTTACCAAATAATAGCTTTTGAGCCTTCTGTAATGTAATTTTTCTCAGATTCGATGCCATTTGATTATGATCAGACTGATGAAACCATATCTATTATCAAATTTTTATCATTGAATTAAGGTTATTGGAAAAGTCTTGTTGCGGCCAATCGCCTCGTCGCCCGATCGCCGGGGAGCGCGCACCTGCAAAAACGAGAAGTCCGCACTGACCGGAGTCGGCTCCGGCGGGGACCCTCCGACGGTCAAGTCAGGGAGGTGACTGAGCAACAGTGAAATGTAGACAGAGAGCTCGATCGAGAGAGAGAGAGGGAGAGAGGAGCGAGCCTGTGGTTTCGAAGTCGAAAAGTGGGAGTGATGGAGCGGATCCCTTGCACTGTTACCTTCCCCGATTTATATAGTGGAGCACGGTATGGCGCCGTCATTAATGGCGCAGACAAGTGAGGAACTGTCAACTCACTGTAGACTGTCAGAGCCACCGTGAAAGTGTCATGTCGCCGTGTGGCCGTCCAATCACCAGGATTGACAATGCCCTCGGCGGGACAATGCCCCTAGATAGCCGTGCCGCATGTCGCTGTCAGAGCTGACAAGGTCTGGCGGCTGTACGGCGATTGGAGGAGTCGTCCGACCCTAAGTCGGTGGCCAGCTGAGTGGCGTCGGGCCCCTCCGATGGTCGGAGAGTCTTACATGAGTCAGCAATCAGACCTCTGGGCTCAGTCGGTCGGAAAAGGTACGTCCGACATATCCTCAGTCGGTCGTGAGCCGATAATTAGCCGGTGATGGCATCCGTCAGTCGGTCGCCCCGATCGCCAATCGATCGGTCCGCCGTCGGTCGGTCGGTCGGGCCGTCAGTCGGTCGGGCCGTCAGTCGGGCAGGCGGGCCGTCGGTCGGTCGGTCCTTCCGGCAGTCGGTCGGTCGGTCGGTGGGTATCCCCCAACAGTTGCCCCCCTCCACTCCTAAGTCGGATGGTGAGCTGGCCGATGCTCTCACTCGGGCAGCAATCCCAGGCGACTAGGAGTGGGGTTGTCGTATGCACAGATCCGATCGTACCGCCGGCTGATCCGATGTCAGACGCCTCATAAAGGCCAAGCGATCTGGACGTCTAGTCGGTGTCAGAAGTCACGTCGGCGTCAGATGTCAGACGTCGCGTCTTGTCGTCGTCAGACGTTACGTCGGTGTCAGAAGATCGGGCGCCGGACGATACGGCGTCAGACGATCGGATATTCGACGCCGATCGCGGGAGTGTGGGGGCGCTGTCAGGCATCCCATCGGGAACGCGAATCGGCGCGGGCGCATAAATGCGGAACCGCATCCCCGCGTGCCACGTGTCGAAGGTGGTTGGCCGGCGCCCCCCGCATTTAATATGGACGGTGCGGCCGTCCCGGGACGGGGCGCGCCGAATCTTAAGCCACTCGGAGGTCGCCACGCGTCGCGCATCTATGGAGCTTCGGTCGGCGTGGAGTCATCTTGGCCGTCGGTCGGGCCTATATATATAGGACCTCTCGGACCCAAGACCCTACCATTGCCATTTTGCTGCCGAAACTCTGTCCGGGCGATTTCTCAGTCGTCGCGGGCAGAGCTTTCTTGCTTCCAGAAGAGCTCTCTGGTTTGTGGTCTCCTCGTCGTCCTCCTCACCTTCTTCTTCTCCTCCGTTTCTTCTTCTTCATTCGGTTCCGGTGTAATGGCCAGGAATCCGACTCAGGGAGCTCGGTCGGGGAACCCGACCGACGACTCCCGATCGACTCCGGAAGATGAGGCTTCCTCGCTTTCGGGGCCGAATGTTGATCGGCTTCGGGAGCAATACTGCATCCCGGAGCAGTTTCAACTGTCCGCCCCAAGGGCCAGCGGTCGGGTTAACAGCCCTCCGCCTGGTCAGCTGGCGCTCTATGTCGAGGACCTCCGCGCAGGTCTTCGGCTCCCGATTCCAGAGTTCGTCCGGAATCTTCTGAACTATTACGGACTCTGTCCGGCGCAACTAGCGCCGAACTCAGTCCGTCTCATCATCAGTTTTGCTTTGTTGTGTCAGCTTTTGCCGACCAACCCTCGTATTTCTCTCTTCCGGGCCTTCTTTGTGCTCCGACCCCACCCTAAAGCCCGAGGGTGGTGGCTCTTCAACCCCCGGAAGGGTCTTTCCTTTATCATCGGTCTTCCATCGTCCATTCATGGGTGGAAGAACCAATTCTTCTTTGTTTCTTCTTCATCTTCTTGGGGCTTTCCTTCTCACTGGGGCGTGCCCCGAACCGAAGCCAATGACAACAGTCGGGTGGAAGCGGACGACCGGGAGGACTTCCACCGACTGAAAGATATGTCGGTCCCGAAGCAGAGGGAGCTTGTTACCGAACAAGCTCTCTATGACGCCGGCTTAAGCTTGGTCCCCCGACTAGGTATCATCCGATTTTTCGGTCTCCTTTTCATCCGACCCTTAGTCCGGTTCTTTAGTTAACACCTTTGTCGGTATTGCAGGGACACCTCCAAGAATGCGGCCGACAGACGCGGAGATTCGGCAATTCGCGACGAGGAAGAGGCCAGCATCGGGGGCCGGACCTTCGCGCCCCCCGAAGAAGCCTGCTCCAGCGGCGCCGATCATCAAAGCATCGGTGACCGATCAATCCGAGCCCGTCATCGCGCTCGCGGCTCCGGTGACGCGTTCGGAGGAGAGGCCGATGGGTGAAGCGGCCGAAGGAACGTCGGTGGCATCACCGGAGGCGGTGGAGCCGGATGTAGTTCGGGAATCCAAACATCATCCGGCGGCGTCTGTGGCCGCAGCGGGGGGTGCTGGTTCTACTTCGAGCATCCCCTCTCTGTCGGTTTCGTCGGTCGGGGCGGTCGATCGAGGGAAAGCCCCGATGGACCCCGCAGACGAGACAAGGTCGGAGAGCCGATCCGTGCCGCCCAGCGCCCAGTATCCCGAAGGCGCGTCGGCGTTGGCCGACCACAACCTGGCGAGGAGGTTGTGCCAGGGGATTCTTCTTCCGGCCGACGTTGAGTCGCTGAGATCTCGGCAGATAACCGAGATGCTGTCCAGGTTCTATCCGACTATGGTCGAGGTAAGCTTCGCATCACCTTCTCCTTCCCTTAGAAATTTTTCTTGTTATGTGATCCTGACGAAGCATTTGCAATCGGCAGCTGATCTATACAATGTCGGAACTAGAGGCCGGGTACCGGAGGTTTGGCAATGTCCGGGCCGTTTATAAGGAGAGGTCGGCGGCGGCCGAAGCCGAGAGGGCGATGTTGGCCGACCACCTTCAGCAATCGGCCGACCGGGAGGCCAAGTTAGTAGACGAGGTCTCCCGGCTTGGGTCCGAGCTTAGGTCGGCCAAGAAGGAGGCCAGACATAAGGGTCGGGCCGTGCGTTGCCTTCGGCACGAACGGGACGACGCCACCGTCGAACTCCAAGGCGAGCACGAGCAGCTTCGGGTGAGCCTGGAGAAGCTCGCCAAGGCCGAAGAGGAGCTCTCGATCGCCCAAGCCAACGCCGACATAGCAAAGGCGGAGGCGGAGTCGGCGAAGGAATCGCTCGGCCGAGCGGAGGAAGAGGCAAGGTCGGCGAGGGAGGCGGCCGACCGGGCGGTTGAAGACTTCAGGGTCTCCGACCAATATCGGGAGGAGATGCTCGAGTCGGGTTTCGCCTCGTACCGGGTGGGGTACGAGGATGGTCGGGAGACAGTCCGGGCCTTGTATCCGGAGCTTGACCTTAGCAGCATCGTCCCACCGGAGGCCGAGGAGGAAGCCACCGAGGAGATGGCCGACCAGCCGTCGGGAGGCGCAGCTGCTGCGGAGGAAGTCATCCCGGAGGAAGCGGCGCCGACAGCCAGTCCCCCGCCGGCCGAAGGACCGGCTTCAGCCATCGACCCGGCTCCGCTCATGGCCGACACACCAATCATCCCCGATCTCCCATCGGTCGAGGAGATCGACTCAGATGGGTGATCGGGCCATACCGACTTTCTTTTACTTTTCTGTTTTTTGAAATACATGTAATCGGACTTCGACCCGACTTTGTACTTTGTGAATAAAAATTTTGAATGAAAATTTCTTCTGCTTTCCCTTTGTCTCCTTCTTCCAGTTGAATGCCTTAGTGAGTCATTAACTTGTGTAAGTTGCTAACTCATATAAGTCGGTAGGACGTTCGGCAACTCGTGCCGCTACGAAGGAAGGGTAAGTCCCGACTTTGGGTCGGCTTCTGATAGTCGAGCTCATCAGTCGGGCGCGTCTTGTTGAGTCGGGAGCCGACCGAACCTGGTAAAGGTTCGGTAGTCGGGCTTCCATAGGCGCGTTCAGTCGAATGTCGTCCGGCGCAGTGTCGGGGGAACGACAATAAGTCGGATCCCCATGCTCTTGCGTCGGGTATTCGTTCTGTATCTTTCGACATACGGTAGTAAGCCGAATATCGTCCAGCCGGCCGTAGGTCGGTCGGCAAGTCGTGGATGCGACTAAGGTCGCGTTGTGCGATAGACGGTGGCAAGCCGAATATCCCTCGACCGGCCGTGGCCTGGTCGGAAGTCGCGATGCCAGTCGCGTAGGCTCTTCGCCTCTCTTTGGTCGGGGCCCGATCGGCTTGTCGACCGATGGTTTGGCCCGAAAGTTCGACCATAGAAGGAGTGTCAACTCCCGTCCATGAGGGTGCATCGGTCCTTGTAAGGGTCCGACGTACCGTCGATCGTCGAAGGAGTGCCAACTCCCATTAATAAGGGTTCATCGGTCCTTGTAAGGGTCTGATGCGTCGTCGAAGGAGTGTCAACTCCCGTCAATGAGGGTGCATCGATCCTTGTAAGGGTCCGATGCATCGTCGAAGGAGTGTCAACTCCCGACCATGTGGATGAATCGGTCCTCGCAGGAGTCCGATGGATCCCCGGTGATAAGGCCGTTGGTTCCAGGAGGATACTAAGTCCACATCGTCATGTCGGGGCTTGAGCTTGATGAGCACCGATCATTAGTCGAAGAGTTAAAACTCCGAACTTTCAAACTGAATTTGTATTCCGACTATTGAATTACAAAATTCACTGGTAATACAGCTTCAAGTTGTCGGCGTTCCAAGTTTGGGGAATGGGTTTCCCCTCAAGGGTCTCCAGTCGGTAGGCTCTCGGTCCGTAGGTGTCTGCTACCTTGTAAGGTCCTTCCCAATTGGGAACCAGCTTCCCTTGGTCCAAGGGCTTCGACACTTCTGCCTTCCTCAAGAAAAGTTTCGGTCTGACCTTGGCGTTGTAGTACCGAGTGACCCTCTGTCGGTACGAAGCCATGCGAATTTGAGCCTCGTCTCGTAGTTCAGGGAGGAGGTCTAGGTCGGCCCTCCGACTCTCGGAGTTGTCCGGCTCTTGGTACCGCTCGATCCTTGAAGATGGCAGGCCAATCTCGAGCGGGATCATGGCCTCCGTTCCATAGGCCAAACTGAAAGGCGATTCCCCGGTCGGAACACGGGGTGTCGTTCGGTAAGCCCACAGAACGGAGCCCAGCTCGTCGACCCAGAGACCTTTGGCTTCGTTTAGTCGGGTCTTGAGTCCGTGGAGCAAGGTTCGGTTGGTCACCTCGACCTCGCCGTTGGACTGGGGGTGCCCGACCGAAGTCAGTCGGTGCCTGATGTGGAACCTGGCGCAGAAGTCTCTGAAGTCCTGGTTGTCGAATTACCGTCCGTTGTCGGTGATGATGGTGTGCGGCAATCCGAACCTGAAGATGACGGATTTCTGGATAAAGTCCTCCATCTTCCGCTCGGTGATCTGCGCCAATGGTTCGGCCTCCACCCACTTGGTGAAGTAGTCGATGGCGACGACAATGAACTTCCTCTGGCCCGATGCTGGTGGAAAAGGACCGAGAATGTCGACCCCCCATTGGGCGAAGGGCCACGAAGCGACAATAGGGGCAATTTGGCTGGCCGATTGGTGTGGATGTTGGCGTACTTTTGACATGGCTCGCACCTCCGGACCAACTCGGCCGCATCCTTCTTCATGGTAGGCCAGTAGTAGCCTTGTCGCAAGATCTTGTAGGCCAGGGACTTGCCCCCCAGGTGATTCCCACAAATTCCTTCGTGAACCTCTCAGAGAGCGTAGTCGGCATCGGTCGGTCCCAAACACCTAAGCAGGGGAAGGGAGAACGACCTCTTGTAGAGTCGGCCGTCCATGACGACATATTGTGAGGCCGACCATCGGAGTCGCTTGGCCTCCGTGGGATCTTCGGGACTGATCCCGTCGGTCAGATACCAGACGATCGGGTCCATCCAACTTGGTTCGGACGTTAGCTACCGTACTTCTTCGACCCGATCGATGCTCGGCTGCTCAAGGTTCTCCACGAACGTCCGACCCAAGGAGTCGAAGGCCGAAGTCGCCAGTCTGGAGAGTGCGTCGGCACGGGCGTTCTCCGACCTAGGGATGTGGGAAATTTTGAAATACTTGAGGCGCGCCACGAGGTCCTTCATTTTCTGAAGGTACTTGACCATGGTCGGATCTCGCGCCTCGAATTCGCCCTTGACCTGCCCTACGATCAGCTGAGAGTCGGAGAATGCCCGGAGGCTGTCGACGACCAGCTCCCTTGCCATCCTCAAGCCGGCTAGGAGTGCCTCATATTCGGCTTGGTTGTTGGAGGCCTTGAAGTCGAACCGGAGGGCGTACTCGGTGACCACCCCATCCGAATTCGTGAGCAGGAGCCCGGCCCCGCTTCCCTGAGCGTTTGAGGCTCCGTCGATGTGGAGTACCCAGGTGGAGATCGGGTCTGGCTCAGAGATCGCATCTCGCCCTGGGTCTTCAGCTCCCGACCCTTGGTCGGTTGTCGGGCATTCGGCGATGAAGTCGGCCAAGACCTGAGCTTTCAGGGCAGGCCTTGGTCGGTACTGAATGTCGAACTCACTGAGCTTCATCACCCACTTCGCGAGTCATCCAGATGTGTCGGGTCGGCGCAGTATCGCCCTCAGGGGCTGGTTGGTGAGCACCACTATGGCGTGGGCCTGGAAGTATGGATGGAGTCGTTGCACGGAGACGGTCAGGGCAAAAATCATCTTTTCCGTCTCCGAGTATCTGGCCTCTGCGCCGTGGAGCACCTTGCTGGTGTAGTAGATAGGCTGATGGGTTCGGCACTCGTTTTCTCGGACGAGCACCGAACTGATCGCCTCAGAAGATGTGGCCAAGTAGAGATACAAGGTCTCCCCGTCCTGCGGCTTTACGAGCAGCGGTGGGGAAGCCAAGTACTTCTTCGTCGATGGCCCTCTGCCTTTCTGGAGCGAAGGACCTTTTCTTCTGCCTCACCGATCTCACCGTCGGGTCGATGTTGAGTCGGTGGGTTATTGTTTCTGGGAGGATGCCCGACATATCTGCTGCCGACCAAGCAAATATGTCGGCATTGGCCGTCAGCAGCTCTGTCAGTCGGCGTCGTTCGGTGTCGGGCAATTGGGATCCGACCCAAACTTTTCTGTCGGGATTTTCTCCTATCGGGATCGCCTCGAGCTGCTCGGCCGGCGAACCTCGTTCTTCCTCCTCTCGTTGGTCCAGCTTGTCGATCGTCAGAGAACCCCTTGACTCGTCGCTTTGATCGAAGATTTGGAAGCATCGTCGGGCAAGCTGTTGATCTCCGCGCATCTCCCCGATTCTGTTTTTGGTCGGGAACCGAACAAGAAGATGGTACGTCGAGACGACCGCCTTGAGGGCGTTCAGTCCGGGTCGTCCAAGTATGGCGTTGTAAGCCGAAGGGACTTGGACAACCGCGAAAGTTAGGTGGACCGTGCTCTGCCGTGGTTCGATGCCGGCCGTCACGGGCAGGGTAATTTCTCCCTCTGTCGTGACGGCGTCTCCGGCAAAGCCGATCAAGGGCATGGAGACCCTCTTAAGTCGGTCGGTTGACAGTTGCATTCGGGAGAAGGTCGAGTAAAACAAAACATTCGTTGAACTTCCATTATCAACAAAAATTCGTTTTACATCATAATTTGCTATTGTCGCCGACACAACAACAGCATCGTCGTGGGGAGTTTGGATGCCCCGAACGTCGTCCTCCGTAAAGGTGACTATGTCGTCCGGGCGTGGCTTTTTCGTCGGCTCCCCTCCCGCAGACGTCCCCGGGCCAAGCCGCTTGGAGATCATGTTGATGACTCCGGCCGTCGGCTGATTGTTCGCCGCTTCTTCAGTCGGCTGGGGTCGTCGATCGGCAACTGGTTGGGTCGGCAGACCCTTCCGAAATTTGTTGAGATACCCCCGGCGGATGAAAGCTTCGATTTCATCCTTCAGCTGGATGCACTGCTTGGTGTCGTGACCGTGGCTTCGGTGAAATCGGCAGTACTTCCGACGGTCGAGGCCTTTTGCCTTCAGAGGCGGAGGCCGTCGCAGGTATTCTTCCCCCTCGATCTCCATTAGGATCTGCGCACGAGGAGCGAAGAGAGGAGTGTAGGAGTCATACCTGGGGCGTGCCGGCCTCGGAGTCTGTTGCCGGGGTGACTTTTGGATTCGTCGGGGTGGCGAGACCCGACTATCGGTCGGGGGCCTGCTAGATTCGGCAGGCTCCCGACCTTTCCTCCGCTTTTCTTTCGGGCCCCTGGGCTCGGCCAAGCGTCGGTCGGACGCTCCTTCGTCCGCGCGCATATACTTGTAGGCGCGCTCCAGTAGCTCGGCATATGTCCGGAGGAGGGTCTTGTCCAAAGAATAGGTGAATCGGGACGCCCTCAGGCCCCGCTTCATGGCTGAGACAGCCATGTCTTCGTTGAGGTCCCGGACCTCAAGCGTGGCCGTGTTGAATCGCGCCACGAAGTGTCGGAGCGTCTCATTTTCCCCCTGCTTGAGGGAGAAAAGGCTGTCCGACATTCGCGGCGACTTTCGACTGGTGCTGAAATGGGCCACGAACGAGTGCTCGAGCTGCCCAAAGGAGTGGATACTTCCCGATCGGAGACCGGAGTACCAGGCCCTGACAGCCTTGCGGAGCGTAGCGGGGAAGCCGATGCAAAAAAGAGCGTCGGTTGCCCCTTGAATCGTCATGAGAGCTTTATAGCCCTCGAGGTGGTCGACTGGGTCGGTGGAGCCGTCGTACGGCTCCACGTGCGGTATTTTGAACCGACTGGGAATCGGCTCGTCGAGGATCAGTCGGGAGAGAGGTTGGGCGGTCTGGAAGTCGACGTCGTTCGAAGACTTCTGGCCATCCATCTGCAACTGGGCGAGTCAGTGGTCGATCTCCTCGAACCGGCGCTCGTAGTCATCCGCTCGTCGGTGCTGGGAGACCCCGAGAGTGGAGTCTCCGGAAGATTCTGAGAGAGAGGCCGACGGCGTGCGCGGTCGTTTCTCCTTCCTTGCCCGTTCCAACGGGGAAGGAGAGGGCCGCTGGGACCGTCGGTCGTCGCGCCATGGTCGTCCCCCGTCTTCTCTGTGGGAGCGCTGTTGGGGGCGCTCGCATGGAGGCGACGGGGATCGGCGCGGTCGTCGGCGGCTGCTCCTGGAGGGCATCGGACGGGCCGCCGGTTGCTGCTGGAGGCTCTTGACTGCGTCCGTCAGTACGGTCATCTGCCGTACGATGGTCGCAATCTGCACCTCCGTGGTCACTGCAGGGCGCGGGGAGCTGGGCTCCGCCGCCGGTGGTGGCGGGGAGGCCTCTTCCCGGCGGGAAGAGTGCCTTGCCGATCCGGTGATCCTCGATCGTTGAGCTCTTGTCTTTGTCATGCTGTCCCCTACCTGGCGCGCCAATCTGTTGCGGCCAATCACCTCGTCGCCCGATCGCCGGGGAGCGCGCACCTGCAAAAACGAGAAGTCCGCACTGACCGGAGTCGGCTCCGACGGGGACCCTCTGACGGTCAAGTCAGGGAGGTGACTGAGCAACAGTGAAATGTAGACAGAGAGCTCGATCGAGAGAGAGAGAGGGAGAGAGGAGCGAGCCTGTGGTTTCGAAGTCGAGAAGTGGGAGTGATGGAGCGGATCCCTTGCACTGTTGCCTTCCCCGGTTTATATAGTGGAGCACGGTATGGCGCCGTCATTAATGGCGCAGACAAGTGAGGAACTGTCAACTCACTGTAGACTGTCAGAGCCGCCGTGAAAGTGTCATGTCGCCGTGTGGCCGTCCAATCACCAGGGTTGACAATGCCCTCGACGGGACAATGCCCCTAGATAGCCGTGCCGCATGTCGCTGTCAGAGCTGACAAGGTCTGACGGCTGTACGGCGATTGGAGGAGTCGTCCGACCCTAAGTCGGTGGCCAGCTGAGTGGCGTCGGGCCCCTCCGATGGTCGGGGAGTCTTACATGAGTCGGCAATCAGACCTCTGGGCTCAGTCGGTCGGAAAAGGTGCGTCCGACATATCCTCAGTCGGTCGTGAGCCGATAATTAGCCGGTGATGGCATCCGTCAGTCGGTCGCCCCGACCGTCAATCGGTCGGTCCACCGTCGGTCGGTCGGTCGGGCCGTCAGTCGGTCGGGCGGACCGTCGGTCGGTCGATCCTTCCGGCAGTCGGTTGGTCGGTCGGTGGGTATCCCCCAACAAGTCTCATGGACTTTTTAAAATAAAGGCCTCTGCATTAGTAGAGTCTCCAATCACCACACATATACATGGTATATTGGCAACATGTACATGAAAATGGCAAATAAAATTTAAATATATATTTTGAAAGGATAAATAGTATTTAATAAATATTAAATAGTATTTAGGAATGTATTAATGCCACATCTATATATGGAATATCTTTGCTTAAGAAATATACGTGGAAATATATTTCTATCGCTATCTTTTTTTTTTTGGTTATTTATTTATTTACTTTTTTTTTTGCTTTAGGATATATTCTTTTGTGGATAAATATCATAAAAAAGTTGGTTAATTTTTTCACTGACCAACTTATCCATATTCTTACGCTTTTCAAGATGGATAAATTATTTTTTTTATAAGTAGTATTTATCCATCAAATGAAAAAAAATCTTATCCACCAAGAAGGTGGCTAAGTCATTTTTTCATCAATCAAAAAATAACCTATTTAATTCATTCTTAATATATCCTTAACCTAATAATAATAATAATATAATATATTATTATATATAATAATATATTATATTATACTATATTATTATATATAATAATATAATATAATATATTACTATATACTATATTATTATAATATATTATAATAATAATATAATGATATAATATAATATAATATAATATATTATATTATTATATATAATAAAAGGTACTATAAGAAATATGGATAAATCTTAGTGATTTATCTAGGAAACTAGTAATGCAAAAAACACAGATAATAAATTTTTGAGTCATTTTCTAATGCATAAAAGAACATGAATAAATTATTTTTCTATCTAAATATTATTTAAAAAATATTTATTTAAAAAAATATAAATTTTTAATTAAATCTTTTATCCTCAAAAGAACATGTCCTTAAGATTAGACATGATTACGACTATCAATTGAGTGGACCCACACTCTTGAGCCTTCTTCCATGCTTTGATTCACTAAATAATAGCTCCCGAGCCTTTCCCTAACATAATATTTCACAAGTTCGATGCCGTTTGATCATGATCAAACCGACAAATTATATATATGTCAAATTTTCACCATTGAACCAAGGTTGTTGGAAAAATCTCATGATCTTTAATCATGAATAAATTTAGAAACAAGCTACAAAGCCTTCTTCATAAATATTTTTTATATTAAAAATTTTTTAAAATAATAAATAGCATTTTTTTCTTCATCGAATATTTAAAGCATGGTCATAGATAGCACAAATGTTTATGTTAAAGCTGTCTCAATTGTAAAGCCCTCCTTTTATCATGTTTATAAATAGTATATCGACCATGTGTATGTGAATTTTTTTTAAAAATGTTAGAATTTGATGTCTCGAGATTTGATCCACATTGAGCTCATAGTGAAGTCGATGATGAAAAATGGAGTCCAACGAGCTCAAGACCATCCTAAATGGAGTTCGGACGGAGAAGATACACACGATTGAAGCTGGCATGAAATTCAGAGCAGTAGAAGACCGGCAGCGGCGCGACCGCGGCCCAACGTGCAGTGCATGGCTCAGGCCCACGCGAGCCCGCACCTAGGAGCCTATAGCCCAATCCACCGTGGATCGGATGGTGTACAGAAAGGTCTGTGGACCGAGGGGGTATTTTTCTTCGATTTCTCGTGGTCCACCATGGATCGTGAGACATTTCACGCGCATTTCTCGCGATCTATGGGATTGTTTCGTAGACCATCGCTATCGGATGGCTCTGAGAGCTATCGGTCACAATTCGATGGCTCAGGAGAGTTTTTTTAGCTTCATTAGGAGTTCTTAACCTAATCTAATTGTGTTTTAAGCCTTTAAAAGGCCTGATCACGCAACAGAGAAGGTTGTGGACATGGTTTCATCAATGAAAAACCCTGATGCGAGAACAGTGGGTGTGCGGCTCGATTTTGATGATAGTGAACCATATAAAGAGAGAGAGATGTGTGATGCTGAGAGGAGGAGCAGAGAGGCTCCTGGACAGCGAACATCGGTCGCTTCAGAGGTTCAGGGAGGTATTCCTAAAGAGAGCTTTTGAGAAAGAGAACTTCCTGTGAAGAAGAAATTGGGTGTACGAAGGTTGAGAATGAGATCTTCTCTCGTAATATTTTTTTTTTCTCATAGTGAAGTTTGCATGCCCCATGGAGGCGAGCTTTTTTTTACAGATCCATGTATTTGATTATTTTTTATTTTATTTATTTTTTCTTGCTGCATCGTGCGGTATCAAAAAAATCTTGGGAGGTGGTGTCCTGGCTAGACATCTATTCAACAAGAAACATATTTAATACATATAAATATAAATGTGATATCTCGACATAATCATGGCTCTTTGCTATATTTATAAATAGTATATCCACTACATACATATAAAAATACATTCTTGAAAATGTATTGAATAAATGGTTGTTTAATTTCATATAGATATGGCTTCAATAATATAAATGCAAATGTGACATCATGAGAATAATTATGGCCCTTTGTCTCTCTTATATTTTCATAAATTTCTCTTTCTTTTCACTCTCCTTTCCTCCTTCAGTTGATCGCCCATAAATTTTAATATAAGAAAAATATATTTTTTTTAATTTCTAATCTATAAATTCTCTTACAAGCTATCGGTTAGGAGACCAGTTGATTCTTGATAGGAATCTCATAAAGCTACCTTTTATTATTGCTTCTTTTGCAAGAGATGAGAATGCAGCCACCAAAGATATCTTCTTGATTAAGTCCCGCATACTGATGTATCTCTATTTCTTTTGGAGTTCAAAAATGCCGCTGCCACATTGGAGGTAGTGATGATCCAATAAAAGAAGGTTCTTTCGATGAGTAGCATCATTAGCTTGGCCATTGAGAGAGTTAGAGGGTGCAAGAGAAGAGGATCGAAGGAGAAGAGATGAAGGTATTTAAAAATAATTTAAAAAATAAAAACAAATGAATGATTTAGGAGGGGGCTTCATGGAATTTGGACCATTATATATTCACAAGTTATGTTCAAATTTAGTAATATGCACCGTTAGAGTTTGATGTTTTTTTAATGTATTATTTTTTAAAAATATGATTAATAAAAAAATAATATTTGTGGCTGGTATATTTTTTAAATCAGAAAAAAAAATCCTGCGCGGATGATATGCTAGTTCCTTATGAAATTAGGAGCCGTATCACTCTTCTAAAAATCTAGTATTGTAGACTTGTATCGCCCATGCAATGCATTTGTAGCAGGGAAAGCGACATGAAATGAGGTTTCAACGCTCAAATGAATTCCTGCATCTAATAAACCGCAACACTTCCCAATATTCCCACTTAAAAACGGTAACAATTAGCCGCCTGCAGGATGGTAGACTGTGAAGTAGTATATCTATCAAATTTACACCAAACAATATAACCGATGAAAATTATAACTATTAATCAAATGCTCCACCCTCTTTATACGGACAGAAAATAACATCAAGAAATACAACTCTTTTTTTTAGGCTTATATCTCAGATCTACTGGATTAAATTGAATTTTTTTAAATAATTTTTAAATTATAAAAAATTAAAATTTAATTTTTAAATTATTTGAACTGATTTAATGTTGCCATCAAATACAATTTCAATAATTTTTTCTCATCAAAAATTTGATGCGACAATCTTTGATGCTAATGTAAAGTATTCTTTACTTTCGTGGCTCAATACTGACGTAATTTAAGATATTTTTAAAAAATTATTTCTGATACGGAAGAAATCTCTAATTTTAAAAACATCCTCATCTCCTCCGTCTTCTTCCCCGATTCTTCTAAATCCCAACAAATGTTTTCTCCATCTAACTCTCCTCTTCCCATCACTTTCTCTCCGATTCCAGGAACAAGTTTGGCGATAGCCTCCACGTGGTGCGTGAACAACCACAAGACCCGGACCCTCCCCTTGACCCACATTCGGGAATCCACCTCCATGGTGCCCCCGGCACCTCCTCCTATCTTTGAGTGGTGAGTGGTTGTGGGCTGGAATTTTTTTTTTATTCTACTGGTAGTGTCAGGTTATGTCTATCATTGATCTCTATGAATGGCCTTGGGGAGGACCATTTTTGTCTGTTTGAACGCTCATTTCGTCGGACCCCGAGTGTCGACGTGTTCAATGTGGTCGTCCTCCTTACAAGAGGGAAAGAGTCGACGGTAAAGCTAGTGGCCATGTGCTGGGTGCGGCTACTATTGATCTGGCCAGCGGATCGATGAACATGAAGTTGACGGTGCCATTGGCAGCGGAGAAGCCTGGTAACCAAACATCATCCATTTGGATTTTGGGGTCTCAGGGTCAAGACGAGGAAGACCGCCGTCAGTGCCACCACTATGAGGATTAGAAACACCGTCGCCACCGTGCCTTGTTGGTCTTAGTGGTTCTAGAGGAGTATAGAAGCATCATTGTGTCATTCTGACTCACCATCTCCCACTGGCACCTAAGATCATGCTCCATCACTATCAATTCCTCGATCATGTAGTGGATGCGGACATTATCGCTGGTGACCCAGTAGTCCTCGAAGAGGAAAAGCTAGGAAAATCATAGTTGTGGGAGAGTTTGCCGACAAAGGGATGGGCGGCAAAAGTGAGGATTGTCAGGAAGCAGCTTAAAGAGCTCCCCTTTAGCTCGCCGCTTTGAAGCCCACTGTCTTCTTTTGCCATCCGTAACACCATCGTTCGCTCAAAAAAAAGTCTAGCTCATCGGAGATTTAGGTGGGTTTTAGTTGAAGTATTGTTTAATTTGTCACAGGAGAGTTTGTCGACAAGAGGATGGGCGGCAAGAGCAGATCGGAGTTGGAGATTTGCTTGGAGATTTCTTGTGGGGTGTTTAGGAGGTTGGTGGTGGTGAGGATGGCAACGAGGGACATGACGGCAAGAAAGATGATGGGTAGTGGATAGAGTTAGGGGAGAGAAGGAGGACGGCCTAGCCCTGGCAGACAGAGAGGTGGGAGGAAAGAATGTTTTCTTAAAAAAGATGATGGTGTATTTTTTTTATTTTTAATTATTTTTAAATATTTTAAATTATGTCAGCATAAGTTAAGCCATTCGAGTAAAAAGGTACCATACGGGAGCATTGGAGGTTGCCGCATTGGATTTTTAATGAAAAAAATTATCGAACCATATCTGAGGATAATATTAAAATAATTTAAATAATTAAAAAATTAAATTTTAATTTTTTATAATTTAAAAATTATTTTAAAAAAAATTGATATAGTTTAGAGATTGAAAATATAATTTATCCAAAAAAAAAAAGGCTTTGTATCTTAGATAGATCCATAAAATAATTTTTTTTAAAAATTTGGAAAGTAAACAAAATTGAAGGCAAACAAAATTTTTCTAGGACATTTTTAGGTTTTTTTTTAAAAAAAATAAAAACAACCTCATGGGCTGCTAAATATTGTTAACTCCATTGGATTTGTAGATTTTTTTTTTTTTCGGTACAGAAAAGGGGTTGGGGGATCATAAGAAACAAGGGAAGCTAGAATCGTTACAAACCTTTTGTCCGAAAAAGTTGCCTGTCAAGTTTTTCTATCTCCGTATTGTGGGATAGACATCGGGAGCATCGAGCCCGAAAGTTCCATACCGGATATATTCAAGAGAGCCTACTGTTTATTAGTATGAGTTTCTCCTTTCCCACGTGAGGCACCTTTTACGGGACAAAATCGTGAGGGGCGGATGATACCGGGTCAGAAGTCCGGACTCCGCTCCGAAGCGGACAATACCTCACGATTGGGTGGAGGAGATGGTTCCGTACTAAGGGCAATAGATCTCAACAGATGGCGCCGTCCGTGGGAATCCGTCCCCTACCTGCAGCAGTACGCTCCCTTGCTGGGGGGGCTGTTGTGGGATGGGCATGGAGGGTATCGAGCCCGAAAGTCCCATACCGGATACATTCAAAAGAGCCTACTGCTTATTAGTATGAGTTCCCCCTCTCCCACGTGAGGCATCTTTTGCAGGACAAAACCGTGAGGGGCGGGTAATACCGGGTCAGAGGCCCGGACCCCGCTCCGAAGCGGACAATACCTCACGATTGGGTGGAGGAGATGGTTCCGTACTAAGGGCAGTAGATCTCAACAGATGGCGCCGTCTGTGGAAACTCATCCCCTACCTGTAGCAGTACGCTCCCTTGCTGGGAGGGCTGTTGTGGGATGGGCATCGGGGGCATCGAGTCCGAAAATTCCATACCGGATATATTCAAGAGAGCCTACTGCTTATTAGTATGAGTTCTCCCTCTCCCACGTGAGACGCATTTTGCGGGGCAAAACCGTGAGGGGCGGGTGATACTGGGTCAGAGACCCGGGTCCCGCTCCGAAGCGGACAATACCTCATGATTGGATGGAGGAGATGGTTCCATACTAAAGACAGTAGATCTCAACACTCCGTATTACTCGTACATTGGCGTCACAGTAAACAGTTTAATTAATTATCATCATTTAGAGAACTTCTTTCACCTTACTGATGTGGAAGCCATTTTGGTGAAGGGTCAAAACTGTTATTAGTGAACGAAGAATTCTCCGCTCTTTCGTCCAGCTTCAACTTACTGTACTTGTCAGATGGTGAGGTAATTTCAATCCTCCAATTGATCCAAGACACTAAAAAAAAAAAAAAAAGGGAACAAAGTTTTGAGACGATGACAACCTCCAAATATAACGGGCTAAACAGGGGAACTACTGCAATCAATTACCCAGAAAGCAGCTGAAAATTTTGGATAAAAAAGTGACATCTATGTCAGGCCAGATGCCAAGTGTGAATTTTCACTTGACATGCCAAAGAATTTTTATTGACAAATTTATGGTTCATAGGTAATAAAGTTGATGATGTCATATTTGAACCGGCAAATCAAAGTCTGAGTGCATGGCATGCTTCATTCTAGTGGTCAAGAAAGATGTTTAACCAAATTTTAACAGGCTGAATATGATAACCTATGTGCAACAAGAATCATGAGATTAAGATCAAAGGAGATCATGTCAGAAGAAAAAATGATGGACAAGTTAGAGTTGATGCGATGTAATCAAAATATATTTTCCAATATGGCAGAAGATAACTAATTCGATATCAATAGTTAACTAGGTATATAAAAATATATTAGTGTTGGTGTGAGATATCGGTTGACGTCGAAAATGGTGGAGACGGCTGAGATCGATACACCCGAGGGGAACCTACAAGAAAAAATCTCGATCGGAGGTGACTCCAGTGAAAATCCTTCAATGCTCAAGTCAGTATCTCGTTTAACAAAGAGAGGAGCATGAGAGGCAGAGTAATGTCTTACCTTAGGATCTCCTTTTTCGCCTTCTCTTATAGCTGAAGCCTGGAGGTTGTTAGGTTCCGATTCGTAGGCTGCCAGGTTAGACTTCCTGCCGTCTGTCCGCCATTCTGGTTGTTAGTCGTGGGTGTTTGCTTTGATGCATGGCTACGTCCTAGCGGCCTGTCAGGGTATTCTGTCCGCCACGTTTCGGAGGTTTGTTGGGATTCCGTTAGGAGGTCCTGCTCACCACGTTCTGAGAGTCTGTTGGAATCCTGTCAGGTCGCGTGCGGGTGGGTGATTCAAGTGATCTGCACGCCTGGGTCATAGAGATGAGTCCGAGGTCATGTTGGTGGTGTCAGGTGAGCCATTAGGAGCAGTCTGTAGATAGTTCTCCAGAAAGGAGGACACAAGGTGCGGGATTTGATTGGCATCGAGGACTGCTCAGCAAGAAACTTCAGCTCAAGAAGGGATGCTTCGTTGGCCTGTCCTTTGGTGGACATCCTTAGGAGTCAAATTATAGCAGATCGGGTGCCTGGGAGCCTACTATGACTCTGGAGAGAATCCATCAAGCTCTGCCGATAGGTCCTCAGTATCTGCCTCCTCCCTGACCTGGCCATCTAGGAGTCAGACATGGGCATAGAGGCCGACCATGAGCCAGGCCTGATTCTACGCTCTCCGAAATTAGGCCTAGCCATTCTAGGCCTTGGGACTCTTTACATTCGTGGGCTGTATGGATTTTCCGTCAACACATACCCTCTACTCTTGAATCCGAGCTCTGATCGGGCAGTGGGAGTATTGCTTATCCTTGGCACCAAAGATGTAGAGAGTCCGAGGCAGGGGTGCATAAGGTTGCAGGGGCTGATATGCGGAATTTTGGTAGGCAGCTACGGCTAAACTATGGAGCTTCAATTTTAAATTTCGAAGGATATATTCTTAGGCCGGGTGCATTAATTTTGTGCGACTGACAGTAGGAAGCCGATTGATGGGGAGAAGCCACATGTAGACTTTATGTTCGAGGGCTATGATTCGTGATCTTCTGGATCCATCTTTTCTCAGCTATAAAAAGGGGTGCTAGCTTTTCTTCCTTTGTATGCTATCTAGCGGTGTTTCTTTTCTTTTCGGCACTTTTCGATTCACCATTGCATCGAGTTCGCTCCGCTAAGGGTTTTTTCTTTTGATGGTATTCCTAAGGGCTGCATAGGAGTCGCTCTCATTGTTTCCTCCTTTCCTTCAGGTAGGTCTTCTTTAGCTACCCTCTTTCGCCTCTCTGGTCGAGAATATTTAGACCTTTTTTGCTCCCTTAGGTTTTGTCCTTCTTAATTTTATTGATGGCGGGGTCCATTGGTTCGGTCGAAGAATGGTCCACGTCTTCAGGAGCAGTTCTTGAGAATCCTGCCAAAAAATACGAGGGTTCCAAAGTCAATTTGGCTTTCGGGTCTGGTGATTTTGTTTCTATGCTAGGGCTGGAAGATCTGAATCAAATTCGGACCTCGTATAGAGTTCCATCGGAGTTCGATCTAGAGCTTCCTGAAATTATGGGTAGGGCAAACAATCCACCACCCATTCGATTGACTGTGTACGAGGAGGCATTTAATGCCAACTTTCGACTTCCTATCTTTTCCTTCATCCTTGACCTCTTTCGCTTTTACCGTATCTCCTTCTGCACCCTTGTTCCAAATTCTTTTCGCTTTATCATTAGGTTCTTGGTTGCTTGTGCTATGGCAAATGCGCGACCTTCTGTCTCCCTTTTTCGAGCTTTCTTCACCATCAAGAGGCACCCACATGTCAGAGACTGATGGTACCTTTCGACTCAGAGAGGCATTTCTCCTTTGATTAAAGGCACCCCAATCTCTGTTCATGCGTGGAAAGAGCATTTTCTTTTTATTTCTCGACCATCGCTCGATAGTTGGAGCTTGTCAAACTGGGGTCGATCAGGAGACTCGGTCAGCAATATTCCAAGATTAGAGATCAAGGAAGAAGACTACCTTAAAATTCTCAGGGACTTCAAGGTCCCCCCTTTAGGGAAGCTGCTATCCGAGGAGGCCCTGGTTAACACAGGACTTAGTTCGATCATCCTGAGGGTGAGTAGAAAATAGTGGCCTTTTCTTCATCTTCTTCTCGTACTTCTAATTTTTGCCATATTATTGTAGACATAGAGCCCGATGTCTTAGCAAGGCTGAAGAAGAATGCTCCCAAAAGAAGGATAGCTTCGGCCACTGAGGGTCCCTCGAAGAAAGCGAGGGCCATTGAATCCAATCAACAAGGGGCACCTACAGGGCAACTTATTATAGCTAAAGATGCCATTGAGGGTGTGACTCTTGATTGATCGAGTGCGTCTTGTCTGGATAAGGTTCCTATGACCTTCCCTCCAAGTTTTCCTCGTGTGGCACCTTCCTCCCTTGCATAGGGAGAGAAGAGACCTCCATCTCCGATGATCGGGCTCGTCGCACTAGCCTCCACGGAAGGACCGACCAATGGTAGGGTCCTATCGTCCAGTGTTTCTGAGGGTACTGCTTTCGATGATTGGAAGTTTGTTAGGCGTTTGATGGAAGGAATACTTATTCTTTTAGAGGAAGGGAGGTTTAGAAGATAAAGCTTTGTCAGTCTATGGAAGCGTGCCGTGACCTCCCTTCGTGACCTCCGTCCATGAGGTACTGCGATGATGCTTTAGTTTTCTGATTCTTCTCTCCTCCTCTTTCTTACATAGTTTCTGGACAAATGTTTCACCTTCTTATCGAACTGTCAAATCGTGCGGGCAAAACAAAACAAGTTCGCACCCGGACGGAGGTGGTGGAGGCAAAAGTTGGGTGCCTAAAGGAGTCATTGGATAGATCAAACTCTGCTCTCACTCTTAAAGAAGAGGAGCTACAAAAAGCCGAATCTCGAGCCATCGAGGTAGAGAAAAAGGTGAGAGTTGCTACAAAGGCCCTGAGAAAGGCAGAGACCTCCGAGCAAGAGTTGCGGTGGGAGATGGCTTTGAGAGTAATTGAGGTCGAGAAGAAGGCTGATGAGTGCATCGTGGAAGCTAGACATTTGGCTGTAGAAGCATTTAATACCTCCGACGAACTCAAGGATATGAAGGTTGTCTTCAGACAAACATCCTTTAATGTCAGTTGAGAGGTGGGATTTGAAGAATGTTGATGTTTGGTCACTGCTCAACTGCTCGTGGTGGATCTTTTCTTTTTGGATGGGGATGAGGAAGGGGTTGCACAAGAGCCCGTTCCTCCTGAACTCGAGATTGCGCGAGGACGGCTGAGAGGGGAACAAACGGTCATCGAGGTTTCCTCATCTCCAACCATTGACATCACCACCCTGATGTCGACTTCTCTAGTGACGGCACCTGCAAACCTATCGGAAGCTGCTCTGAGTTTGGTAGCCCCTTCCAGCGAGGTTGGCAGCTAGAATCCCTTGTAAATTTGCTTTGCCTTTTTTGGTTTCTTATGTAAAGAAAACTTTCATTAATGAAATGAGCTCTTGCTCTTTTTTAAAATCATACCGCTCTTTGCATATTCATCTAGTCTCGACAAGTCACCGACAGCTTTCCCATCCTTGATGTCGAGCCCTCACCGGCACCTATTGCGGTGCCATTCAGGGCCCGCAGCGACGAACTGGAGAGGAAGGTAAGAACATGGAGAAAAAGGACTTTGAGTTGGAAGAGGAAGCTTATTGAAGTTAGAAAGATGCTCAGGGAGGCTTCAGTGGAGGTCGAGTATCGCCAAGCGGCTATTTGGCCAAGGGACAAGACTCACATCGAGGAAAGGAACAAATTGACTGTCGAGTGCAAGAGATTATCGAAGATCGTCGAGGAGACAAGATGGGATGCAGCCACTAGGGTTCTCCGACATAGTCGTCAGCTTCAATGGGCTTGGGAGAGGATTTTGACATGGGAGTCACCGAAAGTGGTCAGAGAGGATAAGTGAAAATCAGCAGTATGTGTCGTGTAGCTCAAATGCGAGTTGCATGATGCCAGAGAGAAGATCTTGAGCCTTGAGTGAACCTCGAAGAGAGTTGAGCCCGATACTTAGGTGGGGTCCGATAATACAGTGGCTCCGATATTCATGCCGCAGGAAAGTCGTCCTGCGATGATAGGATCTTTGGCCATAACTGGACCTAGGCTGAGGGCTGGTCATCAGCAAATTTTAGTCGAGCCCTCATGGAGGAAAAATTTGCTTGTTTCGATGAGACCTTGGACTGGCAGAGAGCTCGGTGATTCTTCTTCTGGAGGTTCTGACAATGGGATCCGGTGCATGTTCAATTATGGCTTCGAGGCTGGCTTCGTGAGGTATTGGAATCGAGTCAGGATGTTATTCCCTAAGCTCGACCTCTCTGACTTTCCAAGAGATAGCCCTTAGCTTGCGGCATCCTGCAGTCTATCAAGCGAGGTGACGACCTGAGAGGTCATCTCAGAATAATTTTGATGAATAATCAGGATAGAGTCGGTCCTCCCATAGTCATTTGCATGCTCTTTTCCTTTTTGTATGGTGATTGTATCGATACCAAGCTTTTGCACTTGAGCAACTTCAAGGGAACGGTCCTCGACAATTGAGCGGTCTTCAGGATTCCTCTGGATCATGGTCCCATGCAATCATTATGGATAACCTGGTGCTTTTGGGAAATGGTACTTCAAAAGTCTTTGAGAAGTGACGGACCCCTTAATTATCGCTTCAGGTATCAGATACGGTGGCTGTCGCTCCCCCAAACGAAATTGGATTGAGGAAACTCCTCACGCTAATGAATAGCCTCTATGTGATGATGGCTAAATCCACGAAGAGTTGCTCTGAATTAACTTTTTTTAGGACTATAAAGGATGTGCTGCCTATCGCTCGATGGATCGTTAAGGCTTTTTTGATGATTAGGTTCTCGAGAATCGAAGTCTATATAAAGAAATCGATGGCTTTCAGGCATTATTATCCATGCCTTTCTGAAGCATTTGTGATCATTCGTTGTCTTAACCACAATAAGGCCCTCCAAAAGAGAAGTGAAGCTGACCGCTCAAGAGAAGCGGCTTACAGTGAGGAGGGGGGTTGCCTTGCTCGAAAGGGCAAAAAAAAAGAGGATCGAAACAATCCTTCAAAGTCGGCTCTGGTACATCATCTCCTGCTCCCACCCCCCAGCCCTGTCAGATGCAACCCGAACAAGCTCCGACCAGGAGGGGGCGACTGCAGCCTATAGGAGGGGTTCGCACCCCGGGCAACTTCTTGTGGATTTCGATGGCCATTCGAGATCAATGTGTCGAGAAATTTTGAACCTCGACTGCATTTGAGGAGGAGGTCACTAATGTTGCCGCCACTATTTTTATCCAGGGCCTTCAGAATTGTAAAATCCGACTTTGAAAGATGATGCCGCAGTTAGACCTTCATTATCTCCAGTCGGGCAACAGCGATGAGGAGTTGTTTGACTCCTCTTCTTCTGACGAGGAGTGAATCCTCGATTTTGTACTTGCCTTCTTCCTTCCCTCCTCTTTCTTCTTTCTTTTTTTCTTTCTTTTTTTTTACTATAAGAACCATCGTCTTTAATAAGAAAGACATGTTTATTTTGAATGCGTATGCCTTATATATGTCTGTGTCTGAATTTATGCTCTTGGTCGATGGAACATCATTCGACATAGGGTCAAACCTGACCTAGCGAGGCCAATTAAGAGTCAGGCTATCGATAATTGTCAATAATTGAGACTAACCCAAGGTCATACCGAATAGAGGTCATCTAGCATAGGGTCGATCAAAAATCATCAGGCTGACGTTGGTCGCCACCTTTATGCTGACTAGTTGAGGTCTCACCAACCATTCATGACACAGCCCTCAGCACATAGTTCAACATAGCCAAATGAGGATGCGTGGAAAGTCTCTCAAACGGTTTCACCCCAGGTGACTAACTCACCGTTGGCCTGCGAAAGGATTTTTCTCCAGTCGAACAAGTGAGCTCGTGGGTCAATTGAGGAAGGCTTTGGAACTCGGCTAACAATGTTCTGACTGTTCAATGAGTCAAATTTTGATTATGTGACAGCTGTATAATTATCAGTTGGAAGTAGCCGATGATAAGTCGAGAGTAATATGGAGCCATAGCATGCCATGCCTTCACCTCAGCATATCGTGACTCCAGGTGAAACTTCCTCGATATATGCCCCCTTGTTCTAGGGTCTGAGCTTGGGTCAGGCGGAGGGAGTAGTCCCACTTTGTACTAACAAGGAATGCGAAAGGATGGTGTATTCGTAGCGCATGCGTGTGATTTCTGTGATGCATCTGTGCTTTTGTGCCCATATTAAATATGACTTGCTGGTGCAGTCTGATAGAGGAAAATGAAGTGATGCAACTTTTCCATTGGTGCCCAAATTAAATGCACACCAGGCAGGGGCAGTGCCCATGGCCAATCTCTGTTTGATATTTATTGGGCGCAATTAGGACCTGCTCCTCTTTTTATAGAGGAACCTTCTTCCTACTCCGTCTTCCAACTCGCCATACCCCATCCCAGATCCATCCTCTGATTCTGGGCGAAAGTTCACCTTCTAGTAGCCATATCGTGGTGGAACAGCCTCTTCAAAGAAAATAAAAGCTGTGTTTTTGATCGGGGCTGTCGAGGCTCACTGTGTGGGTTTCAACTTGTCTTGGGAGGTTTTGAAAATAGCCATCCTACTTCACGACAGTAAGGATCCATTATCTCGGAGGTTCCCTCAGCTGCAATACCTGGAATGGGTGTGGCTTCGGCCATATCCTTTGGTGAGGGCTCCATGGAGGCTGTGCTTCTGAGAGGGATGGACACTGCACCGCGTGTCCGATTGCAGTAGAAGCCATGGCCTTCACCACCGAGAGGCAGCCTCTACGTGGCTCTCAGTGAACTGTTGAGATGATTCGGATGCATCCTCCATCCATCAGAGCTGACTTTCCATCGAATTTCCAACAAGATTTGGATTTCATGTCAGGGCGGTGGAGGATAGCGATTGTATTAAACTTCTGGGCGTGAAAGAACCTCTTTCTTCCTCTCGAGCCTCTGCTGGATGACCGACCTATCCCTCATGCTCCTATCATGATAGAGACGGTAGGCAGCCAGCATCCTTCAGCAGGAGACTGCGAGGATCTCATCCGGGGAGCGACAAGGGCCTCCCCTTGAAATCTGGGGCTGTGGTTTCTTCTAAGACAAAAGCTCGAGATGCCGAGGTCAAGTTGGGGAAAGAGCCTTCCAGACCAACTCCGGTGATTGATGGATTTTGAATCCAGAGAAAGACTCCCATGATCTCTGAATCGTCTGTATTCGAGTATGGGAGACTTTCCTTGGGCAAAGCTTTGTGCTCATTCCATCATGTATCATTGCTTCATTATCATCTATGTAATGCTTGATGTGTTGTCTTTGTGATAACTTCATCTTCGATTGAAAAAACAAATTTTTCCTTATGTATGCTTTGGTGTGCTCGATCGACTAAGGATTGTTAGTTCAAGTAAGGCCCATAGGTTAGGCATCTATAATCTACGTTAAGGGCTGGTCACAGGGCACATCAGTCAATGGCCATCTTGCATTGAGATCGATGATCGATCACACCGACTGGAAGCCAAACAAAGGATCCTTCGATGTTGGACCGATCAAAGGCCATTGATTGTTAAAACCGATCAAAGATTTTTTTCAAATGTTGGGCCAATCAAAGGCCAAGCCGATCAAAGATCGTTGATTGTTAAAGTCGATCAAAAGCTCCTTCAAATGTTGGGCTGATCAAAGGTCAGACTGATCAAAGACCGTTGATTGTTAAAGATGATCAAAGGCTCTTTCAAATGTTGGGCCGATCCAAGGCTATTGATTGTTAAAGCTAATCAAAGACTCCTTCAAATATTGAGTCGATGAAAGACCAGGTTGATCAAAAATCATTGATTGTTAAAGCCGATCAAAGACTCCTTCAAACATCGGGGCGATCAAAGATCGGACCGATCAAAGATCAGACCGATCAAAGATCGTTGATTGTTAAAACTGATCAAAGACTCCTTCAAACATTGGGCTGATCAAAAGCTCCTTCAAACACTAGACCAATCAGAGGTCGGGCCAATCAAAGGCCATTGATGACAAGTAGATGAAAACAAAAGGGGAAGGTAAATAGTAAGAAGAGTTCTATTAACAATAGTAGAGTAGCATGGTACATTACTGATAGTATATTCAAAATTTTTTTGAATTCCATGGCTGGGGAAGTAGAGCTCCATTCAGCTGCTTCAGGTAGTAGGTTTTCGACTTGACAATTTCATCTATTTGGTAGGAACCTTCCCAGTTTGACGCTAGCTTGCCCCACTCGCCTAGCTGAAAAACTTTTGCTCTGCATAAGACCAGATCACCAACCCTGAAGCACTTGCTTTTGATCTGAGAGTTATAATACCGGGCCATCCGATGTTGATAAGCAGCCATTCTGGCGTGAGTTTTTTCTCGAGCTTTTTCTAATAAATCCAAGTCTGCATGGAGTCTTTCCACATTAGTCTACTTGTCATAATTCTCGACTCACATTGATGAAACTCTGACCTCAACGAGGACCACTGCTTCAACCCCAAAGGCAAGGCGAAAAGGGATTTCCCTAGTTGGGATCCTGGGTGTCGTCCGATATGCTCAGAAAATATGGTAGAGTTTATCGGCCCATGCTCCTTTTGCTCTGTTCAGCTTTCATTTCAGACCCTGCAGTATGGTCCGATTGGTTACCTCTGCTTCTTCATTCGTCTGAGGGTATGCCACAGAGGTAAAATGATGCGAGATCTCATATTTCTCACAGAGTTGATCCAGCTTGGATCCCACGAACTGGTGCCCATTATTAATTATTAATACTCGAGAGAGCCTAAAATGGCATATTATGCTCTTCCAAACAAAATCTATAACTTTTGTCTCAGTGATGTAGGCCAACGGTTCTATCTCTACCCACTTGATGAAGTAGTCTACCACAACAAGTAAAAATTTTCTCTGAACTGATGCTGGGGAAAAAGATCAAGGATGTCCATTCCCCACTGTACAATAGCCAAGATGCACATATGGGGATGATCGGGACAGTCGATAAATATTGTATATTGGAATATCATTGGCATCAATCACATCGCACAACTAGGCTCTGGGCATCCCGCTGCATAACCGGCCAGTAATAACCTTATCAAAAAAACTTGTAAGCCAACATCCTCTTTCCAACATACTTCCACATGCACCTTCGTGCACCTCTTTTAGAGCATATTCAGCCTCTATCGATCGTAGACATTTTAAAAGTGACAAAAAAAATGATCTCTTGTAGAGTTTTCTCTCATGAAGCAGCTATCGGGGCGACTGGTACCTTATTTTTCAAGCTTTCTTCTGATCGGCTGGTAAAGTCCTGTCTTTGAGATAGCTGATTAGAGGGTCCATCTAGTAGGACTCTTCTTCCACCTGCATCACCATCGCAGGCTTCTCTATGCATGGCCTGTTCAGTACCTCAAAAAAAGCATCTCGCGACAACTCCAACGGCACTAACGTTGTCAATTTAGACAATAGATCTGCACGAGAGTTTTTCGATCTGAGAATCTGCTAAATCTTGAAGTCTACAAATTGAAAGATCAAATCTCTAATCTTCTGAAGGTATTTCATCATATTCTCTTCGCGAGCTTCAAATTGACCTTGGATGTGGCTGACAACTAATTAAGAATCACTGCAGACTTTCGACCTCGAATCCCCAACTCCCTGGCGATCCTGAGACCAATAGCTAGAGCTTCATATTCTGCCTCATTGTTGGTTGCTGCGAACTCGAAGCAAAGGGCGTATTTGATGACTATCCCATCCGGGCCTGAGAGAATCAACCCCACTCCCAATCTCGCAGAGCTGGATGGCCCATCGACATACAGCTCCCAGGCACCCGAGCCGAACCCAGGTTGGCCCTTTCAAGTCTATTCTCGGGATTCGACTTCTTCGATCGCTTCGAGCTCATTTGGGATGGTGCATTCCATTACGAAGTCGGCTAAAATCTGAGCCTTGATCGAGGATTAGGGTCGAAATTGAATATCAAACTCGGAGAGTTCTATTGCCCATTTGGTGAGTCATCCTAATGCGTCAGGGCAGTGGAAGATGCTCCTCAAAGGTTGGTTTATCAAGAGTATGATTGAATGGGCTTTGAAGTGTGGGCTGAGCTTCCGAGTAGTGATAAGGAGGGCATAGGCCAGCTTCTCGAGCCTTAAGTATCGGGTCTTTGCATCCCTCAAAGTCTGGCTGACATAATATATCGGCCTTTGGACCTTATTCCACTTTTAATCCAGTACTGCACTCATCGTTGTAGAAGAGACGGATAAATACAAAAATAATTTTTCATCCGGATCAGGCTTACTGAGCAATAGAGTGGAACTGAGGTAATTCTTTAAGTCAGCAAAGGTGCTCTGATACTCGTCCGTCCATTGAAAGTCTCGTCCGTCCATGGAAAGTCCTTCGATCATCTCAGTATCTAGTAGAAGGGTAGGCAGTGTTCAGCGGACCTTGAAATGAAATGATTCAAGGCAGCAATCCTCTTTGCTAGACTTTGTACCTCCTTAACTATTCTTGGAGGAGCCATCTCTTGCACAGCTCTAATTTTTTTTGGGTTAGCTTCAATTCCTCGATTGAAAACTATAAATTTGAGGAACTTGCTAGCAGTTATCCCAAAAGCACACTTTGTAGAATTGAGTTTCATCGGTACTTTTGGATGGTGATAAAGGTCTCTCTAAGATCTTCAATGTGGGCTCCAAAGGACTTACTTTTGACAAGCATGTCAACCACATACACTTCCATATTTTACCCAATTTGGTTTTTGAATATTTTATTTATGAGGCGCTGATAAGTCGCACATGCGTTCTTTAGACCAAAGGGCATAAGTCTGTAACAGAAAAGTCCCATGTCAGTAATGAAAGTTGTTTTTTCTTTATCCTTCGATATCATCTGGATTTGATTATAATCGGAGAAGGAGTCCATGAAGGTGAGAAGCTCATGCCCTGACGTGGCATCGACCAGCTGATCAATTCTCGATAAGGGATAGCTATCTTTCAGACAGACCTTGTTTAGATTGACAAAATCAATAAAAATATGCTACTTTTCATTCGTTTTCTTTATCAAGACCACGTTTGCGATCCACTAGGGATAAGTCATTTCTCTGATGAAGCCCGCTTGCAGCAGATTATCCACTTCCTCAACGATCGTTCTTTGCCTCAAGGGGGCAAAATTATGCTTCTTTTGCTCGAATGGATGATGCTGTGGGTTGACATTTAGTTGGTGCACTATCACTAAAGGATCAATGCTTGGCATATCCACTGGTGTTCAGGCGAAAATATCTGCATTCTCCTACAAAAAAAAAACTAACCGAGATCTCAATACCTGGTTGAGGCTGGATCCAATCTGAATAGTGTGCTCTAGATTTTCGTCGACTAAAGGGATAGATATGAGGTCCTCGGCCAGTGTCCCATGCTTCTCAGTTAACTCGTCATGAGTATCCAGTTCTTCAATGGGGTAGGACTCGGTAGGTTCGCCTCCTCGAAGGGCGATATTATAGCAATAATGTGCCAGGTCTTGGTCCCCACATACTTTTCTGACTATCTCCACCATTGAGAATTTTATCTTCAAATAATAAGTGGATACAATGGCAAAAAAGTGTGTTGAGACCTGATCACCCAAGAATCGTATTATATGTTGAAGGCACTCGAACGATCAAAAAATCAACCAGGATGATGGATTGGCATAGGTACTGACCAACCTTTACTGTCAAGGTAATGACCTCTTCTATCGAGATAGTGGCCCCGATAAATCCAACAAGTGGAGAGTTTGTTCTCCCCAGTTGAGTAGCAGACAATCCCAATTTCATAAAAGCATTGTAAACTAAGATATCGGAGGAACTTCCGTTATCGACCAAGATGCGGCGTACATCATAGTTTTTGAGATTAAGCGTTACAACTACCGCATCATTATGCAGGAACTAGACCCCTCGAGCATTCTTCTCGATAAAGATTATGAGGTCCTCAGTCCGCGGTCTCTTCACCATCTTTCTTTCTCCACTATCGTCACCACTGCTTTGTCCCCCTACGATGGTATTTATAACACCGAGTGGAGGTCAATCCTCCTATTGTTCTACCTGTGGAGGTCACCTCGCTGGCCGAGGCAACCTCGATTGTTCGTCGTGTCGCTTCCCCCCGACATCAAATAAATTAGTCAAGGCAGCCATGCTTGATGAGATTCTCAATTTTATCACGGAGTTGGATACAGTCCTCCATATCATGGTTATGATCCCAATGGTATAAAGAATACTTGTTCGGGTCTCTTCGAGCTAGATTTATCAGCAGCTTCTTCACCTCCAGTAGCTGTCTCTTAATTTTCATAAGTACCTAAGTCTTTGGTGCATTCAGCGGAGTGTAGTTATTGTAGCTCCTCGATAGTGATAAGGCTCATCGATTCCTCCTTTGGGGGCTTATGGGCCGATGGTTCCTCAGGGACCCATTCTTTTAATGATGAAAAAGTGATCTTGAATGCCGACATACTCCCGCCTCCTTCACGGGCAATGATTCCTTGCTCTGCATCCTATCTCTGCCTCTATCCATGGGATTGGCGGGAGTCTCATCCTCTGCAAAGGCCTCTTCCAAGTGGGCATTTTTCTCCGCCCTTACCAACAGATCAGAAAAGTCCCGAGGATAAGTTTTGGTTAACGATTTTTTCAAATCATTCTTCTGCAATCCGCTCATCATCGCGGACATCACGATCGAATGATGTAGGTCGCATACCTCAAGAGTAGCTGCATTAAAGAGGCCGATAAATGATCGGAGGGTCTCCCCCACCTTTTGCTTGATGGTGTGGAAGTAGTCTGACTGTTTCTGCTGCCCGTGATTGCTAATAAAATATCCGATGATGAACTGGCTCAACTGCTTGAAGGAGTGGATCGAGCCCGACTTCAAACTTGAATATCAGCACCTAGCCGCCCCCTTCAGTGTGGAGGAGAACATCCGGCACAAAATCCCATCGGTCACTCCTTGAAGAAGCATCACCATTTTGAAACATTCTAGGTGGTCGATGGGGTCTGCTGCTCTATCATAGCTCTTGAGTTGGAAAAACTTAAAATGGCGAGGCAAAGATTCCTGCATGATCCAAGGGCCGAAAGGCAGGCTGCCGCCAAACCTGTCATACGGCGTCGGCTCCTGGGGATAGATTGCGTTGATCCGTCGATACAAATTTTGAAAATGCCAATCATCATTGGGAACCCAGCCTGTGTAGGCTCCCGACTGATGAGGAGTTTGTCGATCGAGGGTTGAGTCATGCCCCGATCGGAGACTGGGAGGTCACCGCCATCCAAATTTCGAGTGTCGGGGATGGCTTTGGTAGGTCTATCATCCCCTAGGGCCCTAAGGAACATCTTCTGATCGGTCCGATAATGGAGCCACTGCTTGTGGCGCTGGGCCCGATGGTGGCACCATTGATGGCGGGGCTGGAGCAACCTGATGAGTTGGTGGTGCCATCGATGCAGGTGTCGGGGGGGCTTGAATCGACTGGACATAGTCATCAGAGTCTGGACTTGTCAGAATAGTAAGTCGAAGTGCTCCATTGTCACCACTATCGATTGCAGGAGTGGAGGATTTTCCGCAGTTGTCGATGAAGTAGCATGGTTAATTTGGCTTTTCATCGACTGCACGGTAGCATTGGTGTGGTGGGATGATGCTCTTCTTGATGCCATGGTCACCCTACTTCGATCTATACTCCTCCAAATTGGGGAAAAAAATTACGTCCCCTACCTAGTGCACCAAATCTGTTGGTGCGAGGTATCGACCGACATCAGAAAAGGTGGAGACGATTGAGATCGATACATTCAGGAGAAACCTGCAAGAAAAAGTTCTGATCAGAGGTGGCTCTGGTGGAGATCCTCCGATGCTCAAGTCAGTATCTTATTTAACAGAGGAAGGAGCATGAGAGGTAAAGTAATGACTTACCTTAAGATCTCCTTTTTTGCCTTCTCTTATAGCTGGAGCCTAGAGGTTGTTAGGTTCCGATTTGTAGGTTGCCAGGTTAGGCCTCCTACTGCCTATTCGCCATTCAGGTTGTTAGTCATGGGTGTCTGCCATGATGCATGGCCACATCCTAGTGGCCTGTCAGGGTATCCTATCCGTCATGTTCTGAGAGTTTATTGGGATTCTACTAGGGGGTTCTGCTCACCACGTTCTAGGAGTCTGTTGGAATCTTGTCAGGTCGTGTGCGGGTGATTCAAGTGATTTGCACGCTTGGGTCATCAAGATGAGTCCGAGATCATGTTGGTCGTGTCAGGTGAGCCATCAGGGGAGGTCTGTAGGTAGTCCTCCAGAAGGAAGGACACAAGGTGTAGAATCTGATTGGCATCAAGGACTGCTCGGCAAGAAACTTCAGCTCAAAAGAGGATGCTTCGTCGGCTTACCCTTTGACGAGCATCCTTAGGAGTTAGATTACGGCAGATCGGATGCCTGGGGGCCTGCTATGACTATGAAGAGAATCCATCAAGCTCTGCCGATGGGTCCTTGGTGTCCGCCTCCTCCTCGATCGGCCATCTAGGAGTCAGGCATGGGCATGGGGGCCGACCATGAGCCGAGTCTGGTTCTACACTCTCCAAAATTAGGCCTGATCATTTTGGGCCTTGGGCCTCTTCACATCCGTGGGCAGTACGAATTTTTTCTCAACAATTAAGATACATGAATTCTCATCATCTTAATTTAATGACATAAGGTATTTTGTTATAATGCATACCTAAGAAGATAACTAATTTGATGTCTCTCACAAGAGCCCTTACAAATATCAGAGCTACTTACGTTGTGATAGGGGATTTTCAGTTAGCAATAGGCCTTCCCATGATTTTTCCTTCCTGTTTTAGATATACTAATTGCTGAAATCTAAGAGAAGTCCACGTACATCATGCATCCTTCTTGCCTAATAGCATGGCTCTCTTCATTTTTTTTTGGGTACAAGTGGATGCTCATACCACTTTAGTATGAATACATCCTAAAAAATCAGAAAACAAAATATCTTACATGGCTCGCAGGATATCTGATCATGTTGTCAAATTCAATCACTGGTGTACTCAGCTACATAAGAAGCAACTCAATCAGTGACGATATTCGAGAGATATGTTGAATAGATATCGGGCGAAGTCAAAGAGGAAAGTTAAGATATCATGAAAAAATGGATGGATCTTCAACTATTTCATATTATCTTCGATCCAGCCAATAACAATGATAGAATCTTTCCTAACAAGGATCCTCTCCATCTGCAGTTTCTGTCTGGCACATATCATGCTTGCACAGGCTCCCTTCATGTTATCTTGAGTAGCATGGCTCCCTTCACTGGGCTTTCTTTTAAAAAAATATATTTTTTAAATTTAAATTATTTAATAAATTTCTCCAAAAATGCATGTAAAGTCCAAAAATATATTATAAAAAATAAAAAATAACGCCATTATTGTCTACTATAGTATTTCTCAATAATGATAACTATTATTTTAAAATTATTTTAATATTAAAAATTTTAAAGTTATAATTTTTAGATATATTATGATTATGATAATTTTTGTAATAGCCAATAATGATTTTGATGGCGGACCTTTATGAAAAAATAATGCTTTATAAGCGGTGGTGGGGCTCTATCTTGGGTTCTGTGCTTTCTTTGAGATATTTTATCAAACAAGTGGTATGGGCGTGTGGGATGGAAGGAAAGTCTAGAACAGGTGGTGAGAAGCCATCGGTGGGAGCTGAGCGAGGAGCCTCATCTTGGGTGAAGGTTGTAAGGAGAGGTTCTAGTCAGCCGCTGTGGACCTCGCATTGGATTTTGAAGGAGGAGATGGAGAAGCTCTAACATTACTTCACCAATGTTTTGGAGTTTTCGGAGGAGGAGATGGCAGTATCATAGAATGAATGGGAAAATATCTCGGTATTCACCTAGAGTCTTGGCCGTAGGTTGCCATTGGACTGGGTGGCGAAGAAAATTAAGGAGAAATGCAAATTAGGGTATGAGCCCGAGTCTTTTGCCATCGCAAAAGATCACTATCTTCTTTATTTCTAGGAGGTGGATTACGAAGTTGCCCTTTGGGAGGGGGCATGGTTTGTTGCTGGCCAGCTTCTGGCCATGGATCGTTGGATGCCAGACTTCATTTTGGGCCCAAATACAGTCCATCGGATGGTGGTCTGGTTACGGCTCTTGGGGTTGCCTATCAAAAATTGAAAACAAGAGAAGATATTAAGAGTTGCAGCGAAGGCCAGTGAACCGCTGGCCATGGATGGTTTCACTGACTAGCTGCAGAAGATGGGGTATGCTCAGATCTGAATGGCTATTGATGCTGGCGAGCCTCTGAAGCCGAGCATCTTGATCTAGGGAGCACAGGGCACATTTTGGCAACCATTCGTGTTTGAAAACATCTCTTTCGTTTGCTTTCTATGTGGTCGGCTGGGCCACTCCGAGGAGGCGTGCCGGTTCCTACAGATAGAGCCCAGCTCTGAAGGTAGCGATGGAGCTATTAAACCCAAGGGAAACGTGGAGGTGGAAGATCGAGGCAAAGTGCCAGCACCGATGATGGTGGAGACTAGGGCAAAGCCACCGGTTGACGACCCTATTGAATAGGTCCAAGTGACCAATGGTCGCCCTCGCTTGGGACTATGGATTGTGACGGCCTAGATTTGCCAACCAAGGGTGCCATGGGCATCGAAGATGAAGAAGGAGATCGAGTCATGATCAGGGTCGACGGGCCCTAACTCGTCTTCCTCTCGATCGAGTTTGCCCACGACTATCTCTGATGCTGCGGACTCACCGTCGGACTCGAACGGATGGCAGAAGCTAACAAAGGTGGCCCGACGATGTTCTTCGGATAAGAGTTCGATGAGTGGAAAACTTGGATGGGGTAGCTCAGATGACTCCGATCGAACTAGCAGGCCTTTCCAAGTTGTAATGGATATCGGCCCAGTGGATGCGGACTTGGGCCTGGATGGTGGGCTGAGTCCAACTGGCTCAATTATGATAGACGTAGGCTTTATGAAGCTCAAACGGGCCCGGAGCCCATTCAGAAGACTGGGTTGGTACGATAGAAGCCCAACCGCTGCAGATTCTATTGGCGGTCGAGGAGCGGCTACCCCAATGGCTTCTCTTGGCTCGAAAGGTGGATCCCTAGTAGGCACGATCGGAGGAAGCCCTTGTCGGTGCTCTGCCTAGCCAGAGGAGGGTGGAGGTCCCGAGGGGCAGATCAGATGGAGAGGTAGCTCATCCACTCGCCTGTAGACACCCCCCCATGCCACCCAGTGAGCAAGAGTTGTCTAGAGGTGCGGCGAGCGGTGGATTGGAAGCCAGCGGCTATGAGCGAGCTCGACGGCTGGTGCGAGGAGGATGGGGTGGTCCATTCATAGGAGGAAGGGAAGGATATTGACACGGGCACTGGTTCTTGAGCGGGTGGGGAATCACCTGATGGGGAGAAATAGGGTGGTGGATCTAGTGGGATGGACTGAGAGAAATCTGTTAACCATGCAGCGATCATCTCAAGACTGAAGGCAGCATCGGTGGAGGGAGGTTCGGATGCGGGGACCATGCAGCTACCAGATTCTACCGAGATCAGGGAGGAGGGGCCATGGATAGTGGTGCTCTGAACACCCACCAGTGAGTATTTAATGAAGATTCTTATATGGAACGCCAGGGGGGGCCGTAAGCCCTCATTTGCAACTACCTTCTGAAGGATGGTGCAGCAACATGATTTGGATCTCTGTATTTTACTGAAAACTTGTTTGTCTGGGGACAGTCTAGATAGAGTCAGGCACTGGCTCCCGATGTATTGGAGATTTTATGCTATTGAGTCCCATGGGCTTTTTGGGGGTATTATTGTGATTTGGTGGGAGGGTGGAGCTAGCATTGATGTTTTTCATAACTGCAACCAGCATGTTGTTCTTGTGATTTCTGAAAGTAATAGACCCACTTGGCTCTTATCTGGGATTTATGCTAGCATTGAGTACAGGGAGAGATGGAGGGTGTGGAATGAGATGGCTAAATTGGTGGACAAGCATATTCCTTCTCTGATAGTGAGAGATTTTAATTGTATTGATAGTGCCCAGCAGAAAAGAGGAGGAAGACCTTTGCTAACAACATTGAATCATGAGAGTTCTGAAATTTCATCCATAATACTGGATTGGTGGATCTAGGGTTCTCTGGACCTATATTCATCTGATGCAACAACAGACAGGGTGCCGTGAGAGTTTAGGAGCGAATCAATAGGGCTTTCTCTATGGCCAGCTGGATCCAGATGTTTCCAGAGTATCAGGTGCAGCATCTCCCCAGGATTGCTTCAGACCCTCATTGCCACTGAGATTGGGCGCTCCTACAGGAACCCCTTCTGGTTTGAAAATTTTTGGCTCTTTTATCCACACTCATGGGACATCGTGAAGGAGGCTTGAAGATTACTGGTTCAGGGCAATGCGATGTACAGGTCATGTGGAGGCTTGAGTTGATGAGGCACAAACTCCAAAGTTGGAATCAGAGAGAGGTTGGGGATATTTTTAGGAGATTGGAGGACATCAAGGCTGCTATTGTCGAGCTCCAATGGCATAAGGATCAGGACGGAGGTCTGGATAAGGAGGGTCTAGCTGAGCTCTGGAGCAGGTTGACCATGCACCACTCTCTGCTTCACTAGCAGGAGACCTTGTGAAGGCAGAAGTCCAGAGTTTAGTAGATCAGAGAAGGGGATAGAAACATCAGATTTTTCCATCAGATGACAGTCATCTCAAGATAGAGAAATCGGATCAAGATGCTTCGTGATGAGATGGGAGCCTGGGTGGAGGATGATGACAAGATTAGATAGCAGATCTTCCACTTCTTTCGGGGGTGATGGACTACTCGTATTAGTGGAGGTGATCTCTCAACTATCCCTGATCCTGTTGACAGGGTTTCCGCCCAGGAGAATGCTTTTTTGATAGGTCCGATCCTATTGGGAGAGGTGGAGAGAGTTGTGCGATCTATGGCAGAGGATAAAGCTCTTGGTCCTGAAGGCTTTCCATCGTTATTTTTTCAAAGATATTGGGCCATTGTGGGGGCAGAGGTGACCGAGGCCATCTAGCTCTTCTTCACATCTGGGTCAATGTCGCTGATGTGGAAGCAAATTTTTATTGTTCTTATTCCCAAGAAATAAGATACTTCAGAGCCAAATTATTTTAGGTCCATCAGCTTATGCACCACTATGTATAAGATCTGTGCGAAGCTCATGGTCGTGAGGTTGAAGCCCATTTTTCCCCAGTTGATCAGTGCTGAGCAAGGAGCTTTTATGGAAGGTCGTAGCATTTTTGATAATGTTCTGATAGCACAGGAGTTCTGGCATGATCTCTACCGCGCATCGGCTCGATATTGTCTCATAGCCATCAAGCTGGATATGGAGAGGATATATGATCGGATGAGTTGGTGCATCCTTATCTATACTCTGGAGCGATTTGGTTTCCATCCGAGTTGGATCAGATGAATCATGGGCCGTGAGGAGCCTCCATCCTTTGCTATTTTGGTCAATGGCACCTCGACGGAGTACTTTCAGTCAACTATGAGCTTGCATCAAGGTTGTTTCCTATCTCCATACCTTTTTATCTTGTGTATTGATGCTCTTTTCAAGGCCCTGCATCTTGCTACCCTACAACAGGTTTTGGATCCTTATGAGCTATCCCCAGATGCTAGGCTTCTGTCGCATCTCTTTTTTGCACATGATTGTCTACTGCTAGGACGGGCATATATTAAAAATGTTGACTCCTTCAGAAGAATCCTACAAAGATATTGTGCTATGATGGGGCAGAAGGTGAATTTATTCAAATCAACAGTTTACTTTAGCTCAAAAACTATGGCTCATTTGTGCCAGACTATTAGGAAGAGTTGGAGATCACTGAGCAGACTGGAGTATATCACTTTGGGGTGCCCATCATTGGTCGGAGGCCTCGGAGAGCTGATTGCTCTAGATCAGAGGAGTCCATTCATAGACATCTTGAGGTCTGGCAAATCAGATGCCTTTCTATGATGGGAAGGATCACCCTAGTCAGGTCGATGTTGAGCTCGGTTCCTGTCTATCTGATGTCTAGTACCATCGTTCTAAGGACAGTTGTGGCGAGGATTGAGCAGCTATTTAAGCACTTTCTTTAGAGTTCACACCTGGACGGAAGTGGAGTTCATTTGCTGGCATGGATGTGGTCTGTCAGTCGACTGGTGAGGGGGGCTTAGGCATCTAGTCCCTAGTAGTGAGACGGGAGGTCCTGATCGCTCGACATGCGACTGGATTCCTACTTCACCCAACCTGCATCTAGAGTGAAGTGATCAGAGCTAGATATCATGATTTTGACAATACTTCAGGCCAGAGGATCTCTTTCATTTGGAAGGAAATCAACCTACGTGCTCAGATAGTTCATGATCGGACTAGATGAATTGTGGGGGATGGGAGATTCATCTAGCTCATGATCCCTAGATTGCCAACATGCCAGTGGATCGTTGGCCAACCTATATCAGCGTCGACATTCCAGGTGCGATGAGGGTTGCCGGATCTCCTCCACCAAGGCGGGGGGGGGGGGGGGGTCGGCTGGCATGTTGAGGTGGTTTCTCAGATTTTTGGTCCGGCTCTAGCAGAGCGAGTCTTGGCCACTACTATCCCTATGTTCGGGGGTTCGAATGTCAGAGTCTGGAGCTCGGCTTGCACTCCGAGGGTTGTGGTGAGAGACTTTTACGATGTGTTTCAGGAGGCGTTGGTTAGGAGGATGGATGCTGCATGGATCTGGAGGCTTTGAGTACACCCGAGGGTTTAGCTATTTCTTTGGAAGGTTGCCTAGGGCCATCTCCGATGAGGTTGGTCCTGTGTGCTAGGGGCATGGACATCCCCTTGATCTATTTGAGTGGATGCACTGAGGAGGAATCCCTAGACCATGTTTTATTCCCATGCCTTAGGACCCCACAGGTTTGGAGTTTGGCGGGAATGTCTCGGATGGTGACTGACTCCTTGAAGCCAGTTCAGCACTTCCTAGGGGGTCTACGGCAGAGTTTGCAAACTGCCTCCTCCAGGGGTTTGGGGATTAAAGCAGTTTACATTGCTTATCATATTTGGCATGCCAAGAACCGAGGTACCTTCGGGTCATCTTGGCAGCCGGCGTGACTTACTTTGGAGAGAGCTATGGTGCAGGCTCGGGAGGTTATACATGTGATGTCGTCTGACTTGACCTCAATTACTAGGGACAATTGGGACTCTCCTGCTACTCAGACGGCTACCTGTGTGGTATTTATTACCTAAGAGCCCCCACCTCCGAGTTTCCTAAGGGTCAACTTTGATGACAGTATTCATGGTTCCAGGGGTGGTGCTGGATTTGTCATTCGGGGCCCTGGCTCTAAGTTTGTAGCGGCCGGTGGGAGCAACCTCCAGGATAGTATTGTCCCTGCAGTGAAGTTGCGAGCGGCATGGGCTGGTATATCGTTTGCGAGACAGTGACTACAAGTAGAACGGCTAGTAGTGGAGGGTGATTCAATGACAGTTATTGATTGGCTGAGGAAGGGACAGAGAGCTGGGACTGTCCACCCCTTACTCAGGAATGTCTGTTATCTTTTAAAGGGCTCCTCTTTGATCGTTATCAGATATATTTATAGGAAGATCAATAGTGCGGTCGACTGGATGGCCTCTTTTATGATTGAGTACACTGAAGATGTGGTTTGGATGGAGATTACTGAGGTACTATAAGCATTTTGGGATATATTTTTTTTAAATTTTTTTTGACTGTATTCATATTAGTGTTCTGTTGCTCCAAATAATAATAATAATAATAATAATAATAATAATAATAATAATAATAATAATAATAATAATATTTTATTCAAAATGTTTGTTATACCACTATCCAATCTTTTATTACACCAAAACCACGTATAAAAATAATTTTTGCTAATAAAACCCCACATCAAAACGCTCTTTTCCGCCCCCATTCTGGCCGAAGCCAACCGAACCCTCGCGTCGGCCGCCGAGAACTAGGGTTTTTATATACACTTGCACTTCCCAACTCCGAAATTTTCTGGGGTTTTAGCTCGCTCATTTTCTCCCTCTCCGTCTCGATCTCTTCTCCGCCTTCATGAATCTCTCCCGAGCATTCGCCTCCCTGCTCTCCTCCTCCTCCTCGTTCCAATACAAAAAATGGCTATCGATTCGTCCCATCGTAATTGCCGCCTTCCAGTCCTCCGCTCTTTTGTCCACCGCCGCCGCCGCCACCGCCGCCGTTGCCACCGCCGCACCGGCCAAGCGCACCCATAAGGGAAACTCGAAACCTAAGCCGGAACAGGACCGTCTAGGGATTTCGAATTCCGACTGGAATCCCTCGGGTCCGAAGGATCTGCCCAGGCCGAGTGAGGTCCCCTTCCAGCCCAGGGTTGCCAATTTGGTGCACCTCGTCGGGACTGTCGGCGTGCCCGTCCAGCTCCAGACCTTGCCCAACGGCATGTACGCCGCTGTGTCGGTCCTTGTTCAGGAAAATACTAAGAAGGGTTTGCCACAGTTCTGGTATGCTTAATTTGTTGCTGTATGTTCCTATTGTTGGTTACGTCTTGAATTCTATTAGAAAAAATGGCTGATTGGTTGTGGTGTTTCATGGCTGTCTGTTAGAACGTGATTCTTTGGTCTACTTGAGATATATCAGATGTTTCTGAGCTTCATGGTGGAGATGTTGCTATAAATACCTGACATTCTTTTTCTTTGGTTCCTATTACAGTCTCAGCTTCATTGATACGTCTATTCATTGTACAGAATTTGAGTAGTTACAAGTAGTGCCATGAGTTGGCTGGACATGGTTGGGTTCCATGAATGTCAAAATTCAAACTTTATAAGCTAATCGCTTTTACATTTGGATTTTGTGTTTTTTCATGGCTATTCTTTTGAAATTGATTTGAGTTAGGTTCGATTATTCGATCTAAAATAGATCTGCAAATATCTTCTTGAATAGATTATTTCTTGGATATATTTATTTCATTTGTACTTTCCCACAATATCTTCAATTTTTATCAAATATCACCTCCAAGTTCAAGGAACTTTATAGTGGTGAATTTATTTCGTAGTATGAATTTGTACATAAATAATGCTATTCTTGATTCATCAAGATTCTGACTATCTTTTATATGTGAACTTTTGACCCGTCCTTAACAGATTCAAGATCTGCTTGTGTTATATTTGATGGTTTAATGTTCTTATCAGTAGAGAATCCATTTATGTATATATGAATATAAAATGTTATTGGATTATTTATGTAAGTATCCTTTTGAATTTGGCCATACTTTGACTCTCTCTAATAGGCTGGTGGTTGTACATTTTGTGGTCCAAATCTATTCATTTTCTTATAATCTGGTTTGATTATTGGACTTTTGTAGCTTTTTATCCCTTTCTATCAGGGGGAGTGAGTATGGCATACACTGTGTCAAAATGCAAATGGCACTTAGGAGATTCTGTTTTTTGTTTGATTTGTGATGCACGGCTATGCCATCTACTATACTAACTTCTCCATGAATATCATGCTGTATTTAATTTCAACAACTTGACTAAGAATTAGCAAATTGGTATTCTTTGCTTGTTTCTCATTGAGCTATTATTATTTTATGGCATGTATACTAATTTTGTTTCACACTGATATACTGCATTAAAATTTGCTAACCATGCACTTATTTGAATCTTTGAAGAATTAATTCTTGGGTTTTCATTCTGGAAGCATTGGAACTTAGATTATTGTTTTTTTTTTTATGGTTCATGAAGGAACATAATGCCTTAAGTAATTTGTTCGTCTTCCTAAATCTTTTATTTCCTTTTCTTGCTCTTAATTTTGCTCAAATGGATAATGACTTTGCCTTTAATGTTTAGTATTTGATTATTTTATTATTTTTTTCAGCTGATATCATTTCCCGTAAAACAGATATTCTTATCTGGTCAAGGATCATTAAAAAATATCAGTGAAAACAGAATATCCATTTTGATTTCCCTTTTTAATCTTTGGATTTAGTTAAAAAAAAAAAGAAAACCATCTTACTATGATATTTGTATACCCCATCTCTCTTCCTCTAACTTTCTGAAACTAGCATAACTTTTATTTACTACATTAAGTTTCACTTCTTGTTTTTGTTTTTTCAGGATTCCAATTATTTTTCAAGGTGATTTGGCACAATGTGCTGCATGTTATTTGAAGGAAAATGACCTTATCTACATAACTGGACAATTAAGTGGAGATGCACCTCCATTCACAGTTAAAGATGCTCAAACTAAAATACAGGTATGATTTTTTTTTTTCCTTACAGAAGTGCCTCGCTTATCTTTTCAACATTACCTACTTTCCAATATAAACTAACTATGTCATAGCATATTTTTTTGCTGAGACTTTTAACCTTGGAATATTGATTATTAGATGGTGCTACCACTTTGTTGTAGGAAATATTTGGCTATAGAAGATAATGAGTGGCCTTGCTCTTGTCGAAGCAAAAAGCTTTGTGAACTTTTTTTTTAATTAATATATGAAGAAGGTCTCATTGGCATGCTTTTCCATGTCATTTTTTCTATGTAACTACCTAAATAACTGATTAATTGATCCAAGCTTGTCATCTTGACTCTAGGCCAGTGATATCTAGCTTGATGATCTGAATAATAATGACACAGTGGAAAGAACAAGCTAGCTTTGAAATATAATGGCATTGATGGATTGAACTTGCTGAACTTGAAGGAAGCCTCTCTGAAGCACGATGGCGTTGTTTGGTTGAGCATGCCTAGATGCTTGGTGTAGAGAAGAGTAGGGTGATTGATTCTCCAAGAAGTAGAGATCTGAAATTTAGAGCTTCTTCTAGTAACCTGAATCTTATTTCCTATTTTATGTAGAATTTTTTTGCTGGATCAAATTCATAGGTCCAGGCAGAATGCTCATGAAGCCTTGAGCCCCCAAAAAGAAGGTAGATAAAGATAAGCAAAATCTGAGGAATAAGATAAAACTTTCATTAATTTATCTTCAACCTGTTGGGGATGAACCGACCCCTACATATGTAGAAAATAAACCATAAGAAGCCTAGACTTGATCTAACCATTGATTTGGTTGAGACTTTAAACTAGGACTGAAAGTTGTTGGAGGAGGACTCTTACATCTCTAATTCCCATTAGAGCACTTTGGGGCCACGATAACTTCATGAACATGAATCCATTTAGTGCATCAGATACATGTAAGATATGTGATCCATATGCCCTAAATCATTTAAATTATAGGTGAAATGGATGCCGCATCTCAAGTTATGGCACTTAAATTTATTACCAAAATTGAACCCAGAATTTCATAATTCCTGGAGTTTTGAACTCATCCAGTGTTAAACCTCTTGGCAATGCTAAGCTATATGACAGTTGGCCTTAAGTTTGATTAAACATTACATAAAAGAAAATATTTAAAATTGATGAGAAGGGAGATAGGATGTGGGACTCTTCAACTTTAAAAAAAGTGAGGAGTAATCCACTCAAAGCTCTAAGGTTGATTCAACTAAGTGATAAATGTCAAACTTTTACAGCCATTTCATACTTAGATAAAGCTCGCAAGGAGGAAAAGTCAGAAACTCTAACCTATTTAAGTCATAAAAATGCAAATTCATCTAGTTCTACTTGACTCGGTTTTAAAAGCAACCTTAAATTACTTTGAATTTATCTCCAAACTATAAAAGCTGCAGCCTCAAACCTCGAATAGGACGACATTCTAGCACAAATAAGATAATATGACATGTTTCGGTGCCCAAAAACTGATTCCCAGATACATTCTGTGGCTGATATTTGCTATCATGATGTTAGTTTGGCATTGTGTGCCTTCCAGTATTTTGCAGTTTTTTTTTTTTTGTTGTTTGGACTCTTCGTTGGACCATTTCAAGTGTGTTTGCATTACTAAATCAGAGACTAGTATATTTGCATGTGCATTCACTTTGAGTTGTCGGTGCTGTTTATTTGGTGAAGTATTTCTTCAACTGTTGTTGGAGAAGGATGAGTGCATTGTTGTTGCTAGTTCTTCAATTGCAACTGTTGCTCTTGGATGGTGACTTACATCTGATGTTTGCTAAGTAGCATATGAAACACAAGTTATCTTTTCCTTCTAAGAATAGATCAAACATATAGCTAGTTACACTTTGAATTTTTTTTAGCTTGAAAATTGTGCACTATCAATTATTACATTATACAATCAAGAGTACCTTTAATGTATTTTCTGAGATATGCAAAAAAAAATGTCAGAAGATAAAAGATGATGAGAATACGTTTTTCTTAGCTGTATTTTCTCTTGATGCGTTTTTATAGAATGCTTAGATTATATTTATTGACAAAACATCACTTCATAAATTTTTACATAAACAGTAGTTGCTGGAAAAGATGTGTAAGCGCACCAGCTAAATGACAAAGTAATATAAAGAGATAATAGGAAGCCATCCGATCTATTATGCTTGGCAATGAGTAATTGTTTTCAAGTAAAATTCATTTTCAGAAATTCACTCCTTAACTGTCACTATTTTCTATTTTGAAAATTGATCTGAAAATATATTTTATATGCACACAAATCAACTAAATGGTGTCCTTAATTAATCTTTGGATTTCTCAGATATACCTTTCCTTATTAGTTTCACTAAATAACTGTTAACATAACCTACTGGTCTTGCCAACATATTTGGGGCTGGCCTTGTGAACACATTTTGCTTTTTGTTGCTACTATTATTTGTTTTCTCTTTTTTTTTTTTGTCTCGATTTATTGACGTTAATTTTGTATTATTAATTCTAGAATTGACACCTCAGTTTTGATTATTGTAGGTCTTAGCTCATAGCATAAGTTTTGTGCAAAAAGAATGTCCAGAAAAGGAAGGCCAGAAAGTGTCTGAAAAACATGAGGTGGCTTCAGATAGTTCAGGTTATTTCTTGTTTTATAACTAAAACCTTGTGTTTCCTTTTGTTGGTTATTTGAAGTTTTAATTTGAATCCATTATTTAATGATGTTGGTTTGGTGTTGCATTAGTTGGCATGCTTTGTGATTTAATCTCATTTGCAATCTTCCATTGCTTTTCATGCAAATTTTGTCCTTTAGCATAGCAAGTTCAGAGGAAAACACTTCATACATTGTAAATTAATGGATCCTTGCAGCTATCTACATGTTACTAAGAAATTAATATTCCAGAACCGTCTTTTGAGGAAAAAAAAATCTTACATTTTTTGTCGTTGCAATTTTCAATTTTCTCTTCAGATATATATATGTATATGTATAATGTATGTATGTAAATATGCATATATGCATGCGTGTATAATTATTAAAATGTTTCACCTTCCTACACATCACATTTTTCCTTGTTCTTCCATTCTTTTTAGCTTCCCTTTATAATGCTAGGTCTCATATTAAACAAAAAGTTCATCTATTATGGTGTTTCTCTGGTGATTAGTAATGATGACTAGAGCTAAGGAACTATCATTGGGTTAAAAGGATATTTACTTGTGTGAAGAACCATGCTGATTGCATCTCTCATCCATCAGTTGATGAAGTCCATAAGGTTTTGACGAAACATGTCTGCTAATTATATTTTCTTTTGCTTACAGAGTTTTCCTTCTGTAATATATCCATATCTTTCTACTTCAAATATCTATGTATTTCCATTCAACAATGTTGTAGTAAATATAATGTCTGGTGCAGGTTCGGACATATGCATTTCTTTGGAATCCGATTCTCTAGCTTGTCAAGACCATGATTGCTTAAAAGCCATGAAAATGCTTAGTCATTTTCCTGTTTGTTTTTTAACTTTTGACCTCAGCAATGAACACTTATGGGAATGTTTGACCTTGGTAAACATCTTTTCTGATGTTCCTTGCTGCGCCTGCATAGTTATCCTTTCTTTTTTTCTTTTTTTTTTTTCCTTCTTCTCCAGAAGTAGATGATCACGAGGGGCAAACTTTCTTTTCTTTGCTAGTGCTTACTATTAGGCTCATTGATTTTAGTGATTTTACTGTAGGTTTGAGACAATTATCAAAGTGAGTAATGTTGTTAATGTTAGTGGTTTATATTTTGAATGAATAATGTTCCTTCCTGCACAAGGGACTTTTGAACTATGAATCTGTGTGTGCAGCCTGGCTAGCAAAGAATCATAAAAGAGTCCAACCTCAACTTTGCACTCTTTCTTTCTCTTCACGTCTTTCCACTCCAATGCCCTTCTCTTGTATTAATTAAAACCTTGGTTACTAGAGCCAGGTGCAAGTGCAGGAGTAGAGAAGCGGGTCTCATTAAGGAAATGCTGAGGAAGGAGGTGCAGGGAATAATTTTTTCAGAGAGATTCTGATGTGTATGTGCCACCCTAAGTGGAAGTTTCCTGCCACTGCAATAAAAAGTGTTCAACAATCCTTTTTATTTTTGTTATCATGCAATTTGTGTCTCACTTAGGTCATGTTTCTCCATCAAGCTATCAATTCTTTGCTCATTTCTTAATGTAAATGTACTTGCCTTATGAGAGATAGTATATCCCTAAATAAAGGCATTTTCTCTTTTATCATATAAATCACCACAGACCTCCCTTGGATCAGTAATGCAAACGAACGTCACATGCCTATTGCTAGGATAACAGGCAAGCGGGACATTGTTTGTTCTATCCCTACCCATGATAGACATGATTTCTTATCAGAAATAATGTTGTTATTCAAATTTAGACAAGAGATGTATTAATGCCTTTCCATAGACACCCCAGAATAAACGTAGATGTATCTGTATTGGAGATGATGTGAGCATTGTAGCCTACCGAGTCAAAAAGAAAGTGTTCTAGTTAATCATGTTATCTTTCAGAAACTACAGTTCCATGTTGTTGGTATATACATTTGGAGCAGAAAATTAAGATCATTGGTGAGTCATTGAATGATTGGCAGGTATCCTTACTTTTGTGTGTCAAATAAAATGATATCACAGATAGCAGAGTTCTCTTCGCTTATGTACCAAATAAAGGTTTTTGTTTCATAAGGTTGGACTCAAGATCATAATGGATTTAGGGTATTCATCACATTGAGTCTCTTTTCTCATGATATTTTTCTGAATAGGAAACGAGGTTTTGTTTCATCAGAATCATGACTTTTGGATTGTATGCTTCTTCAAAAACCTATTGCAGTCATGATTCCTTCATACTTAAATATACCTTCTTTTTGGTGATGGTAACACTAATATTTTGTGGGTTTTATGGTAAGCCATCTTATACTGCAGTAATGATGTAGAGTTTTAATCTTGAGTCTTATTCACTATAGTTAACACTTCCAGGTTGTCCCACCTTTATGCGCTGGTGTACATGTTTGCTGCCATCATCTCTTTTCTGTGATGGTGTAGCAGCATGTTTTTATTATTTTTGTATATTGTCATGAAAATTATTTATGATTTTAGTTGAAGGTACCTAAAAATAAATCATTTATTCAAATCACTATTGTTTTTAACTCATGACTCTTAACTGACTATCCAAATCTGATCAGTGAGTCATCTCACATGCTCACCAAGTTAATGTTGCTCATTATAGCTGAGCTGGAGGAAAATTCATCCGTCCTGCACTTATGGAATGACCTTCTTGCAAACCCTCATGAATGGTGGGATAACAGATCAAGTCAGGTTAGATCCTAATTTTAGTGTCTTTTGATGTCTATTCACTGATGATGCTGTTGTTGTTTTGTTTTTCAATCATAATTGACCCTGTAAGTATGTATCCAGAGCTATCCGAAATCTGCAGCATTTAAACACAAGGAAAGTGGCCAATTACTTTGGATAGATGAGTCAACTCCAGAGTGGGTTTTATCAAAATTGGATGGTCTGTCATTCAAAAAGAGTGGTAAGTACTTTTGTCTTAAATTTAACTTTTCTACTAGGGAAGCAAGAAATATCTGTCATAGGATAATAAAACCAAGTATATTGTTGTTCAATCAAGTCATAATGCTGCATTATGTTTATCTTAGGCAACTTAAAGAAGCCAGAGAGTTCTATGAAATTATGGAACGATCTTGTTGTCAATCCACAACAGTGGTGGGATAATCGGATGGATAAAGTGAATGGATTGGTAATCATTTCTCTCATTTTGCATTCTTTTGGGATGGGAAATATGTCATCAACCATATCTGTACAATTTTCGATGCTATACAGAAAATTTCCAAGTACCCAGATTTTAAGCACAAGGATGATGGGAAAGGATTATGGCTTGCTAGTGCACCAGATTGGGTGTTACCGAAATTGGATGGCTTAGTGTTCGATGGAAGCAATAATACAGAAAATCAAGGGACAAAAAAGAATGTAATACAAGCTCAGAACACTGAAAATGGTACCTCTGAAATCTTTTACCTATTGAGTTGCATCTTTACAGATCTGATTGTTATTAAATTTGGGCAAATGCTGTTCAATTTGCAGGAATTGTTAGTGGGGAAATTCATAAATTTAACAAAGGAAAAAATTCTTCCGCGATATCTAAAAAGAAGAATAATGGTGGGTGTGACAGGATTGTCCTTCTGGTTTGTGCTTGGGTTATTTTGCCATTTAAATGTAGTGTACAGATTTTATAAGCATTTTGACCTTTTGCACCATTTAAATAGTCTACTTTTCCCCATTTTCTTTCTTGAAAGTTTCAAGTATGCCTGTAATAGATCATGATATGGTATCTACAACCAACCTCAATAGATAATAGTTTAAATACAGTATGTGGAGTTACATGGTTTTATTGGTATTCCACGAAAACATACAGGATTATGTTTTACTGTTGGTTATTTGGTAAAACTCTTGCTTTATTTGCCCTAATGTTTGAATTAGGAAATCATTTAGAGCTGCTTTACACTATGTTAACACTTTGCAATTTCCACTGATCAGAGGATTTATGGAGAAGTCTTGTGGAAAATCCAAGCAAATGGTGGGACAACCGAACAAATAAGGTGAACCCTTATGGCTCCACAAATATCTCTACATCATCTCCATGCAAAATTAAATATGAACCATCTTTATTTTCTATGTTTTATGTGCAGTTGAAACCGAACTCTCCTGATTTTAAACACAAGGATACTGGCGAAGCTTTGTGGCTTGGTTCTTATACACCTCAATGGGTTCTGCAAAAGTTGCCTCCATTGAATACTGAGAAAAAAGTTGTTGGCCATGATAAGGCCACCCTCGGATCAGCTACCCTGCCTTTCTGAGCTACACAAGCTGCTGTTTTGACTCTTACTCAGGTTCATGTTCTCTACCCTGCATGATTATCTGAGGCCTTTTTCAAGTCTCAATGAATGCGAGACAGCAATTGTGTTTCCTCAGCAGCAACAAGAAAAATGTCTATATGCCTTTGCATCCATTCATGTGTTGATTTGCTCCTGATGCAAGTGCAAGTGCTAACTGCATCCATGTCAAGTTGTGGTGCAAGTCGCATTCTCCTCAACATAATGAGCTAATGATCCAAAAGGTTCAGTAATCTGGCATAAAGAAATCTTCTTCTGATCTAGATTAGATTGACATGTACTAGTATTGATATCATGTATATCAAATATATATCAAATATGTGTTGTTACTGAGAAGAAAATCACCGATATCCCTGAGTTAAACTTAGACCTTTTTACTGAGCAATTCCCAACTGTTAGAATAGAGTTCTTGTACATGTCAGTTGTCTTGCTCTCCTTTTTGAACATTTTTTTATTGTTTCATGTAATTGGAACATTTGCAAGTTCAACTAGAGCAACAGCCCTTTTATTGTGTTGCTGTAAGTGCATGGTGATATGTAACCTCAACTTCAGTATACAGCTTCAATGCTGCAACTTGACCTATGGATTGCTTGAGTTTGCAGGGGCCGAGGGCAGCGGTAAAACATTGATTAGAATTATGCTCGAGTATTAAGTTGCAACTCCAGCTAGGGAGTAGCTTCAATTCTTGGCAAATGCTCTGTAAATGAGAACAATGAGAATTGCTGTTACCAGAATTTTCGTTATCCTGCAGTTACCCAATGGTTACAAGCATGTTTTAGGCAGAGACGGGGATGCATGCTGCTCATCCCCCCCTACCACGATTTTCATGGATGAGAAATTCTTTGTACACCGCCTGTCATGTAGAAAATCTGATGTCGAGTGCACCGCTTCATCTTATTAGATCATATAGTCATTGTTTTCTAACGTGTTTTTAATGTCTACAGTTTTACTTCTTTGTTTGAAATTTTGAATGATAAAAATATTTTTTTTTTCTAAAAAATTATGATATTCTATATCGATATTATGGGATCTTATATTAAAATTATGATTTTTTGTATAGAATGTTATAAAAAAAGAAGGATATTTTTGTCATTGAAAAATTTTTAATCAATGACGAAAATGTTTTTCACTCTTTATAACATCATGTAAAAAAATTATAACATTCTATACAGAAAGTCATAATTTTAACGTGAGATGTCTTAATATCGGTATAGGATGTCATAATTTTTTCGAAAGAAAAGAAGTATTTTTGTCATTTAAAATTTTAAACAAAAATAAAACTGTGGACATTAAATGGATATTAAATGCATATTGAAAAATGATGGTTACGTGATTCAATTGGACGAGACGGTGCATTTCACATTAGATTTTTTATACTGTAAGTGGTGTATAAAAAATTTTTCTTTCATGAATTTTTGGTGGGTCTGCATAAGTGCATAATTCCTGCACTGCTCAGCCAACTTACTTCAATCTGTTTAAAAAAGTGCCAGAGTTATCCAAAACACTGGCCTTTCATCAGTGATGGTGAGATGCAAGGATTAAAATATGGGGCAATGGCTATGACTTAACGAGCAGCAAATATCTTTTGTTAGAAAGTGAGGATTCAGATTCTAATAGAATGTCTTGCGGTATGTTGGGATAGGATACTATCTCTGATGTCGGGATAGGATCATCTTATTACGATCCTAACATCCCGATCGGTATGTCTTAGTATTGGAATGAGACGACGGCAATATATTCCATCCTATAGAAAAAGTGGGACGGTCTCATTTTATAAGATTTAAAATTTTGTTAGAACGAACTCTTCACGATTCTGTTGCACCAATAGCATTGCTCCACAGGACTTGTTGGCTCGACTTGAGGGGACACTCCGACAAGGTTCCAAGCAAATAACAAGCAAAAATTGCTTCAGCACTCATAATAAGTGAGATCATATGGATATAACATTGATATTTCTCTTACATTGTACTACTTGTCTCCTTTCATGCCATTCTTTTTAACAAATAAGCAATATAAATTAAAAGAAAGTTGAAGAGACCCATATCCATCAAGGATATGGTTAATTTATTAAGCCCTTCAGATTCTAAACTATAGGAGAAGAGGCACTCTGACATAGAATCTAAGACGAGTAATTCTAATACAATAAAAAGGACAAAGAAAAGGAATTTAGGGGTAGGCGCGTAAATAGAATGAGACAGAAAAAAATAAATAAAATGGAGAAAAGCATATGACAACTCCTGAATATATTTTGCTTCTTTTACTTTATGATCTTTCCTGTTTCACTCTCTTTTTAATATGTTTTATTTTCTTTTGTAATGAACCGTCTGACCTTCTTTGTCACTCAAATCAAGTCTTGACTGGCCTATATATATGGTTTATTGCTCTATTACCCCAACCATAATAAAAGGTTAGCTTTTTGAGTTTGTGTGACCCATGGTGATCCCTTAAATTGGGGGTTGTTGGTGCAAAAATCCACCTACACCGGAGAAACTGGAGTCGAGGGAGCCGCGGTCGCCGCCGGGACCTGCAAAAGAAATCTAAACCGGAGGTGGGGTTGCTCCGGCAAGATCTTCTGACGCTCAAGTCAGTTTTCTGCCTCAACAAGAATGGAGTGCTCGAACGAAAATTTTAGCAGAGTTTTGGGATAGAAAAGTAGAGCTTAGAGAATAACGTATTTAGGGCCCCCTTTTTATAGGCGAAAAGGGGGCAGCAGACTGATAGCGATATCTGTAACCGTCTGGCAGTGGGCTGCCCAGAGTTAGGTGGAGTTTGTTGCGAAGAGTAGTGGAATGAGATCGTGGCCACCACCGAGACGTGCCACGTGGAGTCTGTTGCGGGTAGTGGAACGACGTCCGTTGTCGCGACTTGCCAGGAGGTGGGAGGAATCGCGCGGTATCCGTCGCAGGGAGTGGAGCAGAATCGTGGTCATTATGGTGATCTGCCAGGGAGTGATGGAGCCGCGCGAAATCCGTCGCAGGAGGTGGAGCAGTGTCGTGGCCGTCACTGCGGCCTGCCAGGGAGTGATGGAGCCGCGCGAAATCCGTCGCAGGAGGTGGAGCAGTGTCGTGGCCATCACTGCGGCCTGTCAGGGAGTGATGGAGCCGTGCGAAATCCGTCGCAGGAGGTGGAGCAGTGTCGTGGCCGTCACTGCGGCCTGCCAGGGGGCCTAGGCCTGTCGGCCGAAGTTCGGCTGGAGTGTCTGGCGGGGAGAGGTGGCTAGCCACCCGTCTGAGAGGAGCTCGGAGTCCGGCTCCCGTAGGAGTCCGGATGAGGTCTTCTTGCAGCCGGAGTTGGGGACGAGACCCGGTTCCCGTAGGAGTCCGGGTAGAGTCTTCCTACAATTTAAGTCAGGTGTGAAGTCCGGCTCCCGTAGGAGTCCGGACGGAGTCTACCTGCAAGTGAGGTCGTGGGCGGAGCTCGGCTCCCGTAGGAGTCTGGGCGAAGCCTTCCCGCAGTCGAGGTCGAGGACGGAGCCCGGCTCCCATGGGAGTCTGGGCGAAACCTTCCAGCAGTTGAGGTTGGGGACGAAGTCCAGCTCCCGTAGGAGTCCGGACTAAGTCTGCCTGTAGCTAGAGTCGGAGACGAGATCTGGCTCCCGTAGGAGTTCGGTCGAAGTCCACCTGCAATCAAGGCCAGGGACGAAGTCCGGCTCCCGTGGGAGTCCGGACGGAGTTTACCTGTAAGTGAAGTCGTGGGCGGAGCTCGGCTCCCGTAGGAGTCCGGGCGAAGCCTTCCCACAGTTGAGGTTGGGGACGAAGTCCGGCTCCCATAGGAGTCCGGACTAAGTCTGCCTGTAGTTGGAGTCGGAGACGAGATCTGGCTCCCGTAGGAGTCCGATCGAAGTCCACCTGCAATCAAGGCCAGGGACGAAGTCCGACTCCCGTAGGAGTCCGAACGGAGTTTACCTGTAAGTGAAGTCGTGGGCGGAGCTCGGCTCCCGTAGGAGTCCGGGCGAAGCCTTCCCGCAGTTGAGGTTGGGGACGAAGTCCGGCTCCCGTAGGAGTCCGGACTAAGTCTGCCTGTAGCTGAGTCGGAGACGAGATCTGGCTCCCTAGGAGTCCGATCGAAGTCCACCTGCAATCAAGGCCAGGGACGAAGTCCGGCTCCCGTAGGAGTCCGGACGGAGTTTACCTGTAAGTGAAGTCATGGGCGGAGCTCGGCTCCCGTAGGAGTCCGGGCGAAGCCTTCCCGCAGTTGAGGTTGGGGACGAAGTTCGGCTCCCGTAGGAGTCCGGACTAAGTCTGCCTGTAGCTGGAGTCGGAGATGAGATCTGTCTCCCATAGGAGTCCGATCGAAGTCCACCTGCAATCAAGGCCAGGGATGAAGTCCGGCTCTCGTAGGAGTCCGGGCAAAGCCTTCCCGCAGTTGAGGTTGGGGACGAAGTCCGGCTCCCGTAGGAGTCCGGACTAAGTCTGCCTGTAGCTGGAGTTGGAGATGAGATCTGACTCCCGTAGGAGTCCGATCGAAGTCCACCTGCAATCAAAGCCAGGGACGAAGTCTGGCTCCCGTAGGAGTCCGAACGGAGTTTACCTGTAAGTGAAGTCGTGGGCGGAGCTCAGCTCCCGTAGGAGTCCGGACGAAGCCTTCCCGTAGTTGAGGTTGGGGACGAAGTCCGACTCCCGTAGGAGTCCGGTCGAAGCTCGTCAGCTGGATCCCCGGAGGGTCACCCCCGTCACGAACTTCGGCTGGGGGGTATTTTATATCCAATACCAGTCCTCCTACTTTCGAGTTTGAATTTCGAATGAAGGAAGTACAGAAAAATTTTCGCAGCCGAAGTTATCCCCTTGAATCCTATGCACGATCGTCCCCAGATATTTTGGCATTAAATGCGCGCATGCTGGAGTCTTTTCGAATTGGGACGATTCGAAGGGACCCTTCGGAATCCCCGCCGGTACGTTGGCCCAGATACGGCGTAATAATGGCTCCGTCAGCTATCAGCCGCTTTTAGCCGCCTGCCGTGGCGAGTGGGACACGTGTCGAGCGCGGGTCGGTCTGGGAGGATTCGCGATCATTATGGCGCCGGATCCCAGGGTCTATTTAAACATGTCCATCCGCCTGAAAGTTCTATCGGTATCCGTCTTTTCTTCGAGAGCCCTGACCCTCCTTGGTGTCTTCTTTGGCCCTAGGCGTCCTTCGAGTCATCCCTGTCCTCGCCCCTCTGCATCCTCCAGAGCGATCTAGGTTAGTCCCAGAACCTTCGTTTTTCTTCTTGCCACTTAGGAGCCTTTTCTCCTCCATTTTCTTCTGTCGTATTCCCCCGATTTGGTCTCCCGCAACCTCTCGTCCTTTGTCCCGTCTGATTTCTCTGGGATCTTTAGGGCCTTCATTTGAAGTCATTTGAAATGTCTTCCGGCACCTCCGCCTCTAGCGGTTCCGGGAGTTCTTCCGCCTCAGCCCCCCAGGACCCCCATTCTGTAGACGAACCCACATTTGGGATTGGACTTCGCCCGATTTTTACGCCGAGTGCCATTCCCTGCTCCCTGACTCCGGATGAACTCCTATTGATAAGGGTTCAGTATGGAGTTCCTCCAGAGTATGACCTGGAGCTTCCTGGCCCCTCCGACTGGGCTAGCACTCCCCCACCCGATCATTTTTGCCTGTATCAGGAGGCGTTCCGTGCCGGACTCCGGCTTTCACTTTCGTCCTTTGTTGTCGCCCTTTTCCGCTTCTTAGATATCTCTTTGGCTTCAGTTGCTCCGAATTTTTTTAGGTTTTTTATAGGGTTTCTTTCCCTTTGCCACGTAGTCGAAGTTCAGCCATCCCTTTCTTTGTTTAGGCATTTCTACACTTTCAAGCGTCACCCTTCGATGAAGGACTGGTGGTATTTTTCCCCCCAGTTTGGCAAGAAGGGGTTGCTGAAAGGTGCTCCCTCTTCAATCCACAACTGGAAAGGGAAATACCTCTTCGTTCACTGCCCGACCTTGAGGCTGGGCCTGCCCCCTTGGGGCTCTCTGAGGGACTCTGTCCATCGGGCTCCCAGCCTGGGGGAGGACGACCTTCAGGCCTCCCGGAAGCTTCTTGACTATTCCGCTCCTTCCCTTCCCAACCTTCTAAGGGAGCAACTTTTGTTCAACATCGGCTTGAGCCCCCAGGATCCTGCGAGTACTTCATCTTTTCTTTTCTTTTTTCTTCTTTTCTTCCGTCCTTCTTCTTTTTCTTTCTTTCCCCCTCCCCTTTTTTTTTTGCGCATCACTTCTTCCTTTTTCATCCCATTGTTGATTTTTTTTTTTAGGAATGGACGTCGAAGCAGCACAGATGCTCGCCAGGGGCCTCAAGGCCCACAAGAGAAAAGGTGCCGCGACCTCCGGATCAGTAAAGAAGGCTAGAGTGGAGGAGACGAGCTCGGCCGTGCCTGTCTAGACGGCTCCCGCGATCGACGTTCCTTCGGACGTCGAACCACCGACCCCTCGAGCCTCTTCAAGGAGTCCGCCGACTGGGGCTCCCGTTTCGGGGGTTCGTTCCACGGAGGCGCCCGGAGTCGAGAGGGGGATGAGAAGAAAATCGGTGGCCCGCAGGGGGAGTAGTCGTCGAGCCGCCATTGAAGAGTCCCTTGATTCCGAAGAAGAGCCGAAGAATCCCTTCAATGACAGGGACTTGATCAAGCGACTGATCGACGGCTACATTCTGTCTGAAGTCATCGAGAGGATCAACCACGCCGATCTGGAGCAACAGATTTGGGACTCCCTAGGGTCCTTTCTCGAGGTAAACAAATCTTCATTTAATTGGCTTTTCAACCCTTGTTCTGACCCCCTTGCCGCCCTTGTAGATTGGGCACCAGCTTCTTGCCAACATCGAGGTGATGAACCGGGTGAGGAGGAACGCCATCCAAGCAGAGGAGCATCGTCGGACCGAAGTCGCCCGCCTTACAGAAAAGGCCGCCGAAGTAGTCACCCTCCAAGAGACCCTGGAGAAAGAAAAGCAGGCCCGGGAGGAAGAGAAGCAGACCTCAGTGGAGGCGATGAGAAAGGCGGAGGCCGAGGTCATCAATTTGGCGGAGCAGATTTCAGTCCTGGTCTCGGAGGCTAGGATTCTTGCGGTAGAGGAGTTCAAGGCCTCCGCGGAGATGAGGGACCTGAACGTCCGATTCGGCCAGGAAGCATTCATCAAGGGGTTCGAGCTCTACCAGGAGAAGGTGGCCAGAAAATTTCCCGAGCTTGACTTCAGCTTCTTGGGTGAGGAGTCTGAAGATGAGGCCGGTCCCTCTCCTGCCGCTACTGCTGCCGCAGCCCCTCTTCCAGGGACACCGAGCTCCCCCACCCCTACCGCAGAGGTCTAAGACCTCCGACCTTGTATTTTTCTTTTATTATAATTTTTTTTTTTGTCTTTAAGAAATATTCAATCAATAAAGTTGAATTTCTCATCGTGGATGGCTTCTCCTTTCTTCCTTCCCCCTTTTTGTTTTTCTTTCTGCGATGAGATGTGCCTTGACGCTTTTATCTCCCGATGGCAGTATCCTGCCGAAGCACTTCTTCTGTCCCTGGGGATTCCGCTGAAGTCCACGATCCAGCGGCTGAAGAAGGAAGTTCTTCAGGAGCCCAAACTTAAAAAGTTATTTATAATCAGACTTGTTTTTAGGCAATGCAAACTCGATCCAATTATGAAAAGATCCATTTTCTTTCAGCTGGATTCAAACCAAGTCCATGCCAGAATTTGACACCCCTAGTTTAGCCATCGATATGGGAGGGTTTTAACATTGCAACCACTTGTGGTATATATTGAGTCATATCCAATCCTGTTATTCACTGATGTAAGTTTGCTGCAATGTATGTTCTATCGTGTTCTACTGCACATTCATCAAAGCACCTTTGGATTGATGATATATCTTAGCAATATGTGCTGTATTATTTTCCAATACTCATCAACCACATCAAAGGATGGATCCTCTGCCATGGATTGTCTCATAAATTGCTAGTCTCTCCCATATCTAAGAATTGATCTTCCAGTGGGCCTCTTACTCTAACAAAATCTATTGGTTTGATTAGCTTTGGAGCCATGCACATTAGTGTAATAACATGAGTCAAGTCAGAATTAGATTGATCAAATTTGAACTCAGATCCGATCAGATTAGATCAAAACTCTATAATAAGAGTTCTACATCAGTGATCCAAGCCGTTGAATATAATCTAGTATCTCAAAACTGCTTATATACAAAAAAATCATATGATTTAGAGATAGCTAGTCTATGCATCAAGTAGTCAAAAATTAGATATCTAAATAAAATAAAATTAAATATATTTTTTGATCACTTGATGCATACATTAGGAGTCTTAAATTATATGATGGTATGCTAACAGTTTTGAGATAGTAGATCATATCCAATGATTTGAATCATTGATATAAGATCTTCATTATTCAATTTTGATCTGATCGGATCTCAGTCTAAATCCGATTGATCTTATCTAAATTTGCCCTCGAATAGCATTAGTGGGTGATTCCTTTATGTGTCAATTACAAATTTTAGAGAATTGAATGCCTTGTAAACTTTTTCACTGGTTCTGGGTTACAAATTTTTTGGCCCGACCTTGAATAATCTTTGAGATTCATTAGCTATGTGAGCCTCTCTATATATTTCTCAAAGGAAAAATTATCTATTAGTCTGTAAATAGATTCGAAATTACTTTTCAGTCTCTAGACTTTTCAAGTTAAATAAAAAATCTCTGAAATTTTAAAAAATTATTTCTAGGTTCCTGCCGTCCACACAGATTAGCTACATAGGTACATATTCAAATTACACAAATTTATCTTTGGTTACACAGGTTTATGTTATCTTCAGTTACACAGGTTTATATTCAGGATATGCAGGTTACACATGTTATCTAGTTTCAATGTCTGGTTATACATATTCATGTGTATGTACCTTGATTACACAGAAATAATTCTTTAGCATTTCAGAGATTTTTTATTTTACTTGAAAAGTCTAAGACTTTAAAAGTAATTTTGAGTCCATCTAGAGATCTATAGATAATTTTCTTTTCTCAAATACCTCGTACTCTCGTCAGTGTCTGAAATAAATATGGTACACTATAGTGTTTCACTTGAAACTTTAAACTTTATACAATATGTCTGCATGCATTTAATGGTTCTACTGTGCTTTGAAATAAGAGCACGGCTTGTTAGTAGGATAATTTTATAGCCCAAATTTGCTTATCCTTCTTTTATAATCTACTGTTGAGTTTTGACACCTCGAATTCGACCTACAGCAACAAAACCTACCGCAGCGAAGTTCGGATGTGGAGAAGTCCACAGATGCAGGCCCAAGATGGACAGGCTTGGAGGCACGGCCCAGTGGAGCCTGCAACGCATGCGGCCCAGCGGAGCCTGCAGCGCATGCGGCATAGTGTGGGCATGTAGACACATGCGGCCTAAGATGCGCACGGCTTGTGCACGCGTGGATTTGTGTAATGCGGTCCACAATGGACCGCGGGAGGAGATGCGGTCCTCACATCCTTCGTGGACCACCGCGGTCCAAGAGCCATTTATCACAGCTCATGTTTGCGTGGACGAGCGTGCGACACACAGCGCACGTGGGATAGTTCTAGTTCATGTCAAGGGAGGTCCACGTGCGATCCAGGGAGGTTTTATGCGTGACCTTGCATGATCAGGTGGTCAGAAAAATGTGCGGGAGTGATCGGACGGTCAGGGATGTTGTTGAGTCCTGATAAAATTTTATTTTCGATTCAGACTTAGTTTTGGGCCTACAAAAGAGGGTATACGAGCCTGAGAACTGAGGGAAAGCAGCTTGACATGAGTAGCTATGGCATCAACAGCAGTCGAGAGCATGCTCGATCATCCGTGGGAGCGATCTTGAGTATAGAGACAGAGGCTAAGGCATGATGTAGCAGCTGAGAGCATCATAGGAAACATCCTGTGACATCGAGGACCCTAACATAGCAGGCCTGTGAGAGGGTCTTTTTGAAAAATTTTGTGAGAGCTTTTATGAGGATTGTGCTTCTTATTGAGAGAGAGAGGCTGGTTGTTGCCCAGCTATGCAACCCAAGAGGGGAGGGTGAATTGAATTTTTAAAATTTTAAAGTTAATTTAGAACTACAAGGATTAAGTAATAGTAAGCAAGTTATGTGTAGTAAGTGATTTAAGCTAGGTGTAGAAATGAGATACAAAAATACAAGAAAATAAGAAGATTTAGTTAGAGAGTAAGTAAGCACACCATAAATAATCAAGATTTATAGTGGTTCGGTGCCAACCTTGCACCTACATCCACTCTCCAAGCTCTTTTTGAAAATTTAAATCCACTAAAACGTATTCAACAAGAATACAACGTCGGTACCTCCGACTCTAGTTATTCCAAACTAGAACACTTGTTCTTCGGGTACAAGCCAACCCAATACAATCTGATTCAAGGTTCAGATCAACCTATCCAAGTTTTGAAACTCTTTTAAAACTAAAAAACAAGATAAAAAATAGAGTATGAGAGTTAATGACAAAGAAATACAAGTTTAGCTCCTTTAATGAGCAAATAAAATCTTAAATACACTTTACATAATAAAAAAGAAGCTTTTCTGATTTTTTTAAAAGTTGTTAAAGACTTGAATGAGCTCTTGAGAGGTTGGTGAACTTGAAATGAAAGCTTCTTTTGCTTAAAGAGAGCTTTTTGCTTTAGGCTGAAATGAATGCTTGAAAACCTTCTCTTTTTCCCTCCTTTAAGTGCTTTTATATCTTCAATAGATACTAAAGAGAGATCTGGACAGGATTAGAGCCGTTGAAGTGCATTAAATGAGCATTAAATACGGCTAAAATGAGCTGAAAAATTAGCCATTATGGAGATTTTCCGTCGCAAGGGTCGACTCATAGGGTCGACCTCTGCACAGGAGTCGACCCTATGGTCGACCTCTGTGGTGCAGAACAGAAAGTGATTGTTCTGTATCTTTGGCTTACACAGACAACAGATATCGACCCCTAGGATCGTCTCCTTTGGGTGTGTCAGTCAAAAATAGCGTGTCATTTAGCCCCTTTTGACAGGGGTCGACTCATAGGGTCGACCTCTGTGGCGCAGAACAGAAAGTGACTATTCTATATCTTTGGCTTGTACAGATAACAGAAGTCAACCCCTAGAGTCGTCCCCTTTAGATGTGCTAGCCAAAAATAGTGTGCCATTCAGCCCCTTTTAATAGAGGTCGACTCATAGGATCGATCTTTTTCTTTAAACTTGATTTTCTCTTAAAATATATATTCAAAAAATATGAAATTACCTTCAATAGATCATAAATCTTCTGTTCTTATTTTTTAGGCTTTCAAATCAGAACTTGATGGAATTATGATTCTACCCCTAAAATATAATAAATCTTTTTTCAAACCAAAATCATTAGTAACCCCCTCAAATATTTTGTAATCATCAAAATCAATTCATGGAGCAACACTGGTGTATAAGAATTAAGAGTGTGTGATCTTCTCTTGTACTTATTATTTGCTCTTATAGTGAAGCTTGCGTGCCCCATAGAGGTAAGTCTTGAATTGATCTACGTATTTGATTGTATTCTATTTTTATTTCTTCTTCTTTTCTATTTTGGTATCGACATCGTCATTTATGTTAACGATTCTGAATGAGGGATCCATATTCTGCACAAGTGAGGGATCCTTTCCAACAAGTGGTATCAGAGACCAGATTGTCCGGTTGCGATGGTGTTGATCAGGATTGAAAAAGATGGAGAAGTTAGACTCAATCAAGAGATTGATTGATGCTCTCTTATGCAAGAAGAAGCCGACTATCATAGAAAATACCAGTAGGAGCCCAATGCGAGGTGGAGCTCTAGAAGGAGGTAGATTGGACATGAGATGGGAGACTCGGAAGGATAATAAGCGATGTCGCCATGAGGCTATCTCTAGCAGATCTCAGGTTATATAGGATGGAGATGAGATCGAGCAGCTTGGCTCGACTCTCATATTTGTCCATTCAAAAGCTCTCAAAGTCAGGTGGAGGTTGAATGTTGAGTCGAGATGAAAATTATTGAATTTCGATGCTTCGAATTCGACCTACAGCAGCAAAACCCACTGCAATGAAGCCTAGATGCGGATAAGTCCACGGATGCAGGCCCAAGACGGACAGGCTAGGAAGCACGGCCCAGCGGGCCCTGCAGCACATAGTCCAGTACGGGTGCACGGATGTGTGCGGGTCAGTGTAATGCGGTCCACGATGGACTGCGGGAGGAGATGCGGTCCACACATCCTCCATGGACTGCCGCGGCCCAGGAGCTATTTATCGCAGCTCACGCATGTATGGACGAGCATGCGACATGCAGCGCATGTCGGATGGTTCTGGTTCATGCTAAGGGAGGTCCACGCACGGTCCAGGGAGGTTTTATGCACGATCTTGCTCGATCAGGTCGTCAGGGAAGCGTACGAGAGGATCGGACAATCAGGGATGTTGTTGAAACCTGATAAAATTTTATTTTCGATCCAAACTTGGTTTTGGATCGATAAAAGAGGATGCACAAGCCTAGGAGCCGAGGGGAAGTAGCTTGGCATGAGTAGCTGAGGCATCAACAGTAGTTGAGAGTATCTTGGAACGGCCGTGGGAGTGGCCATGAGTGTAGAGGCAGAGACTGAGGTATGATGTAGCGGTTGAGAGCATCACAGGAAGCATCCAGGGGCATCGAGGATCCCAGCATATCAGGCCTTTGTGAGGATTTTCTTGGAAGATTTTGTGAGAGCTTTTGTGAGGATTGTACTTCTTATTGAGAGAGAGATTGATGTATGAGAGTTGAAAGTGTGTAATCTCCTCTTGTACTTATTATTTTCTCTTATAGTGAAGCTTGCGTGTCTCATAGAGGTAAGCCTTAGACTGATCTATGTATTTAATTGCATCTTTTTTTTTTCTTCTTTATTGCCGTATCGACTTCATCATCTGTATTAGTGATCCTGGGTGAAGGATCCGTATTTCACATTGATGAAAGATCCTTTCCAACATCTACATAGTGCTAAAAAGATCCTATTATTTCAGTCATTATATGATAGCATATTCCGATAATAGTATCTTGCTATCCTATCCTTTCCCCCTTACGTTTATATAATAATAGGAGTTCCATTTGAATTCCATTAAGCAAATAATTTAGTCTCATATGATGTTATTAGTCATTGTGTTGTTTACTTTAATGTATAATGCAAACTCTAATGTTTGTGTTGTTCGAGATTTTTGGAGAAATTATTGATTAGAATCATTTTATTGAACCATCCAATAAAAAATCATCATATTATCTATCGATGAAAAATGATTCACTTTCATCCAAATTTAAAAATTTTACCAAAATAATATTTATTTTTAAAGAAATTATCAAAATAATGCTTCTTTCAAATTTTTTATCAAAATACTGTCCAACAATAAGTCGCTCTATGATAGGATAACTTTCTATGCTGAGTCACCCTCCTCTTGCAATGTGGGTGAGTAGGTAGAAGGTCATGTGGGATAGTCACCTTATGGTAGGGTGCTTTAGTAAGTTGTCCAATAATAGAGCGATTATATGAGTCCCCCTATGATAGGGCAACTCACTAAACCTCTCTATAGCTCTTCTTCCTCCCTCGGCTTCTTCGCGCCATCTCTAACCATGACAGAGTTCCCTTCCAAGCTTCTTTCGCATCTAGGGTTCCAGCTGTCATGTTTGAGCTCCTCTCTCTCTCTCTCTCTCTCTCTCTCTCTCTTTTGTGCCCTTTCCATCTCTTGTCCGCAGTCATCAAGATAGAGCTCCTCTCACTCGGGGGAAGATCGGGGAAGTGGTAGGTGCAACAACAGACATGCAGAAAGGTAAGCTCGTTCGAGCCTTTAATTTTTTTTCACTTCTTATTCTTGTTATTTCATATGATTTTTGGAAGATATGTGGGGAAGGAGAGCACCTAAGGGAGATCAGAGGTCTTTATTAGGTTCTGGTTTGGGTTTTCTTGAGAAAGGAGAGCACTTGAGGCAGATCAGTTCTGATTTGGGTCTTTGTTTTTGTTTTGTTTTATTTTTTTTCAATCTTAAAGAGATCAGTTCCTGAGAAAGGAGAGCACCCGAGGGAGATCGATTTCAATTTGGGTCTTTGTTCTTGTTTTATTTTTTTTTGTTTTTTTTTTTGATCTCCAAGAGATTAGCTCTTAAGAAAGGAGAGCACCTGAGGGAGAGGTCTTTGTTTTGTTTTGTTATAAGGGGAGGTCTACAAGGCCTAACCCATCTCCATTAAACTGACAAATCCTATGTCCATGATTAGAAATAGGCCTAAGCCTGATTTTTCCTAAAATCATCAGGTCTAAGCCAGACTTGAAGATCGAAAAAAATTTTCAGGCCGGGCTCGAGCAGGGGTAGGGCTCGGCCCAACCCGGCACAGTTCCAACCCTAACTACAATGAAAATTTTGGATTGCTGATTTTCAATTAATGATATTTATTAAAATAGATATTGCATTTTAGTCTCTTTTTGCTTTTGCTTTGCTCTGCTTTATTTTCTATTTTTTCCTACTCAATCATTTATTTTTTAAAAAATTTATATTGCATAGAATCATAGATCCATCTTTTGATTAATGTACATATTCTAAGATATTCATATATTTATATATTTTTATACGGATGGAAGAATTATGTATATTGATCAATTGATTGTCCAGTTTGGATAGTTTAAAAATTATAATTAATTCTATAGATAATTACAGTAGTCAAACGATATGCAAAAAATTTAAAAAAAATTTTGGATAATATTTTCTTTAGTTCTCCTCACACATCTTCAGTCAGATGGAGAAAACTAAAAAAAAATACTGTCAAAATTTTTTTCGATCACTATTGCATATTGTTTCATTACTGTAAATTGATCTATAGAATTAATATAATTTCTGAATAGGATAGGATCTTCTGTATCTATTAGTTGATGATAGGATGTATTTATTATGTAAGTCATTTTAAATGTTAAGTATTTCCTTCTTGTAAACATATGTTCATATAGTTACTCACAAAAAATTTTCAATAAAATAGATCTAAGTCTTATCACTGTTATTTTTCATTGGGATGGAAGGATCAGTCATGATGCTAACGGTGCATATTATGATGGTGAAAGGACTCGGATGATCATGGTGGACAGTAACGCAACATATCTAAAACTTGTGCGAGTCTGTTATGCTGTCATCGGATAGAATCTCAATCACTGTAGAGTTTTCTTACTATATAGATTTTCAATTCATACTGTTGGACAGTATTTGATTGTACCTATTGAAAATGATCAGAACATGAACACCGTCTTGGGCATCCCAATACAAGGGATTTTTCTAGCGGTTGAGATTTTTATTGAGCCGGTAGCAATAAGAGTTTTGGATGGTGGTGAACAGCATGTGAGTATGTCTCAGACTGTATCTGCCCCACTTGCAGAATCGGAGATGGGGGGATCTCTACCTGATGCAACTCCAACAGTCAATAAAGCTGTGTATAAGTACAGAGGCACCCCTATATGTATCGTTGGTGAACCAACAGTATTCGTAATTGATAGTCCTCAGTACATGGTAGGTGCAGAGTCTGCATATCAATATCCATATAACACTGCATTTGATGATATTGGGATCGGTCTTAGTTATATATGTGGCAGCTATCATGGAGCATATGGAGCATAAATCTTATGACTTTGTACCACTTAATCAGCCATATGTAACACATATCGGACTTGGAGGATTGAGAACCGCAATGGCCGATAAAACTTATTTGAAAATAAAGTTGCTGTCAGTTATGATCCTAATCCTACTGATGACGAAGATGAGGATGATAATGTAGAGTCTGATGGCAATGATAGTGGAGAGTCTAGTACAGAAGAGGATGATCCACCATATGAGGCATCCTTTGTTCCTGAATTCGAACTAGTTGATGCATCCGACGATGATGAGGCTACATCCTATGGAGCATTGCCAGAACATCCATTCTTTGGTGAAAATGAAGAGTTAAGAAAGAAAATGATATTCAGATCGAAAGAACAAGTCCAACATACCGTGAAACAATATACCATTCGCACCTACCATCTTTTCAAAGTCGTCGAGTCAGATAGGGTTAAATGAAGTATCGTGTATAAACAATCTGATACTTATAGTTGGAATCTCCGTGCATTCCTTCAGACTAAGATGCAGCGATGGAAGATTATGATATATAAAGGGCTACATACATACTTGAATACAGATATGATGCGAAATCATCCATAGCTTGATATACGCATGATTACCGATATCATTAGAGGATCAGTTAGGACAGAGATATCCATATCTATATCAGCCTGCCAGGCTTATGTACGTGATGCATGACCGTATGAGATATCTTACAGAAAGACACGGATAGCTAAATAAGTTATTACGGATGAGCTATTTGAAGATTGGACAGAGTCCTATAACACATTGGGTCCTTGGCTAACTACAGTTTGTCGTGCCAATGAAGAAATCGTGATAGATTTTATAAAATTGTCTATAACATAGGCAAACATAGAGATGTTCCATCGAATTTTTTTAGTATTTGATCCATGCATTTAGGGCTTCTAGTTCTATCGCCCATTGATTAGTATCGACGCAATGCATTTATACGGTCGATATAAGGGTACTCTCATGATTGGTGTGAGAAGGAATGGAAATGGAAGTATTTATCCTCTAGCATTTGCCATTTGTGAAGGCGAGAGCCGTAATAGTTGGTCATAATTTTTATGGTATTATGCACTATTATGTGGTACGTGATCGTATGGGGATTGGCATAATTTCAGTCCGACATAAAGAAATATTAGCTGCTGTTTCAAATAAATCTGTTGGATAGACAGCACCATATAAGTATCATAGATTATGTCTTAGACATATTGAGGCTAATCTAAATGGTTGATTCTATGGTACTATATTTTTTACTTATTTTCATCAAATTGTAAAGCAAAATTAGTCCTGATAGTTTGATCGAAGCATGCAATATATTGAGAGAACATGATCCAATTGCTTTCAATATCTGAAAACATATCCACTTGACGATCTGAGTAAATGATCGCTGGTGCATGACATAAGTGGATGTAGGTATGGAATAATGAATACCAATCTATCTCAAAGCTTCAATAAAATGTTGAAGGGGGCTTACTCATTATCCATTACCATTCTTGTTCATCTTTCCTTCGAACGTTTGTCAAAGTGGTTTAGCGTCAGATGTGCACTTCAGCACGGAGAAGGGAGGCCGACAAGATATTCACAGATAAGATTAGATGAAAGTTACATACGCCAGCTAAAGTATAGAGAGCATTGTGTAATTAAGTACAATAACCAACCGGATTTGTATGAGATTTGGTTGAGATAAAGGTATTATAACCGCGATGAACCTAATTATACACAGACAGTCGACTTAAGGGCATGCACATGCATATATAGGAAGTGGTAGTTACTGCATTACCCATGCTCCCACTTGTTTGCTATATGTGCCAGCAAAAATTTGAATTGGAAGCAGTTCGTTGATGAGTATTATACTATTGCATATTATGAGCAGTCATATACACCTACCTTTCATCCTTCAGAGAGTCCATGTTATTGGCCTGAGTGGACTGCATCTAGACTCATACCGCACCTGTCTACAAGAAGACAAGGAAAGAGGCATCCATAATTGAGGAGGATCCAAAATGATATGGACATAATGGAGTGCCAAAATATTGTACGGTATGGATTGTGCAAGAAGATAGGGCACAACCAGTACAGATGCCTCCAAAGGCACTGATTTATCTTTTTTTTTCATGAGATATATGGACTATCTTTATGTATCACTTGTGTTCTTTTTAAACTATTTTGGTTATATAATGTCATGTAAATGCTTAGAAAAATTTATGAAATGATCCTATTATTAATGTTGGCTATTTTAGATTGTCCATCATTTTTAAGATATCCTGTCATGTTAATTATAAACAAGGTTGGAGAAATTGAAATTTGTATCTCAAGAAAGTTAAAAATTTTTTAATACATAAAGATGCTTAGAGAATGTCAAAATTAGCATTTCATCAAATTGGAGATACTTGGAGAATCTCATAGGTCGATCCATGTCAAGTTGTCACTACAAACTAAAATCTAAATTGGACGGTGCTACGCACTGTTCTAAATAAGCAATCAAGATAACTAGTTGATGCCTGAATAAATGACTAAAAAGGAAGTATCAAAGGAATACTATATAACTCAATTAAGAAGTAAAGTCCGAGCTTGAAACGGTAATATGGAGGGTGAGGGTCAAAATTACAGATGCCCTGTAATAGGGTGATTTATAAAGTCGTCCTATAGTAGAGGGGCTTTACGAGTCACCCTACTATAAAGCGACTCATTCTGTGATCCAACTGGCTCCCAGCTGACAATCAGACTGATGAGTCAGCATAGAAAATCATCCGACTTTATTTTGGATAGTATTTTGATAAATAATTTTATGAAAATATTATTTTGATATTTTTTTTTAAAATTAACATTAATCCAGTAAAAAGCCTCCAAATTCAGTTAAAAATTTTGATTGGAAAAAAAAATTACTATTAATTATGATTAGCTGGTTAATAACTTTTGTTGTTACGGAAAAAAAAATTATATTTTTTGAATGATGTGAATACGGAAGATCCAAAATTCAGACGATAAAAATATTCTGACAAATAACATCTCCCTCAATTATCACCGTATCCACATTTCCAGGCGTGCGACATTTTCCACTTTTCCTAGTTATATCGCTTCTGGAGCTCTTTTCTCGAATAATACAAAAAAAAAACTTTTTTACCAAAATATATTCAAACCAAACTTATTTACCAAAATGATGTAAGAGGGAAAAACGCCATTTTGAATGGCGTTTTTCCCCCTGCCACGTCACTCCCCATTTCCACGGTGGCATCGTCCCAAAAAAAAAAAAAAAAAGGAAGAAACGCCATTTGGAATGGCGCTTTTAAAAACGCCATTCCAAATGGCGCTTTTAAAAACGCCATTTTGAATGGCGTTTTTTACAATTTTCCCACCCAAAAATAAAGAAAAAAATCGTGGGAAAATGGAAAATTTTGTTTTTTAAAATTTAAAATTAGTAAATAAATTAAAAATTTTAATTTTGATTGAATTTTAAAATATAAAGATTTGAATTTGTAATTCATTAAAAAAATTAATTTAGATTTTTTATTTCAATTTTTTTTTAAAAGATGTCCAAAAAAATCTTAAGAAATTAAAAAAAAAATATCATAGAAAATAAAAAAAGAGAAAAAAATATGAAAGAAATAAAAATTTGAAATTAAATTGAAAAACATCATTCGAAATACTTGTCTTCAAAATTTTTAAGAAAATTAAAAATTATAAAATTTTTAAAAAATAAAAAAAAAGAATTATAATGTAAAAATAAAAAAGAATAAAATTTTAAAGATAAATTGAAATTAAAATATTATTTCAAATTACTTTCTCAAATAAAAAATAATAAATTAAAAAAAGATTCAAAAAAATTTTAAAAATAGGCTAAAAAAATTTTATAAAAATAAAATAAGTCTTTAAAAACGCCATTTTGTAAATTGAACTTTAGAAAAAATAATAATTTTTTAATTAAAAAAAAAGAATACGTAATAGAATGCTAAAAAGAAAAAAATGGAAGAGAAATGAAATTATAATTTCAAATGATAACTATTTTAAAATAAATAAAAAAAAGTATCATAGGAAAATAAAAAAATAACAATAAAATAAAAATTATAATTATAAATTTTAAAGAAATTTAATTTAAATTTAAATTAAAAATTATCATTTAAATTATTATTTTTATTATTTCATTTAATTTATTTATTAAAAGATTACAAATACATAATATAAAAAATTGTAAGAAAAGTAGATTTATATTTTTTAGTCGACCCCATGAATCGACTCATGGCTAAAAGAGTTTAACGGCACGCAAAATTTTTGACTGCGACACTCTGTGAGTCGATCCCTTGACTTTCTTTCTGGTAATTTTTATTTTTTAAATTTTTTAAATAGAGGAAGAGAGAGGAAGAGGGAGAGAGGAGGCAGCTCACCGTCGTGCTGTCGGAGAGACGCCGGAGTAGGGAGGAAGAAGAAGAGGGAGAAGGAGAGAAGAAGGGGGGAAAGGAGAAAACGCCGTTTCCTTCGGTATTTTTTTATTCTTTTTCTTTTTTCTAAATTTTTTAAATTTTTTTTCATAATTTGTTTAATTATTTTTTTTAATTTATTAAATTTTTTAATGAGGATAGTAATTTGAATGATAATTTTTAATTGAAATTAAAGATAATTTTTTATTTTAAATTATAATTTCTATTTTATTACCATTTTTTATCTTTTATTTACTTTTTTTATGATATATTTTTTAATTTAATTTGTAATTTTTATAATTTAAAAATATAATATTAGTTTTCTTTCATTTTTATGATATAAAAATGAAAGAAAACTAATATTATATTTTTAAATTATAAAAATTACAAATTAAATTAAAAAATATATCATAAAAAAAGTAAATAAAAGATAAAAAATGGTAATAAAATAGAAATTATAATTTAAAACAAAAAATTATCTTTAATTTCAATTAAAAATTATCATTCAAATTACTATCCTCATTAAAAAATTTAATAAATTAAAAAAAATAATTAAACAAATTATGAAAAAAAATTTAAAAAATTTAGAAAAAAGAAAAAGAATAAAAAAATACCGAAGGAAACGGCGTTTTCTCCTTTCCCCCCTTCTTCTCTCCTTCTCCCTCTTCTTCTTCCTCCCTACTCCGGCGTCTCTCCGACAGCACGACGGTGAGCTGCCTCCTCTCTCCCTCTTCCTCTCTCTTCCTCTATTTAAAAAATTTAAAAAATAAAAATTACCAGAAAGAAAGTCAAGGGATCGACTCACAGAGTGTCGCAGTCAAAAATTTTGCGTGCCGTTAAACTCTTTTAGCCATGAGTCGATTCATGGGGTCGACTAAAAAATATAAATCTACTTTTCTTACAATTTTTTATATTATGTATTTGTAATCTTTTAATAAATAAATTAAATGAAATAATGAAAATAATAATTTAAATGATAATTTTTAATTTAAATTTAAATTAAATTTCTTTAAAATTTATAATTATAATTTTTATTTTATTGTTATTTTTTTATTTTCCTATGATACTTTTTTTTATTTATTTTAAAATAGTTATCATTTGAAATTATAATTTTATTTCTCTTCCATTTTTTTCTTTTTAGCATTCTATTACGTATTCTTTTTTTTTTAATTAAAAAATTATTATTTTTTCTAAAGTTCAATTTACAAAATGGCATTTTTAAAGACTTATTTTATTTTTATAAAATTTTTTTAGCCTATTTTTAAAATTTTTTTGAATCTTTTTTTAATTTATTATTTTTTATTTGAGAAAGTAATTTGAAATAATATTTTAATTTCAATTTATCTTTAAAATTTTATTTTTTTTTATTTTTACATTATAATTCTTTTTTTTTATTTTTTAAAAATTTTATAATTTTTAATTTTCTTAAAAATTTTGAAGACAAGTATTTCGAATGATGTTTTTCAATTTAATTTCAAATTTTTATTTCTTTCATATTTTTTTCTCTTTTTTTATTTTCTATGATATTTTTTTTTTATTTCTTAAGATTTTTTTGGACATCTTTTAAAAAAAATTTGAAATAAAAAATCTAAATTAATTTTTTTAATGAATTACAAATTCAAATCTTTATATTTTAAAATTCAATCAAAATTAAAATTTTTAATTTATTTACTAATTTTAAATTTTAAAAAACAAAATTTTTCATTTTCCCACGATTTTTTCCTTTATTTTTGGGTGGGAAAATTGTAAAACGCCATTATGAATGGCGTTTTTAAAAGCGCCATTCCAAATGGCGTTTCTTCCTTTTTTTTTTTTTTTTGGGACGATGCCACTGTGGAAATGGGGAGTGACGTGGCAGGGGAAAAAACGCCATTCAAAATAGCGTTTTTCCCTCTTACATCATTTTGGTAAATAAGTTTGGTTTGAATATATTTTGATAAAAAAATTTTTTTTTTGTATTATTCGAAAAAAGAGCTCTCGCTTGTGTAGGTAGAATCACTTCCAGCATGAGCACATCCATATTTTTATTTTAATGCAAATCACGTGCCTCCCACGTGCCAGCTACGTCGCCGTAAAGATCCCCTGGCGGGGCTGCCCCAGCCTCCAGGGCACTGCCTCCCAAGAGGAGGATAGGGAAAAAAAGGGAGAGATGCCGACCGCCATAGCTCTGGCTTCCTTGTCCAACGCCCTCGTCTCACCTCTATGGGCGTCGAGCCGGAGGGCTCTAATGGCACCCGCCGCCCTCGCTTGCGCTCTCGCCGCCGCTCCCCATCCTTGCCGGAACCGCGGCCGCAAGAAGGACATCTGCTGGGTCGCAACAAAGAAGGCCCCTCTTCGCCGCTCTTTCAAGGCGGAGGCTATTGCCGTTGAGAGCACTGCTTCCGCTTTAGCTAATGGGTAACAGTTCTCATTGCTCTCTTTTTTGTCACTTCTGAAGTCTTCTTGTGGTAAATTTGATGATTGCTTAGCTTGCCTTCGCGTGTTTTGATTGTTTATTGATGCATTTTTCTGGAAGTTGTGTCAATCTTGGACTGTATCAATGTTGCGGAGGTGGGTTTTGTTAGTTTGGCTTGTTTCGGGAGTGATAAAGATTGGATTTTTTTTTTTTTTTTGGTTTTTCTTTTGGTTTCCCGTTACATGCTGTTGTAATTTATAGAGCATTGATAGAAGAAACTTTCTAGGATAGATGGTGATAATAAAGTTATAATGCCATGTGAATGGATGAAAAAGGAGCCTTGGACATGCCTCAGACTTTTTGGGCATAGGCTTAGCTGGCAGTTTACCTTCTTGGCTTAAATGTGAACTTAACATAATGTAAAACTTTACTGAGGAAATTTATATTATAAATATGATGCTTAGTCCCGTGATTCTTATAGTCGATGAGTTTGCTTCTGTACAGTTATTTACTGCTTTAGAATTTAGTTCCAATTGCTGCTTCCCTTTTTACAATGTGTTATTTAGTTTCCCTTGATGCCCTGATACAATTTGTAGCGTCTGAAAGTTGTTTAGTGATTCTCTTGCAGTAATATTCTATGTTAGAATGCGATAGGTTTGTATCTATGCTGCGTACTTTCAATCTTGTTTATGAATAGCTAAACCATATCTAATGTAGGTATCCAGAATACAAACGCCTTCTCCCATGTCCATCACAAAATCAGCCACCAAGGGTTGAGCACCTTGTAGTATCAGAAGAAGGGGTTGTTCTTGATTATATCTCTAAAGCTCTGCATCTTCCTCCTCTGTAAGTATATTATTCTTTTTCTTTTTACACATACCTTCCAGTTGAAGTAACATCAATTCCCCATCAAGAAGAAAAACATAATTACATAATTGTAGTTGACACAAGGAGATATGAGGAGAGATGAAGCAAGAAATAATAGCAAGGAAGGAGAAGCTAAAATGCAAAAAAAAAAAGGAAGGGAAAAAAATACTGGGATAAAAGGGTGGAAATGACATAAACCCATAAAGAAATCTTTCCCATGTGTAATGCCTAGACTTGAGAAGCTGAGTCAAAATAGTTTCCTAAAAGCTACAAAATGCACAAGAACATGCAAAACATGATCCTGGGCAGTTAGTAACAGGCGATCTCTTGCATACAGATGTGCTCATGTGCACACATCTGGAAAGAACAATATTGCTTCATTTGTAGTTCAGAATAGTTCAATATAGCATTATAAACTAGGCTGATGATTAAGTGTTAATCTGTAGTCTTAAAGTAGGGGTAGGAGCGAGGAACAGGTTTTTACTTATCTTATCCCATTTCTTTAGATCTATGATTGGAACCACGGTGAGAAGAGAGGAATGGTAGACATAAGATATGGTGGGAGTGTTAAGTCAAGCTGAATTGTTATTGGGGTCATACATAGGTATGACCTTCATCCAGGTCACTGTGGTGCAGATAATAAGTCATTTGATTACCTAAACAAAAACACATGCAGATTCTAGTTGAACAGCACTCATGATACATGTGTTATTTGTATCAACTGCATGAAGAGCCTGCCCCAAATCAATAACCCAAAATTTGATGTAAAGCAGGTAAAGAAACAAGCATATAAGTGCAGATAAATATAATATTTTATATATGAAGGTATGTTGCAGATCTTATTCATTTTGGAGCTGTGCATTATGCATTAGTGTGCCCAAAGCCTCCTCCAAGTGCAACGCCTGAGCAAGTTCAGGTCTTTAAAGAAGTAACAGATCCTTCAGTTCTGCAGAAGAGATCATCTATTAAAGGGAAGACTGTGAGGGAAGCACAGAAGACCTTTAGGGTAACAGATGTTAATCAAATTGTCGAAGCAGGCACTTACCTACGTGTTCATGTACACCCTAAACGCTTCCCAAGGTACAACTCATCAGTGTTATATGTATACTTAAGAGGTTTTTGGCTATCATGTTCTATGGTGACTGCTCGCTGGTAGCAAATATCATGTTTTTAAATGCCACCTGCTAGTGTAGCTACATGAGACCCCACTAATTTGAAGGAGATGCAGGGTTTAAATCCTGCACAACAAAAATTTAAAAAAAAAGGAAAAATAGATCTTTTGTTGATTTTGTAGCTTAAATATCATTCTGTATTTATATTGACCTCATACTACAATCAGGTGCTATGAAATTGATTGGAAATCCAGAATCATAGCAGTTGCTGATTCATATGTGGTCCTCGACAAACCAGCTGCAACTTCCGTATGTATTCTCTTACATTATGTGTTTTCATACATCTAAACTGCCAGTTTGTTTTCATACATCTAAACTTCCAGCAAACTGGCATTAGTATTTTTATGATGGTTATATTTCAATATATTTCTTCATCACTAGTATAACCTAAATTTGTCTTCTGTATGTTATAATTGCTCAGAATTTTCAATCAACAAATTTTGTATTTATGTCCACTCCCTCCCCATCTTGTATTGAATTCTCTTCTTTATTTTTTTATTTTCTTAGCCAAAATTCTGAAGGTCGATCGAGATACTGGTATTCAATTGGTCTGATTGAAACTGAGACTATGTTATCAGACCTTGCAGAAAAGAAATGTAAGGAAAGCTTATAAAGTTTCTTATAAGGAGAAAGCTAACAGTGATCAAGCTTGTATGGACTAGGGATTTATGGTCATTGCTAACTTGTTCGCTGAGGATGACACCAAAAGTGGTTTTGTTAATGGTAATGAAATTGGAGCTACATCTAGACTTCAGTTTGGATGGTTGATGTTAGACTTCTTATGCTGTTTATCTAGCGAAAAATGTGACAAGAAGGAAACGATGGGCTGTTTTGGGACTTAGATTATTTCATTTCTATTTTAAAAGCTAACACAATGTCCAAAAGTCTGCTCAAAACATCGTGCAATAATGGCACTTTCTTATTTGTCTGAGTTATAAGGATTCGTATGCTTCTAGTGAGTGTGTTGTTGATTTAAATAAGCATTCTGCCTTGGGGATATTGCAGGTTGGAGGAACAACAGATAACATTGAAGAATGTTGTGCAACATTTGCTTCTCGTGCCTTAGGATTGGAAACTCCTCTGAAGACAACCCATCAGATAGATAACTGCACTGAGGGCTGGTGCATATTTCCTTCCTATATCTATAATCAATATATTGACAGTGAAATTAAAAAGTAATGCATTGATATACTGTTTTTGCAGTGTTGTATTGGCTAGAACAAAAGAATTCTGCTCTATTTTTCATGGAATGATTAGGGTATGTTTATAATATATAATGCTGCCATTGATTTATCTGAAAATATTGACTCTACTGCAGAACTAGGATCTACTTTCTATTCACAAATATCTACCATTTCATGTCCACTAACACATGTTGATGTTTGATCATGAAAACCAGGAGAAACAGGTGAAAAAGTTTTATCGAGCCCTTGCTGCTGCGCCTGTGCCTGTTGGAATTATCTCTCATTACATGCGTCCTGTGAATGTTGCTCCAAGATTAGTTTCTGAAGGTAATTCAGAAGGATGAGCCACTTCTACAAATTCTAAGCTATATTATTGCAGCATCTTTAACTTAGGTAGTTTGATTTTTCTGCATATTACTTATATATAAAAGAAGGTTGCAAATATTTTAAATTTTCAATGTATATAAAGTTTTTCAATGCCTTAAACTCACTATGGAAGAAACATGTTGATGAACGATTTGTCATTCTGAAATTCCGAAAGATGGTCAAATTGGAAATTCCTTGTCAGCTCATATATCAGCTGGGGTTGGATTGATTATCAATTCATACCATAAGATTATTTCCAAGAATAATTCTCTGACCAACTAGAAATAGAAAGGAAGAATGCAGACAATGATGCGATTGTAACTTGTCTGGAGGCTTTATGATCCGATTGGGACAAGCAGTGCAAAGCATAAGATAGGTGCAAATCCAAAAGAGATTGGTGGAAGAAACTGCTGGAATATGTTTCCAAACTTTCCATTGTACCTGTGACATGCTTTGCTAGTTCAATGAAGCCATATATTTCCACTGTATAAGCCATATGTGGGGGATATTAGTGTAACCATGATGCTCAATGAAGCTAGTTCATCTTCATATGTGAAAATTTCTGTTCCTTTCATATTGGGATCGAGATTGCAAGACTAGAGGCTTCTTTGGAAGGTTTGGTGAAGATTGGAGGACTGATGAATGAGTCTATACTAACCTTTCTTGCAAGACCAGAATTGTAATGGCTAAGAGAGCTTTGAGGGCTGGAAGGGGTCTCTTGTAGAATCATCAGGCAACCAACATAACCTGGCCAAATTAAGCTCTAAGAGATTGCTTATATCTATAAATGCCCTCAATTTGGGAAATATATCTTATACTTTGCCGAGCTATAGACCCAAATGGTTTCTCCATATGTACTCATTTAGACTGCTAAGTAAAAAAGGAATTTAATTCATTTTTAGTTTCTCAATTTTTTTCTAGTTCATAAATACAAATTCAAGATTCATCGTTATAGCCTCCTCTGGTGTAACTTGTACAGTTTCATAGTTCCCAAATGGTTCTGATGTTATCATTTGTTGACCACTTACCTTCATTTACCCACTCATTTCTAATTCTACGATTTCTAGTTTGCTGCTCATCAACTTTAAAAACACCTTATACTCATATGCCCAGTTCACTCCAACAATGCTATTTGGAAACTGGAGAATACTTCCTAATTATCATGAGCTCATTTTTAATTATTTGAGGCAACCCAGACCATGTATCCATTTTTATTAATATACTTCCTGACGAAAAGGTCAATGTTTCCTACAAATCATTAGCTGACAAATTGCAACCATTGATATTTGAAAGTTTTAAATTGTTAATTACTTCTCATGGTCTCATGTCTAGACTGTTAATGAATGATTTTTCATACAAAATAAGTGGCTTCATTAAGGAGTGCAACTTAGTAATTGTTAAGCACTATGCCCTTTTTCTCTGAATTTCTTTCATGGATATAATTAGAGGTAGTCCAATGAAGGTAATTCCAAAGGTAATTTGAAGCTAGAAGGTTGAACATTTTTTTTCTTTTACCTATCAGTGATATCCAATGTTAGAAACTGTCATCCTTTACCTGAACAAGGGAATCGATATTGACTTCCATCATGATGTATGTAAAAAGTTCCCATGAAATATGTATGTTGTCTTTCACTAAAAAAAGCAAAAAGAAAAAGGAAAGAAATAAGGTTGCGTTTGGTAGCTGGCAATCTATCCAGATTGCTAGGAATTTAATGTGGTTATCTGGATTATCACGTTTGGTATGCTTTTTGCGTTGCTAATCCAGATTGCCTTGGCAATCCAGATTACCTCCTGTGAGGTAATCTGAATTACCAAGAGAAGGGGTGGCTATCCAGATTACCATCACTTTGATAATCTTGTAATAAAATTTTTGGACGTAATTACCCTCTGGCGGCCATCCCTCCTTCGCTCTTTCGTACACCTAGCACACCGCCGGCCACTTTGGCGCCGCTGCCCTCCTTGCAGCGGCATCCCACGCGTGCGATGGTGGCGAAATTGGAGGACTCGTCGATGAGGGCCTTGCGGCGGATCTCTGACGAGGCGTAGGCCTTCTTACGGCGGATGAGGGAGAAGGGGATCTGGTGAGGAGCGATCCCCATCGATGTTGACCTCTCGCTCCCCGTTGAAGGCAAGGGTGGACCGCAATAGTATCGATGTCGACGTCCCGCTCCTCGTCGAAGAACACGACGGGGAAGGAGGTGGCGGTGGCGATAGCCGGCAGCTCCGTCATCTCACCCGCGAGGTTGCAGAGAACTCCAGCACGGATGTGGGGGATCGGTGGGGTGGGTGAGGGCGGCGATGGAGGCGGCCGCGGGGTGCAGGGTGCGGGTTCGCCGGGGGGCCGGAGCGCGGATGGGTGAAGGTGGCGATGGAGGCGGTCGCGGAGGGCGCGGGGTGCGAGTTCGCTGGACTGTCGGAGGGCGGTGCCGAAGGCATGATGAGCGGGTGCCGTTGGGGGTAGGGTGCGCGGAGTAGCCGGGGGCAGCCGGGGATGGGGGAGGGGGGTCGGGGTGTGGCGTGCAGGAGAATGAGAAGGAAGGAAAAAAATAAAAAAATAATAAGTATTAAAAATAATAATTTTTTTAAAAATAATAAAAATAATAATAAATATTAAAAAATAATAAATAAATAAAAAAAATAAATAAATAGTTTAATTATTTTTAAATTTTAATATATCGAAAAAAATTAATTTTTTTAATATATGTTACATAGATTGATCTGGCTCAGGATTTGGATCACTCGTTCTACTAAATATATGTTAAAATGTTAAACTAATAATTTGATTTAAGGATATTTTGAAAATTTGATGTTATATTACCAGTAATCTGATAGTCATACCAAACATATCAATCAAGATTTTCAGTAATTTTACTGCAATATTACTTGCGTGTACTAAATACAGTAATCAACATTACTGGCAATCAACATTACTGGCAATCCAGATTGCCTGGCGATGTACCAAACGCCACCTAAGTATATTGCCTTAGGAGGAAGGTGAGACATTGAACTAGACCTTGTACATTATTTTGTTTCTTGGTTCCTCTTGAAAGTCAAGTTTGGTTTTGTTTAGTCACAGTGGAGCTACTGCAATGTTCCATACGGACGAAAATGTTATTTCTCAAACTCTAAGTGAAGAATATATATTTTTTTTTTAAAATAAACTCTGCTGTAGTTGAAAGTTCACTGTAGATTTCATATTTGGAATCTTCATTTTTATAGAATCTATTGGTGGAGGGCATCTCTGCCAGTTGGAGGTGTTGGAATGCAAGGAGGTCCCTTGGCCAAATGTTGACGTTGAGAAAAGCTACGGCATTGAATATTGTGAATGGCCCTCCAAGGACATTGCCTATGAATGTAAGATCAATCTCTTGACAGGAAAAACTCATCAGGTATCATCACCTTCCTTTTTTTCCTTGCCTTATATAATGCAATTAACAGGTATGTCACCCACCACTTGCTCTCAGCTTTGGAATGGAGAAAGCTTAAAGAACCTATTGTGTTTGTCTCTGTAGGATATCAGATTAGAGAGTTTTTTAAATAATTTTATTATAACTAATAGTTTGGCTTTGTGGGTGTATGATGGAGGACTGTCTTTTCCTACATGTCCTCACAGAACTCAAGTATGGATAGTTTCAAATTATAATTACTGTGTTAATTTTCATAAATCTTATGATTTAAGTTATTGGGAAATTTTATATCATTTAAATTGTTTTCAACATAAAATTTAGTATATGCTATTGTTTTGATACTAACATATCTGCTTGTCCAAGTAGCACATTTTGCCAAGGTATTAGATGAATTGGATAATTTATGTGTTTCCCTTTGACATGACAAATCTGGAGTCCATGCTTATAGCCGACCATGATTTCCAACTGAAACTGTTGCATTAATTTTATTATGGTTTAATAAGAAAAAAAACCTTTGTGCAATTACATTATAAATGAAATCTCTCTTTTTTTTCTTGACCTATGATAACACTAAACGCAGGTCAGAGCACAGTTGGCTGCTATTGGTGCGCCTATAGTTGGTGACTCGATGTACATGCCTGCTGCTGTGGCAGAAATGTGTAATCCCCAGATTAACCCATTTGGTAGAAATAGAAAGCAATTTACAAGTGAGGATGGCAGAATGTTAGCTATTGAAGAGTGGATTGCACAGCATGGCAAGGAACCTAGTGCAGCTATTGGCCTCCAAGCATTCCATGTCTCCTGGAATGGTGGCAATTGTTCTTATGAGGCTGGGGCTCCATGGTGGCAATGCGCAACATCATAAATCTAGGACTGCATGGAAATCAACATTCTGATTTTCCAGACAGATCTCATGTGGTGTGACATTTAATAGGCTTTTATTGGCACACAGAAGGGTGAAAGATAAAGACTGCAACATTGAGGTTTGCTGCAAAGCCTAGTCTTCCCTGATGGAAATGAATGGTGTGTTTTTGATATTTTGTTTTTGCACAAAGCTCAAAAAGGCAATTATCATGGATTATTGGTAATACTTTTGTGAGGACAAGATGTGATGAGATCCACAGAAGATTTATATATCTTGAGACTCTGAACGTGCACTTTATATTGAATATTATTTTAATAGAGAAAGGTTTTTTTTCTTATCTTTGTTATTTATAAATATGCATGCAGCTAGAGACTATACATTTTTCAGCCGCTAATAATCTGTGGCCTTATTGATTGTCCTTTTGGATATAAAAAATGCATTTGTTTGATAATGGTACGTACATCAAATTAAAAGGATAATATCCTATATATATATATATATATATATATATATATATATTAGTTTCCTTTAACTGCTCTCCTTATCAAACCTAGAGTCTAGATGCTACTCTCTATCTTTATATTGATATGAGTTCTTAGGGCATCTCTATCACCCCAAGTTCAGCTCCATTATCTCCACCTCTCTGCATTATTCTGCAAACTTGTAATGACCCTGGCTAAGTTCCATTATTATTGCGAGATCCAATAAGATAGAAGAAGAATTTTGGTTAATGCTGAACTTGAATATCCTATCACAAAAGTATTTCTTCGGCAAATACATCATTATTCCACAAGCCTAATTTGTTGGAACTAGTGCAATTTCAGAGACATAAAGAACATTTGTTAAAGAAAGTTTCTTGAGGAGTGAAGCTCTTCTTCTTCCAAGGACTCTGATATGTTTGCGATTTTTTGTTTACATTTCTTCACTATTAGTAATGTCTTCATTTTTCTTTGAATGATACTTTGCCATTGCATGCATGAATTGTAGGACTATCATTAAACCACCAATCATTAGTTTTGGTTGTCATGTAAATTTTTAATGATTATATGAATTTTGATGACCATAATAAGATATTTTCCAACCATATTTGCATTATTTTCTTTTGGTTCCATTTTCAGAAACCTATATATGCAAGCAAAATGCCCTTTCTTTCAACAAACGTTGTAAGGAGTATTCTTTTAGTTTGTTTTCTTTTGGTTTATATTATTGGGTGACATTTTTTCTTGAACATGCCATTGAATTTTTCATGGTTGTATAGCCTTATTAAATTTCTTCAATCTACTCTTTCCAATTTTAGATCCACTTTTATCAAGAACATTTATATTAGAAAATGAATCTTCCTCCCCATTTTCATTTATATTAGAAAATGAATCTTCCTCCCCATTTTGGCGGTAATGTTTCTCTCTAATGCGGCGGTGTCTTTGAACTAGATCGAATGAAAATTTGTTCTTTTATGTGAAAAAACCCTTTTTTCCTAATATTAGGTCGAATAGAATGTGAGTTTCATAATAATGGTTCCCACTTGAAATGATTTTAATTCATCAATATGAGATTACAACATCTTATTTACAATGGCTTTGAACTTCTGAACTTATTCAAGAATGGGTTGATTGTTGGGTGTCTTGAAATCAAATTCATAAGTAAAAAAAATAGCAACTCCTTCCTCCACCTAACACTTGACTTTGAGGGAATTCCAAATCCCTTTTAATTACTTGTGTATGAAAGTTGAAGAGGTGATTAGATGACAAGTCTGAGATATGTCTGTGACAAAGCAATTCGACCTATTTATCCTTTTGCCCTTGATCCTGTTGGTGTTGGAATAAGCCTGAGACCAAGGTATGAGACATAATGTTCAGATCATCTACAAGGAATAATATTTTGTCTTGCCAATATCCAATTTCACTAAGTTTGGATCCATAACCTTTAATTTCCTACTTGCTTTTGACCTCATTTTTGGAAATTAGCACCTTAAAAATTATTTTGATTATGAAGATGGAATAGATGGAAAACAAGAACAATAAACAAACACAATGGTTTTATGGCATATGAAATTCTTTTTTTGAGATGTGAAATGCTTTGGACAATATTTTGAGTTTGCTAACGGACTCTGATAACACTTTTTTAATTATGTCATAGAACTTTCTTACATCTGCCACTAGAAATCTTAAAAAGCTAACAAACCTTTTATTGAAGTTTGGCATTCTTGTACAGGATTGAGAGAACAAAATAAATCTTGTGCATCTTTTTTTCTTTCAAATAATTCTCAACTTGTATCCTATACACTCAATATCTTGTGAGCCGATATCAATAGAAATCGAGTCACCATCCTCTTGCTCAAGTGGCAAGGGATAATAACATGTGAGCAAATGCTTAATGGTTATAATAAAAATTTTGTTACATCATAACTCTTGAGATTTTACTCTATTTATAGGATCCCAACAAAGCGCTTTGAGAAAATAATATGAGGATGAAGAAACATTCTATCAAAAAACATAAATTGGGAAAAAAGGATCTAATAATAGGAAACCTACCATATCTTCTCTCATGAAAATAAAAATAGAAATTTTTTCTTGTATTTGAAAAACCAAATTGATTCACCTTTTTAGTACTCACGGTATCATAATTCATTAGCTTTTAGTTTCTAATTTTTGTTAGTTTTCTTTCTTTCTTGATTTAAGCATGCATGGCAAATTATCCAAATTGATATTTTCTATCTTTTTCCCATATTTTATTTCTTTTTGGTTTAAATTATTTGTCATACTATCAGTTTATCATTGAGGGTTGGCAAAATCAATAGCTTGAGACAATACAAAAATGGAGAAAATCTTGCGTGGTCATTTTTAACAAGATTATATACATAACGTGAGATTTAGTTACATAAACCCGATCATGGTATTGTACTCTTCAATTTGTTATCATACTCAAATAATTCTGATGAAAATAAGATGATATTTTTAGCAGGTATGAGGCAAATAGAAGCAAAGATGCTAAGCAATCTAACATTTTAGAAAATCTCCTTATTTTAAAATTAACCAACGCTCTAAAAATTTGGTATCAATATGCCCCCCTTAAATTTTTAGAAAACTTCTTATTAACATAAATTTGAACAAGCTTAATAAAGAAATGAAACTTGATAATTCTCTAGTATCTCTCATGTTCTCTCTTATTTTATTTTATTTTTTTAATAACATTTTATTTTTTTCTTCGACTAAAAATATTTGCTTCCTTTTTATCTCTTCCACATCTCCCTTGCACATTAAAGCTGATCCTAATAACTCTCGTTCTCTCTCTATCCTTCCCACGTTTAATACAAACTTTTAGCCTCCTAATATATCTCATTGTATTACTATAAAATATTTATCAAATCAATGAGTTTTTTTAACATCTTGTCACAAGTAATGTAGTTTAGTGGAATAGAATGATTAGAAAGTAAATAGTTTCTTCACCTTCCTCCTTTTATTTCTAGAGATAATTACTTTTCTATTTTTGATCACATAAAGCATGAACATAGAGATTTCTTATGTCTTTTCAATAACCTAAATATTTGGGTATAACATAAACTAAATTTTTGTACATGTATTATATATTGGCATAAATAATTATGTATTTTGTAGAATTTTCTAATCATAAATTTATAAAAAAAAATGTCAACTAATGTTGATGAAATAATATTACAAATCAAATAGAATATTGAAGCTTGATCGTAGAAAGAATGAAATCTGCATACATGCTTTTTTTACTTTCAATTAAAAGTCATATTTGAAAGTTTCATTTGACATTTTATGTTAATTAAGTGCTAAAATAATAATGATGAAATTTGTCATTAAAATTTCATAATTTAATTGTATATGAGTAATAATTTTGATATAAGAAAAGGATGATATATAATTTCCTTCAATAACCCTTGATTCTCTTTTAAGAATTTTGTTGTCATCAATTAGAATGATATGTGTAATCCTAGAGAAAATTTCTTGCTTTGCACTTAATCTTTTATTAGAGTCCCATGCTTGATTTCCATTATGGTAGAAGAATAAAATGTATTTAGACTAAACTTAAGACTGCCGGAGAATCTTCTTTTAGGTCAAGTATGAAAGCAAATATTATTTAAAAAGTAATACTCAAAATATACAATAGTTTTTTTAGTTTTCATCTAATAGCTTGGAAGTTTTATAATTTTTTTTTGTAGCATGCAGCATTCATTTTTTCTTTTTTATTGCTCAAACTTCGCATTATGATATTTGCTCTCCCATCGAACTTGCATTATTATTTTCTTATTAAATTCTCATCTATCTTTTTCTTTTGCTTTATAAATCTTCCCAAAATTTCACAAAAAATATTTGGAAGATTGAAGGAGTATATATAATTAATTAATTAATTAATTCTTATTATGATTTTTTTTATTTAACTTCTAGAATTAGGTATGACATGATCAGGCCTCATGTATGATCTGCATTACAATTTCATACTTCTAATGTGATAAAATTAAAGTAATATAGTTATAATTATATGATGTAAATATATTTGCTTCTTGCTCGTAGTAATCAACATGGGCTTAGCTAATGATATTTTTATGGTACAATATTTTTTAATAATAAAAAATTTTAAAAGAGATAAAACTTCATTAAATATTTGTTTCTCATGATATATGTGTTATGTGAAGTTTTAAATTTTTGAAGCTTTTTAGGTAGTTATTAGCCATTGGAAAAAGTTTACAATACTTAAAAAATTATGTAGAATTGCATCATTTCTGAAAATAATCATATATAATATTCAGATTTTGAAGAGTTGCATTGTTTCTAAAGTTATGTGATCTTTAAACTCTTATAAGTTTATGAAACATCTGAAATTAAGAAAGTAACTTACTTTTTTATTCAGACTTTCTATCCTATACTTTCTTAAAACGTTCTTGCTACACTTTATTTTTTTGGATGTGGGCTCTTAATTAAAGGTGATTAAAAAGTATAATCTTACATCACCTTTGTATTGGATATTGCATCTTAGTATAGAATTTTTAAGAGTCATTTTGCGGGAAAATTACTATCTTTAATAAAGCTTCTATTATCCAACTAATTTTTTTTTTCATCATACTTCTTTCTACATCTTTAACCCAGTACAATAATTCTTTCTATATATTGGGGAAGTATGATGAAAGAAAGAAATGAATTTAGTTGGACAAGGTACTTACAAAAAAATTTCTTAAAGATAGTGATTTTCCTCTTTTAGGTACAAAAGGACTCTTGGAAATTCTATCATAAGATATAATATGCAAGGTGATATAAAATTATACTTTTTAATTATCTTTAATCAAGAGTCCACACCCAAAAAATGAAGTGTAGAAAGAAGGTTTTAAAAAAATATAGAATAAAAAATTTGAATAATAAAGCAAGTTATTCCTCATTTCATATATTTCGTAAAATCACATAATCATATAACTTCAAAAGTGATGCAACTCATTGGAATCCGAACATTGCATATGATTTTTTTTAGAAAAGATACAATTCTACAGAATTTTTTAAATATTGTAAAGGTTTGCTAATAACTACCTAAAAAGTTTTAAATTTTTAAAATTTTAGATAATACATATCTCTAGAAATAAATACTTAATGGAGTTTTATCTTTTTTAAAATCTTTTATTATTAGAAATCTTCATTATTTTCTAATAATAATATCCTAATATCAGAAAAATAAAAAAATAAATTTGGATATAGTATAGTGCAGGCCTTAGATGGATTATCCTTGAACCTAAGATTTGAACAAATGTTATGAGTATTGAAAAACTAAGAAGATTAAATTTTAATCTTAATTAGTCAAAGCTCATATATTAATGTTCATACTATACATAGGATTTTTGTTATTAAGCCAGAGTGTTATAAGCCATGCGCTTTATCCAGTTTAGGAAGTCTACTACAGTCTTATTGTAACCTCTTGGAAGCAGCCATAACCTCCTTACTTGTAAAGACAAAACTTGTCATGGGTGTCCACAACCTCATTATTCACCCCACATAAGTTATGACTTTTGTTAAGAACATTATCTACTCTATTTTCTTGTGGATATCACAGTACATTTACATAGATATGGAACTTTATATAATTTCATACCCCCACTATTCCAAAGATAAAAATGCATTGAAAATACAACCTACATGTTGACATTTTATGGATAGTAACTTAACTAATTTTTTTTTAAACTCTAAGCAGCGATACTTCAGTTATTAAGTAGAATCCTAAATTGATATCACTTTTTAGAGGAGGCTACAGTGAAGTCTATTTCTTTTAAACCGATAATTGTCTCATGCTTCTCATGATTTTAGTAATTTTATCACTAGATAAAAAACTTTGTCAAGGGATCAACTAACATTTATTTTGTAAGAAGATATTTAAATACCACCTTATCTTTCTTCACAAGCATCCTTAATGTGCTTGTATCTCATAGCAATATGCTTGCTATTGCTAGTAGTTAATTTGAAATTAGTTTTAAGAATTAATTGATGAGAAATCATTCTATCCATAGTCTTACTACTAATATGTCCTAATCTATAATGCCAAATATAATACAGATCATCATCAATATAAGCAAAAATAATAACATCTTTATTTAAACTAAGCAAGTACATATTCTCCTTAAAATATCTTTTCTCGATAAATAATCCTATTTTAGAGATGATAACTTTTTGAAAATCAAATATAATTTCAAAATCATGATCATCAAGTTTCTTAACAGAAATAAGACTTTCAAATTATAAGTATACGATGAATATCTTGAAAAATAAGAACTTTCTTAGATGTAAGAGGAAGTTGAACTATCCCTTTGTTAATGACAACACTAGTAGAGGAGTTGCCCATGAGCATAGTCTTTTCATTATCAAGAGTCTCATAAGCCTTAAACACACTCTTGTGAGGAGTCACATAATAAGTTGTACCCGAATCAACCCACCATCCTTCATTCATATTAACCATGAGAATTTCAGTAAGCAAGACAATCATTTCTTTATTGAGTTCCATCGTATTAGGTACATCATTTTTTTCTTTGCAAAAGCGACATGCCTTTGCAAGATGTCCCATCTTTCTGCAAATATAATAGAGACTTTTATTTTTCTTGTTCTCTTTCTTTTAGAAAAATCTTTCTTTTTCTTGAAATTAAAATTTTTTTTCTATTATGAAACTTATTTTTAGGTTTGGAGGAGAATCTTAGAACTTCAACATTATGAATATTGTCATCCTTTGCTTGATTCTCTAATTCATCTCTTTTACGTGTTTCACATTCAATTTAAATATATTGCAGAAATTCATCCAATTTCAGAGACTTTGTCTTATGCTTTAAATATATTTGGTAGTCTTTTCATGAAGATAGAAGCTTACATATCATTGTAGAAACTTGAAGTCTTCGAAAATGGTTCACCCACATCAGCACATTCACATGCAATATTGTTCAAAGTATTTATTGGCTGAATAATAGGCTTTGAACCAATCATCTTAAAATGAATGTGCTTGTTAATAAGGAAAGAATGATTTCTAGCATCCTCATTGACGTATTTTTATTGGAGAACATTCCACAACTCTAGAATGATACCGTATTTGTGAAACATGTTGAATAGATCATTAGTCATAGCATTGAGAAGAGTATAGAGGTATATGTAGCCATCTTCTAGCCACTTTCTTTGTTCTTTGGTGCACTCTCTATTGCTTCTTTCTTTTTATACATACAGCACAGTCAATACATAGGTAACTCTGATAAAAATGAGTTGAAGATAAATTTTCATTGTGCATTCTTATAGTTTAGTCCATCAAGCTTTTCAAGCCTCTCTATTTCTATGGTTTGAATCTTGACCATCACAGAATTTATTTGGAAGATCACTATTTCTAAATTATTATACTTGGTTGAAGGTGTAGAAAAAAGTATGATGAAAAAAAGAATTTCATTGGGTAAGGTACTTATAGGAAGTTTTCTTAAAGATGGTGATTTTTTCTTTTTTTAGGTGCCAAAGAATTTTTGAAAATCCTATCCCTATCCAACGTAAAGTTGATGTAAGATTGCACTTCTTAATTATCTTTAATCAAAAAGCCACACCCAAAAATATAGTGTATAAAGAAAGTTTTAAAAAAGTATAGAATAGAATGTCTGAATAAAAAAATAAGTTATTTCTCAATTCCAGATATTTCATAAATTTATAAGAGTCTAAGCATAACTTTAGAAGAAATATAACTTTTTGAAATCCGAACATCATATAAGATTATTTTTAAAAAATATGCAATTCTATAGAATTTTTTAAACATTGTAAAGTTTTTCCAACATCTAATAACTACATGAAAAGCTTTAAAAATTTAAAACTTTAGATAACACATTTTATCACAAATAAATATTTAATAAAGTTATATCTCTTTTAAATTTCTTATTATTAGAAAATATTGTATGATAATTGAAAGCTATGTCCTACCCTCAAAGAAAAAATAAAAGAACAAAATTAATCATTAGCTTTTCTAGCTTTCGTCCATGCATTTAGCAACATGGATCAGTATAAACATTTTTAACATTTTCAACATCAAGTGAGCCTAGGTAAGCCACGCCACCTTTGTAAGCTTAGCATCTTCATCCACCTAGAGCAAGGCATTATGATTAGGAGGTTTTCTCAAGTACCTTGTTGGAAGATTGATCATCTAGAGTTATTTTGGTATTGGTAGGAACATGAGAGTTACTTCGAGTTGCTTAGACACACAGTAGAATTATAATTGGCTTCATGATTGATTTTATAGGCTTTTCATAGATTTTGTGACTTCCTATAAACCAATCTATAAAATGTATAAATGATGACTGTTATTCTAAAATTTAACAATTTCTTAGGTTTCCAACTAATATCTTAAAAATTTATAATTTTCATCATCGATCATGTCCATCTCAAGTCTCCTATTTATCATCCAATTTGACATCCTTTGCTCTACCAATAAGCTTGCCGTATTCATCTATTAACAAAATCTTATTCCTTACTCTCCCTTTATCATCCAATTTGACATCGTTGACTTTGCCAACGAACCTCTTCATCCATTTTCTTTATATTTTCTTTTTCTTTCTCGGATTGGGTGGAATATGACCAGGACCAACGCATAAAGAACAACACAATTTCATGGAGGTTTTAAATGTCATGCAATAAGGATATCCATGTTTCTTCATGCAAAATGGGTACCTTTCTATCCTAACCGTTCCAACGACCATTATGCTCTCTTCCATTTCTTTTCTTTACTTTTTTCCATCTATTTTTTTTTCTTTTTTTCTATCTTCTTTCTTTCTTTATTTATTTCTATTTTCTTTTTCCCTCCTTCCTTTCTTTCCCCTTTTTTCTTATTTTTTTCTTTTTTTCCTTTTTTTTTCTTTCCCTCAACTTTCCTTTTCTTTTTCTACTTAGGGCATTTTTGGATGTCTAGATCCAAAATCCCATGAGATTCATGAGGTTAGAGTAGTGCAACTAGGAAAAAAAAAGTCTGGATTAGACTTATATTCCCAATACTTGAAGTTTTTGGAATGGACTGGTCCGAATCTCATAAAAAGAAAAAAATAACTTTTTGAGATCATTTTTTTTCTCTATGAGATTCGGGCATATAAAAGACAATTTTGAATAGTTGTAGATATTAATATACGTTTAACCCAGCCTCTAATTCAATATTTTTTTTTTGATGATTGTGCCGGTTCAACCCATGAATCCTATGGGATTTTGGGTCCAACCATTCAAACAGATTCTAAAATGGATTTTAGAGGCCCCCTCTCTCAATCTATTTACCATAGGAATGGAATGGGACAGCCCCATCCCTTTGGAGTTTCAAACATTGGTTTTATCAGGTTAGTTTGATCAAACTAAAATGAAATAGTCATGATCATATTATTTGGACATACATGTTCCATACTTGAATTCACCAGCATGGGCTAGCTATGTTGACAGATGGGCTCAAACTAAAGTAGCTGGGCCTTTACCCAAAAATTTATAGTACAACAGTTACTCAGCCAATCAGCAGCTAGTCCGAGTTAGTTCTGATGCGTTTAGAAATTTGGGCACCACTCCACTTCTCTGATGGTGCCACTGCTTTTTTAATAATTCGGGCATATTTATCCTTGGTGAGCAACTTTGCACAACAGCATAGTGTGTACATGTTTTCTATTTTTTCAAAATAAATTTGTATAATATTTATCAATTTTCTAATGCATCTATTTTTAAAGATCCTAGCCATCCATCAAATGACCTCCTTTCTTGTGTGAGGATCTCTATTATCCCTCCTTGTGGTCACAGGAGGACTGATCAAACTTGATTTTTCTTTTTTTTTGATCTAGGTATGATCAAGACAAGCATCATCAAGCTTGAGCATGATCAAACTTGAATTAAAATGATTTTTGAGTTTTAATTATGAGATTAAGCTTGACTTATTTACTATTATGTCAAGCTCAATTATGCTTAATTTTGAAGGAGAGCTGGACATGAGCTTAATCGGCCAGCTTAATAATCATAAATTTAGGTGAATCAATTCAAGTTTAAATCAAATGTGATTCAGGCTTGAATTATGGCTTCATTCAAGCATGTTTCAAGCTTGTTAATCAATTTAGAAAACAAAAAATATATACTTATAAAAATCTAAATTCAATGATTAATTATTTACATAATATGTAAAATGGTATAAATATAGGCCGAGTTTCATCCCGTTGGGCTCAAGCAAGCCTAGCTACTCGGTTAAGCACTGATTCATATGTTTTGGAGAGAGAACGAGCTGTATGTATCCATGCCTCGCTGTGAATATTTTACTTTCTGCACGACTATTAAATATTCATAGATCCGATATTTTTTATTTATTATTATTATTATATATATAGATTAGATCCTCATCTTATTATTTTATAATAAAATTATATTATTTTATTATATTGATAAATATATATGTTATTAGAATTTTGTATAATAACAGTTTGGTAGCGTAAGTTATTATAGGAGAAAGCTTAAAAAGAGAAGGGCAAGGCGGAGTGAAGAAGAATAGAGGGAGAAGATGCTGTCGGCAGCGTTCGATTCAAGGTCGGTGCAGCTGATCCTGGTGGGGCTTCTCCTCATGATCGCTTCCTTCTATGCCGGCACTCTCTTCGGCCCTAAACCCTCCTCCGTCGTCGTCCAACCCAACCATGTCACCTCCTCCTCCTCCTCCTCCTCCTCCCAAGGTTTTTATCCATCTTTGCCCCCCGTCTTTTTTCAGATCTTGTCACTAGCGAAACCAATCTGTCATGGAAAGTGTTGTGCATGTTGTTACTCGCTCAAATATCAAATCTTAAGGTAATAGATGTGATTTCTTAACCCCAAGCTGTATGAGATCTTGAATTTACCTCAATGGCAGCATGTTCACGGATCTTTGAAGTTGGTTGATGGCGATGTTGTGCAATTTGGGACTAATGATGTGGGAATTACTAGTTACACCTCAAGCTTTTAAAGTAAAGTGAATGTTGTTATGAGATCTTGAGTTTCTTTCAACCTGAAAATGTTCACTGGTCTTGAGTGTTGGTGAGAGTTGATGTCATCAAACTCTGGGAATAATCATGTAGGAATTAGTGGCTCACATCTGGATTTTTTTTTTTTTTTTTCAATTTGATTGTGTATGAGATATTGATTTTCATTTAACCGCTAAGAGTTCACTGATCTTGAATGGTAGTTGGAGTTTATTGTTTCCTTTTTTGGGGATTAATGGTCTACTAAACACTTCTTCACACACCAAACTGTATAGTAAAACATGTGATTTTTGTTTTGTAAAAATGTATGAGAGTTTATTGAGCCTTGGTGCCATCGGTAAGGTCAGGAATTCGGAACACTGAAACCAGCGCTTCACATGCGAACATAAGGCTGTGTACATCCGACCCTCTTCAGACCCTACAATGGCCGGAGCCTCCTGTAGTGGGCCTCAAACCTAGCTGATGTTGCTGTATCTATGTGTTCTTTTTTCCACTGATGGTGATAGGATTGCAATTTTTGAGGTTAGGTACTATTGTAAAGTGTGCTTGTGGTGATATTGATGATTTGATCGGATTTGTTTATATTTTTGGATCCTTGACTAATTTACTTCTGTTTATATGAGATAAATTTATATCAAGTTCTTTGTATAAGGTTCACATCTTTCAAAGTTGACATCTCCTACCTTCCTCTTTTATATCAGGTTCTGATCAGTTGTTTTTCAAAGTTCACATCTTTTACCTTCATCTTCTATATCAAGTTCTTGATTGTGCTCACAGGTTTGCTTCAACCCTTCATGAGGCTGGTGCATGTGCATGATTATCATTTTCCTCCCCAAATTAGAGTAAGATAACACCAAAAGGCTTATCTAATGTCATTAGAGCTACAGAATACATTTGCTTCTCCTTTTTAATTCTTGAGAAATGACCAAACCTCCTTTCTAGACAGGGATATTTTTGGACTAGGACTGTTGCTCCTATTTCTCAACAAAAATAAGTTGGAAAAAGATATACTGCAAGCCGTCTTTAGCAATTGTGTGCTAGTATATATTTATATGCATCTTGTACAGACATACGAGTGCTAGGGAATATTTTAAAATGGTCCAAATTATAAATATGCTTATGTTTCCATAATACGATTTGCTTCATCAGTTCTTTCAGACCCATGGCCATATATAGTAATGGCAGGCACAGCCAGCAGTCCTGCACAGTTATGCTACAAAAGTTCTCAAGAGTTGTTAAAAAGCTTCTCTAGGTCTACTATCTTAGCAGCATTAACAACCTTATTGTTTTTGTATCATTTGCAGGTGAACTGCAGTTCAAAAATAGAGTTGCTCTTACATATAGAACAAAATCAATCATCATTCCGGAAAGTGGGGTGAATGTATGCCCTCTGGAATACAATGAATATATTCCTTGTCATGATAGAACTTATATAAAGAGCATACTTCAAAATTTAGATATCTCTAGGAAAGAAGAGCTTGAAAGCCATTGCCCACCGCCTGAGAAGCGATTATTTTGCTTGGTTCCCCCGCCTAATGATTATAAGATACCAATAAAATGGCCAACTAGTAGGGATTATGTTTGGCGCAGTAATGTCAATCATTCGCATCTTGCTGAAGTCAAAGGAGGGCAAAATTGGGTGCATGAGAAGGCTAAGCTCTGGTGGTTCCCTGGTGGGGGTACTCATTTCAAGCATGGCGCTTCTGAGTACATTGAAAGGTACATTTGCATATTGTTTCATTTACATATACTATTAATACACATCATTTATGTTGGCAGGATGGCAACAATCTGGGAACATATCACTAGTTTTGATATTTGAATTGTTTTTCTTTCTAGGTAACCTTGCTTACTTGAGTTTATACTGCTAACTGCCTTAGTTGTCCAAATGTTACTTAAGTTGTGGATCTCTGTACGCCTTTAGTTTAGGAAGATATCTTTTATTGTTATTCTCTTATTTCCACCATCTTATAAGACAAATGGTTTACTCCAAATTAATATGGTTCTATTTGTACATGCAGGTTAGGAAATATGACAACTAATGAGACAGGTGATTTACGCACCGCAGGAGTGGTTCAAGTGTTGGATGTTGGTTGTGGTGTTGCCAGCTTTTCAGCTTATCTACTGCCATTAGACATTCAGACAATGTCTTTTGCTCCCAATGATGGCCATGAAAATCAGATTCAATTTGCTTTAGAGCGAGGAATTAGTGCCATGATTTCTGTATTGGCCACAAAACAATTACCGTTACCCCGAAACTCATTTGAAATGGTTCATTGTTCACGGTGCCGTGTTGACTGGCATGAAAATGGTAAATCTTGCTAAGCTTCTGGAGATTTTGCAATAGTTCTAGCCATAGTTTCATGTTAATTACTATGATACCAATGCACAGTTGGGTCCATTCACAAACTTTCTGGATGATACATACTGTGCTAAATCGCACACATTGTATGTTAAGAAGTGCTATTTTCTGTTTTCTGGTTTTTGTTGCAGAATTGAAAATTTCTAAAATATTCAAAAAAGTTCACAAAAATTTTTCATATGTTTTTTCCTGGGGATGCTGATGCTGCATGTTTTTAAGGTGCACACTGGGGTACTGATGCTGCACGTATTTAATGTGCACATACATCATTTTGTTTTCATTTCAGTGTATCTATATTTTGGGAAAGCTATTGATTGATTTTGTGCAATAGACTATTTTCCTTACCAATTATGCATTACATGTCCTCCTCTCTTTCCTCATATATCTTGAATGGCAAAGTCATATTCATCTTAGGATTTTCCAAGTGTGTTGTTTGAGCCCAGGACCCAGAATAAGTGCTAAAAATCTTCTTATCTCCAGGACATATCTGTGCTAATTAAATAAAAGTATCATCACCTGGCTATACCATTTCTAAAGCTGCTAAGTTTCTAGCTGATACAACAGAAGAATTTTCATTTAAGGAGACCATGCGAGGTTGTTCAATTTTCTTGATGATCCCAAGAGAAAAATAAAAGCAGTTTATACATGGAACAACTAAACTATTATAAGTTGAATTTTCTTTTTTTCTTTTTGTATACTAAGATCACATGTATGCTTATAGAGTCTGGCTCTCTATTTTCTGTTCTAGGTTAAGTTTATCATATATTTCTAAACATGCATTTCGATATGTATATTTATTTTCTCTATAACAAATATTTTGAGTTATCTCATGTTGTTCAATCATGGTTAGATAGCAAAACATTTAAAAATATGTGATTAATGATTAGAATGGTAGGTCATCATCCGAAGATCTGATCACTTGGTTTTTCTTGACTAAATGAGTTTTACTCTTGGAGATTTCTGTGGATTCTAGCTCAATATTTGGCAGCTGAGCCAAAGAAGAAGGGAAACATTAGAAAAAATGAAATAAATAAATAATTCAAGAATAAATCAGACGTCATTTTAGCATCTATTGTATGGTTTGGGACCTTCTAATGTCTTATTGCGGTGGTTTCTTGCTAAAATACTATTCTTTACCATGAAAAGTTAAAGGGTCATGTTTCACATCATTTTGGACTGTGATATTTCTTTGCCTGATTACAATCATTTGTGAGATTCAAACATTAGGATAACCAAACTGATATCAAAACGTTTACTTTACTAAATTTCTTTTGAACCCAATATTAGTGTTTTCCTATCCTCTTATAACTTGAAAGTTCTACATTCAATTTTAAAGAATACTTTGTTGAATTTGAAGGAATTACAAAAAAAATTATTGAAGGACAGTGCAAACTGTTAATATATATAGTCAATTTGGGCCTGTAAGTTAGTTTCAGCTGAAACTTGCCCTTTTTTTTTTTTCAAAAAAAAAAAAAAAATTTAGCTTGGGCCAAAGCCAAAATGTTTGCATCAATTTTGTAATTTTGGCTAAAGCTTCACACTGTGTTCCGTAAAATCTTCATTACTTATGTGGATTCTTTTTCAGGTATTTATCATAAGGTAGCAGAAATGAACTTGAAATTGGCTGGATTGGCCCAACTGAGATACCGGGGAATAGTTCTGTTTATTATTTCTTTCATATTTAAGGAGAAAACATCCTTTTTATTTATTTATTTATACTCCTTCCAAACCGGCTAGTTGTTACAAAAATTGGAATAGAGTTATAGGTTCAGTATCCTGTTACAGATTTGTGCTTTAGTGAGGTAGACCCGATGGAGTCAGGGGATGAGGAACACTTGTTAGCAATCCCTTACAAAAAATGAGAGAGGGGGAAGAGATAGATAGACACACACATATGCACGCACGCACGCACATGTGCGCAGGTGCACACGTGCGCAGGTGCACACGTGTACACACAGAGAGAGAGAGAGTTTTGGTTTCTCTTCCATGTCTTGAAGCGGTAGTATTTTTGCCCTGGTGCATCTGGCTTATAGTAACAAGTTTACCATCGATTCATAGACTTGGAACTGTTGGACCAAATGATGAATGAACATTCAGGAGAGATCAAAAATTTTGTATGGTAATTTGCTTGAGTTTTCATGAATTTTATCTCAAGCATGTGTAGGCAATCTATTCCTATGAAATTCTATTTGACCATCTTAGTCAAGTTTCTTAATTATGGTTATAACATTGGAAGAGAGAAATAAATTGCTTGTTTAAATTAAAATTCCTTCAAGGTCTTACAAGGAGTCCGTGGAAGTGTATTTCCTATGGCATTAATGAATTCAATAATTGTTAGAACTTTTGGGAATTATTAAATTATATTAGAAAATTAATATCTCAGTAAGGTTTGCAAGCTCATCATGCCAAAAAATATATGCAATGCTCTTTTCTTCCAAGGTCACTGTGCCAAAAGATATCCAATGCTTTTTATTCCCCTTTCCCCATAAAGTCTTGGCTTATCTAATGATTGATTCTTTGCAAAGTGAATCATCTTTAAAGAAATTAGACCATGGAATAGCCATATATTTTTACATAACTTTTTCTTTATTTTGATGCTCACTTGATTTTCTTTTTTTTTTTTTTGAACATCAAGAGGGTATACTGCTCAAAGAAGTGGATCGCCTTTTGAGACCAAATGGATACTTTGTGTACTCAGCTCCTCCTGCCTATCGAAAAGACAAAGATTACCCACTTATCTGGGAGAAACTGATAAACTTGACAACAGCTATGTGCTGGAAACTCATTTCTCAACAGGTCCAGACTGCTATATGGCTGAAACCAGATAATGAATCATGCCAGCTACAGAATTCTGAGAAAAATCTATTGACTATATGTGAGCCTGTAGATGATTCTATGCCATCATGGAAAACTCCATTAAGAAACTGTCTGTGGGCAAACACTGAGCAGTCATATATTCAGAAACTCCCTCCTAGACCTGACCGCCTTTCAGTATACTCCAAAAGTCTGGAGAAAATAGGTTAGTTGGATCTTCCTTCTTCATGTAGATGTAACTATGTTCTCTTTCACATATTTTTATCTTGTGTTCTGTTTGCTGAGGAGTTGCTAGTACACGGGCGTTGCAACAATTTCTTAGATCTAATGGAACTGTTTCCCAGTCGCTACTTGTTTGTTTTTTTAAAACCTTAACAGAGCACTATCTGTTTGTTTGCATGTATATGTTACTTAAGTCCTTAGATTATTCATGATACATTACTTGAGGTCTTCAACTGTTTAATTTACACAGAATCCAACTATCTGCCTTCAATAATGTGACAAATTACTGAATACGATGTATTTTTATATGGTTGCTGAATGAAGTCATTGTAGCCGCTGGCATCTTTTCATATGATTGTCATCTGGACCTTGCATCATTTGTCTAGAATTTGAGTAGAATGCTAATTGATATATCAGACTTGTTGTTTAAACAGTCCTTTCTAGTGAAAGCTAAAGGCTTTGTGATGCAATGTGATGATTGGAATAAATTGATGTACCATAGTCCTAGCTGCATTCACTGTTTAAACTATAGTTAGATATTAATTCACTACTGATGACATTCATATCAGTTGAGTGCTGGCAATATGAAGGCAGTAAAAAGAAGCTTCTAAATATCTGTTTCCGATCTAAGGTCACCAACAAGCCCTTGAAATTTCGCAGTATCTTTTTTTTTTTTTTAACCATTCTGTTACTTCAACTCCTGAATTTATTGCTTGTATTGCCAGGAGAGGGACACCACTATTTGACTGATACATGAGATTTGAGGACTTGCTAACTTGCTAACCAGCTCCTAACATAAACAAAACTTAAGTATATTAGGAGCATTAGATGGAGGCAACAATGTTTTCAACCCCTAATGCCTTCTGTGAAAACACTAGCAGAAGTGCTGTTAGAAGAGTTTGAGGTAAATGCTTTCAAATTTAGTGAAAGAAAAGAGAAATTGAAAGGTTTAAAACTGATATAATTGGTGCCGATGATGTGAGAAGTCTCAGAAAGAGAACCTAGTGAACTTTTTTTTTGAATGCTATGAGGCATGCATGTCTTGAATGGTCCAAAGCATTAGCTCTGGTATTTTGTTTATTCATTATATAATATATGTAACCCACCATCTGAACAAGGATACAGAGTTTTTTTTTTTTTTTAGTCTTTCAGATCTGGTAAAAGATTAACATGCATCTAATAATCAGTAAACATTCTGACAATTGTTTATATTTCAAGTGGTGTTCTGATATTTATACTCGATAAACTGCAAGTTTGAGGAGAAGAAAGATCAAGTTGATCCAATAACTAATACCAGTAAAACACTGATCTCAGACAAGTAAATAAGCATAAATTGAACGGTTAACTTTATTATTATTTTTTTTTTGGGAAAAGCATTTATGTAATAATCTTGTGATCTGATGCAAAGTGCAAATGTTGGAGTGAATGAAATAAATGGAATAGCTACTAATGTCAGGAACTAGGCCAATTTATAAAATCAGGACCTGGTTGGATGCCTAATTACCATATTTTTCATATCTCATGTGGATTGTGGTCTGGGGATTTTTTTTTTTTTTTCTAGGGGAGCCAAGGAGAGGATGTGGGAGGACAGAAAGTTGGAGGATCAGGAAGGCTGTCAAATCTCCAATCCTGAGATATTTAGGATATCTGTAAAGCACCTTTTGATGAGTTCTTCTTGACATCTCAGATTAATGAATTACACAGCCTTCACCAATCCCCTTCCACTCACTTCCTCTGTCTTCTCTGTAAAGCCAACCCCGTAGATGTGGAAGGTGTGAAAGGCAATGAGTAGTGGTCAGCAACCATTATGAAAACCAACTCTGCGCCCCCCTCATTCTTTCTAAAAATTGTTAGGTTTATCACCAAATATAGATTTAACTCTACTCATCTTGTGTTCCTAACCAAAAGTGCTAGTTTAATCATTAGATTATTTTTAGAATAAGCCTATAATTATCATTTATGAAAATGTAATATCATTGCTTAGTGTGTTTTCAAGCTCCAATTCAGTTGACAGTTTTGTAATATATTTTTAACAGGAGTTACTCCAGAAAGTTTTGATCAAAACACTAGATTTTGGCAAGAACAAGTCCAGCAGTATTGGAGATTAATTGGTGTCAACAAGATGGAGATCCGAAATGTTCTGGACATGAATGCTTGTTATGGTGGATTTTCTGTGGCATTGAGTACCTTGCCCATGTGGGTGATGAACATAGTTCCAGCAACAATGAGAAACAGCTTGTCTGCTATATATGATCGTGGACTAATTGGTGTATTTCATGACTGGTGAGATGTTACACATTCTTATAGATTGCTATTGGGTAGGATTTCTTAATATGTGGTATTAAAATCTATTGATACCTGTAATATAGGTGTGAGCCTTTCTCAACATACCCACGTACATATGATCTGCTGCATGCCTTTCATCTTTTCTCCCATTATAAAGGTCATGGGGAAGGTTGCTTGATGGAAGATATCATGCTAGAGATGGACCGGATACTTCGCCCTCAGGTAGCTTCTTTATTTCTTGCTTGCTTAAACTTAAAATTTTTTGAGCTAATAACATTTGATTGAAACCCCTCAATTTTCTTTGATTTAGGTATATATTTTTGCGCTTTTGTTATATGATAACTAGTATTTGGCACCTTCAATTTACATCCTGTATGGGGCTTCTGTTATATGATAACTAGTATTTAGCACCTTCAACGCGCATCCTGTATGGTGGTGGTGGGTGTGGAAAAGGAAAGGAAAAAAATAAAAATAAAAACAGAAAGCATATTTTTAGGAAAAAGAGAGAGAAAAAGATGGAGGGAATGCAAAAGCAGATGGACTTGTTTTCTTAGAAAGGGAAAAAGATATAGGAAGTGCCATATATGACTGGAGTCTCTTGCATAAAGGGGTATTTTTGTAAGTATGTCCAAATTCGAGTCAAATGGGAATCAAATCCAATCCTCAACAATTACATGGCTAGAAATTATGCCATGTTAAGCATATATGAATACAGATATAGGTAAACTTGTTGGACACTTTATAGTATCGTGCCTACCATTTCCAATTTCAATGCTTCCCTATTCTGCATCATCTTTGTCAATTGCAGATTTGGTTTCATATGCTGCTTGTGCCTAGCTGTTGAACAGAATTGCAGCAACATGTTTGCTGAGTAAATCCTATAATTTTCAGCTTCGTTGGTTACCAGTAATGAGTATATACGAGATATCATAATGAACATCTTGAAACATGTAAACATATAGACCATTTGTCATGCCCTAAACTGCCGAAGAACTTACCAGTTTAATCTTGATATTCTAGGCTGTCACAAGTTGATTCCTTGACTTCTAGGGTATATGGAAGTTGAAGTCAGAAAGAAATTAGCATTCTACTTCTTATTTAGCTAGACAAGACAGCAGTCATCCCTAATGCTTTTGCATTTCAGAGGTCCTTGGAAACTATCTGGAAAAGCTGAAACTCTGCCAAATGTTTTGGTTCAAGTATGCAAATGGTGTTCTTAAGTTTAAAAAAAAAAATCCACATACGATGGGGGCTGTTCTTTTAGGATAGAACTTGAACATGAAATACTAATGTGTGTTTTTTGCCATGCTATCTATGATGCAAGGTAACATGTATTTGAGTAACAGAGTACTACTTGCTTTGCAGCTTGCTTTATTTTTAAATTCTGATAATCTTGCTGAACAGGGGACTAGGTAATCTAAGACATTTGATGCTTGGTTCAAGGAAATTTTTCTAGCTGTTATTATGATAACTAAAGTAGCATAAATGTTGCTATGGGCTAAATTTGACTTTTAGTTGGTAAGCCAATTCAAAAATCAAACTAGGAACAGCTAGGCCAATAAAAAATGAGAGGAGGAAAAATAATTGGAGGACAACTTGGGAAAAGGGATGGCGATGATGTGTGTCAAAGCTGAGAAAACAAGAGAGAGGAACAAGATGTTTAAACATGCTTTTAGATTAATGCCTGAAAAATTTCTAACTTGAATGAAGAGTCCTTGACTAGGGTATAGTCTTTGTATTGTAAGATGTCAAGTATGATGGCAAAACCAAATAAAGACTATTGTACAACGGTAGCAGAAGTAATGAGCCACAAAAGAGGAAGAATTTATCTTTGTTTCTTTTGCTTTTGAAAAGCTTCATTTAGACCTTCCAGTGCTGAGAAATAGAGGTGCCAGTTAAAGCAGGAGATAACGATTAAGGTTGTATGTTACTTGAGGAGTTCAGGGTACACAGTTTAAATACTGATGGATGTTTAGAAGAAAATTTGACAAGGATGTGATGGGTCCATAATACATGATCTTCCAGTGATGACTTCCTCATGTCGCTGGCTGTGATATGAATCAAAACATATTCAATTACAAATGGGGCAAACACTTAAAACCAAATGCTGGCTCATGCTCATGCTTGAACCAAATTCATTTGATCCCAGTGTAACCACAATAAAGGTTTTGACATGACTGAGACTCATCTGTGACATTGTTGTATGAACTCGTGTTCTTGGATGTATTATATGACTCAGTTAGGTTATCGTTTAAAACACAAAATTGGATGTACTCTCATGCTCGAATCCTACCCACTTGTTGTCAAGATCTAATCAGGATTATTATAACCTGATCCAGGATCGGCAATGAATGATGAATTATGTGTGGAGCCATCTACTGGGTTGTGACTCAAATCAAAGGCATGTTTGAATAGATGTTGGGTTACCATTCAGATCCAGAAAATATGAAGTTGAATGAGGCTCAAACTTGAATCTTGTTCCCTATCATGAGTCTAAATTTAGGCTATCCTGGACGGGGTTCATATGGAAACACATTCAAACAGCTATTTAGAGTTGATACCATTTAGTTTCAAATTGTACATAAGTGGACTTAGATTTAAACCTGGTTGACATGGCCAGAGTCAATATTTTGGTGTAAAGGCATCTGAATTGATCATTCTAATGAGCTCATTCTTGTGAGAAGAAATGGACATGGTTTTTGTTACTAGGCTCCTCAACATATGTGGTCAAGGAATAGTACATGTGGATCCATTTTTATTTATTCTACACCCTGCCATCATTCTTTCTCTCTCTCTCTCTCTCTCTCTCACTTGCACACACACCCCAAGTGGTAGGGCATGATTAAGTTGACATGTTGTGAAAGCAATTCCAACACTCCTACTTATGGTATTACTCGATTACAAGTTCATGTATTGATCTTTGAACATCAACCTTCCTACCGCCATTTCCCATTATCAAGACCAGGAATATGTTAGCCCTTTAAAATTATTGCAGCTCCCATAACTATCAATTTTTTGCAAAAGTCCGGTCTACCTTTTTAACACAACCTTTTTTTTTTTTCAAGAACTAAATCTCTAGTTATTCTTTTGCTGCTGAACTTGTAGCTAGGAGTGTTGGTACAAATTCACAATTTGTAGTTAGGTATTGAAAATAATTTCTGAAGAAATAACTCTTTTGGATATGGTATGCTTTGATGAGTGAGAACTGTTCTACTCTGAAAATTTCATAAATTCTTATTTCTTATGCCCTTCCACGTATGCAGGCCTCACTAAAGTTACATTTTCACGGGCATGTCTTATCAAGTCAATTTAAATAAAGGTCATCATGCTTTAAGAGCACAATGTCTTCTTACGCAATTTTAATCTTTCAGGGTTTTGTCATCATAAGAGATGATGAATCTATTATCTCAAGAATCAGAGATCTTGCACCAAAGTTCCTTTGGGATGTCACAACTCATAAGCTGGAAAATGAGGACAAGAAAATGGAGCCTGTGCTGATTTGCAGGAAGAAGTTTTGGGCTATCGTATGAGGTATACATGGCTTCCTAGAAGTACTCATATTTTTGTCTCTTGCAACTTTGTATACATTGTATCATGTTTCTGGATTTTGAGTTGGAAGCTGTATTAAGCCTACAGCTTTCTTTCTAGCTTGCAGCTGCATGCCAAAATTGATGGGGCACCAGGTTTTCGAGCTTCAAATTTATCCTGTCTAGATTCATTTGGATTATAAATCCTTATAATTTGACAAAGGGGCAACAAATAAGTTCCAACATATCTGTGCAGATAAGTTTTGGCTATAGTTTGAGGTACGCTATCATTCAATAGCATGCAGCTCCTCCCAACCTAACGCAGGGTGCACATGTAATGGCTTAGCAAGTTGTAGTTAAGTGTAGCTAGACCTTCTATTCTTTTATTGGTATGTACTCTTTTTTTTATTTTTAAACCTGTCTATGACTCACGTAGAACGAAGTTCTCTCTAGCTAGGTTGAAGGAAACAAATTTGCTGTCATTCTGTGTGTATATTATCTGATGTTCTTAAAAATGCTTATTTTCTTAGCCATGGAGGAGTTAAATTCAGTCTAAATGCAGCCGAGTGATGGATCATCTTCATATTTCATCTCGAATACCACAAACTTCTAACTTCTTGCATCATTTTTGTGCCTGATTACTTGTGTTTGCAGATGAAATCATAGTTTCTGTTTCATGTTCATGGACAAAAAAATAAATGCTATAAATACAAAAAGCAAATTATTTCTTGAATAAATATGTTGCCTCGTTTCATCCAATCAGATGGTATGGGTGGTTTTGTCGGTTATGATAGTTTAAATTCCACAGCTGACCTGTATGGTTCCTTGATGATTTGGGTTTTACAGTAAGCCAGCCTATGTCGTTTGTGCGGTGCTAAAATTGTATGCACTGGTTTTGCTGTTCTTACTGTTGACACAACTTGCTGTAGTCAGTATTGTCTGTTCTTCTTCATGAAGATGGAAAACAAGTTTGAGTGGCATTTTTTCACTGATGCATGCATCTGATACCAGTCTATCACTAAGAATCCACCAGTCCCATATCAAAGTCTAATTTAAATCTTCTATGACAAATTCTCTCTTCTTGGTTATTCAGTGCAAATAAGAAAAATATTTTTCTTTTTTACGATCTTTTACATTATGACTTAACAAAAGGTATCTTTCACTTCACATAAATTACAATGAGGAAAAGTTAAAGGCAAAAATGGTTAGATAGAAAGCAGATTTACTACTAATTCGTAGGTAAAACTGTTCTACAAGATTGCACCAATAATAATAATGATCTGGTAGTTGTTTATAACAGAATATTAATAGGGTTATTGATGAAATTGCATTAGGGATTAGGTGATTTTGTTTTAGTTCTTTTTACGTAATTATCTGTTTGATTCCTAGTAGCTGCATTATGGTGTCCAAGGTAACGAGGGGTGAATGATGAATCCTAGATAAGAGTCTGCTGGATAAAAACAAGTACTCGAGAAGCTTTAGGAATTCGTCCAAGTTATGGAGCATAGTCGTTGTACTCTTTGGTTGGAAGGGTTTTCAAGCTCGAACCTTGCCTACGGTATTCTTCCCTCTGTTTGATGTAGGTAATTATTTCATCAGTTCCACAAAATAGTTGGTGGCCCTTATGCTGTTGCTCTTACAAATAAAAAAAATATATTAATAGACATTAAGTGCTAAACAAAAGTTATTCATTATGGGCCTAAATAAACTTACATAACGGCTGCGACTGTAAATTTGTGGATGCTTGGATTGACAAGATACGGATTTACGGCTCTACTCCATCAGAGACTTGGAGGGTTTGGAACAATAAAAAACAAAGACAAGCATCTCGGTTGTATATTAGTAATGGACAGCATAAATATGAACAGTTTTTTTTTTTTACTTTAAATTGAGGTTCATTTATCCGGTTGATGAATTTTTTATGAATTGATAATCTTCTTGAATGGTTGGTGATTTTTTGAAAATGAAAGTGATCAGGTCTTCCGAATTCTTAACCATTTGAATGTCCCTACTCGAACACCTTTATAATGACCTCCTATTCCTGTACAGGTTACCTCATGGATATCGTAGGGGCATCCAGATTGCATTTGTTGAGATTCTGAAGCCATGCCTTGATTCTTGTCATTCACACTCTTATGAAGTTTGAGCCACCAAGCCAACCACCCCTTTGTTATATAAAATCATGAACCACCTGAATGGATATATCTTGTACTTATGAATCAATGCTCAAACTGTGATGTGAGATTACATCTCCACATTCAAATTGATTCTCTTATCAGATCATATTCATCTGCTGTACACTCGCAACAAATCAGAACCATTTCATCACAATTTAATTTGGACAGTTGGGCAGAACTGTTGTCTCAAACCAAGGGAACCTTTTTCATGTTCTAATCAGACTTATCTTGAGGGCATTCTTCACATGTTCCAAAATAACAAGATCATGGATTAGCAGTCCAAAGAACCTGCTAATTACTCAAAACAAAAATCTTCAAACCTCTCCAATACGTTTGCTATGTTCCACTCTCTCAGATGCAATGCAACCTACATTAAAGCCATTGCGATGTGTGGCCCCAAGACTCATTCTATTTTTGTGGCTGTAAACCAGGGGGAGGAAAAACGCTAGCTATTGTAATCTTTTGCTTTGCAGCAAGAATATTAGTGCATTAGTTCAGCCAAAGCAGCATCTATCCATCCAGCCTCAGTGTCAGCCTTTTGCAAAGTGAGGGATATTCACTGGAGAGGCAATCATATGGTGTGGATTGTATGACAAAAGAAGATGCTAATGCTTGTGAACCAAAAGTCTGAACAAGTACTCATAACCGACCAGTAGACGGGAAGAAAAGTATTGGCGTGGTCTTTTTATGGTCTATCAGATGCTACCCAGCAGAGTTCTAATTGGTGAATCTAATTGACTTAATCGGATACAAGTATTAGTTCGGAAATCCAGACATACCCCTTAAAAAACTTGATCTATTAACCGCTAATTTCACCATCACCTTCTATAGAATTGCTAGTGAATGATGAGCATATTATTCTCTGCCAATTGGATAGCGTCTTTTGTGACCAACCGCACTATTTTTCCTATTCAATTGTACAATACTTTGTTTTTTGATTCACACACGCACAAAACGATCTCAACCAAAAAGATTGAGTAGGGATCTAAATTAAGATCTAAAGCTAACTCACAATTGACCAGGTTAATCTGGGACCTGGACCAGCCAGTGTTTCCTGAATCATTATAATGAGCTGAGGCTCTCTATCTTCCACATCTGGGACATTGTAAGTTGGAATTGGATCAACTTTCACATTAAGAGGAAGGAGATGCAAGCTGCTGCTGAGCAGAGTGGCACTAACAAAGGACGGTGGGAAGGTGAAAGGACTGGACGAGTCCCTCCCACTGTTTTGTCGGCCCCCTCCACCCATAATTATAGGTTATGCTCCCTTAGTGCAGCCGTTGACCTCCTTTCCCCCATCAATCTTTTAGCACCTCTTTCTTCAACTTCAGTGTGACCAATTTACCTTAATCTCCTCCGTTAAATGATACAAGGAAGAGGAAGGTGACACTTCGGGTGGAAACCCCATAATCTTTCCATAAATGCTCTCTGGTCCTTTGAAAAGATTTTGTCCCTTTATCAGCCATGCTGGGCCAACGTGCTGCCACTAGTTTTGGTATGTGCCGTTGGAGGAATATTCACCAATATCTTAGGTCTTAAGCTCCACCAACTTTCTTGCTATGAGAATTAGAGAGCAGGACAACGACCTGTATTTCCCGAGCCAAACAAAAATCATATGGGATGGGCACTATAAAATATCATATAGAGCAGGTTCATAATGTGTCATGTTTCTCTTAATACTAATAAAAAAAATAAATTTAAAAATTAAAATATTTTTTACTAATAATATTATTAATTTTATAATTAAAACATTCTCTTTCTTTTTCATTTTCAGTACATAATGATACATACTATATGACCATATGATACACATTAAATATATAACCAGATGATACATACTATAAGCATTTTGGATACATATCCAACAATAACCCAATACACACCTATAGTTAAATAGATACATAGTTTATCAAACTTAGTATTCATCAGCATATGATATATGACTAGTTGATACACACCTGACAAAATATTCATCTAATATCTCAATACATACCTCTAGATAAAATGATATATATTTTTTAAAATATAGCATTCATCATCACACAGCACATGAGTAAATGATATACACTAAATAACTTATTAATATATATTATAAATTTTTCTGATATACATCCAGCACCGACCTAATACACACCTCAAGGCTTTTTTTCCTCTTTCAAATCCCTCTTTTCTCTAAGATTTTTATATCTAGAAGTTCATAAAAATTATATATCGTTTTATGTAGAAGTGTATATTAGGACGTCAGATGAATATTTTACTAGATGTATAGCAACTAACTGTATACATACTATATACCAGTGAATACTAAGTTCGATAAATTATGTTTTAATTTATCTATATGTATGTATTAGATGTTTGCTGGATGTGTATCAAAAAAGCTAACAGTATATATCAATAAGCCGTCTAGTGCGTATCATTTACTCATATACTGTGTACTGATGAATGTTATATTTTGAAAACTGTGCATCACTTTATCTAGAAGTGTGTATTGGGACGTTGGATGAATATTTTGCTAGGTATGTATCAATTAGTCATATACTCTATATTGATAAAATTAAGTTCAATAAACTATATATCAATTTAATTATAGATATGTATTGGATCGTTGCTGGGTATATATCAAAAAAAATTATAATATATAATATTACTTGGCTATATATTTAATGCATATCATATGGTTATATAGTATGTATTGCTATGTGCTGAAAATGAAGAAGAATTCTTTTGACTTTTATATTTATTCTTTAAGATTAGTATTAAGATAAATATGGTACATTTTAAAGCCCCATATGATATTTTATAGTACCTGCCTTATATGATTTTTGTTCTCTGGAGCCTAGTAAAGAAGGGAACCTGTCAATCTTTTCAGTTCTCTGGAGCCTAGTAAAGAAGGGAACCTGTCAATCTTTTCAGTTTCATAATTCTGCCACATGTTAAGCTTTTGAAGGAGTAGAGGCATCTATTCTGAAGTTTTATGGAATCCTATGTCAAACTATTGTAACCATTGTAGACCTTATTCTATTTGCTGATTTACTTCTAATGTTGTTTTTATGATTATTATTATTGTAATCCTCGATGAGCTAGCCAAAGTACTGAGACTGAGGTTGAGAAGTCATGCAAGATATATAGGAGACATTGGGGTGGTAATGGGCTAGATTTGGATGATGTCTTGTTATATCCATATCTAGATTCAGAATGACATATGCAACTATCTGAAGTTAAAACCTAAAGCAGATTTTCTGGTCTAATCCACAGATAATATTAGACTCGGTGATAACCGGCTATGTAGTAGTTTAGTTGTTTTGAGTGTATTCATGCAAGAGAAGGCTATAGGTGAGTTAAAGAGTGAAATGAAAGGAGGTGTGGAAACACTTTACCCATAGTACATAGGAGGTAATTGGTTGATTACCGGCTTGAGAGAATGGATTGATTCATAGAGTAGTCTAATTTTAAGAAACAAAATTGATCTGATAGGTGACTGTGCTTCTCTTTTGTTGAGAGAGTTGATGAGAATGCTACCATCCAGGTTTCAACATACCAATCAATTGACTTAGACTCTTTTATCACCAATGTGCTATTTTTAAATGCATTATGAGGCCACAACTTTGGAACTTGGACTTTGATTAGTTGAAAAGGCAAAAAATATACAAGAGAAACTCGGTAGTCTCTTTTGCTTCCAAAATCTATTTCTAATACCATCTTATATCCATCATTCTCCAGCAAAATTATAATGTGCACTACTTGCACCAGTATGGCTGGGCACACCACTAACAATAGAGATATGAACAAGCCAATCATCGAAATGCATGATGAATAAAATCTACATCATCATGATTGATGGCATGCACTGCTATCGATGCAGAAAATATTTTCTTCATGACCGAAGTCCTTATGGATAAATATATCATTTAAGAATCTATTTAAATAGTTGGGTTCAAAATTTTATGAGATTCATAATCCAAACATCAAAAATAACGGACTATAAACATGTTAGACCATTTGTTTACAAATATTCAGAATCACTTTTTGAATAGATTAATCCGAATAAGATAAAAAAATAACTTATTTTGATTATTTTTTTCTTTCTATAAAATTCGAATTAATTTATTTAAAATAATTTTATATATTTATAAATATAGAATTTGATCTATTTATAATCTAATATTTTTTATAATTAAATTATAAATTTTATAAAATTTTAGACCTAACAACCTAAATAGATTCTTAGCCTACCGTAGCCCGGTAGTTTTGTTGTAACCCAACGTCCGTGGAATCTCTTAGGAATCGTAATTTGTCCTGTAGTCAAATTATTTATTACATATAATTGTAGTTGACGTGATTAATGTGACATGCATAATTTTGATTACACGTAATTGGTCGTCGAAACGAACTGAACAATCTCCACGACGAACGAGGTGCCCGTAGCTCCAATCAACAATCCCGGCCCATCGCACGTGGGAGTCATCATCCGTGTCAGCTGTCCTGCCCGGACCTGTGGCTCCACACGTGCCGCTGGTCGGCCCGCGCTATTTAAATTGGAGCCGGTGCGTGAGGAAGAGGACGCAACGTGCGGACGCCAGGGGACGTCTCGACGCTGGATTGCGTGATGATGAGAAGGGGTCAAAGGGCTCCTTTGTTTTTATTTGGACGCCAAATTTGTTCCCGTCCTCTCTCCGGCCCCATCCCCTCCCTCTTACGTCCCATCATATCCCTCGCCCCAAAAAACCACCATGATCATAATTGTGGTACTTGGTTGAGTAACGCAGTGCAGCGTTGCAGTAACGTTAAATGGCACGACTCCATGTTTGGCCCAATGCCTCCGCTATGGTCTCTGATGTATCCTGCAAAGTATGTAAGATGCAAAATTCTGTAAAAAATGATGGTAGATGCAAGTGAGTGCAGAAGTTGATAGCAGATCTACCTTTCTATCCAAAGATGAGGAGTGGTGCATAACCGTACGATTCTTATTGTAGAACTTATAAAGAATGATTGTCCATCTTTCACCTTTGCACAACTTTTAAGGGACGGAAGGGAAGGGTTAAAAATTTTGAAAGCCGTGTAAAATATGATCCAATAACTTAATATCGTAAAAAAAAAAAATTATTTTTTCTCACATGAAGGACATGACCCAAATCCTCTATTGACTTAATTAATCACGCCTTCTATATGTCATGTGAGAGGTGTTTTTGTTTTGATACTAGGGTTGGGTCCCATAGTAATATCACATGTATTTGAAATAGAATTTTTGTTTATATCCTAGATGGTGTTTGTCTTGCAAGAGCCTTCATCTCAATTTTCTCAAGATGGATCTTGATCGTAATGTAGTGGATGGAAGTTAAAAAAAAAAAAAAAAAAAAAAGGATGAATTTGAGTTTGTAATTTGAGAGCCGAACTCTAACTTTATTGCTATGGATGGATATCAAATCCCTGACATTTCTATCCCAAGGATGAAGCTACGAGTGGCTTGGAAGGATATCAGATAGATAGACACACACACTCACACACATACATATATATATATATATAGACACACACACATATATATCTATATGTATGTATGTATGTATATATGTATATATATATATACATATATATGTACATATATGTATACATATATATGTACATATATGTATACATATATATGTACATATATGTATATGTATATATATGTGTGTGTATGTATGTATGTATGTATGTATGTATCTATACACACACACACACACACACACACACACACACACACACACATATATATATATATATATGTGTGTGTGTGTGTGTGTATGTGTGTGTGTGTGTGTGTGTATGTATGTATGTATGTATGTGTGTGTGTGTGTGTGTATGTATGTATGTATGTATATGTATGTGTGTGTATGTGTGTGTGTGTGTGTATACATATATATGTATCCATATATATATATGTGTGTGTGTGTGTGTGCGTGCGCACGCGCGCGCGCGTGCAACTCATTGGTCAAGTCATCTAGGAGGAGACTCTTGGTAGATCTAATCAACGAGTGTCACCCCCTTTCTTAGATATTCGAAAGTATGCCAGTAACTACAGTTTCTTCCATAATACCTATGTGTATAGAGAGATAAATAGAGCTACGAATTGGATGGCATTCTGTGCGACTGATCACATTAGAGGCATCATTTGGGAGTATCTTATCATGATCTTTGTTCACCTTTTGGATCAACTCAACTATTAGGTATAATTTATTTGCATTAGCAAAAAAAAAAAAATCATTGATGTTCATTGATTAGCAAGTGGATCATGTCATTAAGGGACATTTAATTGTTATAAAAGGTATGTGATGTATGGAAAAAATCGGACTATGGGTGAAGTATTGAGTAATTTTCCCCATATTGACACCCCCCCTCCCCCGCTACCCCAAAAAAAAGAAGAAGAAGAAACTTTCATATGATATGCGGTGACCTGTGTAACTCATAAAATCTAGTGCTATATTGATTACGGAGGCAACATTAGCAGGTTCAAAGGAATATTTTGCGTGGCAATCATTGAAACCATTTGCCCATGCAAGGTCATAACAGGACAAAAATTATATAGGGCAGGCACTATAAAATATCATATGGGATGGACTTTATGATTTATCATATTTCTCTTAATATCAATCTTAAAAAAAGAGTTTAAAAGTTAAAGATTTTTCTACTAACAAAGTTATTAGTCTCGTGATTAAGATATTTTCTTTCTTCCTTATTTTCAGCACATACTTTTTAGCAATATATATTATATAATCATATGATATATACTAAATATATGGCCAAGTAATATATACTGTAAGCTTTTTTTGGTACACACCCAATAATGATCCAATATACACCTATAGCTAAGCTGATACATAATTTACCGAGCTTAGTATTCATTAGTATATAGTATATGACTAATTGATATATACTTAGTAAAATATTTATTCGATATCTTAATATAATATATATATCTAGGTAAAGCGATACATAATTTTCAGGATATAGCACTTATCAGTACACAGTACATAAACAAATGATACATACTAGATGATTTATTGATATATATAATAAATTTTTTTAATATATGCCCAGCAATGATCTAATATATATCTATAGATCAATTGATATATAATTTACTGAACTTAGTATCTACTAATACACAATATATTATCAGTTGATATATATCTAGTAAAATATTCATCCGATGTCTCAATACACACCTTCGGATAAAACAATACACTGATGTCATAAATTTTTAGATACAAAGATCTAAGGAAAAAAAAAAATTTGGAAGAGAAGAAAGAGACTCGAAGAAGACTCATGGATAGAAGAAATGGCACATAGAGAAAAAAGAGACTCAAGAGAAAGACTTTACGGATAGGAGAAATAACTTAATAAGAAAGATAATAGATGAAGAGACTTGATGAGGAAGAAAGAAAATATGGACGATCATGAAAAGTCTCTTTTAGATGTATATTTTATTTTTTTTATTATTTCAATTAGAACTAACAGACTCCGTTAGTAGGAAAAATCCAATCCTATTTAACTTCTAGGTTTTCTCTTTTAAGATACCAAAAAAAAAAAAAAAAAAACGTAAGATGAAACTAGGCCCGCTCCATATGATTTTTGTTCGTCGTAACAGCATACAAGATTGTAGGTTTAAATAAAGCACTCATGAGCATTATTGGGTTCTTAATCAACAAAGATGGTAACATCTATTTGTCAAGAAAATATGACTCCTTTTCTAATCAAAACATGATTGATCCAACAGGAGTTGCATTCCATCATTCGAAAAGTGATGCATGGCATTTGTTTGTTAATGGAGTAGAAAGAGTATCTGACGAATACTTGTGGATAAGAGGCAGAATATTTAGCATCTATACTCTCTTATCTCGCAAACTGTCAAAGGAGCATGGACCTTTGCTGTGTGGGCCATCCAGCACAATTGTTATCAAACCTTTTTCAAAAATGTGGCACATCTTTAATTAAATGGAGCTGAGGGGTTAGGTTATCATCAAGTAGCATGCTGACAAGCTCCAAATTTTTTTAATAAAAATTTATTATCCTTTATTAAATAGTTTTTCTTTTTAGATACAATGAATCGCTTCATGATCGTTTTAAGCTGCATTCCTCTGAAAAATTCAATGATGTATCCAAACCGACTACAAGTTCAAATGATGAGGAGATGGGGCATGAAGATAGTAGGGAATCTTAAAATCTTCTATCTCTTTAGTTAGTCATCTATGATGTCCCAAAGTTTACCCTATTATCCTGAATTTATAGGTTCCAAAAGATGCATGAAAACAGATATGCTTTAGAAATACCCCATTCTTGATTTCAATCCTTTTCAATGGGACACACTCTTTCATTATAAAATAAAATAAAAAAAGAGCTTTCATAAGAAAGGATGCATCTCTTGTTAAAATAACCATTACATTCTCAAAATATATTGGGCAGAGTCTGTTGGGATATCTCTATGTTAGTTCTAACTTCCTTCATGTGGCAGTGCATCGAGACAAAAAAAAGCTAATTTGCCAGTTAGCAAATAATTGTTTATAGGATGCATCAACAAACCACAGAATATTTATTTGGTGAGTTCTTCGTGGGTACTACGCAACGGATAAAGATACTCCATTGGTTATGAATTCATTCAGGGTCGATGCCTTTCTTGTTATCATTGCATTTAAAAGGCATTTTTACCATGATATAGGATAAAGAAGTAATTATAACTTAATGTTTCTTCAGTCATCCTTAAAACAATTTGATGTTGGAGAAAAGAGATGTGTCCTAAGTGTCATGTTTCTTAGCTTACATCCTTTTTAAATATATATATATATATATATATATATATATATATATATATATATATATATATATATATATATATATATATATATATATAAAGGTTCATAGGACTTTAGTGACACGAGTAAGAGGGAAGAATGTGAGAACATGTATGTGAAGCGAAAATTTAGTGCAGGGGCAAAATGGTAATTTTAAAACTTTTTCAAAATTACTATTTTACAGCGGAATTATTAATTAATCTCATTAATTAATACTAATTAACCCTACACTAGGATCTAAATATGATACAACAGCATGCATTTAAATTTGAAATTCAAATTTGAATCAGTAAACGTTTTACAGTACTGTGTTCAGAATACATCACCTTTTGCGGGTAGTCGATCACCGCAATCTGATCACCATCGGAGGGCTCTGATCGTCACGTCGTAGCCACCCAACTGTCTGGCCTCTGCGGATCGTCCACACGAAGCTCCCGTCTGATCAGCTCCTCACGAATGCTAGTTCGTGATTTCACCCTTTTGATGACAGATGTTGATCGAACTCCTTCGATCGATGTGTGCCGACTTCTCGGATGCTCCGGATCGTCTGCACAGTTACTTGAGAGGCTGATGGATCTCTCTCTGAAATTTGGTGGACTCACGACACTCGTGGCACACCAATCTCACTTCCCGAACCCTAGGTAGAAACCCTAGGGTACACACCAAAAACCCTGCACCCAATTTTCTCTCTTTTCTTTCTTTTACTCTCGGAAGGTTTTGGACCTTCACCTTGCGCAGAAGCCTTCCTCACGCCCCAAAGTTTCTCTCCTAATTTTTCTATGCACGTCCCACCTTTCTCCTCTTTTTAAAACAACGTCGAACGTGTCTTATCCGCGTGAGAGGATAAAGACAAGAGGTTACACATTTGAATTCAAATCAAATTTGAATTCAAACGAAAACCAACTTATCCCTATCTTTTTGGGCGTGAGAAGAGAAGGGGCGTGGCTCTTTGTGCGTGAAAAAGTTTCACGAGAAACCTTTTCTCGTGTAAGTAATGTGGCGCACAAAATGGATAAGGATGAAAGGGCAAGTGATAAGTTATCCATTCAAATTCAAACATGCTTTGAATTTGAATGGCTAACTAATTATTTTATCCATCCATATGGTGCACAAATGAGGACGTGGGGAAGGGTTTTGCGTGAGAAAAATTTCACGAGAAGTTTCTTCTCGTGAATTCAAATGGGTGCAAGGAAGTTGGGTGACGCAGGGAATTTAAAACAAGGTGGTTTGATTCAAATTGAGCCAACCTAGTTTAAAATAGGTTGAGCACAATTAGACCAAATTAAATCCAATATAATTAGGCTTAATTAGGCTTAATAAAATCTTAATCAAATCAGAAATTAACTAAACCTAACCCCTGATCAAATCAGGGACTAAACCACCTTAGCGATTAGGTCAACATTTAACCTAATCGGGTCAATCCAAACTGAATCCAATTCAATTGGACTTGATCCAAAAATAATTAATCAATCAAATTGAGTTAATTAGTGATTAAATCACTAATTAAACCTCTCATAAATGTTGAGTCCAAATCCGATGGGCAATCAGGCATCAGAGACCATCGATATGAAACTCTGATCAAAGAGTTCAAATTTCAAATTCAAAATTCGAAATTCAAAATTTTGACCCCGGTACCCAAAATGTGTGGAACTCATGATTAGAGAATCCTAATTCTCAATCATAGAGTTCCAAATAGATAAGACTCATAATCAGCCATCAGATCAGAAAGGAACCTCTAATGTGTGTGACCCCGCAGGTTCGAACCTAAGCCGGTAGCACAGGAACTCATTTCTGTACTAATCGAAGTGACCATCTAGCAATGGTACCCGACGATCGGATAGGTCGAATAATCGCAATCGCAACATTCAGAACCTACGTGAATATGGTTACCGTATAATTCATCCCTTTTGACCCCTGTGTTTAGGATGACTCAGGGTTAAACTGTCAACCCTGATGATATCATCCGAATCGTGCTCAACTCAATTAGTCCTGTGACTCCTCACTAGGACTACCCTGACCAAGGTTTTGCTAAATTGAAACACGACTGTACACAGCTCCTAAACTTGAGTGGTCAATCCCATCTTGACACATGCACCGACAAGTCAAGTACTTGACTACACCCAACAACCTTCCGTCACTGAATTAAAAATTCAGGTAGTCCAGTGCCTAAGTGCAGTGAGTTGCTTGCAAGTCACCGTGGCGGTCTCAGGTCGGAGGGACATTTATACCCATATCCCATCGGAGCAAATCTTGACAGCAGAAATAGCTCCGGAGTTGGTCACGTTCAGTGCAGATGTACCATTACATCTCACCTGTATGCCATACCAGTGTCTCCACACTCTTTGGTTATGAGGACAACCAACCCATATGGCACACAACGACCTATGCTCGATAAATATTGTCGTCCTTGGTAACAACGTATCATTTGGTCGCGAACATGTTTAAGGACTAAACGACAAATCCTCCTTTGTCGAGTCTAAATAGTCCTAAGGACTTCACCACAACACAGGAGTTCATTAGAAGATGAAACATTTGTGATGAAAAAATATCAAAATAACTTTTATTTATTTATAATTCATGTACTAATACAAAAGGAGCACAACCGTCAACAGGCTGACGATTGGCTTTGGGACACTATTCCCAACAATCTCCCACTTGGCCTAAAGCCTATCGGTGCAGTATCTAATACCCATCTTCGACTTGTAGTCGTTGAACTCCTTCACCGTAATGGCTTTAGTGAATGGGTCGGCCAGGTTCTCCTTCCCGTCGATCTTCTGAAGGTCGACGTCACCTCGATCCACGATCTCCCGGATGAGATGGTAGCGGTGCAGAATATGCTTCGTCCGCTGGTGTGTCTTTGGTTCCTTCGCCTGAGCAATGGCTCCAGAGCTGTCGCAGTAGAGCAGAACTGGACCAACAAGGGAGGGTGCTACTCCGAGCTCGGTGATGAATTTTCTCAGCCACACCGCTTCTTTGGCAGCATCTGATGCACCAATATACTCCGCCTCGCATACTGAATCAGCCACAGTGTGCTGCTTGGAACTCTTCCAGCAGACAGCCCCACCATTAAGTGTAAAAATAAATCCTGACACACTCTTGCTATCATCTCGATCAGACTGAAAACTAGAGTCTGTAAACCCTATAAGTCTCAAGTCCGATTCACCATATATAAGCCACTGGTCCTTAGTATTTCTCAAATACTTCAGGATAGTTTTAACAACCTTCCAGTGATTCTCTCCTGGATCAGATTGGTATCTACTCACTACCCCTAGTGAGTATGCCACATCTGATCGTGTACATGTCATGGCGTACATGATAGATCCCACTGCCGAAGCATATGGAATCCTACCCATACGCTCTCTCTCTTGAGGTGTTGTCGGACAATCCCTCTTCGAGAGAGAAATTCCATGGCCTATCGGTAGATAGCCTTTCTTGGAATTTTCCATGCTGAACCTTTTCAGCATAGTATCAATGTACGTGGACTGGGATAAGCCAAGCAACTTTTTGGATCTATCCCTATAGATCCTCATCCCTAGGATGTAGGAAGCTTCTCCCAGATCCTTCATGGAGAACTGTGACGATAGCCAAATCTTTATTCCCTGTAATGCAGGGACATCATTCCCGATTAAGAGAATGTCATCCACATACAATACAAGAAATACTACTGCTGGACCATTAGCCCACTTATAAATGCAGGATTCTTCTTCGTTCTTAACGAAGCCATACGTTTTGATCGTCCTATCAAAACGTATGTTCCAACTCCGAGATGCCTGCTTAAGTCCATAAATGGACCTCTGTAGCTTGCACACCTTAGACTCATCTGTGGATGTGAACCCTTCAGGTTGTATCATATACACCTCTTCGTCCAGCTCTCCATTTAGGAAAGCTGTCTTCACATCCATCTGCCAGATTTCATAGTCCAGATGGGCAGCTATCGCAAGCATAATCCGAATGGATTTGAGCATTGCCACAGGAGAAAACGTCTCGTCATAGTCTATACCATAACGTTGACGATATCCCTTGGCAACCAGACGGGCTTTATAGGTCTCCACCTTTCCGTCTGCGCCCCTCTTCCTTTTGAAGACCCACTTACACCCTATGGGTTTTACTCCTTCGGGTGGGTCAACCAATGTCCACACATCGTTGACCTTCATGGACTCCATTTCGGATTTCATGGCCTCTAGCCATTTCTCAGAGTCAGGTCTCTGCATTGCATCCATGTAGGTGATCGGATCCTCATCATTTTCATCAAGTTCGATAGGATCACCATCCCGGACCAAGAAACCATAATATCTGTCCGGTTGATGTGGTACTCTACCAGACCGCCTTAAGGGTGCATAATCAATGGGCTCCGGATCTGATCTAATCAAATCCGATTCAGGTTCAGTAACATGTGTCAGTTTTTTCACCTGTCGAACTTCGTCAAGTTCGACTTTAGAGGCAACAGTTCCTTCACTAAGGAACTCCTTTTCTAAAAAGATTGCCTTAAGGCTGACAAACACCTTTTGCTCATCAGCAAGGTAGAAATAATACCCTTTGGTCTCTTTTAGGTACCCTATAAAATTACACTTGTCAGACCTAGGTCCAAGCTTGTCTGTAATTAAACGTTTAACATAAGCCGGACACCCCCAAACCCTAAGGTGCGAGAGTACTGGCTTACGTCCTATCCATATCTCATATGGCGTTTTGGCTACAGACTTACTCGGAACTCTATTTAGAAGGTAACAAGCCGATTCGAGCGCATATCCCCAGAGGGAGATCGGCAGACCAGCAAACCCCATCATGGATCGAACCATGTCTAACAGGGTCCGATTCCTCCTTTCAGACACACCATTATGCTGTGGTGTTCCAGGAGGAGTCCACTGAGAGAGAATCCCATTCTCCCCTAGATACGTCAGAAACTCATTGGAAAGGTATTCACCTCCTCGATCAGATCGAAGAGTTTTAATACACTTCCCAGTTTATTTTTCTACCTCATTTCGGAATAGTTTGAACATTTCAAATGATTCCGACTTATGCTTCATTAAATAGACATACCCATACCTAGATAGGTCGTCTGTGAAGGTTATGAAGTAGAAAAATCCACCTCTTGCACTTGAGCTCATGGGTCCACATACATCAGAATGTACCAGACCTAAGAGTTCACTGGCTCGCTCACCTTTTCCAGTAAAAGGTGACTTGGTCATCTTTCCAAGAAGACAGGACTCACAGGTTGGAAGTGATTCACAATCACTAACTTCAAGAATTCCTTCTTGAGCCAACCTGTTTATCCTGTTCTTATTGATATGACCTAGCCTACAGTGCCAAAGGTAGACTTCTGACACATTATCTATTCTAGAGCGTTTACCGAATTTTTGAACCACATTAACAGGCTGTGATAGTAAGTAAATTCCATTATTTAATTGTCCAACAAATATTGTAACATCATTCAAAATGATATTGCAAATATTTTTTTTATTAAAAAATCATAACCGTACATGGCCAAAAGACCTACAGAAATAATATTTAATAAAAAACTTGGACAATAGTGACATTCACTCAGAATTACATTACGAGAATTGATTACAAGACTCATGATTCCTAAAGCTAGAACTGGAACTTTGCTTCCATCTCCAACATTCAGGAACCTCTCGCCTTCATCAAATCTTCTACTGACCTGCAGACCCTGCATCGAATTACAAATATGATAAGGGCTTCCGGTATCCAATACCCAGGTAGTAGTATCACAAATCGAAAAGTTGCAAAGAGTTATCATATAATTACCTTGCTTCTTCTTTGGCCTGTTCGGGTCCAGGGAGGCAATGTATTGAGGACAGTTCCTCTTCCAATGTCCGTGCTTCTTGCAAAAGAAGCACTCCGCCTGGCTCTGGTCATGCTTGCGCTTCTTGGTCTGACCCCGTGCTACTGTCCCAGCATGAGATTGCACCTTCTTATTTTTCTTCTTCTTGTTTTTCTTCCCCTTCCCAAAGGGTTGACGACGAGAAGAAGACCCTCCCACTACATTCACCGACTCCTTATGGAGTTGGTGATCCTTCTCAAAGTTCTGCAGCAACCCCAACAATCCGTGGTAGTTTACTGCAGGCTTTGTCATTCGAAAATGAGTAAGGAATGGGAGGAAGGACTTGGGCAAGGAATTAAGGATCGCATCCTTACCGAGCTGCTCGTGCAGAGGAAAGCCCAATTTGCTTAGGCGCTCAATCATCTCGATCATATACAATACATGATCAGTGACTGAGGCCCCATCCCTCATCCGAGCATTGAAAATAGCACAACTAGTTTTGTGCCTTTCAACGTCGTCAGGCGTGCCAAAGGAGTCGTTCAACATTTGAAGCATCTCCTGTGGCTGGGCGTTCTCAAACCTTCGGCTGAACTCGTCATTCATTGCTGCCAGCATAATACATCGAACGATGGTGCGGTCATTGAGCCACTTCAAGTAAGTGTCTCGGATCGCTTTACTAGCGTTCGGAGCTGGCTCCTCAGGTGCTAGATCCGTTACTACATAAAGGATCCGTTCATGCTCAAGGACGATTTTCAATTTTCGATACCAGCTATCGAAATTGGATCCCATGAGCTTGTCATTATCTAATAATGACCGGAGCGACAGGGTAGTGGCCATAGCTGCTTAAAGGAAAACGAGACCTCTATTAGTACATAAATTAATACTAAAGACTTGGACTTTAGTCTAAAGTTTTTCCCAATATTTTTACGAACTGGTAGCCTCATCCTCCAATTCGAAAAATTACTTTAATTCCTTAATGGGTACTAGAATCCACACAGACTATACACGAGCCCAACTTTGGTTGGTCAACCCATGTGCATCTATGGGTAGGTTCTTAACCAGTTGTTTCTCTAAACAACTTCTAGTAATTTATTTTGCCCCAGAACCTAATCAGTAGGCTTTGGCCTCCACTGAAAAGATCTGGTTAGGTCCAACCATTAACATGACTTAATTTAGTGAATCGGATCAATAAATGATCAGGCCCGACTTTGGCCGGCCAACCTAACCACCATCAGAAAGACTCAATCAAATTATCATATTATGAATAATAATTCCATTAGCCAATGAGCACCAGGCCTTTGGGCCTCCAATGATCATTGAACTAATGGACTCATTATCATTCACTTAATGGGAGGCTATGACTTAGTTATCATTATAACTTAATCATTTTAGGGACCTAATAATTTTGAGGATTTTATTAAAGAATAGTAGAGAAGAAATCATCCAGCCAATTTCAATCCTCCCACTGACTTCACCAAGTCAGATTAAAAAGGATTTAATTAAAGCTGGCATTAGGAGCACCTAAATCAGTCATACTGATTTACCTAATGACATGGGTGAGCTCTAATCACCAAGTGATCTAATCAAAATCTAACTTACCAAATTGGCCAGGTAAGTGAGATCAGTGGTGGGGATTTGCCATTAACTCGTCAATGATCGAATCAATGCGAGTAGCTCCCGCTTAAGAACCACTGGTCAAAACTGTCGAACTTACCTTAGACACCAACCGGTTCATTAGTTTTAATTTTGATCAACTTAGTAAATAGAGCTCCACCGCGTAGCCATGAATTAAGTCCATCTTGGTCTAGTTAAAGACATGGACCCATTCAACTACAACTATTGAAGTTGAGTCTAGAGTATCCTTGACCTAATCTAATTCAACTTTTGATTAGATTTGACCAATTACTCCAATTCGTCCATTTTTTAAACTAACCTTAGGTCTAACCCAATTATGGACCTAATTCATCTAACCCATTGACCCAAAAGTTTATGCAATTGTCTTAGGTCTTAATTCACAATTCTAGACCTACTAGACAACACTTAATTCCTTTAATTAAGTACTTGGGCTGATGGGTCAGGGTTTGGCATTTCGAAAATAATTTTCAAATTTGAAAGATTTTATTTTCTGTTCACCAAATGTGTTAACTCATTTCACAAACGGGTCAGCACATTTCATAAACAGCAATTCTATTGCTCATTTCATAACAGAAAATAACTCAAAATAAATCATAAATTTTCTTTTAGATCTAATCTAACATATTCATGATAAATTTCTTAATTAAGTCCTTTCGCTGCTTCATCGGCATGGGATATAATTGTATCGGCACCCCTACCGCCATAGGAGACCCCATCGAATGGGAAGAGAGGGCTTTTAAACCCTACTTTTCTCCTATGACCGGACGGCCATGGCAACCAACCCAATTAGATTACTTGCTACTTGGATCAAGTATATCTAAATATACAAATTTCAAAATTTAAATTTTGAATTTCAAATTTTAAATTTCAAATTTCAAATTTTAAATTTCAAATTTGAGATTTCAACCAAATTTCAAATTTCGAATTTTCAATCTTTGAATTTTAAATTTTGAATTTTGAATTTCAAATTTCAAATTTCAAATTTGAGATTTCAACCAAATTTCAAATTTCAAATTTTGAATTTTGAATTTCAAATTTCAAATTTTGAAATTCAAATTTCAAATTTCAAATTTGAGATTTCAACCAAATTTCAAATTTCAAATTTTGAATTTCAAATTTGAAACTTCTAACAAATTTCAAATTTCAAATCTTTTTGAATTTCGAATTTTAAATTTTGAATTTCAAATTTAAACTTATAGATTACACCTTAATCTACGCATGCATTTGTATATCATATTCTAGAACCTGCTCTGATACCAATTGAAGCGAAAATTTAGTGCAGGGGCAAAATGGTAATTTTAAAACTTTTTCAAAATTACTATTTTACAGCAGAATTATTAATTAATCTCATTAATTAATACTAATTAACCCTACACTAGGATCTAAATATGATACAACAGCATGCATTTAAATTTGAAATTCAAATTTGAATCAGTAAACGTTTTACAGTACTGTATTCAGAACACATCACCTTTTGCGGGTAGTCGATCACCGCAATCTGATCACCGTCAGAGGGCTCTGATCATCACATCGCAGCCACCCAACTGTCTGGCCTCTGCGGATCGTCCACACGAAGCTCCCGTCTGATCAGCTCCTCACGAATGCTAGTTCGTGATTTCACCCTTTTGATGGCAGATGTTGATCGAACTCCTTCGATCGATGTGTGCCGACTTCTCGGATGCTCCGGATCGTCTGCACAGTTACTTGAGAGGCTGATGGATCTCTCTCTGAAATTTGGTGGACTCACGACACTCGTGGCACACCAATCTCACTTCCCGAACCCTAGGTAGAAACCCTAGGGTACACACCAAAAACCCTGCACCCAATTTTCTCTCTTTTCTTTCTTTTTCTCTCGGAAGGTTTTGGACCTTCACCTTGTGCAGAAGCCTTCCTCACGCCCCAAAGTTTCTCTCCTAATTTTTCTATGCACGTCCCACCTTTCTCCTCTTTTTAAAACAACGTCGAACGTGTCTTATCCGCGTGAGAGGATAAAGACAAGAGGTTACACATTTGAATTCAAATCAAATTTGAATTCAAACAAAAACCAACTTATCCCTATCCTTTTGGGCGTGAGAAGAGAAGGGGCGTGGCTCTTTGTGCGTGAAAAAGTTTCACGAGAAACCTTTTCTCGTGTAAGTAATGTGGCGCACAAAATGGATAAGGATGAAAGGGCAAGTGATAAGTTATCCATTCAAATTCAAACATGCTTTGAATTTGAATGGCTAACTAATTATTTTATCCATCCATATGGTGCACAAATGAGGATGTGGGGAAGGGTTTTGCGTGAGAAAAATTTCACGAGAAGTTTCTTCTCGTGAATTCAAATGGGTGCAAGGAAGTTGGGTGACGCAGGGAATTTAAAACAAGGTGGTTTGATTCAAATTGAGCCAACCTAGTTTAAAATAGGTTGAGCACAATTAGACCAAATTAAACCCAACATAATTAGGCTTAATTAGGCTTAATAAAATCTTAATCAAATCAGGAATTAACTAAACCTAGCCCCTGATCAAATCAGGGACTAAACCACCTTAGCGATTAGGTCAACATTTAACCTAATCGGGTCAATCCAAACTGAATTCAATTCAATTGGACTTGATCCAAAAATAATTACTCAATCAAATTGAGTTAATTAGTGATTAAATTATTAATTAAACCTCTCATAAATGTTGAGTCCAAATCCGATGGGCAATCAGGCATCAGAGACCATCGATATGAAACCCTGATCAAAGAGTTTAAATTTCAAATTCAAAATTCGAAATTCAAAATTTTGACCCCGGTACCCAAAATGTATGGAACTCATGATTAGAGAATCCTAATTCTCAATCATAGAGTTCCAAATAGATAAGACTCATAATCAGCCATCAGATCAGAAAGGAACCTCTAATGTGTGTGACCCCGCAGGTTCGAACCTAAGCTGGTAGCACAGGAACTCATTTCTGTACTAATCGAAGTGACCATCTAGCAATGGTACCCGACGACCGGATAGGTCGAATAATCGCAATCGCAACATTCAGAACCTACGTGAATATGGTTACCGTATAATTCATCCCTTTTGACCCCTGTGTTTAGGATGACTCAGGGTTAAACTGTCAACCCTGATGATATCATCCGAATCGTGCTCAACTCAATTAGTCCTGTGACTCCTCACTAGGACTACCCTGGCCAAGGTTTTGCTAAATTGAAACACGACTGTACACAGCTCCTAAACTTGAGTGGTCAATCCCATCTTGACACACGCACCGATAAGTCAAGTACTTGACTACACCCAGCAACCTTCCGTCACTGAATTAAAAATTCAGATAGTCCAGTGCCTAAGTGCAGTGAGTTGCTTGTAAGTCACCGTGGCGGTCTCAGGTCGGAGGGACATTTATACCCATATCCCATCGGAGCAAATCTTGACAGCAAAAATAGCTCCGGAGTTGGTCACGTTCAGTGCAGATGTACCATTACATCTCACCTGTATGCCATACCAGTGTCTCCACACTCTTTGGTTATGAGGACAACCAACCCATATGGCACACAACGACCTATGCTCGATAAATATTGTCGTCCTTGGTAACAACGTATCATTTGGTTGCGAACATGTTTAAGGACTAAACGACAAATCCTCATTTGTCGAGTCTAAATAGTCCTAAGGACTTCACCACAACACAGGAGTTCATTAGAAGATGAAACATTTGTGATGAAAAAATACCAAAATAACTTTTATTTATTTATAATTCATGTACTAATACAAAAGGAGCACAATCGTCAACAGGCTGACGATTGGCTTTGGGACACTATTCCCAACAGTATGTGTCCCTCATTTTTAGAGTTTTATTTTGATTTTTCTCTTCTTCATCAGGAAACATACTCGTTCAGCAGTGCACCTAAATCATTTTAAAGGAGTTCACCTTACTACTATAAAATATTACTACTATAAAATAGAGCTACAACAGCAGTCCCTCATTTCTTAAGTTTTATTTTGATTTTTCTCTTCTTCATTAGGAAAAATACTAGTTCAGCAATGCACCTAAATCATTTTAAAGGAGTTCACCTTACTACTATAAAATAGGGCTTCAACCGCTATCGTAGCTCAAAAAATCGCTATCATAACCTACGATAGCGGTTAGACAACTATTATCACTGTAGCCATTGTTGTAGGCCTATGGCAGCAGTTTTGTCAACCACTGCCATAGAAAGATATGGCAGCGGTTTTATAACCGCTGCCATAGAGGCTATGGCAGCGGTTGTCCAATCGCTGTCGTAGCTTAGCTACGACAGTGGTTATATCAATCGCTACCATAGTTACTTCGGTAGCAATTGCCAAACCATTGCCGTAGTCTTTCACCGGTCAAAATGGCCGGTAGATAACAGACGATGGCCGGTCGGCGAGAGGGGGGCGGGTGGTGGACGGCGACAGCTGGTTCCCTCAGGCCAGCAACGATGGACAGTGGCGGTGGGCGGCGACGGCTGCCGACGGGCGACGACGGTGGCGACGAGGCTCGAGTAGAGAAAGATATTGCGAAATGCTCAAGCCCATACTGTTGTTGGTTGACTACTTAAGCCATTATATATAGATAATTTATTTTTTCTACAACTGATAAGGGACTATTATAATCAATCATAGGTTAGACCTACGACAGCGATTATCGATAACCTTGCTACAAATGGATCTACGGCAGCGGTTACTGGTAACCTACTGCCATAGATCCAATCTATGGCAGCGGTTGTCACCAACCGCTGCCATAGGTAGAAATATGGTAGAGGTTATATTTAAATGCTGCCATTAGTACAATATGGCAGCAGTTAGTAAACCGTTGTCATAGATCTATAACAGTGGTTATTATACAACCGCTGCTATAGAGATAGAATATAATTTTTTTATTTTTTTTCTGAATATGATATAATTTTAAAATTTAAAGCACATCTTCACCATTCATTATCTAAATAATAATCGTTAGAGTATCGTCACAAAAGACCACCTCGATCCGACAGCCCTAAATATGTCGATCATTAAAATTTGATTTCGACAGTCACGAATGGTTGTGTAATGATCTAATAGATAGAGACTACCAATGGATCTAAAAACTTGCAATGATGATCTCAGTGATATTTATATTACACTATCAAAATTTTACTTCAATCGGATATCATTACCACGGTCAATTTAGTACGAGATGATTTAGACCGTTAAATAAAAAATGAGTGATGAAAAGATCAAACAACATCCAATTATAAGGTAATTTTTTAGATAAATGATCTTTACTACTACTTTGATCATTTGTATGGTGATGATCTTAAAATTTAAACTGCACGTATATGAACGATGTAAAACTATATGCCGCTTGCTACTCATTCTTAAATTTCTGAAGTAATTATACTTATGCTTTTATAAGATGTGTTCAAGTGGATTCTAACATATACGTACGGTTTAAATTTTATGATCACCATCATATAAATGATAAAGTACTAATAAAGATCATTTATCCAAAAAATCATCTTAATCGGACATCGATTGGCCTTGTGATCTCTCATTTTTCATTTAACGATCAAAATTATCCCATACTAAATTGATCATACTAATGATGTCTAATTAAAGAAAAATTTTTATAGTGCGCTATAAATATCATTAAGATCATCATCATAAATTTTTGAACCCATCGATAGTCTCTACCTATCAGATCATCATATGGTCGTTCGACACCATTGAAATCAAATTTTAATGATCGACAAAGCTAGATATACCGATGGTAGCGGTTATAATAACCACTGCCGTAGGTCCGACCTATGGTGGTGGTTATCTATAACTGCTGTCGTAGGTTATATCTACCACGGCACACAATAAGAAAAGAGCATTTTTGTGATGAAATTATTTACGACGCAAATATTTTCGTTGTCACTAATTATATTTGCAATGAAAAAAATGATCGTAAATAATAAAATATTTACGATGAAAATAATTTTTCATCGTAAATAGTTACCTATCAGCGATAAAAAAATTATTCCATCATAAATATATATTATTTGTAATGAATATTTTCATCATAAATAATACATCATTTATTTTAATTTTAAATTTTTAAATATTCATGATAAAAATATTTTCATAGTAAATAATTCAAGTATTTACAATAAAAAATATTTTTTCATCAAAAATAAGATCATTTCCAATGTAAAAATTATCATCGTCAATATTTGAAAAAAAAATTAAAAAAATTAAAAATTATAGATTATTTGTGATAAAAATATTCTATCATAAATAATTGAGTATTTAAGATTAAAAAAAATTATCATAAATACTTAATTATTTATGATAAAAATATTTTCATCACAGATAATTTAAAAAATTAAAAATTAAAAAAAATAAAAATTACTCATTATTTACGATAAAAATTTTTCATCATAAATAAAAATTTTTTAAGATGAAATTTTTTTTTATCATAAATACTTGATTATTTACGATGAAAATATTTTTATCGTAAATAGTTAAAAAAATATAAAATTTAAAAAATTAAAAATTACTCATTATTTGTAATGAAAATTTTTTGTTGTAAATAAAAGCTTTTTACAATGAAAAAAATTTTTCATCATAAATACTTGATTATTTATGATAACAATATTTTCATCGCTAATAGTTAAAAAAATTAAAATTTTAAAAAATCAACTATTGTTCATTATTTTTGATAAAAATTTTCTATCATAAATAAATAGTTTTTATGATAAAAAAATATTCATCATAAATACTTGATTATTTACGATAAAAATATTTTCATCACTAATATTTTAAAAAAATTAGTAATTTAAAAAAATGAAAAGTTACTTATTATTTACGATGAAAATTTTTCATCGTAAATAATAGAGTATTTACGATAAAAATTTTATTTTTATTGTAAATACTTTTATTTACGATAAAAATATTTTCATCATCAATATGTAAAAAAATTAAAAATTTAAAAAAATCATAAAATTTAAATTTTTAATTTTGTGTAAGGCAACTGCATCTATTTTTTGTAGCAGTTGTGTACATCTTTTGTCCTTTTACATGGTAAAGAAGTAAATGTGATTTATGATCCAAAACGAACCTTTTATATAAAAAAATTATATGAAAGTGGGTGATATTCGTGGATTAGAATGAATAGATCCTTTTGAATAGAATGAGCTATACATTTATTTACGATGTAAAATTTATCTGTTCATCGCTGTCACTGTTACTAGTGATATCAATAAATCTTTCTGATGGAGTGTATGTCTTAAGCTACATGAAAAGAGCCTTTTTTCATGGAGAAACCATATAGTTAAGCAGTGCATTCTAGTATGGCTTCCACGATCTCGAAAGATACCGTACTTTTCGTATCGATTGATGCTCAAGTATAACTCTGTAGGAATTTCAATTATGAGAAGACAAACAATACGAGCACTCATCTTTTTAGCAATGCAAAGTATAAATATGAGCTTGTACTTTATAACACAACTTGTATAACCCACAGATCTGCTTTGATTCTGATTAATTACTAGATCTTTGATGCTTACACAATTTCTCTTAAATTTTTCAAGCTCGATCATCATATGCATGCAATATACGAGCTTCTGGACCTCTAATTTTCTGTCCGTATCCTATCCTCCAAATCTCAATCTTGATGGATTTTTTTCATGATGTCAGAATCATCGTGATATTCTCATACTCTTACTACCAGAATAAAGACTCCAAAAAAAAGACGAGCTTCTTAAAGATCGAAGATCTCAAAGCTATCGATCTTCTATAGTGCCCATTCTTTTGCGAAAGTTGAAGAGCTGTTCTCAAAATAATTATTAGCGACGTAAATTGAACTTTTTTTGTTAAATTTTTTGGATAAAAATTTTTTTTGGTAAAAAAATTCAAAATTAATTTTTTTATGAAATTATTATTAGAAAGATTTTTTTAGACTAAAAAAATTTGAAATTTTTTTTATAATTATTATCAACGTAAATCAAATTTTTATTGCAAATAGTCTTTAAATTTTTTAATTTTTTTTAAAAAAAAATTATTTATGATGTAAATTTATTTTTTGTCAGCAATCATGCTTTAAAAATATTATTTTAATCAATTTTTGTGAAGAAAAAAATTGTTAATGAAAAAAAATTTATTAGCGACAAAAAATTTTTTATCAATAAAATTATTTTAAAAAATATAATTTTTCTTTATTTTTTTGAAAAAAAATTGTTAGAAGAAATTTTTTTTTTGACGGTATTTATTAGCGATAGAAATCATTTTTTCATCGCTAATACCCTTATTAACGATGAATATTTTGATTTTCATCGTCAATAATTTATTTCATGAATTTTTTGGATGAAATTTTTTTTAGAAAAAAAATTTTTTTAGTAGAAATTTTTTTTATGAAAATTATTGATGATGAAAATTAATTTCTGTCACAAATAATAATATTAATGATGAAAATTTTTATCGCTAATAATTTTTTATTTAATAAACGTCAAGTCGACGTTGCTTCCACCATCGGCGACCGCGAAACCCTCCTCTCCCTCTCTCTATGAGCTCTCCTCCCTCTTTTTTTCTATGAAACCCTCCTCTCCCCCCGTTCCCTCCGAGCTCTCCCCCCTCTCCCTCTCCCTTTCCGGCTCTGCCGTCGCTTCCATCGACCATCACAAACGACACCTCTCTGGCTCCACCGTCGCTCGCCATCGGTTCTCCCTCAGGTACAATCTGCTATCATCCTTTTTTTTTTGGTTGATCGGGCCACTGATGAGCAACATCCGACGCCATAGCACGGAGCCACCGATGGGGGAGAGGGGGGAGGGGGCAGGGAGGGGGTCCGATCGTGGGGATGGGGGGCCCATGGAGTGCGAAGGAGCGACGCCGTTGGGGTTTGCGGGGGGGCCGTGGGGTTCGCCGAGCAAGGAGGAGGGAGGGGGTGGGTCGCTGGGTTCCGTCAGGTGACGATAGGGTGCGGGTGCAAGAGCCAAAGGTTCAGAGGACGGTAGTGGGGGTTGGGGGGACGACGGTGGCTCGGAGGAGGTTTGGATGCCATGAGATTGGGGGGACGATGGCGCGAGGGGTCGTGGGGCCTGGTGGCCAGAGGGCGGCGGGACTTTCGTGGGGTGGCGATGGGCGGCATGGAGGCCGGTGGGCCAGAGGGCAAAGGAGGTGGCACGACGAGCGGGGCAAGGCCATGGGTGGCACGTCGGAAGGGGGTGGGTGTGGGTCGGCTGCTGATGGAGGAAGGTCTATCGGGGCGGGGAGGGAGGAAGGGAAGGGAGAAACAAGGAGGAAAAAAGAAAAAAATAATAAAAAAGTAAAAAATAATAAAATATTAATCAAATATTTTATTATTTGATTAATAATGAAATATTTTTTTTGTTATAATTTAATACATTTTTTTTGCTTGTTATAATTTAATGCATATATTTTTATAATTTAATGCATATAAAATATTATGATTATGATTTAATATTTTAACTAGGATTAGCCGAAATCTTCAGTGAATTTTTAATGCATATGAACTGTTTGATCCGGGATCCGGAATGGAATCTAGTTCAAATCCGGATCACGATCTAAATTGGATTAAGATCGGAATTCGGGTTAAGATCTCAATCCGGATTGAGATCGAAATCGAGATCTGATCAAGATCTGAGTTGGGTTTCGAATCAGATCCGACATTATGGGAGTGGAGGTCACAGGGGTCAAGTCCGGACGGTGCAGGGTGGGTGATGGCAGCGGCTCCACAGAAGCGGAGGTCGTGGGGGTCGAGTTCGGACGGTGCGGGGTGGGTGATGGCGTCGGAGCCAATCAGTTCATAAATAATAATGAGATAGAAGATAATACATTAGTTGATTATTGTGATTCAGAGAAGTACCTACACATCGAGGAAGATACAAATATTGATAAGTAAATCTATATTCTTTGTTCAATCTTCTTTTACAATAATGATATGCGATATAATTTTATTCATTAAAATATAATTTATTTTTTGCTATTATTGTTCAATATTATATTCATTTATATGTCAAAAATTGCAGGCATAGCACCAGGAGACAGATGATGACATTTGCATTCACAGTCTACCCCTGAGGCTGATGCACCTTCATCCATTTTCACTGCCGCACTAGCTCCGTCGTTAGAAGGTCTTGCACTGGCAGATCCAAGTAAAGCAGGTCTGAGTGGTATTATTATACTTTTTATATAATAAAATTTGATTTTTTTATTTAGATAGCTATCATACTAATGATTTATTTGTTATTATTTTAGGTCAGTCTCCATCGGTAGTGAGACGAGGGCGAGATCCATCGATGAATCTCGCTTTAGAGCATTGGAGATGCGAGCACCCAGGATAGTATCTCTATATTGAGATACCATCCAGCTACACCAGACCCATTAGGGGATGGTGCGAGCCGTGGCAGATCGAGCTGGACATCATATGTTGCAGCTATGCCCCCGTGACGCTTTTTGATTGGCGTCACGTTGTACACGCTCAGAGAGAGATTTTTCACACCCAGTTATAGGTAAAATAAATTAAACTGTGAATATTTAATTAGCATGGTATTCTTCTAATATTTGTTATTGGCAATGTGTATTTGATATTATTGATTTTGAGGAGGATCGCGTGCGGCGTGCTGTGGATGCTCATTTATGTTTGCATTTCAAAGAGTATTGCCACTGCATCTATCAGCATTGGTACCATATGATGCAGGATCATGGGGTGGAGGCAGTGCGACAGTGGCCCTATAACAACATCACTATGGATGATTGGGCTCTCATATGCCGGCATTATGAGGATCCGGCATATCAGGTTACACATCTAAATTTTTTTTTAGAGTTTATTGATTGAATTATTTATTCTTAAATTTAATTTGTTACCTATTAATTTGACTACTAACTGTACAAAGATGATGTACCCAGAATGTCACGAATCGAGCGAGACAAGCTATATCGCATTGTGGGGGTTCGAGGTCGTTCGCTTGTCATATGGAGCAGATGGTAAGTAATTTCTAATTAGTATATTTTAACTCTTTAACTATTTAAAAAAATTTTAATTAATTATTCTCAAATTATTGAGAGATGCAGAGAGTGGCGAGCTTCCTGGTAGGATCGATATCTACCAGCAGATCCACCAGCGACGGTCAGAAAAGTGAATAATGGAGAGCCAGAAGTTTTTTATAAATTTTTTTAATTATTTTTTCATTCATAGTTTGATTTTTAATATGAAATTAAAATAACTATAATTTTAATTTTCGAGACCGTATGATAGGCATCAGATCCCAACCTATTCATGAGGGCTCAACCGCACCCACAGATGATGAGATCTGTGATCAGATGCTTGGTACGTGATAAGTGATATATTTTTATATTTATTATAGATATTTTTGATAATTTTTAGTGCTAACATCTTCTTAAAAACTTAATTTTATAAATTTATTAATTTTTTTTAAAAAAAAATTGAAATTAGAATGTATTTATAAGAAATAGATGTTAATTTAATTGAGTAATTTAAGTATCAAAATAATGTAAAATTTTTTAAAAAATCAATGCATATTTTTTTCAAATTTTTAGACAAAAATCAGAGTAAAAATAGAGCCAAAATATCCTAAAAAATCTTAAAAATAACCTCCGGTGCACGGTGGACCAGGGATCGGTCCACGGAGCCAGGGCGCGGTCCACGGGAATAGTTTCGCGGTCCATAGATGCGGCTTACAGCGAGAAAAGGATTCTGGGTGCAATCCAATGGCTGACATCCATTCCAACCCAGATCCGACGGTCCACGTTTGCTGCCGGTTTATAAGAAGAAGTTTTGCACGATCCGATGGCCCAGAAGTGATCCATCACATGATCGAACGGCTGAGGATGTTTCCGACTGTGTTAAGAAAATTTGTGGCACGATCCGATAGCCCAAAACCAATCTGAACCCAGATCCGATGGCTACAGTTTGTTTCGACTTTGATAAAGGTTAAAACATTGATTTTTGATCAAATCTGGGTGGTCCAAGCCTAATCCGACGGCCAAAAAAATTCTTAAGGATTTTTATATGATTTCTAATGGTTTTATGACTCATTTTCCTATCAAAAAATTATAAAAAAATTATCTATAAATAGGAGGTCTGGGAATAAGCTTTAGGAGGAGAAAAATCAAAGAAAAAATAAGAAAAAAATAGAAAAAAAATCAAGGAGCTTTAAGGATCAAATATTGGGAGATTATGGAGCAAAAGAGTTTGATGTGTGGCTAAATCCCTTCAATCTTGGAATACGATGAAATCTATAAATAGATTTTTATTTTTATTTTTTTATATTTAATTTTTATGTGATAAAATTATACTTTTATTTCATATCTTTTTATTTTTTTTTGAGATATTGATCCAGCCTACACGACCTATATCCTCTATTGACGTGCCATGATCTCTGGATACGGTACGTGCTTTGAAGAAATAGATTGTGATATGTTAGATTAAATCTTATATCTTGTAATTAAATTTAGATAGTTTATACTCTGATAGGACGAGCTGTGATCTACTGATACAGTCCGTATTACTTAGAGATAAGCTATGCTAATATCTTAATCACAAGAATTAATATTACAACATAAGAAAAAAAATAAATCTAATTTGCATGGTGGATTCAAAATTTTTGAATTATTTTTTGATTTATTTTTTTTCATTAATTATATTTTTAATTTAATTCTTGCTATTCTATTTCTATTTAATCCTTCTATAATTAATTCTCTTTTATTTCTTCTTTAAAAAAAAAGATAATCATCCTAAATCTTCTTGAAAACGATCCGTACTCACCTTATCTATATAGTTTGAGTTAGTTTTTATTCTTGACCGCCTACGACAATAATCAAATTTTGACACCATTGTCGGGGATCTAGGTATGATTATTTTTTTTAAAAAAATTTTTTTTTTCTTAGTTTCTTTCTAACTTATTTAGTTTCTTAGTCAAACTTACTTTCTTAAAAAAAAAATCTCTACATTGACACCTTATAATCTACTTAAGAAATTAGATACTTAATCATAAAACCTAAAAAATAAAATAAATCAATTTACTCTTAACGAACTATCAAATCTGGTGACCTTTTCTTTTTGCATTGCATAATTTCATAAAATATCTTAAGGGCACAAACCCTAAACAAGATAAGATGAGGATTTCATCACCCTTTCTTGGCCCATAAACCACCATCCTGTATATTACATTGACTTAAACCTTAACTTAAAATCAATTAGACATTGGCCCTTAAGGACTTTCGAGCTCAATAGGACAAGGGATCCTAAGAGTAAGACTGGATTAGGGTTAGTCAGTTTGACTGGTGTCTAGAAAAATGGTTCAGAGACTACGTCCTGAAGGAAGATGGTTATTTAATTGGTTCTGTTCGCTTACCTGACCAACTCAGTTGGTGTCTAAGGAAAGCAACGGAGGGACTCCCACTAACCTTACACTTATCTGACTAGTTGAGTGGCTAATTTTTTATCTGGAGTGCTCAAAGACGACCTTGGTAGTTAGGAGCTCTCTAGATCTAGGATTATCCTTAGCTAGGATTGATTGCATAATGTGATTACTAACCTACAAACTTTAACCCTAATTAAAACACTCTTCTCTAACATCTCTAGATTTAGGACTCCTTAGGACTCTCATCTCTAGAACTCTTCTTCTTCTCCTCTTTTTCTCTCATATATTAAAATTAAAAAAAAATTAAAAAATTAAAAAAATTAAAAAAAAATTCTACTAGGACAAAACAAAAATTGTGAGATGCAATCTAAAACCTACAAGCCTATAAGGTTATTGAGAAAGAAATGGATTCCAATAGACAACGTAGAACTCTGCTGGATCTGTATTATTCGATTAGCTCTGTCCAATCATCTAGAATTAGATCCTCGACTAACAATTTTACAATTGATTCTCAAATGATTAACATGCATTTTATATTCACTGAAATTAAAAATACATACATTTATTCAAGGGAGTTTGAAGATACTAGAGTTGCAACTTTGACCAATAGAATTGAAGCTTTACAATTCAAAAGACATATCCAATTTAATCAAGTGCTAGCACCCATGTGCATTAGATGTGATGCACCAGATCATGTTGTGGAGTGTCCTTATTTGATGAACCCAATCCAAACTGAGCTCATACAGGAGAGTGCATTCAATGAAAGATGCATAAATGAACCTTATGCACCAATCCATAACCTAGGATCCGAAAGTCATCTCAATTTTATATGATCACAAGATACAACATTAGGAGCCCATAATTTTTATCAACCCTATCTATAGCCCAACCAAACACTGAATGATCAACCAGATTTAGATCCTGAGGAAGGAGTTAACACATTAGAAAAGAATCTAGATATCTTAGCACAATCAACCTCAAATATTAAAAATATCATTAATAATTTCATGCAAACTACTGATCAATTAATTAAATAATTGAGCTAATCATCTATAGCGGTTAGTAAACTAGAAGAGGGTAAATTATTAAGCCAACTAGAGGATGACCCTAGAGCTCAGAATGGTCTAGAACTTAAAGACCAGTTCAATCAGTTGAGAACATTCAGGTCTGAGAAACTGGAGGAGATATCCGAAGTTGATAATAATGAGGTATCCATACTTAGTGACCATTACACTCAGCTAAACCCAAAATTAATTGTTGAACCCCTAATGACACTGATTGAACCTCTGCTTAAAAAGGAAGAGGCGACAATAAGAGATCCAGAAACACTCCCTCAGCACATCGAGTATATAAATCTAGGTCTTTTAAAATCCCGACTAGTACTTAAGTTATACCTAGATCTAATTATAGAAGAAGAATTATTAGTTGCTAGGAGAATGAGTCATATAATAATCCCAAGTAGAAAATACCTTAAGGAAGAATTTGAATCACGTAGAGAATTACAGACTCATGTTAAGATTCAGGTAGGAATAGGATAGACACTCTTTTAGCGTCTGGCTGAAAACGTTAAACTTAGTACTTTTTGGAAGGCAAACCAAATTTTTTTTAAAATGATCTTCATTTTTTTTAGGAATAAAGAACCGCTCTGTATGGAAGAGCCTGTCAATAATCTGGTCTGGCTGAAGACTTAAAACTTAGCACTTTGTGAGAGGTAATCTAGTTTCAATTTTTGCTTTTACTTTCTTTTGCATTATGTTTAGGTTAATCAAGGCTTGCTTCGTATCTTTTGTAGAAATTTGAAGGCAATATTGGCTAAGATGGGGGAAGCACCAATTTTGAAAAAAGCTTTTGGATCTTGTGACATCTCTCCTTTTTTTTTCTCCTTTTATGCACCCTTCATTTTTTCTACTCCATTGAGGATAATGTCGATTAAGTTGGAGGAAAGAATAAAAAAAATTTAAGTAAGTTAGTATTTAACATTTAAGCACTTGATTACATTTAAGAATGAAGTTAAATCAAATATTTTTTAAAAAAAATTGATGTACAAATTAGAGAGTTTGTGAGATATTGAGGGATCAAGTATTAAGAAAACTCAAGAAAGAGTTAAGTTTAAAACTTAAACAGTTTTCTTTGAGCATTTCTAAATTTTTCTACCAGTATCAAAGAAGAGTTTACTTCTTATGGACTTGTGTAGGGTAACTATACATTTCTTCATATTTAAAAAAAAAAAAAGAAGAGTTTTCAAATACTTCATGCTGGGTAACCGGATCACTTTGCCTAAGCAAGCATTGGTTTCGCATCAAAAGGTATGAAGGGCAAAGAAGCTTTGTTGTAAAGCTAGTTTTAACTCATAGCCTATTTGATTTGAGCAAGTGGTTCGAGGGATATTCTATATCTAGTGCCTTAAAGCCATCTAGTTTGGGAGTCATTGGCTAAAAACTCGCAACATGGGTCAAACAGAAAGCTTAAGGGGTTAAGACACTCAATAGCAATACAACGTTAAAAAAAAAATCAATAAATGAAGGACAGAAGTAATAATATATTTGTCCATATGAGGTTAATGATTTGGAGATAAAGGTAGGAATAATTTAAAAAAGTTCAAAAAAAATTTAGTATTCTTAATTTAACTCTTATATTGATTAGTATTAATACTCCAATAACATACCTCACTCACACTTTACTGGACATCAGTGATTCTCTTTTAAAATTATTTGGTGAAACTCGAAATTTTACATTAAATAGTACTTAATTCTAAATTCTTTCTTTACTCGAGAACGAACAAAGTTTAAGTTGGAGAATGTGATAAGTGGTATATTTTTATATTTATTGTAGGTATTTTTGATAATTTTTAGTGTTAACATCTTCTTAAAAATTTAATTTTATGAATTTATTAATTTTTTTTGAAAAATAAATATTTTTTTGAAAAAAAAATCAAAATTAGAATGTATTTATGAAAAATAGATGTTACTTTAATTGAGCAATTTAAGTACCAAAATAATATAAAATTTTTTAAAAATTTAATGTATATTTTTTTCAATTTTTTAGACAAAAATTAGAGCAAAAATAGAGCCAAAATATCTTAAAAAACCTTAAAAATAGCCTCCGATGCACGGTGGACCAGTCGGTCGGTCCACAGAGCCAGGGCGTGGTCCACGAAAATAGTTTCACGGTCCACAGACGTGGCTCACAGCGAGAGAAAGATTTTGGATGCAATCCAATGGCTGACATCCATCCCGATCTAGATCTGACGGTCCACATTGCTACCGGTTTATAAGAGAAGTTTTTGCACGATCCGATGGCCCAAAAGTGATCCATCACATGATCGGATGGCTCAGGATGCTCCCGACTGTGTTAAGGAGATATATGGCGCGATCCAACAATCTAGAACCAATCCAAACCCAGATTGAACGGCTACGGTTTGATCCGACTTTGATAAAAATTAAAACATTGATTTTTGATCAAATCTGGACGGTCCAAGCCTGATCCGACGGTCAGAAAAATTTTTAAAGATTTTTATACAATTTCTAAAGATTTTAGGATTCTTTTTCCTACCAAAAAATTATGAAAAATTTATCTATAAATAAGGAATCTGAGAATAAGTTTTGGGAGGAGAAAAAATCAGAGAAAAAGCAAGAAAAAAATAAAAAAAATCAAAGAGTTTTAGAGATCAAATATTGAGAGATTATGGAGCAAAAGAGCTTGATGCGTGGCTAAATCCGTTCAATCTAGGAATATGATGAAGTCTGTAAGCGATTTTTTTTTTGTATTTAATTTTATGCAATAAAATTATATTTTTATTTCATATCTTTTTATTTTCTTTTGAGGTATTGATCCAGTCTATACGATCTATGTCCTCTATTGACGTGTCGTGATCCCTAAATACGGTACGTGCTTTGAAGAGATAGATTGTGGTATGTTAGATTAAATTTTATATCTTATAATTAAATTTAGATAATTTATACTCTGACAGGATGAGCTGTGATCTACTGATACAGTCCGTATCCCTTAGAGATAAGCTATACTAATATCTTAATCACAAGAATTCATAGTACAACATAAGAAAAAAAAATAAATCTAATTTGCATGATGGATTCAAAATTCATGGATTATTTCTCTGACTTATTTTCTTTCATTAATTACACTTTTAATTTAATTCTTGCTATTCTATTTCTATTTAATCTTTCTATAATCAATTCTCTTTTATTTTTTTTTTAAAAAAAAAGATAATCACCCTAAATCTTCGTGAAAATGATCCCTACTCACCCTATCTACATTGTTTGAGTTGGTTTTTATTCTTGACCGCCTACGATAGCGATCAATACGAGATCCTATCATGTTAGAGGTTTAGAGCATGGGATCACTGCTCCCTCATCCTTATGCTCATTCAGGGCTGACATCTATGCTGCTTGCGATGTTCAACTGATGAAAGTACAGAAGCAGGCTACTGAGGATCGATAGCGGACTGAGCAGCGAGCTGATGAGTTGGCTGTATGCGTCGACGAATACCAGCTACTCCAGATCCAGATGATGGAGTGGATAGCACAGATGGAGCGGATGATGCAGCTGATTAGACAGCAGCAGGCCGGTCTGAGCTCTTCCGAGCGCTCCTCTTCCCCAGCTTATTTTCTTTCTGCAGATGCCGACACTTGACGGGCTCTTTATGTAGCTTTTTATTTTTATTTCAGATCTTTTGTAATTTTAATTTAATATAATAAAATGATAAAATTTATTTATGAGTTTATTGTGTAAATTTTTTATTTTAATTTATAAAAATATTATAAATATAAATTAAAAATATATATTCATAAATTATTTTTTAAAAAAATATGTGTAAATTTTTAGTGATGAAATTATTTCCGACAAAAGATTGGTCGCCAAAAAAAATATTAACGATAAAAAAATTGATAGTAAATAATTTTTTAATAAGTTTAAAAATATTAAAATTTTATATTAAATTAATAGCGATGAAAATATTTTTATCGTAAATAATTGATAATTTATTAGCGATAGAAATTTACGTCGAAAATTGTCATATTTGTGATGAAGAATTTACGTCGTTAATATTTTTTAAATTTAAATTTTTTAAATTTTTTTAATTAAATTAATTACGATGAAAGTATTTCATTGTAAATAATTATTTTTTATTAGCGACGTAATATTTCGTTGTAAATTATTCTTTTTTATGACAAAACTTTTTATCATAAATAATTTTTTTTTAAAAAAATTTTGACGATGAAAAATTTTCGTTGGTAATACCCATTATTGGAGTTGAAAATTTTTTTTTCGTTGTAAAAAAATTATCAACGGCGTCATTATTTGCGACTAAATATTAGCGACAATAATTTTATCGCTAATAACTATTACCAACAAAAATCTATTATTAATAATAAATTTTTTACGTCACTAATATCATATTCTGTTGTAGTAGTGGTTACAAATAATCATTGTTGTAGGTCCGATCATGGCAGCGGTTATCTGTAACCGATACTATAGGTTTTATCTATCACAGCGGTTATAAATAACCGCTGCCGTAGGTTCTGTGGCAGCGATTTTAGAAACCGCTGCTATATAAGTGTTGCCATAGCAAAGCAATCATGAAGTCATTTGTTCTATCTTTAAAGTAAATTACCATCAACTTTTTGAACTCAGTTGAAACAAATTTTGTTCTAAAGAGAAGATCATCCCAAACATAGTATATATACTTTAAATGGAAGCATCTCAAATTGGATTAAATTTTCTAACTTATTTTAAACATGTCATATGTTATTTTACTTTATGCGATAGTGAACATGAATTTTCATGGAGGATAAGTTTAAAACATAGGTTGTTGGTATTAATATACAGTGACTTTAGAAATATGCCCTTTGGCACCATTCAAAAAAAAAAAAAAAAGGCTCAGTGCACAATTCTCCCATCAAGGTCAAGCATACACAACCTTATCTCATGCGCAAATTTCAAGTTGTGACCTTCGGATCATAATAGAGGTGCCTTACCATTGTGCCAAGATGAATCCTTTTTGACACCCACCAATACTATTAATTAGCAACTAAATATCAATAAGATAAAGCTATTATTTGAACTCTAATTATTGTCATATAAAATAATGGGACCAACAACCTCCCCTCCCCAAAGCCCACCCAAAAAAAAAAAAAAAACATTTCAAATTGAACGACTTACTATAGACCAGAACTCACTCATTTCAGTGGTAAAAACCAAATTTCAATAAGATATTTGTTGTAGAATTCCTGGTTGACATATTTTACTGTTGATTAAAATTATACGAAACCCCCCTACGGCAAATAATCGTTGTGATTGGAGAGAAACACAATTGTCCTAGATAAACGAGCTATAGTTAAAACATCACACTTAGGGCCGTACATGGATACCCTTGCAAGTGGGCACCGTTAAACATGCTGCTGGATTCGGAACTCATTATTTTGTTTATGAAACCCAAGTTTCTGCACATATGCTGCCGAGGTACAGCCAGCCCGTTTGTCCTGTAGGGGCGCATCTCTCGGCTGTCTTTTTTAATTGAAGCCATAACTTCATTTGATTTGATTAGTATAAACTACTTACATATTTACATAGGTCGGTAGGCTATAGTGATTCAATATTATTCCATGATTCCTCTCACTGATATCGAAGATTACATGCCTCTATCTCTTAATCTAATGCCAAAATTCCTCTTGCTTCCCGAGGTTATCAGCAACAACTAGTCATATTTAAATAAAGATAGGTCATATTTTTATAAAAATATATATATATATACATAGCCGACCGAGCAACTTAGGGTTTGGCAAATGCCGATTAGTAATGAAGGTATGTTCTTGATTTCATAATCATGGTAGAATAGACTAATGCTTGATTATCCTGCATTGATAGTTTAGATTCCTATCCACACTAGTTACTTAGGTTGTTCAACATATACCATTCTAGTCTAATTAGTCTTCCTTCTTCGAATCTTTTCTTGCTTATTCAATTCAAAACTCTAAAATATAAATTTTGATTAAGTTAACTGTACAATCTTAGGCTTTAATAATTTGTTATGTGGTGATCCCCCTTTGGGTTAGATTGAGTTCGGACTACACCTCTTGTGCTAAAACTAAAGCCTACAAATGGATTTGAATGAGACCGGATTGAGATCAACTTAAAATACAATCTGATATTGAGCAAAAATTGAGCCGGGTTTGGCCTACTAATGATTTGCATCTTTAGCAAAAATTCAATCAAATCTAGTAAGAATTAATAGGTGGATTTGGTGTGGAACTTTTGGGGTGGAATTGAGCTTTGGGCGAATGATGGGTAAGGTGTTGGTTAGTGGACATGGGAGTAAGGCCACATTCTATTTTGTGCACCATGTATTAGGATTCCAAGTATTATTCTAGTTTGGCTAACGCACTTTGTATCTGGGTAAGTACTAAGCAACCGGGTATGAAAGCCTTGGATGAACCACCAATCCCTTGGGTATGGCATATAGAATCTTGTACTTCTGGGTATGCATGGTAGTACTCATTTAGTTTTTGGACAGAAAGTGCCCATAATCTTTTAAAGACACTTGTTACATCAAAAATTGGAAACATTACATCAAAAAAAAAAAAAAAAAAAAAAACTTTTTTAAGACACTTCAAAAATTCTCCTCTGGATGCTTTACTTCCCTTCAACTTTTACCTTTGTTATGCATTTATAGTCTGTTCATGCAGCCAAACAAAATCTTAGATAAATCATTGTTTCGTCAAGATATTAAGTCACATAATTCTTTGTCTTGTTTATTTTATTTTCTTTCTCTGGTTCAAATCTTGGATGAAAAAAATTTCATGTGTTTCTCGTAAAGGAGAAAGCAGATTGTAACTTTGTCTTCCACATTTTTTTTAAAACTCAAAAATGGATTTTATGAAACATAAAAAGAATTATTTTCAAAAATCATAGTATCACCGAAACAATTTTTTTCAAGTCATATGACCACTGTTTCTCTATGCAATTGCTTTAATCAAAAGTGATTACTTAATTATGGAGAGCAGGGGTAACAAAAGGCTCACCTGCTATATTGTAAAGTGTTTCAAGCATTGAAGATAGGAGCAGGTTATCTGTAATAAAAACAAAAAATCCACCAGCATTTTGGTATTACCTATTTGCCAAATTATATTTTAACAAAATACAGTCAAGTAACTAGATATAAAAAGGAGGATTTGCATGAGTCAACATTAAAGTCTGTTTTCACAATGCCATAAAACTTTCTTTGATAGAAACCAATAAAGCATATTTTATAAAAAGGATATTGCCAAAAGTAGCACACAAAAGCTACTAGATCTCTGAAGATCATTGAAGTCCTGCATTATTGCAAAAATTTTTCCCACTTTAATATCATTAGGGAATCATGTTCATATGATTCCTTATCCATTTAAAAGTTCCACTTATGTCGTCCCTATCAATCTTTAACTGATAACTCTAGTTTACCAGCGAAGCCAAAGATATGCTCTATAATGGCAGTGATCGTTTTAAAAAATTCTTAGCTTCGGCCCAGAACCAATCTTTTTATACTTGCTTTTTCTCCGAGCATTGAACCAAATTTTTCATAGCCCTACTGGAATCTGCCGTCTGGTGCTTTTTTTTTGGGGGGGTTAAAAAAAAATGGTGCTTAATGACTAGTGATGGATGACTAATCTGGTGCTTAATTGGTTACATGTCCTAGTTATCAATGACTGGTGATCCTTTACAAGAATTCTTAGCCCTCTCTTTTCAAGCCTTGCTTTGAACCAAATTTTTCATAGCTCCCTCCAATTTGTCTTGTACGGGTGCTAAAATTGTTACATATGCTAGTTTGGCTATATTTATAGCTCTGTTGTCTTGACGACTTGGTTCAACTAGTTATATTTTGATACCAAAAAATATTCTCTCATTTTGGATTTTCAATGCTACGAATTTTTTCTTCCATTCTTAGTTTTTAACATATTAATAATGTTTTTTAAAAAAAAATTGATGTTAACAGGAAATTTGAACTCAAAACCAGAAACAAAAAACCTATTCTATAGATCCTCGGTATTATAGGCCAAGCAGCTAGTATAAATGTGCCTATTAAGATCTATGTAGGCACGCATGCGTGTCTATAGCTGCACATCAGCTATACAATAGGTAGATCCTGTGTACATATATAGAATCAAAAAATCAAAATAATAACTTCAAGTAATCTCTTTAAGTAAGATCCTGGGATGTCAGTAATAGTATCAAAGTGAACCCAATCTACGGTCATATGGACCTAGAGATACTATAACATAGGACTATTTGGATTTATCATGGCTTGATTGTGATGTTTGTGATTGGATTTATGGTACTTAAGATTGGATATGAAAAGATTTTGACTCTTAGCCAGATAAGAATGTCAAAATTTAAATTGAAAGAGTATGCGAAGATTCGTACGGGCATGTTTTTAGTCACACATCGACCATGCAATAGAGAGAGCTTAAGTACTAATACAGAATCAAAGAATCAAACTAATATATTTCGATCGGTCTTTTTAGACGAGACTCTAGGTTGTTGGGGTGCCACACAAATTACATTCAATATCTATAATTCTTGAATAATTGTTTGTCTATGGCATCTACTCTACCAAAATTTGGAAGAATCTAGCATGGAGTACTAAAAAGCTACATGCAATTGTCTCTGGATATGAGGTAGCCACCAATTTAATTGGGATGATGATCCCATATTTTGACCATATTGCATCTGACCACATTCCTCCAGCTAATGCCACTCCACTCATGAAGGTAAAAACCCAAAGTCATGTCACCTCAGGATCGTTGACCTTTCCAAAAGGATTGACCAACTAACCAAAAAGGGGAAGGCAACAAAGAAGGAAGGAGAAGGAGGATCCTTGCAAGTGCCATGGTCTTCTGAAGGCCATAAAGAGAAGAGCAGAGGTAGTGATCACCTCTTGGTGGAAGGTGGGTAGCATGATATGATTCCCTAATGAATGGGTGAAAGAACTCTTAGCTGGTTGGATTCCATGTCCACTACTGGTGTTAAGTATGGTGCCCTCTGAAATTGGCTCCTCCACAAACGCATTATGTCATGCCCCCCACTTCACTTGTTTGGCACCAAAGCAGGTGTTACATGCCAAATGGAAACATAACTGCATTAAAGGAAAAATATAAGCAACTTCCATGAGTATTGCATTTCAATCATGCATGGCCAAGGCTAAAAGTTCTTCGGAATTAATTATAATGGTTTGATCGGCCTCGTGCTACTTTATGTTCATCAATAATGTTATAGGCTGCAATCTAATCTGCTTCCTTCTAGTTACCATGGTAACTTGGTATATGGTTTAGGCATAGCTTGATAGTACTCCACTCAACCATGGTCACTGTGTGAATTAGATAGATTGGAGTGATTCTTGTCAATATGGTTAATAAGAAAAATAAGTTTTAAGTTAGATATATCACGCCCCGAATCCGGGACATAACACGGCCATGCTACCGATGGATGGACCCACGATAACATGAAGCCAAAATTCATCTTCTTAAATATAATAATAGGTGTATCTCCAATAAATGTAATAATAAAGTTCAATTTAATTATTTAATTAAACCAAAACTAGTTCAGAGCATCTAAATCCAGATAAAATAATTCAAGTCTTAAAATTCATAAAGACTACAATCCATAAACATAAACTGAATTCCTAGAGCAAAATTTCTAAACTTGCTTTGCTGATCTCCAAGCTTGGATTCTCTTTCCTTCGATCCTAGCCTTATTTCTCTGTACATAAAAGAGAAAACAAAAAGAATATGAGCTACACTAGCTCAGTAAGTAGACTTTCGCTTCCTTACCGGATCAGGCATAAGTTTTCTATGATAATGCACCATTTAGCAAATAACAATTATTGCAAAAATAAATATTTCATAGAGCATATAATAAAACAAGTTATAAGCTCATCATGCATGCATAAATCATGTATATTTCATAATTATGAATCGTAAATCATTTTTATCATGTATTCATGTCATGTTTCAAAACATAGCTCACAGACATTCTTGTTAAGGTCACTATTATACCCGTGACAGGGCCATGTTTCTTAATCGACAGAGTTCTTAATTCATGTGCCAACTTTATACCCGCTGGCAGGGCCATGTTTCATGTGGATGCTATCTCCGGATGTCGACCTTCCCGAAGGGATTCATTCATAGCCATCTGAGAGCCTTTGAAATCTTTATATCTTTTTCTTAAAGCATACATATATATAGATGGAAAATAATGAAATTCATGCTTCATAATCATGCTATTTTCATAAGACATATTCATGAAATCAATGCTCATAATAAAACATGCTTTTTCATATCATATATGCTGATCCTTATTTTATGAAAAATTATGATTTTATCAATAACAATTCTTTGCATAAAAATATGATCATTTAAAAATAAATAAGGAGCATAAGATCTACTTACCTCGATCGTCCCGGACCTTTTAATCTTCCTTAAAAGAATCAGACAGTCCTATTTAAAATATTAAATCATTAATAAATTTTATATTTTTAATAAAATTATATAATATAAAGAAATGATTGATTTGATAATCAGTCTAATAAATCTCTCCCTTCGGTTCTAACCCGATTTAAGGTCATAGGTCCCTAAAAGTGAAGAAGATAGCCTAATAAGGGATTCATAGGATTTTTTTATTATTATTATTATTTTTTTAGAGAGAGAAAGTAGAAAGAGAATCTTCGTATCCTTTAAAAGTGACAATCATGATTGAGATCATCAGAGGTCATATCAAGGTGACTTAATATAGATTAACCATGATTGATATTATCAATTTCGAAGAAGGATCGGATCAGGATCTAATCTACTGTACGAATTTCGGAGCAGTCTCAGATCATCATATTTTCATCTTAAGTTTATTCTAGGGTCTGTGATGCAATCAGAGAGAGAGTGACCCTAGAGAGACGAAATCCATAAAAAGAGATAAAAGGTCTTAGAGAGAGAAAATAAAAAGAAAATCTAGAGAGAGAAAATGGAGAGAGAAGGTAGAGAGAGAAAGTCCAATTCTAGAGAGAGAAAGACTTAAGAGAGAGATGAGAAAAACTTTCTCTCACATATATATATATATATTTTTATTATATATATATATATTCTTTTTCTTTTTCTTTTTCTTTTTCTTTTTTTTTTCTTTTTAGAGAGAGACAATAGAGAGAGAGAAAGAGAGAGAAAGAGGGAAAAAGAGGGGAGAGAGAAAAATTTTCTCTTTTCTTATTATTTATTATTATTTATTTTTTTTTCTATTTTGCATTTTCTTTGCTTTTCTTTTTCTTTTTCCTTTTTCTTTTCTTTTTCTTTTTCCTTTTTTCTTTTCTTTTCTTTTCTTCTTCTTCCCGGGCTTTTCATTGGGCCGAAACAGGGGACCTTGAGGTCCCCGTGCCTTGATCGGCCGATCAAGGCCATAACATGGCCGGTGGTGGCCGACGGCAACGGCCGACCTTCTCGGGTTCGGAGAGACCAGAGCCGGCGGTCGGCGAGACCGTCGGCGCCGGTAAATCAGAGGAAAGAGGCGGTGAACAGGGGGTTTCCTTCTCCAACTAAATCCGGCGACACCCGTCGCCGGCCATCGTGCTCACAGGCACGGGAAAGAAGGGAGAGAAGAGAGGAAGAGGAAGGGGACCTTACCACAACCTCCGGTGACCCCCCACCGGTGCGAAATCACGGCGAACACAGGTCGAGGAGTCGTGGCTTCAAACGGGAAAATCAGAGAAAAATCTCCGACAATCATTGGTGGCTGCAGGGTCTACCCATAGAGGAGAGAGGGGGGTTTCTTATAGAGCTCGTCCTAGGGTCTTTCAATGGCCCTAGGACTCCGATTCTTGATCGGGGAAGAGGAAGACTTCGATCGGGAGTCTTCTTGCTCTGTTTTTTCTTTCTTCTTTTTTTTTTTTTTTTTTTAACAGGGCTAGTGGGCCGGGCTTTCACATTCTACCCTCCTAAAAAAAAAATTTCATCCTTGAAATTTAACATACCTTCATTTTCAAATAAGTGTGGATATCTCGTCTTCATATCGTCTTCAAGCTCCCAAGTAGCCTCTCTCTCTTCATGATTACTCCAATGAATCTTTACGTATGGAATGGTACGCCGTCTTAGAACTTGCTCTTTTCGGTCAATAATTCGGAGGAAAAATTTTTTTTTTTCTAGCATCCATTTATTATCAGTAAAATCCTTTCTTATTTACAACTAACGTATTTCATAATATCTTTTACTTTAAAGGATTAATATTTCTAATCAATTCAGACCACCACGCTTTTGCTGCGTACTCTGATCTCAATTTACCAAGTTATCTAAATCTATAAAAAAAATAAAAATATCTTTGTATATTAAATCAACCAAAGATAGATTCAACTTTCAGATTTCATATATAATTTAGGATAAAATTTAAGATTTTCTTGTTATTACTATCTCTTAGACATAGCACATCAAAATTAAATCTTCATCCACCTTCTATGTTTGAACTTATTACATAAGCTTCACCACTCCTCAAGAATCCAATATGTCTAGAATTAATTTGAGTTAACCTTCGATTTATCTTACAATCATTTAGACAACTTCCAAACCAACTTTTCTTTGCAAAAAAATCAACATCAAAATCAGCAAAGTTATCATGTCCTTTATCCATATAGGTTTAGCATTCCAATGTCATCAAATATACCTAACATAATATATCAATACCTCTCACTTCATTCTAGGGTCAACACTTCTCGTACTCAGATCAACCTTACTAATTGAAATCTAAGATATAACTCATCAATTCTATTATAGACATCATATGCCACTTATGCATAAATTTCATCATAATACCTATTGATTCGAAATCAAATTATTGAATCATTTCTTTTATATCTATCATATTCCTCATGATCTTAGCCTCAAGTTCACATATCACTAAAGTCACAATCCCGAATAATGATAACCTTAAGCTCAAATACCACTTAAGTCATATTCTCTAGTGATCATAATCTAAACTTTGTATCATTCTAACACGTCCTTAATGATCATAATCTTAAGCTCTGATGTTATCCATTATACTCCACTCGGTCATATCCTATTGATCATACATAAAGTTTTGATATCACTTTATGATCTTAAACCTAAGCTTTGATATTAATCTATCATATCCTAATCATTTATATTATTTATATCATAATTCCCAAAGATTATAACCTAAGCTCTGATACCATAAAATGTCACGCCCCGAATCCAGGACATAACACGGCCATGCTACCGAGGGATGGACCCACGATAACATGAAGCCAAAATTTATCTTCTTAAATATAATAACAGGTGTATCTTCAATAAATATAATAATAAAGTTCAATTTAATTATTTAATTAAACCAAAACTAGTTCAGAGCATCTAAATCCAGATAAAATAATTCAAGTCTTAAAATTCATAAAGACTACAATCCATAAACATAAACTGAATTCCTAGAGCAAAATTTCTAAACTTGCTTTGCTGATCTCCAAGCTTGGATTCTCTTTCCTTCGATCCTAGCCTTATTTCTCTGTACATAAAAGAGAAAACAAAAAGAATATGAGCTATACTAGCTCAGTAAGTAGACTTTCGCTTCCTTACCGGATCAGGCATAAGTTTTCTATGATAATGCATCATTTAGCAAATAATAATTATTGCAAAAATAAATATTTCATAGAGCATATAATAAAACAAGTTTTAAGCTCATCATGCATGCATAAATCATGTATATTTCACAATTATGAATCGTAAATCATTTTTATCATGTATTCATGTCATGTTTCAAAACATAGCTCACAGACATTCTTGCTAAGGTCACTATTATACCCGTGACAGGGCCTTGTTTCTTAATCGACAGAGTTCTTAATTCATGTGCCAACTTTATACCCGCTGGCAGGGCCATGTTTCATGTGGATGCTAGCTCCGGATGTCGACCTTCCCGAAAGGATTCATTCATAGCCATCTGAGAGCCTTTGAAATCTTTATATCTTTTTCTTAAAGCATACATATATATAGATGGAAAAACAATGAAATTCATACTTCATAATCATGCTATTTTCATAAGATATATTCATGAAATCAATGCTCATAATAAAACATGCTTTTTCATATCATATATGCTGATCCTTATTTTATGAAAAATTATGATTTTATCAATAACAATTCTTTGCATAAAAATATGATCATTTAAAAATAAATAAGGAGCATAAGATCTACTTACCTCGATCATCCCGGACCTTTTAATCTTCCTTAAAAGAATCAGACAGTCCTATTTAAAATATTAAATCATTAATAAATTTCATATTTTTAATAAAATTATATAATATAAAGAAATAACCGATTTGATAATCAGTCTAATAAATCTCTCCCTTCGGCTCTAACCCGATTTAAGGTCATAGATCCCTAAAAGTGAAGAAGATAGTCTAATAAGGGATTCATAGGATTTTTTATTATTATTATTATTATTTTTAGAGAGAAAAAGTAGAGAGAGAAAGTAGAGAGAGAATCTTCGTATCCTTTAAAAGTGGCAATCATGATTGAGATCATCAGAGGTCATATCAAGGTGACTTAATATAGATTAACCATGATTGATATTATCAATTTCGAAGAAGGATCGGATCAGGATCTAATCTACTGTATGAATTTCGGAGCAGTCTCAGATCATCATATTTTCATCTTAAGTTTATTCTAGGGTCTGTGATGCAATCAGAGAGAGAGTGACCCTAGAGAGATGAAATCCATAAAAAGAGATAAAAGGTCTTTGAGAGAGAAAATAGGAAGAAAATCTAGAGAGAGAAAATGGAGAGAGAAGGTAGAGAGAGAAAGTCCAATTCTAGAGAGAGAAAAACTTAAGAGAGAGATGAGAAAAATTTTCTCTCACATATATATATATATATATATATATTTATTATATATATATATTCTTTTTCTTTTTCTTTTTCTTTTTTTTTCTTTTTAGAGAGAGATAATAGAGAGAGAGAAAGAGAGAGAAAGAGGGAAAAAGAGGGGAGAGAGGAAAATTTCCTCTTTTCTTATTATTTATTATTATTTATTATTATTTTTTTCTATTTTGCATTTTCTTTGCTTTTCTTTTTCTTTTTTCTTTTTCTTTTCTTTTTCCTTTTTCTTTTCTTTTTCTTTTTCTTTTTTTCTTTTCTTTTCTTTTCTTCTTCTTCCCGGGCTTTTCATTGGGCCGAAACAGGGGACCTTGAGGTCCCCGTGCCTTGATCGGCCGATCAAGGCCATAACATGGCCGGTGGTGGCCGGCGGCAACGGCCGACCTTCCCGGGTTCGGAGAGACCAGAGCCGGCGGTCGGCGAGACCGTCGGCACCGGTAAATCAGAGGAAAGAGGTGGTGAACAGGGGGTTTCCTTCTCCAACTAAATCCGGCGACACCCGTCGCCGGCCATCGTGCTCACAGGCACGGGAAAGAAGGGAGAGAAGAGAGGAAGAGGAAGGGGACCTTACCACAACCTCCGGTGACCCTCCACCGGTGCGAAATCGCGGCGAACACAGGTCGAGGAGTCGCGGCTTCAAACAAAAAAATCGGAGAAAAATCTCCAGCAATCATCGGTGGCTGCAGGGTCTACCCATAGAGGAGAGAGGGGGGTTTCTTATAGAGCTCGTCCTAGGGTCTTTCAATGGCCCTAGGACTCCGATTCTTGATCGGGGAAGAGGAAGACTCCGATCGGGAGTCTTCCTGCTCTGTTTTTTCTTTCTTCTTTTTTTTTTTTTTTTAACAGGGCTAGTGGGCCGGGCTTTCATATTCTACCCCCCTAAAAAAAAAATTTCGTCCTCGAAATTTAACATACCTTCATTTTCAAATAAGTGTGGATATCTCGTCTTCATATCGTCTTCAAGCTCCCAAGTAGCCTCTCTCTCTTCATGATTACTCCAATGAATCTTTACGTATGGAATGGTACGCCGTCTTAGAACTTGCTCTTTTCGGTCAATAATTCGGAGGAAAAAAAATTTTTTTTTTCTAGCATCCATTTATTGTCAGTAAAATCCTTTCTTATTTACAACTAACGTATTTCATAATATCTTTTGCTTTAAAGGATTAATATTTCTAATCAATTCAGACCACCACGCTTTTGCTGCGCACTCTGATCTCAATTTACCAAGTTATCTAAATCTATAAAAAAAATAAAAATATCTTTGTATATTAAATCAACCAAAGATAGATTCAACTTTCAGATTTCATATATAATTTAGGATAAAATTTAAGATTTCTTTGTTATTACTATCTCTTAGACATAGCACATCAAAATTAAATCTTCATCCACCTTCTATGTTTGAACTTATTACATAAGCTTCACCACTCCTCAAGAATCCAATATGTCTAGAATTAATTTGAGTTAACCTTCGATTTACCTTACAATCATTTAGACAACTTCCAAACCAACTTTTCTTTGCAAAAAAATTAACATCAAAATCAGCAAAGTTATCATGTCCTTTATCCATATAGGTTTAGCATTCCAATGTCATCAAATATACCTAACATAATATATCAATACCTCCTACTTCATTCTAGGGTCAACACTTCTCGTACTCAGATCAACCTTGCTAATTGAAATCTAAGATATAACTCATCAATTCTATTATAGACATCATATGCCACTTATGCATAAATTTCATCATAATACCTATTGATTCGAAATCAAATTATTGAATCATTTCTTTTATATCTATCATGTTCCTCATGATCTTAGCCTCAAGTTCACATATCACTAAAGTCACAATCCCGAATAATGATAACCTTAAGCTCAAATACCACTTAAGTCATATTCTCTAGTGATCATAATCTAAACTTTATATCATTCTAACACGTCCTTAATGATCATAATCTTAAGCTCTGATGTTATCCATTATACTCCACTCGGTCACATCCTATTGATCATACATAAAGTTTTGATATCACTTTATGATCTTAAACCTAAGCTTTGATATTAATCTATCATATCCTAATCATTTATATTATTTATATCATAATCTCCAAAGATTATAACCTAAGCTCTGATACCATAAAATATCACGTCCCGAATCCGGGACATAACACGGCCATGCTACCGAGGGATGGATCCACGATAACATGAAGCCAAAATTCATCTTCTTAAATATAATAACAGGTGTATCTCCAATAAATGTAATAATAAAGTTCAATTTAATTATTTAATTAAACCAAAACTAGTTCAGAGCATCTAAATCCAGATAAAATAATTCAAGTCTTAAAATTCATAAAGACTACAATCCATAAACATAAACTGAATTCCTAGAGCAAAATTTCTAAACTTGCTTTGCTGATCTCCAAGCTTGGATTCTCTTTCCTTCGATCCTAGCCTTATTTCTCTGTACATAAAAGAGAAAACAAAAAGAATATGAGCTACACTAGCTCAGTAAGTAGACTTTCGCTTCCTTACCGGATCAGGCATAAGTTTTCTATGATAATGCATCATTTAGCAAATAACAATTATTGCAAAAATAAATATTTCATAGAGCATATAATAAAATAAGTTATAAGCTCATCATGCATGCATAAATCATGTATATTTTACAATTATGAATCGTAAATCATTTTTATCATGTATTCATGTCATGTTTCAAAACATAGCTCACAGACATTCTTGCTAAGGTCACTATTATACCCGTGACAGGGCCATATTTCTTAATCGACAGAGTTCTTAATTCATGTGCCAACTTTATACCCGCTGGCAGGGCCATGTTTCATGTGGATGCTAGCTCCGGATGTCGACCTTCCCGAAGGAATTCATTCATAGCCATCTGAGAGCCTTTGAAATCTTTATATCTTTTTCTTAAAGCATACATATATATAGATGGAAAAACAATGAAATTCATGCTTCATAATCATGCTATTTTCATAAGGCATATTCATGAAATCAATGCTCATAATAAAACATGCTTTTTCATATCATATATGGTGATCCTTATTTTATGAAAAATTATGATTTTATCAATAACAATTCTTTGCATAAAAATATGATCATTTAAAAATAAATAAGGAGCATAAGATCTACTTACCTCGATCGTCCCGGACCTTTTAATCTTCCTTAAAAGAATCAGACAGTCCTATTTAAAATATTAAATTATTAATAAATTTCATATTTTTAATAAAATTATATAATATAAAGAAATGACCGATTTGATAATCAGTCTAATAAATCTCTCCCTTCGGCTCTAACCCGATTTAAGGTCATAGGTCCCTAAAAGTGAAGAAGATAGCCTAATAAGGGATTCATAAGATTTTTTTTTATTATTATTATTATTTTTAGAGAGAGAAAGTAGAGAGAGAAAGTAGAGAGAGAATCTTCGTATCCTTTAAAAGTGGCAATCATGATTGAGATCATCAGAGGTCATATCAAGGTGACTTAATATAGATTAACCATGATTGATATTATCAATTTCGAAGAAGGATCGGATCAGGATCTAATCTACTGTACGAATTTCGGAGCAGTCTCAGATCATCATATTTTCATCTTAAGTTTATTCTAGGGTCTGTGATGCAATCAGAGAGAGAGTGACCCTAGAGAGACGAAATCCATAAAAAGAGATAAAAGGTCTTAGAGAGAGAAAATAGGAAGAAAATCTAGAGAGAGAAAATGGAGAGAGAAGGTAGAGAGAGAAAGTCCAATTCTAGAGAGAGAAAAACTTAAGGAGAGATGAGAAAAATTTTCTCTCACATATATATATATATATATATTTATTATATATATATATTCTTTTTCTTTTTCTTTTTCTTTTTCTTTTTTTTTCCTTTTTAGAGAGAGACAATAGAGAGAGAGAAAGAGAGAGAAAGAGGGAAAAAGAGGGGAGAGAGGAAAATTTCCTCTTTTCTTATTATTTATTATTATTTATTATTATTTATTATTATTTTTTTCTATTTTGCATTTTCTTTGCTTTTCTTTTTCTTTTTCTTTTTTCTTTTCTTTTTCTTTTTCCTTTTTTCTTTTCTTTTCTTTTCTTCTTCTTCCCGGGCTTTTCATTGGGCCGAAACAGGGGACCTTGAGGTCCCCGTGCCTTGATCGGCCGATCAAAGCCATAACATGGCCGATGGTGGCCGGCGGCAATGGCCGATCTTCCCGGGTTCTATTGGAAATTATAGTCCAGTAATTTCTTCTTCGGCTTTTATTTCCAAGTGAGGCTTTAGACACTCTTGTCCTTTAGTTTATGTGTATTCATATCTTGCACAGGTCTTTGACTTATGCTGTCACATATGTACAAAAAATTAAATCGTAGTCCAATCAAATAGTTTCTCCAGATGAGAAAGGGAAATGGGCTGGAACTTAACTTGTTCAAAACCATAATCTTATTATATTATTCTGAGAATGTCACTACATATACCTAGACGAATACTCGAATAGGTGCCAAACTAGGTTTTGTACACCATGGACAGGGATAGGTAGTTTATTCAAGGCTTTAATGCCCATTTTAATCATGGCAGTCCAACAAAAAGTCTGTCCTGAGTGCTTCAACTTGGGGTACATAAAGCATTCTTCTTTCTGCAAAGTCAAGCTAGATCGAGGCACATGCCTATATTCAGCGTACATGATTGACCAGTGTGAGCCAATAGCTACACCAACTTGATTGATTGAAAGTAGTTGGCAACAATATAAAGGCATGTTTGGTGAGAGGAATTGGATCTTAGAATGGGAATAGAAATGGAAGGAGGGACCTCCATTTTAATCATTTGGTTGGAGAAAATCTTATTCCCATTCCAATTCTAGATAAAAATAGAAATACTCCAATCCTCTGAACCCCAATACCCGCTCTCCAGTAGGATTTAAATTAGATTTTGATTTCCATCGTGAATCAAACACGCCGGAGGATATGACCGTCTTGATTCGCATTTTAATCCATTTCGATTTCGATTTAGATTCTGGTCGCGAACCAAATGTATCCTAAATGATCTGATGAAAATGCATAAAAAGATGAGTCATCCTAAGTATTAAGCATATTTACCATTGTTATATAGCATAGTCCTAATATATCTGATATTTCACACTAAGAACAAAAGGACCCAAACCGCCTTTTTGATTAAGCATGATGAAAAATACATTTATGAATTAGATGTTGTCAAGTGACCCCCAAAGCACTACTAATTGGGGTATATAAAGCATTCTTCTTCTTACTATAAAAATGCGAGGTTGATTGATGAACATTCCAATAACAAGTGTGTGTGATCGATTAGCATGAGCCAATAGTTGTATCAATTTGATTGGTTCAAAATAGTGGCTAATGTTATAAATGACCTTCAATAAGCTCTAATACTAAGTTGAGCAACTGAGTAACCCCAAAAACTTAAGCTAATAGAGAAAGAATCAACAACGTATATCAAACTTAATAGATGTAAGTTTAGATCACCTTTAGATTGCCCATAAATCTTATCATACTGATCTATCGAACTAATTTTGATTGGTGTATCAATAGCTGTAAAATGAAGAAAAACGAATTTACTTCGAATGGTTTCAAGGTTGAGCCCAAAGCTGATTTATGAGGCTCTCTCTCAAAAATCATAATGTTGTAGTCAAAATCCAATCTCCTAATGATGGGCTAATGCGTGACATAGTAAAAAATCTGTTTCAGTTGAACTCATATTTTTAGACTGATCCAGATGAGAAATGTTGCGGCCAATCCCCCTCATCGTCTGGTCGCCGGGAACGAGCACCTGCAAGAGAAGTCCACACTGACCGGAGATGCCTCCGGCGGGGACCCTCCGATGGTCAAGTCAGAGAAGAGACTAGGCAACAGTAGAAAAGAATCAGGGAGACTCAGCGGGAGAGAGAGAAAGAGAGTCCAGAGGCTTCGAAAGAACCTCCCCGCAGCACTGTTGCCTGCCCCATTTTATAGTAGAGCGCGGCGTGGTGCCGCCATTAATGGCACAAACAACTGGGGGAGTTGTCAAATCGTCGGAGGCTGTCAGAGTCGCCGCAGACTGTCAAGTCACCGTGAGCTGTCAAATCGCTGGGATTAATCTATTTCCTTGGCAGGACAATGCCCAAGGGCGGCTATGCCGCACGCCCTTGTCAGGACAGCGGTCCACAGCAGTCGTACGGCGTTTGGGGGAGCCGACCGATCATACGTCGGCATTTGGTTGCGGGACGTCGGGTGAAGATCCGGGGACATCGTTGGCTGGTCTGAAGCATTGCGGAAATCGGACATCGGCCACCACCCCCGCCTGATAGTGAGTCGGTAGAGTCGGGCTCCACCGTTCGGCTGGTCGGAAACAGAATGGATCTGCCCTACCGATATACCTTCGGTCGGACAGTGTCGACAGTCGTCGGTCGGTGCGGTCGGTAGAGTCGGATGCCAGTCAGGTAGGTCCGAAGGTGAGTCGGTATAAAAGAGATCGATCGGTATGTCCTAACAAAAAAAATTAGAAATCCATCCTCAAATAGACTCTAAATTCTAGAGTCCAACTCCAATAAGACATAGCCTCGTAATCAAAACCCCAAATATAACAAAGAAGCAACAAACTTTCTATCTTCTCTCCTTCATGTTCTTCGACCTCATAAAACTCTACCAGATTTAGACATCGAAATTCAAACTTTTTTTTTTTTTCTTTATATGTAGATCTTCTGGCATCTATTACCTTTTTCTTTTCCCGTACTGATCCATCAGCAACCTTCTGCACGGAAGCTCCAAATCACCATGTCGGATTTTGGTAGCAACAACATCCTTACTTTTTCTTTTTAAAAAAAAAAAAATCACATCCTACCAAGAGAGGCTAATCCCAATTTTTGTTTAGGCCACAAAGGCTGCTCACTTTATAACTGAATCTTCTATCAGAAACGTAGATATTGTTTGATATTTGATTAAAACCGAAGGAATCGAGAAAGCGACGTTCCACGATCGTACAAAACTATTACTGAACAAATCCGTGCACATAATGGACTTCTGGTATAGGAAACCTTTTTGGAATGCGAGCAGGCGAAAGTTGGCCTTGGCAGGAAACCTGGCATGTTCTCCCTATGGATTCTAGGCTCCTAGATGCTCCTCGAGGACAAGTTGTTAGGGCCAACCTAATTTAGTTCAATTATAAGATGCAATTTTTATCGTCAAATATGATATTTTTTACTGTATTATGTTAATATAATATGAATTCTTTTTGCTAGTTGTTACCAACTAATAACCTACTTTTGTTTCAAAAAAAAAAGGAAAGAAATTTGCTAACATGGTTGTGCAAGACAAGTAAGAAGCAACAAATTATGGTGCTTGGTTTGGGCCTACCAAGCCAAAATAATCCCACATGCAAATCCACTATAGTCAATCCCCTCAGCTTTTATTTTATAGCTCAATACGGCCTGCATGCCTTTTTTACCTTTAAAAGCAAGTAATGGGGCTACTCTTACAATAACTTGAACTATGCCCTATTATAAACTTCAGATGGTAATGATGGCCAAGTTTTTGGAATTTTTTGCATATAACTCCTCGTTAGTAAATTAGTTGTATGTAAGGATCCAGTTTTATATATATTTACAAGCCATGACCCCTCGCATCTCACAAGTTTCCTAATAGGACTCCAGGTTAAATTTTCATTAATCATCCTGGAATATTTTCGATATTTTCTCTCAATCCTTTGGATATCTAATTAATAAAGCCACTCATGTTTCTCAACATAGTGATCATTAAATACAAGCACCTCCTCACCTCTGTTAGAATTAAAATCATGATTCTACTTCATGTTCGGAGACAATAACATTGAGCAGTATATTTCAGTGCTCGAAGAGTGTCAAATGGCTAAGTGAGAGAAGCAATAAGAAGAAATATGGCATATATTACATTATAACTAATGAAAAGCTAATTTGAGATCCAACTTTTAGTTTTGACATATATTACAGTATTATAGTTTTGGCTATTGATTAAGTAGCAAACTTTTAGTTATTTTATGATACAATTCATATATTACAACTCACATATTACCCTGTGCCATCACTCAATCCAAAAGCATGCGATCTAAGAGCCACACTACATGTCACCGGCTCTAGTTCATGCCTCACCACATCCTTAGGCAAGTTTGCTCTTTTAAGTGTTTATGCTCAGGCTAGTACTCAAATCTCGTATCTTGCTCAATCAAGTCCATTTGTTGCACTCACTCAAAACACAGCGGCCACTATAACTTGGCTCTACCAACTCACATGTTACCATTCTTCATAAGAGCTACCAAGAGTTGTCCAGGATCCTTAGCCATCGGTTTTGAAACTACTTGCTAGGAGGAAATGGAAAATTTGAGTCCAACCAAGAGACAATCTTGATGTACAAGTTGAAACCTAATTGAACTTAAAAGCTTACCTTGATTGGACCTAATGATCCATACCAATCCATCTACCTCCTATTAATTATTTCATATTGAACTAAACCTCAGATGATCCTCTACATTTGATACATATCTTTTCTTTTCCTTGCTAAGGTAGATGGATGTCTCAGTAATAATATATTCATGTGACCACTATAAGCCATTACTTGACAGTATAATCTTCACAAGAGATGGCTATGTCTAAGTATATTCAAATTGCATATTTAGCAATAGTTTATTGATGAGACATGCATATTGTACTTTTGTAGACTCAGGCTAGCATCCTAGATTTATTTTTTTTTTTGTCGCATCTTGGCATAATTTTTCAGAATTCTTATCTTGTATCATTAATTATTATTGCTAAATACTTTTACATTAAGAAATAACTGCTTTGAATATTAATAAAAAATATTTTTAGTTGGACCACACGTTAAATATTAAATCTTTAGCACTAATGATGCCAAAATCAATAATGACTTATGCAGATCAGAATCACCAACCCCCCGGTCCTTTTATCACATGTTAAAAGAGCGCATAACGATTCTTTGCCAATAGTGTTCTTAATTTAATAATTATATTAATATAATCAAAACTCCTCAAGGCAACAAGTAGTCTAATACCAAAATCCCTTGCTAATTATATGGAGAGGCTACGGTAAGAGGAGTAACAAAAAGTTACAAACCAATAATATAAATTTTTAGGATGGCTTTCTGTGTTACTGTTGTGACAAGAGGAATTAAAAGATATAGAGAGATTTCTATTATGGATGTGCAGCAGAAAATTCTATGCATATATCATCTAAAAAAATACTAAATAAATAATGATACGTATATTTATTTTAAAATTTTTACCTCAAATATAATAAATAAAATTATTGAAAACACTACTATGTAAAGAATATATAAGAATTAGAGCTACAACTAAGTACAATTGATAAAGTTATTGATAATTTGGATGCTAATGAATTGGATTTAAATTCCCTCTTCATCGCTTAGCCTCCATTTGATTCGGTGGCCAGAAAAATTTCAGTGGGACCATATCAATTGTAGCGTAATTTCTGCTGCAACTTGCATCCCGTATAATATTATATTATAATTCACACACACACAGAGAGAGAGAGAGAGAGAGAGTGCGCGCTTGCTTATATTCTAATCCAAAATGACTTAATTATGGAAAAACTAGGTTCAGGGAAGCATCATCTTAGGCCTGTGGGCCCTTTGCTTTCCGCTACGTCCAAACTTGCAATTAAGTGTCAGTCTCCTTTGTCCCCTTTATTTATGTCAATATTTAGAAAGATGGGTCCTACCGACCCTACGCCTTCAGATCCGTTCCTTGCCAAAAATAACCACTACAGCATTCGGAATTTTGGCATAGTTGTTTCCCGGCTCCACGCGCAAATGGTTGAGGTTGCCGCTTGACGGTTGTTTCCAACGGAGAGATGGTAGGGAGATACCATCCTATCCTTTTCCCATTCAATGATGTGAGGCATGAAACCTATCATACTTTTTGTTTGTACCTCACATATTTAGCAAAAAAAAAAAAAAAAAATTAAAAAAAATATATGATTATATGGATTTTTATTTCTAAAATGATCATATGGTAATTGTCATTGAAGATAGTATTTGCACAAATATTTTAATATCTTGTGTCTTAGTTTTCACTTATTTTTAAAAAAAAATATTTTTTTTTCTAGAAGCTCTAAAGATTTTATAAAAATTTGAAAAACTAGAAGGGTTTTGTCATATATATTGTGCAGTCTAACTCATATTTTTTTCTTAGATGTTTGAAAACAAAAACAATACCAAACCAACCCTTAAATATTATATGGTGATGGATGTTGGGGATAGCATCTGCAAAGAACTTTTGCCGTTCCATATTTTCATTTTACTTTTTTGAAAATAGTAAATCTTTGTTACCAAATGCTCTAAAGATTTTACAATAGCTTTTAAAATAAAATAACTTTATTATGCATATTTGTTCATTCTACCTCATTGCTGGTTCTCGATTTTTGAAAAAAAAATGCAAAACAAAAGAAATACCAAACAAGACCTTAAAGTTTTTTTTTTATCTTCCATAAATTTCCTTGCAAATAACTATTTCCCAAGGATTTATAATTTAAATTAGATCTATATTTCTTTCAATGATGCAGAAAAATGTAAGCCATGAAAGGCGGTGCCCTTAATATATTATAGTTTATGTAAAACCACTATATAATATATGGTCAAGGGGCTGCAATAAACTGACGATGATATGAACTGCATAAGCAATATCAGACCAAGTAATAGTAAAATAAACCAGTCCTCCTACAACCTGATGGTAGAGAGTGGGATCATCCAAGAGAGCCCCATCACCTGGAGTAAGCTTCACATTATACTTCAAAGGTGTAGGACTATTTTACTATCCATAAGTCATGTACGGACTAGCAAATCAGATGCATACTTGGTCTAAGATAAATAGAATCCATCTTTTCCAGTGGTGACCTCAAGTCCCAGAAAATGGTTGAGAAAGCCTAGATTCTTCATCTCAAACTGCTGATATAAATAAGGCTTAAGCTTATTAATTTTTGCAATATTATCTCCAGTAATAATCACATCATCCACATACAAGAAAAGAAGAGTTACATCCCCACTAGTAAATCGAACAAATACTACATAATCATGAAAAATAGAGATAAAGCCAAGGTTGATGATAGTGGAGCTGAATTTAGAGAACTAAGCTCGAGGTGCTTATTTAAGCCCATACAATATATGTGAAAGTCAACAGATCTTTTCTGAGAAAATGGAAAAACTTTAGAGAGACTGCATATAGACCTTCTTAGAAATGTTTCTATTTAAAAACATATTTTTTACATCCATCTGATAGAATTTTCACTATCAAGCAGCTACAACTACCAATATGTCCTAACGGATGTAAGATGAGCTACTGGTACAAAGGTCTCCTCATTGTCTATTATGTACTATTGAGTGAAACCCTCACCACAAGACGAGTATTGTATTGTTCAACTGAACCATCCAAATGAGTCTTGATTTGATAAATCCACTTGCTACTAATCATCAATTTTTCATGAGGCAAGTCAATCAGATATCATGTATGATTTTCTTCTAAAGCCTGCAGCTCATCACATATGGCTTGGTGCCATTTAGGATAAGAAGAAGTTTCTTTGAAGGATGTAGATTCATGTAATATGGCAAGAGTATGATAATAATGAAAATCACATAAGTATTTGAGAGGTTCTCTTATCCAAGTGGATCAACATGGCTTAATTGATGTGATATCAGGATCATCTTAGGCAGCAGCATCAGTGGGAGAGCTGAGGTCACCAGAAAAGCTAGAACTTCTAGCATCTAAAAGAGACAATGGAAAATGATGTAGTGAAATATAATTGAACAATGGAATGGACTCAAATGGACCGAGATCAACTTTTGACAAGATAGAAAACACTTTGTATTCCCAGAAGATCATATGTTAAGAAATCCGAAGTCTTTGAGCAACAGGATCAAAACACTTATAACCCTTCTATTCTATGTCATAGCCTAGAAAACAACACAACAAGACCTTGGTTGGAGTTTGTAATATTCACAAGAAGAGAGAAGCATAAAACAAGCACAACTAAAGGTTCAGAGAATACTATAGTTTGGACTCATGCCATACAACAGCTCATGTAGTGTGCCGATATCTAAAATAGATAAAGGAAGATGGTTGATGATGTAAACTACCGTGAGGGTTGCTTCACCCCAGAAGGATTCAGAAAGAGAAGCAGATAAGAACATGGCTCAAATAGTATTAAGAATGTGACTGAGTTTATATTCAGCTCGACCATTTTGCTGTGATATCCCTGGACAAGACTTATGAATGACAGTGCCATGTTGACTCAAGATTTTAAGAAATGATGGGTCATTATACTCAGCAGTATTACAAGAACGAAAAATCTTAATACACTTGAAAAATTGAGTATAGATCATAGCGGTGAAGTCTTGATAAATTTGAGACAATTCAGATCGATTTTTTAACAAGTATATATTGAAAAATATATCCCAAAGTCAATCATCAGTCTATTGATGATTGTGCTCATAATTGTAATTGTATATGAATTTTTATTAATAAAAATTATTTGACTTTTTCATCATATTTTGTCCATCTTATTTGAACTCCTATGTTATGATGAAGTCCTTAGGACTATAATTAATTGACAAAGAAGAATTTATCATTTAGTTTTTAAAAGTGTTCATGACCGAATGATATGCTGTTAATAGGATGATAGTAATATCGAGTATAGATCGTTGTATGTTATATGAATTGGTTGTCTTCTTAACCAAGGAGTGTGGAGATATTGGTATGGTATGCAGATAAAATGTAAGAGTACATTCGCATTGAGCATGATCATTTGACGAGTACTCTACTATCAAGAATAGCTCATGAAGGATATGGATATAAGTGTCCTTCAGATCTGAGATCACCACGGTGACATGTAAGCAACTCACTGTACTTTAGTATCAGATCATCTGAATTTTTAATTCAGTGACAGAAAGTTACTGAGTACAGTCAAGTACTTATCAAGTCGGTGTATGAGTCAAGATGAAATTGACCCCTCTGAATTAGTAGGAGATATACATCAGTATATTTCAATTTAGTAAAACCTTGGTTAGGATAATTTATGTGATGGATTTGAAAAGTTGAAATACAATATGATCGACTCTATTAGAGTTGACAGTCAAATCTTAGGTCACCTTGAGTATTAGGGTCAAAGGGATGAATTATATGGTAACCATATATCAGTAGGTTCTAGATTGTTACTTTGCAATCTTTCGACCTATTCGGATGTCGGGTCCCATTACTAGATGGTTACATCGATTAGTATAAAAAAATTATTCTTATACTATCGATTTAGATTTGAACCTATAAGATCATGCGTATTAGAAGATTCGGATAGATCTGATGGCTGAAGAGTCCAACTGGATTGTGACTCTGGTAAGGAGTCTCACTGAAATTGAAACTTTGGAGGAGAGTCCCACTGGACTGAAACTCTACTATTAATGAAGAATTAATTAATAATTAGATTATTAATTGACTCAATTTAATTGAACAAAGAGCTTTGGATCAACTCTAATTGAATTGGATTCAATTTGACTTAGATTGGGTTTAATCTGATTAAATCTGATTGCAAGAAAAATTTGATCCTGATTAGATCAGGACTTGGACTCAGCTAATTTCTAATTGGGTTAGAAATTTATTAAGATAATTGAGCTTCTAATTTGATTAGGTTCATTTCTAATATTGGGTTCAAATCAAATTTGATTTGATTTAGAATTAATTTGAAAATGAAGAATCCAAGCCAACAAGGACTCTATCTCTTTATCCTTGCACCACCCTGGACTCATCCACTTGATCTCAATGCCAAATTGGATTTGGCTTGAGATTTTTAGCATGATGATAGAAGGCTCAATAAGAGTGGATAGCAAAGCATGATGAGTCATGATCCTATCTCCTGCCTAATTTGAATACAATTCAAATTAGAGATAAGGAGATAAAAAGAAAAGAAAATTTTCAAACTAGGAAAGAAGGATGGCGCATATTGATTTTTTTCTAAATTTCTATGAAGAGCTTTTGGATGTGTGAGACTTTTCATCTCCTTCCCCATGCCAACTCTCATTTATGAAATTTTTGGGATGCCCAAAAGATGTTTGGCGTGGACTCTATTGGCACCCTCCCTTTGACCTAAACCTTAATTCCTTTTCTATATAAAGGGGGCTCCAATAGTGGACGCCCCATCTTGAATCCTTGCTGATTTTATTTTTTTCCAGAGCTCCTTCTTCTCTCATCTTCCTCCTCTAGATATTCTCTTCTTTTGGAGCATCCAAGATTCTTAAAGAAGAAGGAAGAAATCAGCCTTAAAGATCCTTGCAAGCTAGCACTTTCAAGAAGCCTGATCTGTGTCGGTTTTGGTATGGACATTCTATAGAGATCGAACATCTTCGTGTGGCTATGAGTAATTTGAAAGAGCATCTATCCAAGTATTGGACTAGCAAAGATCAAAAATTTATAGTTCGATAATAGTTTCTGAGCTTGTTTGATCGTTTTTGATAGATCTAAGGGTTAGATCTAGATTGCAGCATCGATTAGATCGATGCAAATTTAATTTCAGATCTTATGTGTATGTTAAATCATATTATATATCTTGATATGGTAGTCTAGATTAGATCTTATACATATAAATTAGGTTAAATTATTTAATCTAATACTTTCACTGCATAAATTTTAAAATTGCATGTATAGTACTGCCATACTTTTTCTTCAAAATCAGAATTCTTTATGATATGATTTAATATACTTTTAGATCTGATAATATATCTTTAGATCTGATTATTTATTATTTAGATTAAATCTAAATATCTTTTATTTTTAGATCTAATTTTTTATGTGTTAAATTAGATGATCTAAGTAGCAACGTACTCGGATTGGGTAATCATCAGGCCGTCCGATTATAGGAAAAGTAAGATTACATGATCCTCTCCTCCTATTCAATAGGATGCTCTTATAGTGTGTAGAGATGCCATTGTGAGGTCCCATGAAGAAGAAAGCGAAAAGAAAAATTTATTTTTTTGCAAAACCTTAGATCTTGAAATCCTAAGATTTGTTGTATGTGATATAAGTTGCATAGAAAAGTAGTTACATCTAATCTTGGTAATCAAAATTATTTTGATTTAAAATCATAAAAATTTAGATATAATCTAAAAAGATTTTATAATTTAATGTAAAAAGTTTATATAAAAAATTATTTCAAAATCTAAACCATGTTAATGCAAATTAAAACTTAATTAAGAATTAAGTATTGAATTGATTAAATCTAGAATTGTGATTTAAGATCTAATGATATTGTATAAAACATGAAACATGGGTTAGCTCAAATCAGGTCCTATTAATTGAGTTAGACCTAAAGTTAGAATCAAAGAGTTAATTAATTATGTAGATAAATTAATTAAATCTAATCAAATATTGAATTAGATTAAATCAAGATTTTTCTAATACAATAGTTGTAGATGGTCAAATTCATATTTTTGATTAGACTAAATAGATCTTGATTGTGGCTCAGTGGTTGAACCCAAATCATTAGATTGATCAAATCAAAACTAATTAACCAATTGATGTCTAAGATAAGTTTGATATTTTGACTGGTGATTTTTATTTGAGAATGATTTACCTGACTATTTCAATAGTATCTAAGGCAAGCTTAGCAGACTCTCTCATCGATCTCACTTACCTGACCAATTTGATGAATTATATTTTGATTAGATCGCTAAGTGATTCAAGTTAATCCATGCCATTAAGGTTGTTCAGTGTGAATGATTTAGGTGCCATTTCGACCAGCATGACCTTAATCCAATTTAGTGACTTGGTGAAGTCAGGGGGAGGATTGTGATCTGCTAATTGATCTCTTCTTTTCTCCTCTCTTAACTCATAAATTAAATCTTCTAAATTATTAGATCCCTAAAATGAGATAGTTATAGTGATAATTAAATTATAGCCTTCCATTAAGTTGGGTGATAATGAGTTCATTAGTATGATGATCATTGGAGGCCCAAAGGCCTGATGCTCATCTGTTATTAGAATTATCATTCATAATATGATGACTTAGTCGAGTCTCTCTATCAAGTGGTCAGATTAGCCGGTCAAAGTTGAGCCTGATCATTTGGTAATTGGATTCATAAGTATAATCATGTTAATAGTTTAACCTAACCAGGGCTTACAGAGAAGACCAAAGTTAACTGAAAAGTTATCTGAGGCTAAATCAATTAGTAAATATTATTTGATGAAATAATTGATTAATGAACCTACCCATGGATACATATGGGTGAGCCGACTAAAGTCGGACTCGTGTGCAGTCTATGTAGATTCTAGTACCCGCTAAAGAATTAAAGTAATTTATCGAGTTGGAGGTAGAGGCTACTAACTCGTATAAGATAGTGGAAGAATCTTTAGCCTAAAGTTCGTATCTTTAGACTTAATTAATTCATATACTGATTTGATTTGATTTTTTCTTTGTGTAGATATAGCCTCAAACTTATCGCTCCGATCACTATTGGATAGTGAGAAGTTGACGGGATCTAATTTCGATAACTGATATCGAAAACTTAAAATCATCTTGGAGCATGAGCAGATCTTATATGTTATTACAGATCCGACACCTGAGGAGCCTACTTTCAATGCCCGTGGTACGTTTGAGATACTTATTTAAGTGACTCAATGATCGCACCATGGTTCGTTGCATAATGCGGGCTTCAATGAATGACGAGTTCAATTGAAAGTTTGAAGAGGCTCAGCCAGAAGACATACTTAAGATATTGAGAGAGTCCTTTGATACTTCCGACGATGTTGAGCAGCACAAAACTAGTTGCACCATTTTCAATGCTCAGATGAGAGAGGGAACATCGGTCATCGATCATATATCGTACATGATCGAATAGATCGAACGTCTGAGCAAGCTCGATTTTTTTTGTACGAACAGTTGGGAAAAGATGTGATCCTGAACTCTCTACCAAAATTCTACCTGCCATTTCTCAGTCATTTTAGAATGATGAAGCATGTAGTCAACTATCACAGTCTGTTAGGGTTGCTACAGACTTTTAAGAAGGATCACGAACTCCACAAGGAGACGGTGAATGTAGTAGGAGAATCTTCTTCAGGTGGATGTCATCCCTTTAAGAAATAAAAAAAAATAAAAAGGTACAAAGTGTTGGGAGTCAGATCCAAAAGTCCAAGTTTAAGACCGATCAAAGTCAGATAGAGTACCTCTATTGCAACAAGCAGAATCATTGAAAGAGGAACTATCCTCAATACTTAGCTTCTCTTGAGCCGAACAGATCAAAGAAGAAGAAGCAATCGGTTGCTGGACAAGGTACTTATATGATAACACCTTGTAACTTCTCTATTTTTGATACAATGACCTGGGTATTGGATACAGATAGTCCTATTAATATTTGCAATTCGTTGCAGGATCTTCAGGTTAGTAGGAGATTTGAAGATGGCGAGAAATTCTTGAATATTGGAGATGGAAGACCAGTTCTAACTTTAAAAATTATCAAGCTTATTTTTGAATCTCATTTTATTATTCTAAATAAATATCATTACTGTCTCAGTTTTATTTTGAATATTATTTCTGTAGGCCTTTTGGCCAAATTAAATTATAAAATATCAATAAAAAAATTTTTTCTGATATCATTTTTAATGGTATTACTATAACACGTAGACAGTTGAACAATGATATTTATATTATATCTAGGCCTAATATAATGTACATGTCTAATAAACATCTTAGAATAGTCGATGCCACGGATGGCTACCTTTGACATTGTAGGCTAGGTCATATCAACAAGAACAGGATGAACAGGTTAGCTCAAGAAGAGATTTTTTATGACAATGATTATAAATCATTGCCAACTTGTGAGTCCTATCTACTTAGAAAGATGATCAAGTCATCTTTTACTGAAAAAGATGAACGAACCAGTGATGTTCTGAGTCTGGTACATACTGATGTATGTAGATCTATGAGCACAAGTATCAGAGAAGAGTACCACTATTTCATTATGTTCACAGATGACCTATCTAAGTATAGGTACGTTTATTTGATGAAATATAAGTCTAAATCGTTTGAAATATTCAAACGATTCCGTAATGAGATAGAAAAATAAACTAAAAAAAATATTAAAACTCTTCAATCAGATCGAGAAAGTGAATACCTTTCTGATGAATTTCTAACATATCTTGAGGAGAATGAGATTCTCTCTCAATGGATATCTCCTAGAATGTCGCAACACAATGATGTGTCGGAAAGGAGAAATCGAATCCTGTTGGACATAGTTCGATCCATGATGGACTTTTTTACTCTGCCGATATCCTTCTGGGGATATGCACTTGAGTCGGCTTGTTATGTTCTTAATAAGATTCTTAGTAAATTTGTAAGTAAAACACCATATGAGATATGGATGGAATATAAGCCAGTACTCTCTCACCTTAGGGTTTAGGGATGTCCGACTTATGTCAAATATTTGAAAACAGACAAACTTGAAACTAGGTCTGATAAGTATATTTTTATAGGATATCCCAAAGAAACTAAGGGATATTATTTCTACATTTCTGATGAACAAAAAGTGTTGATTAACCTTAGGGCAGTCTTTTTAGAAAAGAAATTTCTTGGAGAAAGGATCAATGCCTCTAAGGTTGAACTTGAGAAAATTCAACATATAATATCGATATAGTTTAGTAAACCCACAAGATCGGATTTAATGATGTCAAATCCGAAATCTGTTATAGAGACACCATTAAGAAGATCTGATAAAGTATCGCATCAATCAGACAGATACTATGATTTCTTAATCCGAGACGGAGATCCAGTTGAATTAGATGAGAACAATGAGGACCCGATCACCTATATGGATGCAATGTAGAGATTCGACTCTGATAAATGGCTTGAAGTCATGAAATCCAAAATGAAGTCCATGAAGGTCAATGATATATGGACATTAGTTGACCCACCTGAAGGGGTTAAACCCATAGGGTGTAAGTGGGTCTTCAAAAAGAAGAGAGGCACAGACGGAAAGGTGAAGATCTATAAAGTCTATTTGGTTGCTAAGTGTTATTATTAGCATTATGGTATTGACTATAACGAGATATTTTCTTCTGTGATAATGCTCAAATCCATTCAAATTATGCTTGCGATAGCAGCATACATGGACTATAAAATCTGATAAATAGATGTAAAAATAGCTTTTCTAAATGAAGAGCTGCAAGAAGAGGTATATATGATACAGCCTGAGGGTTTCACATCTACAGATGAGTCCAAAATATGCAAGCTTCAGAGATTCATCTATGGATTGGAGCAGGCATCCAGGAGTTGGAACATGCATTTTGATAAGGTTAGCAGAACGTATGGCTTCGTTAGGAACGGAGAAGAATCCTGTATTTACAAATGGGTAAATAATTTTGTGGTTATATTTCTCATTCTGTATATGGATGATATTCTCTTAATCAGAATGACATCCCTACATTATAAGAAATAAAAGTCTGATTATCATCTCAGTTCTCTATGAAAGACTTGGAAGAAGCATCCTACATCCTTGGGATGAAGATCTATAGAGATAGATCAAAAAGATTGTTTGGATTGTTCTAGTCCATGTACATAGATACGGTGCTGAAGCAGTTCAGCATGAAGAATTTCAGAAAAGGCTATCTCCCGATAGACTATGAAATTTTTCTCTCAAAGAGAGATTATCCGATAACTCCTCAAGAGAGAGAACGTATGAGTAGAGTTTCATATGCTTTGACAGTAGATTTTATAATGTACGTCATGACATATACAAGATCAGATGTGACATACTCATTAGAGGTAGTGAGTAGATACCAGTCTGATCTAGAAGAGAACTATTGGAAGGTCATAAAGACTATCCTTAAGTATTTAAGAAATACTAAAGATCAGTGGCTTATATATGGTGAAACTGATTTGAAACTAGTGAGATTTATTGACTCCAGCTTTCAGTCAGATCATGACGATAGTAAGAGTGTGTCGGAATATATTTTTATCCTGAACGGTGGAGCAATCTGTTGAAAAAATTTCAAGCAGCATACTATTTCTAACTCTGTTTGTGAAGCAGAGTATATCGCGGCATCTGATACTGCGAAGGAAGCTGTATGGTTATGAAAGTTCATCAACAAGCTCGAAGTGACACCCTCCGTTGATGGTCCTGTCCTGTTATACTGCGACAATACTGGAGCCATTACTCAAGCCAAGGAGTCGAAATCCCATCAACGCACCAAGCATATTCTGCACCCTACTATTTTATTCGAAAGATCATGGATCAAAGTGGCATCGACCTTCAAAAGATCAACGAAAAGGAGAACTTAGTCGATCCATTTACTAAAACTCTCAGAATCAAAAAATTCGATCATCACAAGTCGAAGATGGGTATACGATATTATATTGATTGGCTTTAGTCCTTGTAGGAGTTGTTGAAAATTATATTCCAAAGTCAATCGTCAGTTTGTTGATGATTGTGCTCATAATTATAATTGTATATAAATTTTTATTAAAAAAAATTATTTGATTTTTTCATCATATTTTATCCATCTTATTTGAACTCCTACATTGTGATGAAGTCCTTAGGACTATAATTAATTAAAAAAAATTATCATTTAATCCTTAAAAGTGCTCGCGATCGAATGATATCCTGTTAATAGGATGATAACAATATCGAGTATAGGTTGTTGTGTACTATATGAGTTGGTTGTCCTCTTAACCAAGGAGTGTAGAGACACTGGTATAGCATGCAGATGGAATGTAAGAGTACATTCGCATCAAACGTGATCATTTGATGAGCACTCTGCTATCAAGAGTAGCTCGTAAAGAGTATAGGTATAAGTTTCTCTCAGACCTGAGATCACCACGGTGAATTGTAAGCAACTCACTGTACTTTGGTATCAGACCATCTGAATTTCTAATTCAGTGACGGAAGATTACTGGATGCAGTCAAGTACTTATCAAGTCAGTGTGTGAGTCAAGATGAAATTGACCCCTCTGAATTAGTAGGAGATATGCATCAATGTATTTCAATTTAGTACACCTTGATCAAAATAATCCATGTAATAGATTTGAAAGGTTGAAATACAATATGGTCAACTATATTAGGGTTGATAGTCAAATTCTAGGTCACTTTGAGTATTAGGATCAAAGAGATGAATTATACGATAACTATACGTCTGTAGGTTCTAAATTGTTGCTTTACAATCTTTCGATCTATACGGACGTCGGATCTCATTGCTAGATGGTTACATCGATTAGTATAAAAAATTATCCTATGCTACCGACTTAGATTCGAATCTATGGGGTTTCACACATTAGAAGATTCAGACAGATCTGATGGCTGAAGAGTCTAATTGGATTGTGACTCTGGTGAGGAGTCCCACTGAGACTGAAATTCTGGAGGAGAGTCCCACTGGATTGAGACTCTACTATTAATAAAAAATTAATTAGTAATTAGATTATTAATTGACTCAATTTGATTGAGCAAAGAGCTTTGGATCAAGTCTAATTGAATTGGATTTAGTTTGACTTAGATTGGGTTTGATCTGATCAAGCTTGATTGTAAGAAAAATTTGATCCTGATTCGATCAGAACTTGACCTCAGCTAATTCCTAATTGGATTATAAATTTATTGAGATAATTGGACTCCTAATTTGATTAGGTTCATTTCTAATATTGGGTTTAAATCAGATTTGATTTGGTTTAAAATTAATTTGGAATTGAAGAGTCCAAGCCAACAAGGACTCTATCTCTTTATCCTTGCGCCACCCTGGACTCATCCACTTGATCTTAATGCAATTTGGATTTGGCTTGAGATTTTTGGCATGATGATAGAAGGCTCAATAAGAGTGGGCGGTAAAGCATGATGAGTCATAATCCTATCTCCTGCCTAATTTGAATACGATCTGAATTAGAGATAAGAAGATAAGAAGGAAAGAGATTTTTCAAACTAGGAAAGAAAGGTGGTGCCTATTAATTTTTTTAAAAATTTTTGTGAAGAGTTTTTGGGCATGTGAGACTCCTAATCTCCTTCCCCATGCCAACTCTCATTTATGGAATTCTTGGGATGCCCAAAAAGATGTTTGGTGTGGACTCTATTGGTGCCCTCCCTTTGACCTAAACCCTAATCCCTTTTCTATATAAAGGGGGCTCCAATAGTGGATGCCCCATCTTGAATCCTTACTGATTTTATTTTTCTCCAGAGCTCCTTCTCCTCTCTTCTTCCTCCAGATATTCTCTTCCTTTAGAGCATCCAAGGTTCTTGAAGAAGAAGGAAGAAATCAGCCTTGAAGATTCTTGCAAGCTAGCATTTCCAAGAAACCTGATCTGCACCGATCTTCGTGTGAATGTTCTGTAAAGGTTGAATGTCTTTGTGCGGCTGCGAATAACTTGAAAGAGCATCTATCTAAGTGTTGGACCAGTAGAGATCAGAAGTTTATAGTTTGATAATGGTTTCTGAACTTATTTGATCATTTTTGATAGATCTAAGAGTTAAATCTAGATTGCAGCATCGATTAGATCGATGCAAATTTTATTTTCAGATCTTATATGCATGTTAAATCATATTATATATCTTGATATAATAGTCTAAATTAGATCTTATGCATGTAAATTAGGTTAAATTATTTAATCTAATACTTTTACTGTACAAAATTTTAAAATTGCATGCATGGTATTGCCATACTTTTCCTTCAGTTTATCCAAATGAAGCTGGAATAATCATCAATAAATACAACAAAATAATAGCTACCTTTTTTACTTAAAATAGGTGTCAGTCTCCAAACATCAGTGTATCAACTCAAATGACTCAAAAGCAATGGAAGAACTTTTATTAAAAGGTAAAGTCTTTTGTTTGACTAACTGACATGACATGCAATCAAATTTTTTATTTTTAACAATTTCAAGGCATCTACTACTAACAAGATGTTCAAGTTTAGCATATGAAATATGACCTAGATGAGTGTGCCAAGCGCACGAAGAAATAGAGGTTGTAGTAGCAATAGAAGAAGGAATAAAGAAGGAAGTTAGTTCGAACATGCACCTATCTTATGGTCAATCCCAATGAGCTATCATGTTCAAGGATCATGCACATCACAACTACGATTAGAAAAATGAAGCTCAAATCCTAAATCACAAAGTTGTCTAACAAAGAATAGATTTAAGGATAAAAAAGGATCCAGATAGGCATCTGATATGGTGAGAAGCATGAAAATGTTACCAATATGACTTACATGCATGCATGAGCTACTAGCAGTGCAAATGATGGATGGTGATGTTGGCGAGGTTTCGTATGTTAAAATGAGAATCATTAGATGTCATTTGATTTCTACAAGTGGAATCAATATGTTAGGATTTGTTATCAAAAATAATTGTGGACGTAGCATGAGTGAAAGAACCTATCTATGATAAGACCTGGTTGACAAGTGCCTCAAGATCAGCAGTGGAAGAGGTGGTTGATTGTTAAGTAGATATACTCAGGTAATTCAGTATTCACGATCCTAGTAGTCTTGGAAGAACTGGAACTCTGAGAAGCACGTAGATGTGCTAGTTTTCTGCAATCAACAACTTTGTGACCTCTAGTATTGCAGAAGGAGCATTTTCCCATTAACCTAGTACTTTGACGACCAAAGGCATTTCCAACAACTCTAATAGGCTGAATGGAAACTTTAAATGTCTATTGATGAGGAATAGCTGCTAGGAGATCTGATTGCTAGATATAGACGAGCGGAGAGTCTGGAGCCTAGTTTCTTCAAAGATCTGTTTAGAAACTATCCTATCCAAACATGGTGATGGAGTCTTATGAAGTAATGAGGCTTGTGTCGATTCGAACTCATCTCTCAAAGCCATCAGAAACTAAGTCTGTCTCAAACTATCATGATATTCTAAAAATAATTATGCATCCTTAGCACATTTTCACTCAGGTAATTGATCCCACAAAAAACTCAATTTTGAATAAAATTTACTAATGGACTGACCTTGCTTCTATCACAAAGAATAGATGTCACAAATCAGTTGATATTATTGAGCAAAATCATAGATAAATATTGATGTTGAAGAAAATCCGAAGCCTCTTTATCCAATTCAAACCTTCCAAAGAGCATACTAATAGAAGGAATGGAGATATTTGCAAATCAAGTGATAATACAATGATTGGCTGCATCCCAAGTTTCAAGATGATCAACAAATGCATCATCTATCTCCATAGCCTTCTAACTTTTAAGGAAGCTATGTACAGTGCCCAGTGATTATTATTTTGCCAATCAAGTGTGACTTGGATAGGTTGGAAAACATCGGTTATAGATTATATAGACATAATGAATTGTGGCAGGTGATGTGGCTGACATGTATAGGATGCTGTATGAACTACTTTGTTATGCATAGCCGGCGCATGGGCCAAATGGATCTTCTAAAGGGGTGGCATGTGCGGCTATTTTTGACAACCAAATTTTAGCAATAGATCGAAAATATGATGCCAGACCTTCTTGTGATGTCAATTCATCGAAAAGATGGCCGGAGAATCTCGATCACGTAAGACAGTCTGTCAAAAAATAAGTTTCTATTGAAGCCGAAAAATCATCAGAAAACCTTTGAATGAAGACCTTTCCTAATTCTGATACCATATAAAAATGAAAGAACTTGTATATGTATTTTTTTGTGATTATCAAGTATACAATGAGAGGCTCCAATTTACAGACAAGGCCTCTAACCAAAATTAGAAAATATAAGATTTTCTATACCTAATTGATACAAAAAATCAATCAATCAAAATTAGGAAATACATGATTTTCTGTATCTAATTGATACAAAAAATTAATCACAGAATCTTACTTAATTTTCACGAAATAAATCTAGACTAATATATATATGATATATACATTAACATGAACAAAGCAAGTATATAACTTGGCTATATTGTATCCTTATAGTATCTATGAAGATAACCTATAAACCTATAAGTAGTATGCCCTTTTATGTATAAAAAATTACTAAACCACCAATTAGAAAATAATTCATGAGCTTAAAAGAACTGAAACATCCATTAGAGAAAAAAGAATGGTTTGATCATACGGTATATGTATCACAAGGAAATCCAAGGGAAAGGATAAGACAAATAGTGTTTCTCCATGGAGAAGAAAAAGTTTCCTAGAAGACTAGTTATACACTTTTTTTGAATTAAAAAAAAAAAAAAGAAAAGTGGAATTTGAGAAAATTAAGTTAAAAACTCTAAACTAGTCTCTATGAAACCAAACATACTCCTAGGAAAAGCATTAGAATTTTTTTTATTTTGAATTAAGTTTCAAACCCATGCTATTATTTTTTTTGGATGGAAAAAGAGGCAAAAAGTGCCACCTGACTTTTATCAATGAGCATTTACCGGAAGCTATTTACAAAGGAATAGGGTGCTAGAACACTACATCGGCAAACATAGTCAAAAAAGAGAGTTGTTGTCGCAAGATTCCAATAAAGTGCTGACATGACTGGAGTCAGACGTCGATCGAGATCGATCTATGATGTTGGAGGGTATCTGCAAAAAAAGTCCACACTCATCGACGATGTTCCGATTGAGGATCCTTTGATGTTTAAATTAGTTGGATCTTTGAAAACAGTGAAAAGAAAAGATAGCAAGGACAGAGTCCGAGCTCCTCTATACTTGCAGGTGTATTCACTTGCCTTTTTTTTCTTTTATCCGTCTTCTTGTTGCTTACCTTGGATCCCCTTCGTAACTCTTTTATCTAGAGGTTGAGCCCGTAGCTCATTAATTAGCGAGAATCTGTATTTGTTGGGCTTAGCTGTGCAAGCTGTTAGGCCATGTTCCGACCTTTATCACAGAAAAAATCTTTCCCACTCCCTTGTATCGGAATTGTTAGTCGTATATGGTTGGCTAAATGGGAGGTGTCTGGACTCACGGCTAGTGTGACCTCACCACATCACCTTAGGCATGCCATTGTGGAGGATTGATCTCGGTTGATAGGTCTCTCTCATAACAGGAGGAATCAAGCAAAACCATAGGGCAACATTCAAAACAAATTCATCAACCTCTCCAAATTCTTGCTTGCTATTCGCAACGCTCTCTACTCCTCTGCGATGCTTTCTGATGCAGTCCTTTTCCACCAACAGCGGAGAACTTCAGAAATGCCAACCCAAATCTTATGGCACTGGTCTTCCAACAAAAAAGAACAAGGACTTCGAAGATGATAGGAGCAGCAACTTGATAAAAATGGCAGCTTGTGAAGTATAGGGTCAAATTGCCCATGCCAAGTGCCTGTTCTTCTAGGAGACTACCACAATAAAGAAGTCTGATTGCAAAGGGCTGTAGATGAACAGAGATCAACTCCAACAGAAACCATGACATCAAATAGTTCCCAACAATTCAAAGAAAGCAACTAAAGTTCATTGTGAGCAACGTTCGTAGAGCACTGCTGCCTGTCCACAGGAACCTGAGATTTCAAATGAGTCCAGATTTTGTGAGGACCATTGGAAATCCTCTGAGAGCTAAGATGATCCTAAAACTGTAGGGTATGGAGAATCTTGAGATAGAAAAGATAAAAAAACTTTTCATTCAGGAAGATTCTCCTGTTCCTCTCCTTCTACGCATTCTAACAAAGTGTCATCACCAGCTGATCTCATGCTCTACAAAAAGGCTTGCAAACTTTCGCGGCTCTCCAGGAAGAGAGCCTGAAATTATGCTGGTCACCCTTTCAAATGGAGACAAATCTTTAAGTTGCGTCTGGTATCTATAATCTATCCGGATTACTAATAATTTAATATGATAATCTGAATTACTATATTTGATATGCTTTTTAGGTAGTAATTCAGAGGCAATCTTTATTGTCTTGAGAAGGAATGACTATGTAGATTATCATTTCTTTTTCAATATTGCAATAAACATCTTGGATAAAATTATTTCTCAAAAAAATCATACAAAACTCATTGCCCAACCCTCCCCCCATCCCCTCGGCATGCGCTCCTAGCCCACAACTCCTCCATCTCTCTTTACCTGCTAGTGGCTCCTCCGCCTTCGTCCCCCACCATCCTCCCTCCATGACTCTTCCACTCCCATTTCCACCATCTTATGGCTCCACACGCACCCGCCCTCTTCCCACCCTGTTAGTGCCTGTAGTTCTCTATACCTCTCGGTCTGCCACTTCTCGATGCTACTACCATATCCACACCACTTCTGTCACTTCTCATCAGAGAAAAAGAAGGACATCGGGACAATTATTAGAGGTATTTTAAGAATTTGATTTCATATTGTCGATAATTTGATTATCATACCAAATATATAAATTAAGATTTTCAATAATTTTACTGTAATATTATCTGTGTATACTAAACATAATAACCAACATTACTGATAATCTAATGATGGTAATCTATCTTAAAGACAATCCACGTTACCTTTTAAAATTGATTGGAGATGCACCAAATGCAACTTTAAGGCAGTCCAAATACTTCTCGTGAAAAAACATTCGAGAAAGAGATGCGGCACCTGTTAGTTTCAAGCTCATGCTTATGGGGTTTAGATTGTATATTTAGTGTGAAAAAAAATGATTGATCTTTTTTCGCAACAACAATTATTAGATTATGACTTACACAAATCTTAAAATATTTCAAATTATTTTCTTCCGTAAACCTATATAAATCTCATAACAGCTATTATACGGTCCAATCATGTACACCATGAAAAGTAAAAATTATTTTTTAGCACAAAAGATACCGCACGAGCCCATGCTCATGTTGAAATACACCAGGTTGGATGAAATAAAAAAAAAACTAGCTAACCAACACAATTTGAAATTCACCAGCTTGGATGAAATAATAACTAAAAAAACAAAAAAAAAACAAAACTAGCCGACCAGCACTATTGTAGATCTTTTAGCCCGACATGCAATGCGGTAATCACAGAATAAAATATTACTCGGGGTGATTTTGGGTTATGTCTAGTTTAAGGGGCTCTTTGTTTGCAGGTAGATTATTTGGAGGGGACTTCTACAGGGATATCTGTCACATCGAGATTTTTAGACTTTTTAACAGATGTATTGACTATAAGCAGACATAAACCATCTCACATGTCCAATTGCTAAACTGTCTTATTCACCAACCCCGCACATCACAGCCAACTTGCACACGCACGCAAGCATTTACGCATGGACCATGCTCGAATATATCCCGTTCCTTATTGCCTGGATTTGTTCACGACTGATTTGGATGGTGTCCATTAACATTTATTATTGCTTGCGTGCTCTTGCATGTATCCGAGGATACTTCACTACCAGATGCATTTTATTCGTAAGAAATGAAGAGAAGCGAACTATTTGGTTGGAAAAAAAAAACATCTAAAGAAATATTTGGTTAAAGAAAGTTGGGATAAAAAATGAAAATGGAAATGAATCATTTTCATTTCAATCATTTGATTGGAGGTTCAATTTCGATTTCGATTCTAGGACAGAATGGTAATGGCTCAATCATCTAAAATATATTTTCAAGTCTCTCTCAAGGATTTAAATCTTAATTTTGATTTTGATTTTGATCATGAACCAAATGGTTCAGAGGATATGGCCATCCGATTTCCATTCCAATGCCGTTTCCAATTGCAGATTAAGTATCCTCTTATTTTTATTCTAATTTCAAGAGGGAATGAAAATTATCTTAATTTTTCAAAATCTTATCTGGTATTCAAATTCTACTTCGATTTCAATCATAAACTAAATATATATCGAAGAATATAATGATTCCAATTTCTATTTAAATCCTTTTTGATCCAAATTCTAGCCACTATCCAAATGCACCCTAAATAGACTTGTATACAACAAACTGGACATCATGTGTTTTTAAGCCTAATTATATGGACATATTTAAGGATTACCTCATGTTGTTCCCCTTATCAAATGCTCTATACGTATATAGCTGAAAAACAAATGATACCACTATTTATCTCATTCTATGCAACTTGTATAAAATTATTATTCTGCATCTGCAATATATGATCGTGCTAATTAAAATTGTTTGAAGTACATTTGATAAATATCCTCTCTCTTTTTTTTTACTCTCATATATTATTCTTATATTAATTAATGATTTTTTATGGGGAAAAAAGGCATAGAAGGTGGATTTGTCTATTATTAAAATGACTGTAGATATAAAATGAGGAAAAGAAGTGGCAGTCCCTAGAACGAGATGTGGTTTTGCTCCAGTGAAATCCATATAGGAAACAAATATGGGAGTTGATGTTGGAACTGAAGATAGGAAAAGGATATGCAGATGCATGATCTTATCCTTTATGGTTTGCACTATGTATAACAGAGATACATTACAAATAAACATATATATATTTACTGTTATGAAAGGATAGTATTTTTAATTCTTCTTCGATTGTGAGTTATGAGAGAGTATGGTTGACATAGAATGAGACATTCTTTCCCTCATAAGACACATTTTAAAAGACAAAATCATGAAGCCCTATGACATGGGCTAAAAATTGAAGTACGTAATACCTCACGTATGTAAAAGTGGAGACCGATCCATCTGAGTCTTAAACCTTTGACTGCAATATTAGCATTATCTGTAGGAACTGCCTCTACCTAGACACATATACTCTACCTTAACTTGGGGGGCTAATGTTGTGGGGGAACAAAATCTTTAGTTCTAAATGGATTATAAGTCAATGGGAAGTATGGTTTATATGGAATGAAATTTTCTTTCCCATATGAGGTGCCTTTTAAAAGATAGAACAGTGGGATCCTATACTATGGATCAGAGATCAAAGTAGATAATACCTCATATATATGGAAGCAGAGACCAATCTATCCGAGTCACGAGTCTATGACCCCGATATTAACTATTCAAACTATATGCACTGATTCTAATATACGAAAGCAAAGAACAAGCAGCATATTACTGAAGCCTATAGCCATGTATGGTTTATATCATAATTGATTCTAGCTAAATCATAAAAATAAAGTCTTTTTAAAGTGTTTGTTGATTCATGGGCTTTCATAGCAAAATCGCTCGTCAAACAGCAAGACATCGCCATTGAGGTGGCATCATCCCAGTGGAATGGGTCTTGTTTCTAACAGCATGACCCGGATTTGAGTCACAGTGGATATCAGGTTGTGATTAAATGCTAGGACGTGAATGATGCTCGAATGAAACGTACCCTAATGATCCGGATATGATATCTAGAAATGATATCTGATCCATTGGTCCTCGGTGGTACAGAAATGACGTACTCATCCGTTGGATTCGCCCATATGGTGGGAAGGGAGCCATTTATTCATCCAAACTCGACTCCAAATCAAACATTTTTCCAAGGGAGTTGGGGCCCTATGGTCATGTCAATTTTGGGGACGAGGTCAAGATGGAACACTGATGCAAGTAGGTAGGATCATAAACAGTAGGTCAGGTCAAGATAAAGACTTCAAAGCTAGCAGTCTAATGATATGGCTAAAATGGAGCAGTTAGTTAAACCTAGTATGCTGGTTATTGGAATGTAAAACAAACCAAGTTATATAGGATTGTCTCGTAGTCTGATAGAGGCAGAGGTGGCATCAAGTGAAGTATTTTTGCCAATAAATTTGGAAATGTCTACAGGACTCATATTTCTAAACAAAAAAAAGGAGAGCATGCTAACTCATTATACATTTGACCTAAATTGGTTGCTGCCATTGTTGGTTGTTTTAGCTAAAATAGGTGGCATGATTTATGTCCACGAGACATGATATGACGTTGGAGCACACATTGAAAGGCTCCCGTATTAATCAAGTTGCATTGACATCTTTTTTTAAAAAGTAAAGGAGATCCAAGGGCATTGACCAAGCTAAATCAAACATACAAGCAAGTCCCCCAGATCAAGTCCTTGGGAGGAAGTCACAAATTTTTGATGTATGAGTTTTAGGTAGACCGACGGGTCAAAGATTAAAAAATAATAATAATAAGATACAATCTGCTGGTTGATTGAATCTTCAGGGAGCAAACATAATTTTTACACAGAGAACAAATTACTAAAGGAAGTAGTCGAGTCTTAGTAAAGTGTCAAGTGAGAGTATAATAATGCAGCATCTCATCCAAAAAGATTAGCTAGAAGATTTTATTTGGCGTCTTTGATTCTGCATAAGTATTCAAAATCTATCCAATATATAGCCAAAATGCAGGGGACTAAATATATGCTTTCATGGGCCCTCACATACTAACTATGTTTGAGTTGTAGAATCATCAATGAATTGTGAGGATCCGTATGAACGTATATTTTGTTTCACGTCGATTATTCACTTGAAAGATCTTGAATACTTATACAAAGTTAAAGAACCCAAATAATATCTTGCATGTATTTTTTCTCACATCGATTATTCACTTGAAAAATCTTGGATACTTATACAAGACTAAAAAATCCAAATAATATCTTCCAGATAGCCTTTTTAGATGAGACCCCATATTGATAAAATGATATCAAAGCAATTTTGGTCCATAACTCATGTAGATTGGAGATACTGCAACACAGGTTCATTGGACTGATCATGAGCTGGTTGTGATATTTATCAATGGATGCATGAATTTAAATTCTGAGCCTGACAAGGACGTCGGACTTATATAGAGAGAGTATATGAGGATCTATGTGGGTGTATATTTAGTCCCACATTGATTATTCACTAAAAAGATTTTGGATACTTATACAGCACCAAAAAAACTCAAATAATACTTTCTGACTGACCTTTTTACATGAGATTTTGGATTGTTATAGATTAAGAATTCAAATCTTAGCAAATTCAATCACAAATATCATAAATCCAATAACAAATATTATAATTAGCTTGTGATGAGTTTAAATGGGTCAGTACTACAGTATCCTAGTCCACATGGACTTTGTGCCAGATCTATTCTGATATGATTTGTAATAATCTATGATTTTATTCAAAAGGACTAACCAGAAAGTCTTATTTAGTTTTCTTAATCTTGTATAGATATCCAAGATTGACCCACTGTATAATAAGTGAGGGACTAAACACATGGTTAAGGGGGTGCACAGTTTGGTTTGGATCGATTTGGGATCGATTTTTAAATCGATCCGATCGGAATTGGAATTCTAAAAGCTGAAATCAAAACTAAACTGGCTACATAGAGAAACTAATTCAAATCGAACCAAAAAATCAGTTCTATTTGGTTCAGTTTATCAAGTTGTGGCTAATAGCTGTTAGACTTATGTCAAATAGATAGCTTATAGGATGGGCTAAATGGACAGTTTATGAGATGGACTAAATGGGCAATTTATAAGATTGGCTAAATATAGAAGCAATAAACCAATAGAACTAGAAAAAATATAAGTGAATAGGTGGTGTTCATGTATAATACATACACACACACACACCCAACATGTCGGTTCGGTTTCAATTGGATTTTTTTCAAGATTGAAACTGAAACCAAATCATTTTCTTTAGTTATAAAATTTTTAAATTGAAACTAAATAGAATCTGAAAAAATCAACATAAATTGAACCAAAATTACTGGTTCTAGCGATATCCTTACACACCCCTACACATGCTCGCATGGGATTTCAAAGTGAGTGGTGAATGTGCTCTTATTTCTTGTCATGTGCCATGTATTTTCTCTCTCTTTCGTTTTGAGGAACAAAACACTTTAAGAAACTTCTAAACTACTTTTCATTGTTCTCTAATCTTTATTTTATGATTTTTCTACATTTATCATTGTTTTGATTGGATAATTGTTGCTTGACGCATAGGTGTGAACATCAAGGCCATGCCTAATACAGCATTATGGTCTAATTGCAACTTGTGTAGCCCTTCTAAAAGAAGCAACAATTTTGCAGTTAACTAGAGTATGAAGCAAAATGTTTTAAATTAGTAAGTTTCTAGAATGAATTGGGCTTGAATCTGTTGAAATTATAAGATTTTCCCTTCAAAGAAGCTTTCACAAAGGAAGAAATATTATGTAATTTCAACATATTCAATACTTGCCCAGCCTCGGGGAGCCTCATCATGAAGCAAGAGAAAAGGGACCTTCTCAGTGCTATGAAGGAGGAGGAGATGTAGAGAGCAATTTGATCAATGGTGGAAGATAATATCACGGGACCAGATGGTTCCTCTCCTCTCTTTTTTCAGGAGATATTGGCCTACCATCCAGCTTGAGGTTGTGGTGGTTGTGCAGCAGTTCTTCTGGCCAGATGCCTGAGACATGATAGTAAACCTTCATTGCCCTAATTCTGAAGGCAAAATGCTTTGAAGCCAGGATACTTTGATCGATCAGCTTGTACATGACTCTATATAAGATCTGTGTCTAGTTGATGGTGTATAGGATGAAGCCTATCCTCCCTCGACTAATCTATTCGGAATAGGAGATGTTTGTGAGTGGGCACAGCATCTCCGATAATGTCCTCATAGCATAGGAGTTCATGTATGATCGATCTCAACCATGCCTCCCTTGTCATAGTCTTATGGTGATCAAACTTGACATGAAGAGGGGCTATCACCACATGAGTTGGTGATTCCTTGAGGATACTTTGCTAGACTTTGGATTTTACCTTCGGTGGATTGGTTGGATCATAGTGTATGTTCAGAGCTTTACATTTGCCAATTTGGTCAACGGGACACCATCGAAGTCCTTTTGCTCTATAATAGGATGGAGGTAAGGTTGTCCTCTATCACTCTATCTATTTATTATTTGCACTCATGCTTTTTCGAGAACTCTTCATGCTATGTCTCTGGGGTCGATTCTAGACCCATATGTACCAACCCCAGGGGTCTAGCCGATTTCGCATCTCCTTTTTATAGGTGATTGTCTATTGGTAGATCGGGCCACTATCAGGAATGCTATTGAGTCCAAGAGGATTTCAGAAGACTATTATGGTGCATCAGGATAAAAGATAAATCTTCTCAAGTCAGTAGTACACTTCAGTCTGAGGATGCCGACACAATTATACCATTTAATCATGGAGAGGTTGGATGTTGCTGAACACTATGGTACCCTATAGTAACTGGGAGTGCCCATCTCTGAATGCAGACCAAGGAGGACTGACTGTGAGGGGATGGAGCTGGCAGTTCAAGAGCGGCTGGAGGCCTGACAGGCCCGAACACTTTCGATGATGGGAAAGGTTACCATGGTCAAGTCGGTGCTCAATTCCATGCCTATTTATTTTCTTTTGAACTCAATTCTAACTAAGACCATAGTGGTGAAGCTTGAGTAATACTTTCAAAACTTCTTATGGGGCCTAGTGGTAGTGAGAGTGTGCATCTAGTGGGTTGAGATGTGGTGTGCCAGCAACTAAGGGAGCGTGGTTTGGGTATCCAATCCCTGGCCAGAAAAGAGGCTGTGATTGCTCAGCATGCTGCTAGATTTCTTCTTCACCCTGAGTTCATGTGAAGTACTATGATGAGGGATAGGTATGGTTCTTGGTCGGCTGATGGTGAGATTCAAGTCAGTCTAAGGGCCTCCCCCTTGTGGAGGGAGATCTGCGCATTGATCCCTGACGTGATCCCCCAAACAAGGTGGTTGGTAGGAGATAGTTACTCCATCAGTATCCTCTTCAACTCCTAGATTGTGGATATGCCATTGATCCGATGATTGACCTTTGTCAGTGCTGAACTGACTGGCTCGATGAGGTTATGTGATCTTCTCAATACTGATGGTAGACGTTAGGACCCTGTAGTAGTGGCTTGGTTCTTTGGATAGCAATTGGGAGAGCACATGATGTCCCGGATGATTCTTCTTCATCGTAGCCTGGATGTTAGGGTATGCAAATCTTCCAGCACCATGATATCCATCACAGCTGACGTCTATTGATTATACTAGTCGAAGCCCACCAGGCATCTAGATGGCGGTTGGATTTGGAGACTTCTGATGCACTCAAGCGTGAGCCTCTTCCTTTGAAAATTGGCTTGGCGACAGCTTCTAACTAGGGCTTTTTTAAGGGAGAGGGGCATGGACATTTAGACTGTCTATCCTTTCTATAGAATGGAGGAGGAGATGGTGGAGCACATCCTTTTTTGTGCCCATTGGCTAGACGAATATGGTTCTTAGCGGGTCAAGATAATTGGATTGTTCAGAATGAAGACCCGGCTAAGGCCTACCTTGACTTTTTGAGGCGGCGAGCTGGGGGTAATGAGCCCAAGGACATTGCCATTCGGGCAGCCTACATTATTCAGCATATTTGGTTAGTCAGGAACAGCATAGTCTTTGAGACCAGGAGATGCCCAGCGACATTCATCTTGGAGAGAGCATTGATCCTGGCATTGGAACTGATTGATGGGACCTCTAGACCTTCGGGGACCTGGGACTCCCACTTCGATCTAGTAATGACCTGGAGGGTTTTCATAGTCTAGGAGTCGTTACCCCCAATATACCTTAAGGTCAACTTTGATGGGAGTGTCAGAGATAGAAGCGGTAGCACTGTATTTGTGATTTGAGGGCCTGATTCCAAATTGGTGGTGGCGGGGGGTATCATTTTTTTGAGCCCACGGTTCCTCGAGTGGAACTACATGCAGCTTGGACAGGGTCGTGTATGCGCAGCATGTCTTGAGAGCAGATTACATGATTATTGAGGGAGACTCAGCTATAGTGGTGGCTTGGCTATAGGTGTTTATGCAGGGAGTTGCTACCCACTCTCTACTACGGGACATCTCCATGTTATTTTCTAGATGCACGGGACTTACAATTAGATATACATTGCGTGAAGCAAATATTGTAGGTGATTGAGTTGCAGTTTATGTTGCGGAGCATAGCAAAAATTTCTTATGGACTTCTGAAGAGGGAGGGCTAGCTCTTTTAGAGATAGTTTACTTCCAGACCTTTTTGAATGTATTCACTAGACATATATGAATAATCTATTTTGATTATTAAAAAAAAAAATGCTTCTACTAACTCATAGGCCTTTTTCATCCTGTGTTCTCCCTTTTACTAGTATTGGAGCTTCAATAGACATGAATGTTGTAACTATTTAATAAGTTGTCCTAATAGTTGGAGAAAATAAACCAATTCTGTAATTGTAACATATGGTCATGTGCGTTTGTCTACTTCCTCAATTATTATACACTATTCTGTGTACGGCTGCAAAAGAACATAAAACTTTATGAGTAGTATCTATAGCTATCTTCTAGTGTTTCCTTTTGTTACTTCAGTCAATATATAATAAAGGGATCAAAGATAAAGTTGAAGTATATCTTTCATCCTAGGTTGTGCAATTTAGAAAGAGTAAAATTCTGTACTTATTTAACAAACTTTCATATGGTAGTTCATATTTTAATATTTTGCTTTGCTTTTCTCTCCGTTTCTCACAAAAGCTGGCTCGTGTTTTTCCCAATGCGATAGAGAGTGAATTTCTTAGCCATTTTGATATGTGTATAACAAAATTAAACGTAATAATTTAGCTTAGATTTGCTTTGAAATTGATTTGAACACGACATAATGAGTCAAAGTTTATCGATGCTCCTATGGAATCAAAATGTTTAGTGAGTACTCGTTCAATCATTCAAAGTTTTCGAATACCGTGCCCTCTAGCATGCAAGGATTGCTGAGATTCGCAAAAGCTAGCGCAATCCTAAGAAGCCAAACGGGTCATAAAATGCCATCCAAAATTAGGTGGGCATATTGTACCAAAAAAAAAAAAAAAATTAGGCAGGCATAGGATATGTTCCGCAATTTGTATTGCCAACATGAACAAGAGTTAGCATGTTTTTTTTTTACTAAAATATTCATCATGATTTTTTTTTTATATAAACTTGGAACTTATCCAGAAAAGATGCATTCTTGTGAATCAAAAAATAAAATATTAAAAATAAAAAAATAAAATCTATAATATAGTTTTTGTATTGATATACCTTGAAATTTGCAACAGCCAGCATAGCATAACCGATCAATTAGAGTCTGTCATGAGTCTATCATGAAGTTTTCACCTTAGCTAATCAATTTCCACCATATAACCACTCCAAAAGATTTGTAGAAATGTTCGATCTCATACCACTCGATTACAACTGACCCACAACGGTAAAACGATTTTCATAATTGGAAGATATGCATCTCACAATATCTTCAAGATATACGAGAGATTATTAGCAGCAGCTTTCCTCATACATTTCAAGATTCCAATCACGACAGACTTCAACCATTGTCTCTTTAAATCATTCCTAGGAGCCATCTAAGTAAGTCTGAAGTCAAATGCACATTAAGTATAGAGCAGAGGAAAGCTAATACTCTGATTCCAAACTCTCCTAAACTCTCTAAGCTCTCTCCTACTCTTCTTCGTAGACACATCGAGTCAAACTCTTTCTCTCTTTCTCCCCTCTTCCGCATAAAACCTCTACCATCATTCTAAGGTGGTCTGATTTAAGCATCAGAGATTTTTTGATAAAAAAGACTCCAACAAATGAATTTTTTTTTATTTATGATGTTTCAAAATTGATCCAGATATTGAAGGGAAGATTCAGCCGTTACCAATCACTTTAAAATATCTAGCCATCTATTTAGATCCCTTAATCATATCATCTAACTCTCCAGCTCACCTACTAACTTATCATATCATCTAACTCTCCAGCTCACCTACTATCTTATCCGTCCAAATCAGACTGGTCCTCAACGGTAACATTTATACTCAGCCATGTCTACCGTTATCCAATCAGCAACGCTCAGCGAATGCATTAACCATTTGATCACTGTTGATGTCCTCGATAAAATTAAACGCCGTGAATAATGAATACCAGTGAGGATTTCACCATCTACCAAGCCCCTAATACGAGGGAGGAGTGCGACTCAAAACCAATACGTCCTCCACGATGTACTTGTGATAAGATCCGCATTCTTAGGCTTTAAGCATAACATCCAAGGACGAGAGGACAGTAGTGAATCGAGACCAAACAAAACGAGAAAAAGGAAGCAACGCCAGCACGAAAAGTCTGGGGCTACACGTGTAGTTGCATCCCTTAATGCCTTCTGTACGGCACATTAAACTCTTCCACCATGCACCCCCTCTCTCTCTCTCTCTCTATATATATATATATATACCATTATACTTCCCTTTACCCTCTCTCTCTCTCTTGCCCACCCTCTCCGTGTATACAGTATATATATTTATATAGGCGTACGGCGTAGCAACGGAGGGGGTTGATGGGAATACACCCACGACCCCATACGGATAAAAGAAAGATAGAGATGAGATTAGATGAGATGGGATGGAAGAGAGAAAGAAAGAAGACGTGAGAAAAATGACTAGTCAAACGTCACTTCAAACGCCTCAAATCATAAGACAGTCAGTGATGCGTCAATCACTCGGATCCTCCATCTTCCCAGACTCCGACTGCAAGAAGAGTAGAGAAAATAACAAGCCAAACAAAAAATTAAAAAAAAAAAAAAAAAAAACTTAAGAGAGAGAAAGAGGTGGCAAGTGGGGTTCTGCTTGGTCTCTGCAAATGGCTTTAGGTGTAGTAATAGAAGCAGTTTTTTGCTGCTGGCTTGCTGCTGTTTCGGATACAAGAAGCACTTTACAAGATTTTTGGGCTCATGTTGGCACGAGCGAATGGCACGCGGGGGGGTGGCAACCAGTGGCCCATCCCCCCATGACTGGGCGTGCATGGCCTTTGGCCTCGCTCACCCTAGCGCGAGTCCCCGTAACTCCAGAAAAAGTAGCAGAAATTAAAAGACATCGGCCCGGACGGGAAGCACGATGCCCCCAGCCTTTTCCTTTCTCTCTCTCTTCTCTCTCTATCACCCTCACCCTATCGACCATTATGTACTGTCTATCTAATAATATCTGAAGTTCTGAACTTCGAACTCCCACTCCTCTCTGAGCCAGCCAGAACTGGTACTGTTGCTGGGAGGAAAGGAAGTTTTTAATCCTGAGGGGGAGACCATCAGCCATCAGACTTTTGGAATGGAAAGGAAGTTGAGTGGCAATTGACACCCCACCTTACGCAAAATACGACGCTGCCACTTGCTTTCCGTTGGCAGTCCCAATTAAAGCAAGAATGGTAGAGTGATGGGAACCAAACCAAGTTATCAGCATCAAAGAAAATGAGAATAAGGAAAGCAATTTGCATATTCTGTCGGTTGCCCGATCACCCCAATCTTAATAAAGCAGATTTTATCTGACCCGTAATTGATCGGAGCATGTGTCACTAAAGACAAAAGCCATCATAGATCTAAGATATATATATATATATATATATATAATATTAAATATATCTTGAATTTGATACGATCGATTGTACGAAACTGTTCTATTTCAGATTTTAACTGATTTATTTAAATATTTTAATATTTTTTTATTTTAAGATTTAATAATTATATATATATTATTGGTACAGAAAAAAAGACATCATTTGTTTCATATAGATTGTGAGTCAAAAAAAAATTCTGATTTATATAAGAAAAAAATCATTCTTTTCACATGAGTTATCTTTTAAAAAATGAAACTATGAGAACTATAAACCAAAGCGGATAATACCTCACGTACTAAGTAATGAGCTCTTGACCGTAATAATGGCCCATCAAGTAGGAGACCATCCATGTAATTATAGGACTCCTCCCATCCATACATCAGTCTATGATAAAAATAAAGAGAAGGATATTTTCCGTCCGTATACAAACTTTTTTTTGACTGGAGGGTTATGTTGTAGTACAAAAAGAAGAGCATCATTAGTTCTACATTAATTTTGAGTCAAGAAGAACTCTGATTTATGTAGAAAAAATCATCTTTCTTATGTAAGGCATCTTTTAAAGGGCAAAACCGTGAAGCCAGACAGACAATGCATCATGTGCCGAGCCATAAACTCTTGGCCGCCATAACACACACACACACACATATATATATATATATCTATGTGTGTTATTTAGGAGAGTCGTCTTTTGTTATTTGAGCCACTGCATACTATTTATACTCCATCTTTTTTAATAAAGTAAAATCTCTTTCCATCTTCACCTGTGGACCTAAACCAAAGGCTGAACTATGTAAAATCACCGTATCCTATTTTTTCTACATGTGATTGTTTATTATTATTTCAGATTTTATAATAATTAATAAGTAATCTCTGGTATTAGAGCTAAGGTTCAAATTTGTTCATCAGATCTATTTTAGATTTTTGATCATTTATTGAATTTATTTTTTATTCTTTATGATTTCTTTATGATGGCTATGAAATTTAAGATCAAAAAATTTAACGAAAAAAATAATTTCAATCTTTGACATGTAAAAATACGTACGACCCTTATTGGTTCAGTAGAGATTGCTGAAAATACTAAAGGATAAAAATATTTTGTTGATGATGTTGATAGAAGAGGATAAAAATGATCTTTTAGAGCACACACACAGTGCAATTCAGTTGCCTCTCGCAGACGAGATTTTGCAAGAGGTTGCGAATGAGTCATTCGCTACAGCATTATGAGTCAAATTGAAGAGCATCTATATAGTCAATTTTTTAACAAATCGGTTCTATCTGAAGTAGCGGCTTTACACTTTTTAGATGAAAGAAGGTATATCTCTTAAAGACTACCTGATGAATTCATTAAAATTATTCTAGATTTAAAAAGTATTGATATGAAAATTGATGATGAGGATCACATCTTATTCTCTTATGTTCATTACATCCCTCGTCTGAGCATTTTATTAGTAATATGTTATATGATTAGGATACTCTTTTATGAAGGATGTGAGGGCTTTATTGAACTCGAAAGGGTGAAAGAAAAGAGTATCTAAAACTTGATATGAAAATTAGGTAAATGGTTAGGTTGTTAGAGATAGATTAAAAGAAAAAAAAATTAGATTCAAATTCAGAAAGTAATAGAGAAAGAACAAAATCTAAAGAAAATAAAGATAAATGCAATTACCATAAAAAGGAAGGGTACTAGAAATCTGATTGTTTTAAACTCAAAGAAAAGAAGAGAAAGTTCGATAATGTCTCTAATACTGGTGATTCAGTTGGTGCAGTAGAAGAAAGTTCTGATAGTGCTGATGTCCTCTCAATATCTGTCCATTTATCTAGAGATATTTGGATTCTTATTCAGCATGTTCTTATCATATGTGTCCTTATCATGATTGGTTTTCCACTTATCACCCTATTGATGATGGTTTTATGCTTATAAAAAATAATATATCCTGTAAAATTATTGGTATAGGAGTAATTTAGATCAAGACATATGATGATATTTTTAGGACCTTATTTAGTACGTAGCACGTACTAAATTTGAGGAGAACCTAATTTCTTTGAGTACTCTTGATTCATATGATTTTAAATACTCTAGTAAGTGTAGAGTTTTGAAGATTTCAAAAGTGTTGTCATGATGCTTAAAGGTACGTAGATTGTCTCATGACCTCTATTTATTTCAGAATAGTACAGTTGTTGGTGCTGCATCAATTTCTCCATCGAATCTAGATTTAGATAGTACTGATTTGTGACATATATATTTGGATCAGATGAGTGAGATAGGTACATCTATTTTTGGCAAATAGAATCTGTTGTGTAGTAAAAAAATTGAGAAGCTTTACTTTTTTGAGCATTATGTCTGTGGGAAGCAATCTAAAGTTAAGTTTAGCACAGCCATCCATAGGACAAAGGACACATTAGATTGTATCCATTCTAATTTTTGGGGTCCTGCGCATGTTCAATCTAAAGGTGGTTCTTGATATTTGTTGATCTTCATTGATAATTTTTTGATAAGAGTTTGAGTATACTTTTTGAAGAATAAGAATAAAGTCTTTCCTACTTTTAAGAAGTGGAAAATATTTGTTAAGAAATAGTTCAACAAGAAGATTAAGGGATGGAGAACTAAAAATGACATTTAGTTTGTAAGGATCAGCTTAATGAGTTTTGTAAGACTGAAGGTATTGTGAGACACCACACAATTAGAAAGACACTGTAATAGAATGGTATTGTAGAATGCATGAACAGGATTCTTTTGAAAAGAGTATGATGCATGCTTTCTCAATCAGATTTATTTATAAGAGTTTTAGGCTAAAACTATTGATATGGCCTACTACTTGATGATTTGGTCTCCATCCATTGCTATTGAGTTGAAGACTTCTATTGAGGTATGGTTGCTGGTTATTCTATTTTGAAGATATTTAGTTATCTCATTTATACACATATCAGTGACAATAAACTTAAAAAACGAGCATGAAAATGTATCTTCCTTTGTTATCAATGTAGGATGAAAGGCTATAGATTGTGATGTGTTGAGCTTGATCTTAAAAATTCATATTTAATAGAGATATTATCTTTGATGAAAAGGCTACATTTCATTCGAGAAAGAAGTAGTTGCTATAGATAAAGATCATGATGTTGATGAGCAGATGGATTTTGAGGTTAGACCTTCAATTTACCTATCATATGATGATACTTCAGTTTAACCAATTCAAGATGATGAACCTGAGATTGTTGATGAGAGAGATATTCCAAAGGAGCAACGGTACCCCATAACCACTAATAGATCGAGAAGGTAGATTACATTGTCTCAGAGATATAGATTTGCAGATTTGATCTCTTTTGCATTATTGGTGGTAGAGTCTATTGAGATTTAGATCTTATCAGTTATCATGAGGCCAATCAATTATCATGAGCTAGTGAGGAGATTGCATCTATTTATAAGAATCAGACATAAGAGCTCATGAAACTACCACAAGACCAAAAGATTGTTGGGTATAAATGGATTATCAAGAAGAAAAAAAGAATCCCAGATATTGAAGCAGCAAGGTTCAAAGCATGCTTGGTTGCAAAGGGATATGGTCATAGAAAAGGTATAGACTTTAATAAAATTCTCTCTCCTGTTATAAAACATAGTTCTATTTGTATGTTGCTTGCCATTATTACATTGTTTGACTTAGAGCTTGAGCAATTTGATGTCAAGACAGCTTTCTTGCATGGTGAGCTTAAGGAACAAATTTACAAATAACAGCCAAAGAAATTTATTTTTCAGGGTAAGAAGGACCATATTTGCTAATTTAAAAAATCGTTGTATGGTTTGAAACAATCTCTGAGGCTGTGGTATAAGCAGTTTGATGTATTTATGCTTAGGTATAATTACTCTTGAAGTGACTATGATAGTTGTGTTTATCATAGAAGGCTTGCAAATAGTTTTTTTATTTATTTATTACTTTATATTGATGACATGCTCATTACACGCAAAGAATATGTTTGAGATTAAGAAATTAAAGGCTTAATTTAGTAGTGAATTTGAGATAAAAAACTTGAGTGTAATAAAGAAGATTTTGAGCATGAAGATTTATAGGAATCGATGCACAGGTAGATTATTTTTATTATAAAAAATATATATTATCAAGATGCTTGAGCATTTTAGTATGCATGATTATAAGCCAGTGAGTACTTTACTTGTAGCGCACTTCAGACTTTCAGCTGCTTTATCTCCACAATTAAATAAAGAGGAATAATATATGTCATGTTCTATATACTAGTACAATTTAAGAGTATCATGTATGCCATAATTTGTACATATCCAAATATCTTACAAACCATTAGTATCATTAATAGGTATATGGGACATCCAGAAAAAATCTATTGACAGGCTGTGAAATAAATCTTATATTATTTGACGGGCACTAGAAATATTAGTTTGGCCTATAATCGGAATTCAAACAATTGCAGTAGTATTGTTAATTATGTGGACTCTGATTATTTAGATGATTTGGACAAGAGAAGGTCTCTGAAAGACTATGTCTTCACTCTCTCAGATTGTGTCATCAGTTGGAAAGTGACTTTACAATCTATTATTGTCTGGTCTACTACAGAGATAGAGTATATAACAACCGCAGAGGCAGTGAATGAGGCTATTTGATTGCAAGATTTGGTTGGTGATCTTGGCTTACAATAGGATGTGACTACTATTTATTATGACAGTAGGAATGTGATCCATCTGACTAAAAATTAGATGTATTATGAGAGGACCAATCATATTGATTTCATATATCACTTCATTTAGGATGTTATATCAGAAGGAGTTATTGCATTAAAGAAAATTCCTACTGTAGATAATCCTGTAGATTTGATGACCAAGCCACTTACCACTCTTAAAGTACTGCTTGGAGCTTTGTTCATATTTTAAGATGCTGAGCTAGGCCCTCAGGGGTATTGTCGAAGGAAATGGAGAATGGTTCACTATATTGTATTGCAACTTGATAGGCAAAATGGAGATTTATTGAGTGTGGCTTGAATTTGATGGAAGATATATGAATCCGATCCATTTTGATCTTGAATTTGCTCGTTGAGGTATTTTTGTATTTTCTCTTTGTTTTAAGATTTGGTGGTTATATATATATTGTAATCATGTCTTTTATTATTTGGGAGGGTCATCTTTTATTATTTGAGCTGCTGCATACTTTTTGTACTCTATCTTTTTGATATAGTGAAATCTCTCCTCATTTTCGTTCGTGAACGTAGGTCAAACGTTGAACCATATAAATTGTTATGTCCTATTTTTTTTATGTGTGATTATTTATTATTATTTTAAAATATTTCATACTAATTAATAGATAATCTTGCAATATATAACTCTTCACAAATTTTTTTTCATATTTTTGCTCTAATTACTCCTCTCAAAAAAAATTGAACATGTAAGGTTGCATGCCATGATGGTTAATTATTCATTTTTTTTAGTTGATTATTTTGCTAGTTTAAAGATATTTAACTTCTTAAAGAATCATATTTTTATTATTATATTTCTATTATTATTGAAATTTTATTTTTTTTATATTCTATGTCTTATTTCATATAATGTAAAGTAGTAAAATTTTTTTTATATATATATATATATTTTACTTGTTTGATTTGTATGATAAAAAAATTTAAATTTTGCAGTTTTATCTGACCTGAGCTGTCCAACCCACCTTGTCTAGTGCTATCTACCTCCATTCTGTCTCAAAGCAAATACAAAATGGGCATAAAGAAAAGCCTATCCGACCCATACCTGGTATGTTGCCATCTTTTGAGAGAGAAAAGTAAGAAAAACTAGTGCACACGAGGGGAGAAATTTCCAAGGATGGAGGGATATGGGAGTTCCAGAGAGGCCCAAGATATATAATAGTATATAGTGGAAGCAATTATATGGGTCCATTTCAGAGTGGGGTCAAGGGGTTCACCAATCATACTGTTTTGAGTTCATAAAAAATATATTCCTCTATCTGCACGTTCTTAGGCTTTGGGGTCATATGATGTGGACCGTTCGATTAATAAAAGGGTTGTGGATCTAGCACCGAAAATGGGCAGATGTCACCATCCAGTATGGTTGATTGCCAGCTATGAGGCTGGATGATAGTTATGTTTAGATGATTTGGACCTCTCATTAGAATTAATCTTGCAATATAAAATGTATATCTTTTGTTTCTGAGGCAAATCAATCGTGATCTATCATTTTTTTTCCCTTTTTTAGAGGCTATGACATCAAGCAACTTGAAAAATCCCTGTCATGGGGTAACCTCTAAAAGCTTCTAATGTAGGTCACCAAGGGGGCTAATTTAGCCATATGAAATAAATATCATTTTTTTCAGATATATTTTTAACATCACTAGTATTAGTTTCTTCTACAATAATCACAAGTCAAATACAAAACATATGCCAACTCGTCTAGGCATAGCTTGTTGGACTCCCGAGAGGCTAGAGGTTCAAACTCTGATGGTGGCATCCCCGTTCTTTTTGGAAAAAATCAAGTATGTAGTAGTAATTTAAAAATTGAAAGAAAATAGTATATAAGTAAGATCCATCAATATCTTGATAAGAATATAAATGAAACGAACATCCTAATAAGAAAAAATAAAGAAAAAGAAAAGGTCGAAAGGCTACTTTCGATGATTTTTGGTATGAAAGGAACAATTGATGGATAATTGTGATCCTATCCATAGGTGGGATACTTAAATAAAAAGTGCGGTTGCACCCTTCCTCCATGCTTCCAGGTGCTTGTTTTATGTAATTTTGATTTGTGATTTTGTTGGTATTTTTTCTATTAATTTTTGTATCTCTTAATGAAAAACATAATCAATACAAAGGCACGCCACCGATTAACCTAATGTATGTAAAAGAAGCTTTATTGCAGTTAGTCTAATTCATCAAAAGCTACCGAACTATACAAAGTGATGAAAGTGAATATATATGTGGGGTACCAGTAAAGACAAAAGAAGCAAGCACAAACAATACAGATAACATGATTTACCACAACAATAACGCTGTAATTTGTTTATGAATTACATATGTGGTTCAATTACAAGAAAAATCAAATAGCTAGTATTTTTTTAACATTTGTATCTCAAAACATCATACTTTATTTCTAAATTCTCGATTGCACCATATATATATTGTCCTTGCACCCTAATAGACCTAGCTAGGTGGTGCCCACATCTTCCAGGTGGTCTAACAATCATATGTTTAATTACATAAAAGCTAATCAGAGAATCAATTTGTCAGAAAGAAAAATATAAAAACATCCCTTTGTTTTAATAACAAAAATAAACATATACTCACCTTCTCTTGTTATCTCTGTTTAAATAATTGAAGTCCTTATTCTTGTCTTGCTGGCACATTGGCACCTTAATTGAAAAAAAGAAAAAAACAATAAAACAAAAAACACCAGCGAATCATGTCAAACTTGTTATTTAACTTCCCAAACGAGGTTCATTTTCCATTTCAGCATTTCCGCACCCATTTTCCTCTTTTCTACACCTCAATTATTTAAATACCGCAGCCGCTCAGCACAGCCACCCAAATTGCTCTTAACTCCTCTTTCTTTCCCCTTCTCTCTCTATCTCTGTCGATCTATCTCCCTCTCAAGAAAAAAGCAAAAAAAGAAAAAGAAAAAAAATCCCATCCTACCACCACAGAACCCCCAAAGTAGAGGAACAAGAAACGAGATGCAGCATCACTGCGGCGAAGAGATCATGAGAAGAATACCCTCTCACCACCACTTCCCCCCTCCTCCCCTCTCTCATTCCCTCTCCTCTCCCTTGACACACAACTCCCCCTTCTAGACCTCTCTCTACCCTCCCCTTCTGAAACGCTTTCAAGTCAGTCAGCTGAGAGATTGATTGATATATAGATTCATATATACAAACACCTGACAAAAAGGACATAGGAGAGTTAAAAGGGCCAAGCCGCTTCGCAGCAGCAGCAGTTCGGTTCGGTTCAGTTCAGTTCAGTTCAGCAATGGAGGATTCACTGAAATCCCTCTCCTTGGACTACCTGAACCTCCTGATCAATGGCCAGGCCTTCAGCGACGTCACCTTCAGCGTGGAGGGCCGCCTCGTCCACGCCCACCGCTGCATCCTCGCCGCCCGCAGCCTCTTCTTCCGCAAGTTCTTCTGCGGGCCCGATCCCCCTTCCCCGGGTCTCCTCCTCCTCCACCAGGACCTCCACCCCCACCACCATCAAAGCCCCCGCTCCCCTTCCGGCGCATCCACCTCCTCCCCACGCGGCGGCGGCGCCGCCGTGATCCCCGTGAATTCAGTCGGCTACGAGGTGTTCCTGCTGCTGCTGCAGTTCCTCTACAGCGGCCAGGTCTCCATCGTCCCGCAGAAGCACGAGCCGCGCCCCAATTGCAGCGAGCGCGGCTGCTGGCACACCCATTGCACCGCCGCCGTCGACCTTGCCCTCGACACCCTCGCCGCCGCCCGGTCCTTCGGCGTCGAGCAGCTGGCGCTGCTCACCCAGGTACCCCTTCCAAAACTCCTCCCCCCAAGATCTGACCTCCCATCAGATCAAACTCTTCCACTAATCTCTAAATTGACCAGCTGTCCATTAGGTCCTCCTGTTGCTATTTTGGGATCGCTGAATCTTGAGGTGCGTGTGAGTAATTGGGCTATTCTTCCCATCGCCCCATTAATGAAGCGCCTTTCCATTTCTAGGGTTGGTCTGCCTCTTTTCCTTCTATTTCTTTTATCTTTGCTTCATTCCTTGTAGCGTACTGCTTGCGGTTTTATCTTTCCATCTCTTCACTATATGGTTCTATGATTCTATCACTATCTCTCCACTGTATCTTCTATTAATCACCTTCTTCTTCTCCTCCTCCTGTTTCTGTTCATCTTGTGCTTCTTGTTTCTTCTTGTTACTGTGCCAAAGGCGATGTCTACAGTGAACAGATGACACGAGTGGGGCTCTTTCATCCTTCTTCCATCATAAGCATCTGTAAGCTAGGGGTCTCTCCTTTTTTTTCCCAGTAGATCTTTGTCCATTTCATGCAACATTCCCAATTTCTAGAATTGGGTGCCTTGCTGTTCTAGCCCAATCGATCGCTACCTCCCTAATTCCCCGACGCTCCTCCTCCTCCTCCTCTCTCTCTCTCTCCGTATCCCTCTCTATATTTTATGCAGGGAATAAGCCTAAAATTCTCTTCTCCACTAACCCAGTCCATCTCCCCAACTACCATCTCAACCAGAAGATGCCTTTGTTTATCACTGTTGGCAGAAGTACCGATCACCTCCACTTTCTTTTTTCTCTTAAAAGAAATAATATATATATATATCCTTCATTCAACTTTTTGATTCCGTTGCCGCAGAAGCAACTGGCGAGCATGGTGGAGAAGGCGTCGATCGAGGACGTGATGAAGGTGCTGATGGCGTCGCGCAAGCAGGACATGCAACAGCTGTGGACCACCTGCTCCCACCTCGTCGCCAAGTCGGGCCTCCCCCCCGAGGTCCTCGCCAAGCACCTGCCCATCGACGTCGTGGCCAAGATCGAGGAGCTCCGCCTCAAGACCTCCCTCGCCCGCCGCTCCTCCTTCATGGCCCACCACCCGCTCGACATCGCAGCCGCCGGCCCCTCCTCTGCTGAGCTCGAGGACCACCACCACAAGATCCGGCGCATGCGCCGCGCCCTCGAGTCCTCGGACGTCGAGCTCGTCAAGCTCATGGTCATGGGCGAGGGGCTCAACCTCGACGACGCGCTCGCCCTTCACTACGCCGTCGAGAACTGCAGCCGCGAGGTCGTCAAGGCGCTCCTGGAGCTCGGCGCCGCCGACGTCAACTGTCCCGCCGGGCCGGCGGGGAAGACTCCCCTTCACATCGCCGCCGAGATGGTATGCCCCGACATGGTCGCCGTCCTCCTCGACCACCACGCGGACCCCAACATCCGGACGGTTGATGGGGTCACTCCGCTCGACATCCTCCGAACCCTCACCTCGGACTTCCTCTTCAAGGGCGCCGTCCCGGGGCTCTCGCATATCGAGCCCAACAAGCTCCGGCTCTGCCTTGAGCTCGTCCAGTCCGCGGCGATGGTCATGTCGAGGGAGGAGGCAGCAAATAGCGGCGGCGGCGGAGGTCGAAATCCCAACACGACTATCTACCATCCGATGAATCCCGAGCCCAGCAATTGTAATGCAAACAGCCTCAGCAGCAGCAGCAGCAGCATGGTGAACCTTAGTCTCGATTCGAGAATGGTTTACCTCGATCTTGGCATGGCGGCGCAGTTGGGGTGCAAGATCAGTGATGGGGGTGAGGATGACAGCGGCAGCAGTAGGTCTCAAGGGGGTGGTGGTGGCATCGGCCCATCATCCTCCATGTATTCTTCTCATGGCTTCCCGTAACTCTACCTTGTAAGCTAAACAAGTAACCTCCTACGTACTAGTCTATATATCGCATTATATCCTACTCTATCTAATCTAATGCTCATGAATGGGGAAAGCAAGCTAAAGCCAGGCCAGGAAGCAAGATCTATAAATAGACAGAATTGAATTGGAATATATCGAGGTTTTCTTCTTCTTCTTTTTTTTTTTTTTCCTTTTTTGTGTTTCTATATTTTCTTCTACAATAGTTGTTTGTGGGTGTTGTAGCTAGGAATGGGGTAGGTCATGGGCAACTGCATCTAGACACAAGAGAAGAAGGGGTTTGTTGATTATTTTATTGTGTGATTTTGATTTTATATATATATATATATATTTGCGTTTTGGGATTTCGGTGTTTTTTTTGGGGTATTGGCTCTCATGGGTTGGCACCAGCATGTGGGGGATTTGTAGAGGGAGACAACGCGAATCTAAGTGAGCTTTGAATGATGGAGGAGGTGCAGGTCAATCTTTTCACTCCCTTTGGCCTGTCACCCCTTTTGTTTTTATTGTTATTTACAATATCATAGCCTATTTATTTATTTATGACCTTTTTGTTTTGTTCATCCCCACCAACTCATCGTCTCTCTCTCTCTCCCCCTTTCTCTCTCCACCCACCTTTTCTCTTGTATTGAGTGCAGCTTGCTATCATGGTGAGTGGATTACTTGGAATAGTAGCAACTGTATCTACTCCTAATGGCAGGAGCGATCATCTCCGCAAGGTGAGGTGGGTTCCCCTTTGTCCATGGCTCTTAAGTGGCTCATTGGGCCTCGCTTGTTTGGATATGGATATGGCATCATATCCAAGTGAAGGCAATGAGTTGTCTCCGTCCGCAACAGCTTCTATAGTGCATGAATATTTCTCTTTCTTTCTTACATGGCTCTGCATGCATCATGGCCATCTTTATAGCCGATAGTTTTTATTATTATATATAAAGGCCAAAGAGAAAAAGAGATCACCCAGCTGTAGACAAATAAATCTCTTGTCTTGCATGGATGCAACAATGAGTGTGACTACACGCCATCCCTATGGATTGTTATCTTACCTAAATCAGGATTCCTTCCCTGTGAGCTACCTGCTTTTGCTGTCCTCCTTTTCCTTTTTTAGTCGCTTTTGAGGCTCATACCAGCCTCCTCTTTGAGAAAGAAGCCTTTATGAACACTGCGTTCTTCTTACCCCCAATAGTGTGTTTCTATTTTGGTCTTCAAGCTTCATAATGTCTGCTTGAATCTATGTAACACACCACCCTCTCTCTCCATCTCTTCTCTTCCACTTTGAGAGTGTTTTGTTGTCGCTCCGTTTGAAAGAAACGGAATGCGAACCCTATGGAGAAGATGATTTTTCGCTACTGTTGAGAGATATGAACTGTATTCTTTGTCTCTGCAATCATTCATAAAGTCGTTGATTTTTTTTTTACCAGAAACAAGTCATATGCATGCAATTTTTTTCTGGAAATTGCCACATGCATTTTTGTAATTAGTATCATTGTTTCTGTATATACTTTTTAGCATTTCATGGCATATAGATCCGCATCATGTTTTTGCCTGAAATTAAGAAATTAGTCATTTCTAAGGATGATGCATACTTTGGTTTGTCTACTAAGTTGTCACTAGCTAGCTTTTTTCTTGTGCAAGCTGTCACTATTTAGCGCCCCAAAGATACCAAGACTCTTATAGTTGTTACATGTTGCAAGGAAAAGGCTGCTCAGATCCTGTGAAGCAATAGCAGCAGTTCACACTTTTTTGTTTATCATGCTAACGAACAAAAGCTGCTTCTTTTTTTCAAAATTTTGTCTATGCCGCCCATGTAGCTAGTGGTTATGAAGTTATTCAATTTTTAGATATAGCTTTTGAACACTTTCTGCTTACATGTCATACAGGGATCCAAATTACTAATAATTTGAAGCTCTATACATGTTTTATAGTCAAATTTCTGGGTAACATAATAACTCTTCTAGCTAATTATCTACTCATGGCTATACAATTCCACAGACTTTTGATTGTATCTCCTTTTATAGGTCCTTTATATCCGGTAGGGAAAATGCATAGCAGGCAACTGTTTCGTGCAAATACTGGCTGAAACTAGTAGGATGATTAGGTTATTTGTATTATACCATGATCCTTTATGTGTTATATTTAGATCATTATTTGGTTGCTAAATTCCGCCAATAATTTTTGTAGTATTTGGCTTACCTGCAACTTTTCTTTCATTACATTCTGCACTGCAGGTCCTCTCCAAGTTTTCATTTCTACATATATATTATAAACTTTTCTTTCATTTTGTGTATGTCAGAGTGAAGAAAATTCAAGAAGAACAAATGGATTTCTTTTAGATAAAGATATATATTAGCAATTACTAATGTACGTAACCGACGCTTTATAATCTCTGAGCACCTAACCATCGCTTGTTGTTCTATATTTGTAAGCAAGCACCGAAATTTCAATTTGGCATTCCAGATAGAATGCTGGAAAACATAGCAGCAAAGCAAATCGAACTAGTTTCCAATCATAGGGGCTGATAACCAAGGAAAAATATTCATCAGGAAAGAACTGTATTGTTTCTTAATTAGCTTGTTACTCCCATCTGACAAACAATTGGTTTGCTCGACTCTATTGAGCCCCTTCATGTGGGTGGTCACTTTTTTCTTACGTACTGAATGGTAAAAAAGGAAATTTGTTGATGCTCTATAGAATGCTGGATTGTTCTAATTAAGTTCTTTTATGTCTACTTTCATTATGTTCTCATTTTGCATCATTCCTGAGGCCCCTCTATATTACATAGACATTGATTTTAGATGTGCAAGCAATAAATTGTATTGATTTCTGTGAATTGAGAGTTTCTGTAGGGATCAAACACTGATTAGCCTGAAGAAGAAGTCCTTTTTTTTTTTCCTCAGTAGTCAGTAATTTACTTGCTAAAGGAAAGTGAACAAGTATTTATGCTAGCATTTATTCTGGCCTGCAGGATATTTCGAAGAGCCACTTCTCTTAGTGCATTCAAAGCCAGACACAAGATCAGACCCATCATCCTGAGACTCCTGGTTACATTCTCACTTCCAACTATAAAATCACGCGAAATTCAAATTTCATGTTTTTTCCAAGAGCAACAAATACTTGCTAGCTCTTCAGGTGCCGTCTGGATGAAACCTAATATCAGGTAGAAGTATTGTCTAGGCCAATACAAAAGCAGGAAGTATTTGTTTTTAAGTGCAGTCTGGATGAAACCGAGAATATTGGAGTAGAAGTGTTGTCTAGCCAATCCAAAAGCTCACAACTGATTGTTCAAGCATGGCTACATATGATTGATGATTTTTCCATTTCCTCTCAGCCATAGCTCATTTATTGGTGGCTATGAATACTGATCACATGCGCAGAAAAGGAGTATTTTTAAGGGAGGTGCATAACAAGTTTAATTGGACTTGTTTTTGCTAAATATAATTGTTTTAGTGCAAAATAAGTTCGCATCAGTTCCATGCGTTGACTCCACAGTGTTTGCAATCCATTCTCCCTGCTTCTAACGTAGCCAGGGAGAGAAATAAGAAAATGAAAAATATGAAAGGATGATATTAGCATACTGTGTCCAATCTTAAAGAAGTATTAGCTATGAGCAATATTTTTCGAAGAAATCATGATCCAAATTGATAGCCCTAGGTTTTGATAGAGAATGATTCTGATGAAGCGTCATGATAATATCTGCTGTCTTGTGACGTTTGATATGGGCCACCGAGGCAAAAAGGGTCAGAGATATTTGTAATAAAACCATTTGGAAACATGAGAAAATGCTGGCCAAGATGAAGATATCGATAAGCCATTTGCAACAAAGCCTCAAATCAAGTACCCGACTTTTTTAGTTTTTGAGATTTACTACAAGCAAAAGAGGAAAAAAAAAAAAAGAAAGAATTGCATTGCAGCAGCTTTCATAGTATGAGTTCTAAGTGAGAAAACGCATGGAATAACATGATAAATGTCATATTACTCTCAATCATTTCCTTCAGAAAAGTACGTACAAATAAGAAGCTTTGCTTTCTAGTGAAAAATTTGTGGAAGTCTAGAAAGTGATCTTTCTCAACATTTGCAGCTCGTGTGTGATATATATAGGTTTCACCATTTAGAATTTACTTTTAGTGCTAGCTAGCTAATTACATAAGCTTAGCCTATAAAATGAACTAATAATATGACGTTATAAGTCCAAGATCATCTATACAGAGCGAATGGAGAAAATTAATTTTTTTCATGTAACTCTACAAGGAGGACGAATTTGGCATGGATGAGGACAAAGGATACTGTCAGGAAGACAACGAGAACTGTTGTATTGATCATTTCAAATTTCGTCGATATGTAGAACAGTTCGTCAGGTCAGGTACCTAAAAAGAATTAAGCCCAGAGCAGGCGCGTGTGTGAGAAAGGGTTGGGGGTTTGCAAGGGTTGGATTATGACCTTTGGATTGTCCGAAATACTTGTGAACTATGAAGAAATTAACATTTTAAAATATATATATATGAAGACTATGAGTTGTTTTTTGATGATAGTTTTTACACAATAGTGATCAAGACAAACTCAATGGAGCATTGCGCGCATTTCAGAACACACAAATGACGAGGATGTCATATGCTTATTTGATTTAGAGCCATATGATGATACAATTCTTCCTTAAAACGCCTCAACTGATTCCACCATTCACAGTCACAAGTCTTAGCTAATTATTTTTGATGCTTCATAAGTAATTGGATAATTTTAAGCCAAGCATAAACACGAAGATGTTGGGTCCAAAAATATATTCTTCCAATCTCTCTCTCTCTCTCTCTTTGAAGGATACTTCCAATCTCAAAATCAACAAAAATACAGAAATCTTGAAGCACTATGGACATTTCTATACCTTGAGAATTATGCTATATTTACACCATACAGTTGAAGAATGAAAAGTGGAAACCATTGCGCGACGATGTGCATTTCCAGTAAAGTGCGCACAGTGGAAATGAGTAACATGGTATAACTATTGATCATTGTTGAGCACAACAATACAAGAACCTATTGCTGACATGCTGAAACTGAACATTTTGGCATTGCAGAGGCTAGCATGGTAGTCTCATGATTTTTTCAAAGGGGATTTTTTTTAAAAAAAAAATCATGGGATTGGAAGTGTTTGAGGAGTCTCATGATTTTGGCTAAACGGATGTTACATTTCACGTGAAACTTCATGATTTTGGCTAAACCGATGTTATATTTCATGCTAAACTTCCAGTTATATACTTGCACGTAAATGGATTAATTGTCTTCCTTAGACATGAGTTGCCTTACTTTAGGTGAACGATTGCAATTTTTGTATTACAATTTTAATGATTCTTGCTACTACACTTTTTTGCTTTATTTTACTTCTATATAATTTGTCAGTTATCGTGGTTTGGGTAACAACATATAAAACATACCCGATGTTAAAAAACGAAAGCTTTTAGTTCTAATATTATCTGCATAAGTCTTCATGTCAAGAAATGGGAGGTATGTACTTGGAATTTATGAAGCCACAATTGAGACTATGCTGGAAGGTTGTGACATTTTATGAAACTAGTTACCTAAGGTAACTGATGTCGATTATTTCCATAATTGCTGAAAGTTACTGGTGGCATACTTATTGATCTTCTCAACAAAAAGAAAAAAAGGAACAAAGAGAAAAACTAGAGAAGAAGAAGTAAGAATGGATATGTGTACTGATCTTGAGACAAGGTTGCTGAATCATGGAAAGAGGGCCAAACATCTTTAATCTCTGCTATGAAGCCACCACACGTGACCACTATGCAACTTTAATCATTAGCTCCATATACACAATGAGGAACAAAACTGTACATGCTTTTCCAAAGAACAAACAAAAACACCCCCCTCTCTCCATCTCTCTATCTCTCTCTCTCTCTCTCTCTCACTCAGAGTGGGAAAAGGAAAACAAACAACCCTTGCAGGAACCAAAAAAAAAGAAGGCAAATAATACAATGAAGGGTTCACGACTAACAGATGGAAAAAGTTAAACATGAGAAGAACTTTACATAAGAAAAATGTATGAAAACGATGGATAAAAAGAGAGATGAAAGTAGGTGAAATAGAGGGGGTGTATTGTTGGAAATAAACCCAGTTTCATGGGTCCTTTCGTCTTTTTGTTTTATGGCATTTTATATAATTCTTTGTTTTTTAATGTACTTAAAAATCTTTCCAGCTTGGTCTCATATTATGCAAAAATTAGAAAAAAAAGAAGAAAATGAACCGCTGGTAGTTTCTTTGTATATATAGAGAGGGTGTTGTTGGGTCTTTTTTGAAAGAAAGGAAAGAACAACGAGGGTTTGGTAGGAGAAGGCCAAAAGCACCTGATTTTTGGGTATGAAATGAAGAAGATTTTGAGGAGAAAACCATTTCTTTGTTGCTGGTTTTTTCGGCACATCTGTACATAACTTACATTTTTCAATTTTTCATCATTGAAATGAATTATTTTTAAAGCGGATTTGAGCAAATCTCGTGTGCCCTTTATTAAGCTTTGTTTTCCATGTCTTCATGGTGCCATTTCTATACTATTAGTATGTATTTAGCTCCAACAAAATTGGTATGAAAGCAAGATGAGGTATTTGGTATTTGTCTTGTATTTTGCTTACACCTAGGATTTGCAAATGGTTTTTTTTTAAGAGCATTGAGCTTGAGCTTGAATTTTTTTTGCAATCTTTAATTAAAAGAGAGAGTAATTGTCAATTTACTTCAAAAGCTTGTACAAACCTTCAGTATCTCACTTGCATATAAGACCAGATATTTTTTGTAGTATTGGGTTGATTGGTAGATATAGGAAAGCACCAAATCATTCATATTTCAATGCCTGTAAGAGAATCTTATGCTATATCAAAGGTATACTTAATGATGGCTTTTGCTACTCTCATTTATGTGACTTTAAACTTGTGAGTTATTCCAATAATATTTGGATAAAGATTTGGATGAAAAGAAAAATATCTTCAAATATGTCTGCTTTATGAGAAATAGGGCATATACTTCGTTCTCCAAAAATCAACTAATTAGGACTTTGTCAACTTGTGAAGTAAAGCATGCGGTAACAAATTCTACTATTTATTTTATTATTTAGTTGAAAATTTTGTTGAAATACTTGATGCTTCCTCATAATTTGTTGATAATCAATTGGCAACTTTTTCGACTAAAAATCTAATGTTCCATGAGAAAAGCAAGCATATTAACACCCGTTATCATTTTATTTGAGATCGAGCATGCGAAGGAGAAAAGTATGGGAATCGGTGCATTGCAAGTCTCGGGACCAAGTGATGGAAAGACAAATGCACATCTGGAAGTTCCATTTTTTAGCTTTTCATAGTTAAAATGATGTATTTTTTTTAGTGGATTTGAGCCAATCTCATGTGCCCTTGTTAAGTTATGCTTTTCATTACTTCTTGTTGCCATTTCTATACCATTAGTATCCATTTAACACCGACAGGTATGAAAGAGAGAGAGGGGGATGGATATTTAATAGTTTCCAAAGATGTGGAAAATTAAGCTCTTTTGGTGGGGATGAAGTATGCTTTCTTTTGACATTTCAATGTGGTCATTATTTGTATATGATGAGAAATTTTTAAAGGGGTATTAAATTCTCTGCTCATTTATCCACCTTTTATCTTCAAAGCCAAGATTCCCATTTATTGGAGTCAAACCTTTATTCTGTCCAACAATGTCATCATTCTCCGCGTAAGGACAATGCTATTTGAAGTGATCTTAAGAAATTTCTTCAATAGATTAATGCCCAAATAATCCATGAGCATACTATTAAACTTTTTAATGTAATATGGTAATATTAAACCTTACCGAACTAACCCTGGCTCTCCACTCTACTGGCTTGTTTACATAAACAAAAAGGAGAGAATGGTATGGTTATCCACAAGGGACCATTGACCATTAAAAATATGAAAAAGAAAAGCCAGCCAAGCAGTAGAGGTAACATCAAAGGTTGGAATAAATTGACAGTAAAGTATTATATAAACAAGTTGTTATTCCAACTTCTACAAAGTTTAATGATCTACATTCCCTTCTTATTAGATTGCAAATCCTGAACATTTAGGTCAGTCAATTAAAGATAAAAAATGATAAGCCTTGTCCTATCTCTATTGTGGGTCAATTAGTCACAATCAGATGATTCAGAATCCAAGTTCATGGATGGGTTAATTCGAACCCACCAATTAGACCTGTCTGTTTCAACTTTTGTAGGTCCCATATTTGGCTAAACTTGTTTGAAGTCAAGACAATCAATCCAAGCTAAGCCAAACCCACCGAAAGCTGTACTTTTAGAGCCGACCAAATGATTAACCTTAATCAGACTATAATCATGCAATATATGATATGACTGATATGATTTCTTCAGATAATATGCAGTTTGACATAGGATTAACATGACTCAACTAGATTAATTTGATCCAATCTGATCCATCTAAACCCAATTCCTATTGCACTCGGCTTCAATTTGTGTTGAATTGGTCCAAATAAGCTTCTACCACTTACCAGATCACGCACCTGCACCTGCCATAGGACTGCCAAATAACAGGCTTCCAATATCTGACCAGAACTAGACCCAGCTTCAGTTCATGCTCCCTCATCTGAAGGGCAGACAGACTAAGCTATTAGATGGACACAGCATATAGACTTAGCTACATGAGGACTGGCCCTTTCCTAATTCCATGCTCACTGTCAAGGCCCAAAGTGAGGTACAGATCATAGACCAACACCAAGATTTGATCCTTTTGAAACTTCTGTTCCAACCTGATCTAATCTACTGTCCATACTAAGTTGAATCAATTTGCACCCTCATGTGACCTCGATCCAAATCACTCGAAGCCGAAAACCAGACACACTATGAGTTTATGACTGACTGGACCATGGCTTAATGGCCGAAACAGTTGAGCTGAACTGAGGATGATTGGGTAGTGTGATGCATTGTAATGGGACTAGCATGTCCATTTTTATCCACAGTGCATATACAATTACTAACCTATTAGGTGACTTCAATGCATTGTAGTCATTTAATTTGTTGACCTCAGCTTTGCTTGGATGTTAGGGCTATAATCCACATCTAGGATGCTATGCCCATAACCAAAGTTTGCTAAATTGACACGCTTACTATTCTTCTTTTGAAAAGTTCATGGATGCTGTAACTGGGGTGGAGTGCCGTGTGGAGTTAAACCCAACATGAACCCAACCGTAACCCAACTTAAAGATAATCCAACCAACATAAATCTCTAACTTTGTTTCACACAGAATATTAATACGATTCAGTTCACCATATTTTTTAATCTTCTGTACGAAACAAAATAATTATATCTTTAGCCTTGGAATGTCATGACTACATTTTAAAAAAAATCCTTGCTAATATATTACAAAAACTTAAAATTATATTATTTAAAAAAATAAAATAAAATAATAAAAGAGGAGGAATCAGGCAGAACTTTTTCTTGACCTTAAATTGCTGCGGAAGTTCAACCTAGCATGTTTAATCTGACTTGGCCCAGCCCAACCTAACACTATGGTGACCCAACCCAAAGCTAGCTGAAAGAAAAGCTTGGGCTAGGTTTGATTGGGTTAAACAAAACCCCAACCCAAGGTTGCATCAAGTTGGGTTAGGATTGGAAGATATAGAGATTAGGTTGTGTTATGATTACCTCTCAACGGGACCCAATTTATCCAGATTCAGGTAGGTTTAATTTGTACCAAAAGAATCAGGTTTAATTTGTATTGAAAAAAATCAAGTTTAACATAAGTCAATGTTACAAGCATTCATGTAGGTTCTAATCATATTGGTTTCTACATATAATGAATTTGGTCTAATCCACATAGGTTGGTAATAGTCTATAATCATGCACTATGGCTCATAGGTTGGTTTAGTAACCTATAAGGCAGGGCAAAGTCAGAATAGTTTCATACAGACTATAAATTACTACAAGATCTACGATGAATCATGTTTGTCAGTAGAGCCTGGCCAAAATAACTTCATGCTTGTGGCTAAAATTGCTTGCCTTAACAATCAAAAAAACCATACACGTCGATGCGAAGCTCAACCGAACCAACTAAACATTTTATTAAGTCTTCTGCCAATTTTAGCCCGCACATCCAACCAAGGATAAAACAAAAGCTAGCTCAACCAAACAGGTCAACCCTAAGGCTGCAAATGGAAGTCCAACTTTTAAAACCAAGATTAAACCAGGCCCAAGCCCAGTTTAAGCCCATAAGGATATACAAAAAGTGGCCTAGTCTGTCATGTAGTGGGCCAAGATCAGCGCCTGGATCATGATCCCATACCATGGCCTGTATGAGTGTGGAGGGCATGCTCTCAGGCCAAAGAGTAATTCTTTGTATACCGCATGCAGTGTAGAAAAAATATATCGTTCCACTTTATCGGGCCACATAGCCACCTCTTTCCAACACTCATTTAATACCTACTGATCCACTTTTTTATTTGAAACTTTGAATAACAAAAATAATTCTCTTTTTTTGAAAAAATTATGACATCTTGTGACCATATTATAATATCTCGTGGTCAAATTATAACTTTCTGCTCATAATTTGACCACAGGATATCATAAAGAAGAGAGAGATATTTTTATCATTTAAAAATTTCATAAATTTTCAATGATAAAAATATCCTTCCCTTTTTATGACTTGAAAAAAATTATGATATCATGTGTACAGGAAGTTATAATTTAATCGTAAGATGTCATAATATGGTCATAAAATATCATAATTTTTTCAGAATAGGAGAAGCACTTTTATCATTCACGCGGTGCACAAAGACTTTCTGTAAGCCAAAACATAGCACTAGAATGAAATCAAGCAAGGACATGCCCTGGCTTTAGATCCACATGTCAACCATAGTTCTGCAATTTAGGTCCATTAACTCGAAGCGAATCTGACCTAGCTTGTAGTTTGGACTGGGTCAGGTATTAAGCTGGTACATATGCTTCGATTACATTAGAAAATGTACAATTGATGATCTCAAGATGGGTTCTGTTTGGACTGACAATTTGCATAAGAGACAGTTTTCGTTTATTAATTTATCTTTGAGATTTTTAGTTCTAACCTTGCCCCTTACATAAACCTAACTAATTCTTGATACATGTCTCATATTTTATTTCAAACAAAAAAATTCAAATTCTAACCTTGTACTGTTCTAGTTAACTTAAACATTTGCCTTTCATGTTCTATCCTTCATGTATCTTATTTTCTAGGCACTCTCACCTCTCCAACTATTTATCCTTGAGGAAGTATATATATCCATCCTTTTAAAGGTCATCTAATATCATTGTTTAGATCAGCATAAGCCAATCTCATCATTTTATCCATCTCATCTTACAAGACCAATTAGACTAATGTACTTCAGTCCTTTCCTTTAAGTTAATCATTTTTTCAAACAATTATGCATTATCCTGGTGAACAATTATCCATGCTAAATATACTCTAACAACAAGATGAAGAGTTGACTTCAAAGTAGGTTTTAGATCATTTTTCTTATTCAAAAAGTTTTATGAACTATTTTTTACTAATATAATGTTATCAAAAAATATATATATAAGTGATTCTATATTTATCGATAGAATTGATATCCCGTATATGCTAAAACTCTAGCATTTTATCTTTGTCTTATTATTATAAAAATTAAAAAAAAATATCTCAATGGAATTTTCCAATGAAATAGAGGCTCATAAGTTCGAAAAAATAAATTGTTTGATATGACAAAGAACAAAGAAAATATTTTTCATCCTCTTACAAGTCGTTTTTCTATGACATTATAATGTTCCTCCAAAATTCATAAACTTTCAAAAATAATGAGTAATTTAACTCATAAAATATCATGCAAAGATCATTGAAACCGAAGTCAGTTGAGATATCCAAATTCAGGAGCATAACTTAATCTGTTAAAAGTATTTGATAAAGAACTAAAAAATTAGATGAAAGAAAGAGAGGAGAAATGTCATGATCCTGATCTGAGATCGTAAGCTAAGAGTCATGGCAACTACTGCATACTGATGAAAATCTCTCTATAAATATGTATGGCATTCTAAACACGATATTAATGCATCACTATAGAATTAATTTAAATAACTAAAAGTTAAAATTTAATTAACTAACAAATTTAACTGATAAATAAAATTTCAAAGTCTAATATTTATTGAACCTCAAATAATAATCTTATAAAATCTCACTTCTAATTTTACTCTCAAAGCAGTATCTGCATTCACAATTAAGTATTTGAATCTAAAAAAGAAAGAGAGGATAATGAGTTTGACAGCCTCATAAGCAATGAATATCTTGACTACATAATTCATGTGATAATATAAGATGCGATAGTCAAAATATAATTTATTATTAATCAGTATATAAATATAATCAAAATTATTTTCAAAATATAAATTTAGTAATATCAGTTCTTTCAAATATTCATATATATAATCATATATTTGATTCGAAATCAATTATATTCAGTAATCCAATTCAAAATAAATTTCATTAAAATCATCAGTCTTTAACTATGACCACACTTATACCTTGTGACGAGATCAAAATACCATATTTATATCTTATGGTCAGATCAGAATACCATATTTATACTTGTGGCTAGATCAAAAACAGAGTCATGAGCTTCGTAATTGTCAAAGTGTCAATGCATAACTCATAATTGGTAGGATTCAAAACATAGTCAAGCTAAGAGTCTAAATCTGATTTGTATCAAAATTCTTTTCATAGAACAATATATATTTCATAATCAAATCAAAATATGTATATATAATTTCAAATCAATAAACAATTACAATAATAGTATAAAAAATATTATTTTAAAATTTCATATTAATTTTTATTTAAAATATATTTTTGTAAGATTCATAAATCACATATAAGTCCATTAATAATTTATTCAATATTTAAAATAATATTATATAAATAAAAAATTTAGAGAAGGTGAATCATTATTTACCTTACACATACTCCAATCCATCAAAATAATTCCAGAATTTTTTCTCAAAATCTTTAGTTAATATATCATATTGCAATATTCTCGCTACTTGACATCTTCTTGTCAAGATGACTACATCTTTATGCAAAATTGAGTCCAATAATTAAAGAAGATATAGATAATTAAGAAATATATGATTCACAGATGTCACATCTAACAGTCTGAATCTATCCGATCATCTAACTTCATCCAATTATGATCATACTTGAATATAGGTGGTTCAATAAAAATCGAAAATAATCAAATTAGTAGTATCTAACCAAAGTCAAGATGGAGGCTTATATGTTTTTCAGCAATCAGAGGTTAATTTGATTGAATAACTTTATTCAATTAGGATCACTTAAAATACAAGAATTCAATAAAAATCAATAAAGGCTAAATCTTGGATTGATCAATAAAGACTCAAATGGTATAAATATGTTGTCCGACCAATAAGATGATTTGAAATCTCTCCATTAAGTTAACACGGATTCAAAGAAATAAGGCTCAGACCTTTCACTAGGTTCATATACAAATAGAGAGAGAATGTCAAAGGAGAGAGCGAAATTAACAAGGTAAAACAAGATTGATTAGGCAATAATGTCTAACATGTCGATCAATCTGATCAAAATAATTTTATTAAATCATTATTGAATTAGTATACACATGATTTAATAAAAATTATGGATGATCAAATCTAGTAATATCAGATCTAGCCAAGGTAGGTGTCGGTAAGCTTTTCGAGGAACATGACTCAAGATCCCTTCATTAAGCTCAATCAAAATCATTGAGAGAATGCCTTCACTAAATCAAATAACCCTTGAGACACAGTGGAGAGAGAAAATTTTAGAGAGAAACTAAAGAGAGGGTGGAACTTTCTAGAGAGAGAAAGTAGAAGAAGCAAGAGAGAGAAGAGAGAGAGGGAAGAGAGAGAACTAGAAGGAAGGGAAACTTCCTTTTTTTTCTTTTCCTTTTCTTTATTTCTCTTTTTTTTTCTTTTATTTCTTCTTTTTCTCTCTTTCTTTAGTTCCATGGTAAAACAGGAGATTACTCCCTCCTTTTTCTTCTTTTTTCCTAAGATATGGGGAGACTTTCCACTAGCAGAGGCGGTGGCTAGGGATGCAGACTGCGATGGTGTAGCCAGACGTTTCCCACCCGATAATCAATGACGATAAATGATGTCAGAAAAAAGAAGAGAATTGGGAGGAAAATAAGAGAATAAAGCACCCCTTTTTTGATAAAATTCAGTGATTTGTTGGCTGGAATCGAGTTATAGGGTCAAAAAAGATAGCAAACTAGATAAACTTGAAGATTGGAGGATCCTTACCTCTTTTCCAGTGGTGGTTGAGCCTCAATTCCAATGCGTATAATGATAGGCTTTCATAAAGAAGAAGAAGAGGAGAGAAGGAGAAATCGCTGGTGATCTCCAACGACCAACTATGAGATCCATAAAGAAGAAGAAGAGGAGAGAAGGAGAAATCACTGGTGATCTCCATTGACCAACTATGGGATCCAAGAGGGAGGGTAAGGCTCATTAAATAGAGTGGAGGGAGGTCGATTCTCACTTGAAATCGACTTCCCTCCAATGAAATCGAGAGGGAGAAGGAGACTCCAATCAGAAGTCTCCTTCTCCCTTTTTTTATGATGCTTTAAAATTCGTATGTCTCTTTTTTTTCTTTGGATTGTGCTATGGGGGGACAACATCTTTAGTCCTATATCAGTTGTGAGTCAAGAGAAAGTATGGCTTATATAGAATAGGATCTTCTATCCCTGTGAGGCATCTTTTGAAGGATAAAATCATGAAGCCCCATGACATGGGCCAAAAGCCAAAGTGGACAATATATCATGCATGTGGGAGTAGAGACTGATCCATTCGAGCTAGAAGTATCTTTGACCACAACATTGGTATCATCTATGGGAAACATCTCTTATCCATGCACACATACTCCCCTTGATTGAGAGGGCTAATGTTGTAAGGGGATGATATCTTTAGTTTCACATCAATTGTGAGTCAAAGAAAAGTATGGCTTATATGGAATGGAATTTTTTTTCTCTCATGAGATATTTTTTGGAGGACAAAATCATAAAACCTCATGCCATAGGTCAGTGGCCGAAGTGGACAATACCTCATGTATGTAGGAGCGAAGACCGACCCATCCAAGCTCGAAGTATCTTTGATCGTAATAGGTTATTTTCTTGTTGTTCGATTGGTCAGGTGGATTGGGCCTAATTCTCATATGGTTTTGTTATCATAGGAAAAGAGAAAGAAAGCGAGGAAAAGATAGAGAAGAGGTCCAAGCAAAATCTTAGTTGCATGATTATATTATTTTGGGTATACTTGTTAAATTTTATAAGTTCAGTAGTTTGTTGAGATTCATTGTAAAGTCTAAATCCAACTAAGATTCTATTTTTAATTGATCATTAATTTTAATGATTAATTATTTCTTCTGTATCCTATTCAAATAGAACTCTATCTCTAGTGTTACTATATCTATTTTAGAGTTTGTATTTTAGTGAATTTTATTTTTTTAATTCAGATAGGAGTTAAACTCCCACCTATATGATCTATATTTAAAAGGACCATTGGCATCTCATGTGGGAAGAGTGAGAGAGAGTTAGAGATGTCCTCTTTGGTGAGGATGACAAAGCTTCCTTATGTGGCTCTTTTTTTAATAAAGATTTTCTCTCTCCTAAATTTATTTTTCTTTCAATATTTATTTCCTATTCTTTTTGTGTTTGTTTTGGATCTTGAGCTAGCACATTTGATTTATTTGAGATAGCGTATTGTTTGTTGGGATAGTAGAGCCTGATCTATCCCCTGACCTGAGTCTTATTTGTGCACTACGATTGGTAATCGCGGGTTCTGTTGTATGGTAGAGTGTACATACTGTGGATGGCTGTGATTCTCCTTCCTTCTTATTGGAATGGAAGATAAATTCGAAAATATTTCTATCAATTGTTAATCGTATCCTTGGTATAAATAAATAATTATTGAGTAACTAAATATACGAGAGCATTGCATCCAGAAGAGAAAAGAGAGCCAGCAGCTGTGGTGTGCAGAAGAGAGGGCATGTGAGAGAGAGTTTCTTTCCATCTCTTATACTTATATAAACTCCCTAATTATATGATGAAAATTCTCTATACGACTATAGATGTAGAAGCAAGAGACTCTGAATCACGTAAATCTCTGTGTGTTCTTGTATGTGCGATTTGGTGTTCCTTCTTTCTTTCTCCCACTATTCTTCACATCTCGCTATACATAGGATCGAGCCTTAGTTCCTGACAACTGATATCAGAGTAAGGTTTGAGGAAAAGAGTGAGAGCGATGGTGGTAGAAGAAGAAAAGGTAGAGATCGATAGGTTCGATTACAAAGACTTCAATTTCTGAAAGATACAGATCGAAGACTATCTGTATCAGAAGAAGCTTCATCTACCTCTTGAAGGTAAGAGATCTAAAAAAATGTTATAAGCAGATTGGGATTTATTAGACTACCAGGCATTGAGGGCATTTGGTTGACACTGACTAGAAATATCGCCTTCAACATCCTGGAAGAGAAGACGACGGCAGATTTGACGAAGGTGCTATCGAATATGTATGAGAAGCCCTCGACCTTTGACAAGGTATATTTGATGCATCAATTGTTTAATTTGAAGATGAATGAGGGTGCCTTTGTCACAGATCATATCAATGGGGTTAATTTAATTACTAGTTAGTTAAGTTCTGTAGAAATCAATTTTGAAGATGAAGTTCGTGCCTTGATTCTTCTATCTTTGCCTAAGAGCTAAGGTGCTACTGTGACTACCATAAGTAGTTCTTATGGCTCAAATAAGTTAAAGTTTGAGGAGGCCCGAAAACTAATTCTCAATGAAGACATCAGAAAAAGAGAGTCTAGTGAGAACTCTGGCTCGGTCCTAAATGTACATGAAGGCAGAGAAAAAATTATACAGTGTATTGAAAATCGTGACAGATCCAAGTCTAAGAAGAGAAGCCAGTCAAGACTGAAGGATGATGGTTGTTGGCATTGTGGCAAGAAGAGTCACACTAGAAAAAATTGTTACTTCAGAAAGAAGAATCAGAACAAAGGTCAGAATGGGCAATCTATGAATGTAACTACAGAAGAAGCTAATGATACCCTGATTCTTAGTGTGGACAGACCTATGGAGTCATAGATTTTAGACTCTAGAACTTTCTTTCATTCTTCCTCATGAAAGGAATGCATGGTGAAATACATTGCTGGAAATTTTGGAAAGGTTTATCTTGCTGATGATGAACCTTTGGACATTATGGGGAAGGATGATGTTCATATCAAGATGCCAAATGGGTTTATGTAAAAGCTAAAAAATGTCAGACATATTTCAAGCTTGAAGAGAAATTTAATCTCTATTAGGTAGCTAGACAATGAAGGGTATGTCACTATCTTTGTAAGTGGCTCATGAAAGATCACTAAAGGTGCTATGGTGATGGCACGAGGGAACAAGATGGATACTGTCCATATGACCAGCAGCATAAAAAATGTGGTGGCATTTGCTAATGCAAAGGCGGACATAAATCTTTGGCACTGCAGACTAAAATATATGAGTTAGAAAGGCATGAAGGTGATGTTGAAGAAGGGCAAGCTAGCTGGTTTGAAATCTATTGATGTTGGTCTTTATGAGGATTATATATTTAGAAAGCAAAAGAAAATCAGTTTCTCAAAGATTGAAAGAATACTAAAGATAGGAATGCTAGAGCTTATGCACATAGATATGTGGGATCCTTCTCCAATTCCATCTCTTAGAGGTTCACGCCATTATGTCACTTTTATTGATGATTCTACTAGAAAGAGGAATGGACAGAAAAAGTAGTGAATTTGTCACACTTGAAGGTATTCGGTTGTCTCCTATGTGCACATCAATGCAGAAAAATGGGACCAGCTAGATGCAAAATCCAAAAAGTATTTTTTCATTGGATATGGCACTGATGAGTTCGACTACAAGTTTTAGGATGAGTAGGACAAGAAATTCATCAAAATAAAGATGTAATATTCAATAAAAAAGTTCTATAAGGACAAGAATATTTTTTATTTTGATAGTGCAGGAGATCTGACCAAGAAGAATGAGCAAGTTGAGTTGGAAGAGATCATAAAGAAAAATATTGCTAAGAGGGTTTAAAAAAATCCTGAAAATGTTATGGCATAATCTCAACCAAGCACACCTCAATTGAGGAGATCCATGAGAACCTCAAGACTATCTAAAAGGTATTTGCCCTCTTTACACTATCTATTATTGACTGATGGTGATGAATTCGAATGCTATGAAGAAGCAATGCAGAGCGAAGATTTGGTAAAGTGGGAGCTAGCCATGAAGGATGAGATGCAATCTTTGAAGAAATTTTAGACTTGAGAGCTCACTCCACTACTGAAAGGTAAAAAAATATTACACAATAAATGTGTTTACAAAATTAAAGAGGAATATGATGGTAGAAAGAGGTACAAGGCAAGGCTGGTTGTGAAGGACTTCCAACAAAAAGAAGGTATTGACTATACTGAAATTTTTTCTCCTATTGTTAAGCACCCAATAATTAGAGTAATTCTAAGTATAGTAGCAGCTTAAAATTTATACTTAAAATAGTTGGATGTTACGACTGCTTTTCTCCATGGTGAGGTGGATAAAGACATCTACATGCAGCAACCTTAGTTTTATAGTTCCTAATAAGGAGAGAATCTTGTGTGTAAGCTGAAAAAGAGCTTCTATGGCCTAAAATAGGCCCGTAGATTATGGTACAAGAAGTTTGATGGATTCATATCTAACAATAATTTTGCAAGGTATGATGAAGATCATTACTGCTATTTCAAGATATTTGATTAGAGTTTTATTATCTTACTCTTATATGTTGATAATATGCTTACAGCTGGACCAAATATACAAGACATTGAAAGATAGAAGAAGTTATCAAGAGAACTTGCAATGAAAGATATGGGTGCAGTAAAACAAATACTTGGGTTGAGAATTGAAAGAGATATGGTAGCTGGAGCATTGATGCTTTCTCAAGTTAGTTACATTAAAAAGGTACTGGTCACACTAGCAGATTTATGTTGAGGGGAGGTGTGTCACATGACACACCTCAACTCCTAATAAATTATATATATATATATAATATAATTAATATGAAAGGATACCTCTATCCTTAATAAAAGAACAATCCTCAAAGTCCAATGGGGATATTATAGTATTTAATATACAATAATTGATGGATACTCACTTATAAAAAAAAACAGCTGGTGGATACTCATGATTCTCCGATTCATCTGACTTGTACCCAATAAAAAAAAGAGACCACCTCTACTAGTGGTGGTCCCCTACCAACAAAAATATAGAAAAAATTTACTTACTTAGGGAGTATTTATGTGCTGAAGGCTGAAGCTTTTTTCATTAAAAAAAGAAGTCTGTTGGACTTCTCAAATAAAAAATTTAATTGTAGCATTTTGCTTAAAAAAATTACTCTCTCTTTTTGAAAGTTCAAAGCATGCAGACTTCTCAGGCAAATTTGCTTGGGCAGCATTTTGATGGCAAAGATAATTTAAACAATCAACAGTCGATCGAGTGGATAGTGGTGGTTTCCTACAGACGTACAGTGACGACTAAGTGACCAATTACTCGAGTTTAATCTGGGTACAATCACAATTATAAATCCTAAATCTTCAATTAAAAATTTTAATTTAATTTTTTAGATGAAAATTAATTAATATAGAATTAAAGATTGAATAATGAAATTGATTTTTATAATTAATTAAGAATTGCATAAATTAATACTGTAACTTGTGAGATGATTAGATGTTGGTGTGTTATATATTTCTTCCCCAATTTTTTTTTATGTTGATGCCTGTTGGGACTTAGTTGTGATCTTGATTGAAATTGTGAGATGGTGAGATATTGGTTTGAATCATTTAAAAAAAATTATGCTTTTTAGATACAAACTAATTAAATTTAATAATTGCTTTGGTCAATTAACCTATGGAGAGATTTTTGATAAAGAAACTTTTTTTATCTCAATCACAGGAAGAGACAAGTGGAAATGGTTCTAATTCTAGTACTTAAAAAATTGAAATAGACTTAGAAAATCTTTCGGTTAATCCAGATCTGAAGAAAAAAAATTCAAAGTATCATCTTAATAAAAGAGATGAAGTAAGGAGAAAATATTTGTAAAGAGGCCCCTATCAAACTCGTGAGCATAATTTTCCAGATTGATTGGAGGAAAGCGACATAAGTTTGGTCCTAATTGGTTTGATTTACACAATAAATAGTTGGAATATAGCATATCGAAAGATGCATTGTGTTGCTTGTATTGCTATCTGTTTAAGCCTAAAGAAAAGTAAGATGGGGTGAAGCTTTTATTTCAGAAGGATTTTTAAATTGGAATAAAAAGAAAAATTTAGTTAATCATGTTGGTAAATGTAATAGTTTTCATAATAAAGCTCTCAAGAAATGTGAGAATTTAATGAGAAAAAAATAATCTATCCAGATTTGTCTTCATAAGCAATTAGAGCAAGCTAAGAATGAATACCGGATTTGGTTACATGTTTGAGTTGTTTGTGTGAGATTTTTATTGTATCAAGGATTGCTTTTTCATGACCATGATGAATCCGAGGATTCAAACAATAAAGAAAATTTTTTTGAACTTGTAAAAGTTGTTGTCTCTTTGAATGATAAAATAGCTATAGTGGTGTTGAATAATGCTCTTGAGAATCAACAAGTGACAACCCCTAGTATTCAGAAAAATATTGCAAATGTAGTTGCAAAAGAGACTCTTAATGTCATCATTAAGGATCTTGGAGATGATCTATTTGAGATATTAGTTGATGAATCTAGTGATGTATTTTAAAAAAAATAAATGGCCATTGTGTTACATTATGTTGATGACATGGGATCTGTTAAAGTGAGTTTTGTTGATATTATATATGTTACTAATACTTTCGCATCATTTCTTAAGTCAGTAATTGATTCCTTACTTTGCGAACATAAGTTGAGTACATCAAGAATGCATGGGCAAGATTATGATGGAACAAATAATATGCAAGATGAGTTCAATAGTCTTAAAACTTTGATTTTGAAAAAAAATAAGTCTACATATTCTATTCATTGTTTTGTACACTAGTTTCAGTTGACACTTGTAGCTATGGCAAAGAATTATGATGACATCATTTGGTTCTTTGACTTGATTTCTCATATAACAAATATAATTAAAGCTTTTTGCAAGTGATAAGATACACTTCGAGAAATAAATACTAAAAAAATTGCAAAGACAATAAGTAGTGGTCAAATTGAAAGTGGATAAGGGTTAAATCAAGAACTTTCTCTGAAAAGAGCAAGTGATACAAGATAAGATTTTCATTATAAATCATTTTTGAATTTGACTGAGATGTATCCAAATGTGATTAAAGTACTTGAGTATATTTATGAAGATGCTTCAAATGCAGAGCATAAAAAGAAAGTTCTCTTGTGGTCTTATTAGAGTCATTTGATTTTATTTTCATCATGTATTTGATATTGGATATACTTGGCATTACAAAGGAGCTATCACTGGCTTTACAAAAAGAAGAGCAGGATATTGTAAATGCAATGCGACTTGTAGAAGTATCTAAGCAAAGATTACAGACTATGAAAGAAGTTGAATGGAACTTTTTATTTGAGAAAGTTTATACTTTTTGTTGTTAATAAGATATTAACATCCTTGACATAAATAATGTTTATGTGCTCCTAAAAAAATCAAAGCACAAAGTTGGGTAAAACACCAATTTCCATCATTATCGGATAAAAATATTCTATGCAGTTATAGATATATAATTGCAGGAGCTTAATAATCATTTTAATAAGATAAATAATGAGTTGCTTCTTTGTATAGTTTGCTTGAGTCCTAGAAACTTATTCTATACTTTTGATGTATCCAAGTTGATGAGAATGGCTGAGTTTTATCCTTATGATTTTTTTAGGATTGATATTAAAGCCCTTGAGCCTCAACTTAAAAATTACATTACTAATGTGCAATCACATGATGAATTTGTAAATCTTAAAAGATTTGGTGATCTTTCTAAAAAGCTAGTGGAGATCAAAAAATATTTTCTTTATCCCTTAGTGTTTTTACTTTTGAAGTTAGTTTTGGTTTTACTCGTTGCGACCGCTAGTGTGGAAAGAACCCTTTCAGTAATGAAGTATGTTAAGTCTGAATCGTAGAATCAAATGTATGATCAATTCTTGAATGATTGTTTGGTGATATTCATTGAAAGAGATGTATTTGAAACAATCACTGATGAAGCTATTATGCCTCGCTTTTAAAACATGAAAGCAAATAGGGGACTTTATTAAATATATGTTATTTATTCATTTTGATGCAATTATAATGCTATATTTTCTAATTCTTAATATTTTATGTATATTTTTGTATGATAACTTGTTATAAAAAGGACATCGGTAACAAAAATTTCTAGATCCGCCACTGGTTGGTTAAGTTTAATATGTTAGATGCAAAATCTACGAAGACTCCTTTGACTGATCACTTTAAACTTTCTAAGGAACAATCACCCAAGAATGATGATGAGCTGAAGAGAATGTCAAAGATTTCTTATGCTTCAGCTACAGATAGTCTAATATATGCAATGGTATGTACTAGATCCGATATTGCACATACAGTGAGAGCTGTGAGTAGATACATGGCAAATTTAGGTGAACAACATTAGGAGGCTATCAAATGGATCCTAAGACACTTAAAAGGTACCAAGAATGTAGGCTTATATTTCAGGAGGAGCAGTTAAACACTACAAAATTTTATAGATGCTGATTTGGATAGTGATGTTGACACAAGAGAAAGCACTATCGGATATGTTTACACTATTGGAGGGATAGCAGTGAGCTGGATTTTCTAGCTATAGAAAATTATTGCTCTTTCTACAACCGAGGCAAAGTATGTTGCTATTACATAAGCTAGCAAAGATATGATTTGGCTGTAGAATCTTTTGAAAGAGCTGGATAGAGAATAAAATTATAGTGTACTATTATGTGACAGTCAGAGTGCTATTCATCTTACTAAGAATATGATATTTCATGATAGGACAAAGTATATACAGCTGAGGTATCACTTCATTAGGAGATTGCTTGAAGATGAAAGTTTATCGCTTGAGAAGATTCAAGGTGCAAAGAATTCAGCCGACATGTTGACAAAGACAATCATTGCAGAGAAGTTGAGGCTATACATGGCCTCAATTGACCTCCAAAATTATTTGAATAGAAGCACCGTATAAAATATATAGATTTATGGTATGGGAGTTTGTTTTTTTTTTCAAATGGATGTATATTTGGATGTCTCAGTCTCCAAGTGGGAGAGTTGTTGGGATAGTGGAGTCTGATCTATTTCTGATCCGAGTCTTATTTATGCGCTACGATTGATAGTCGTGGATCCCACTGTGCAGTAGAGAGTACATGTTGCGGATGGCTATGATTCTCTTTTTCTGTCTTATTGGAATGGAGGGCAAATCCGAAAATATCCCTATCAGTTGTTAACCCTATCCCTAGTATAAATAGATAATCATTGGGTATCCAAATATATGAGAGCAGAAGAGAGAGCTAGTGACTGTGCTATGTAAAAGAGAGGGCGTGTGAGGGAGAGTTTCTTCCCATTTCTTATACTCCTGTAAACTCTCTGATTATAAAATAAAAATTCTTTGTACGACTGTGGACATAGGAGCAAAAAACTCTGAACCATGTAAATCCTTATATGTTCTTGTGTGTATGTGATTTGCTGCTCCTTCTTTCTTTCTCCTGCTATTCTTCGTTTCTCGCTGCACGTAAGGCTGAGCTCTAGTTCCTAATATTATTCTATATGGTATCAAAGCTAAGATTTTGATAGTCATGGCTCATGTGTTTATAGCCTTACATGGTATCAAATCTAAGCATTTGAGATTCATAGCCCATTTGTTTGTGGCTCTATATGGTATTAAAGCTATAGATTTTGAAGATTAGTGATTGATATATTGGTTATTCTATATGATATCAGAGCTATAGGTTTGAAGAGTGGTTGAGTAATTTGCAGCTTCGATCAAATTTATTAAAGATGCGATCTTTTGGAGTGGCATTTTGGCTATTGATGATTTTGGTGTTCATAGTTTGGCATGATTAAAGAGCTTCTAATAATTTGTTATACAGTAATGCAAGCATGTGGACTCTTATTTCGATGATTCAAAAAGTAAATCATCATGATCGATGCTATTATCTTCTATATCAATAGATTTAAGCAAGAAATGTTCGATATTACCACCATTGATAAGGTTGCTTTTACAACCACTACTTTTTATAAATTGAACAACATACGTTATCCATATTAGAAGGCTCTTATTAAGCCTTATTTGAAAGAATTGGTTTTATGAGATATCTTGGACGAGTCAGAGATGATGTCAATAGATAAGACTATGAGAAGAAAAAAAAATTAGAAATCTCAAAAGATAATATGGATTCTTCAAATTTTAGTTAATAAAAAAAATTTCTCCATATTCATGATGTAAAGAAGCCAAAAAAAGCATAGGATATTCTTGTGGCTGTCTATTCTAATTCATACAAATGGAGACATCTCAAACAAAAATTACCTAAATAATAGATTCTAGATCTCCCTAAAAATCTAAAAGAAGAATAAATTTGATTTAAAAATGAACATTTGAAGCAGGGAGAGCTTAATCAGTTAGAGATTGGATCAATTTCGAAGATTCAGAATATGATAAGGTGGATCAGTTTGATGATTAATCGAGTCTAGAAGAAAATCTTAAGTAAGAGAAGCTTGATCAAGTAGTTATGATTGAAGAATCCGTTAATTTTAGAATTATTCAGGAAGAGTCAAACGATGCTACGATTGATTTAGTTATAAAGATCTGTATTGAGGAATCAAATCATATGGAAGAGTCTTATATTGAAACTATCCAAAATATAAATATTTTATTTGGAGACTTAATCAATCATGTGGATAAAAAATTGATTAATTTTAAAGTAGCTTCGAAGACCAAGCAATAAGAATACATACTTATGATTTTTATTGTATTTTAGTGGCCAACAAGATTTTTGGTAGATGGGTTGATTTTGAAGTTTTTCTAAAGTTTGAGTATTGAAATACTCTATGCATGAAGATTTGACTCCATATATAGAAGCTAATTATGTGCGGATACTTGAAGATCCTAAAGTGAAGGTATATGAATATGACTAAATTTTTATTTTTAATTTTACCTATTTGCAGGTAATGCTTGATGCTCATAGTTATTGCAACCGGCAACTTGATATTCATTCGAATAAACTAGATACTCGAAGAAATTTTGACATCATGATCGTGGAGTTAATATCGAGAGAAAGTATTGAAGGACATTATTGTCTTGAATATATACATCGAAGAAAACGAGTCAATAAAGAAATTATTGTTCGAGCCACTAATGAATTCCACTATTCAATCATTGGATTGACAAGTTGTTATATGTTGTTATTACTATGATAATGATAGTGATGGCTACGATGATGCTTCATGACATCGACAAATTCAGAATTGTCGATGTGGACTTTATAATGAGAGAAAATATTGACCTCGCTAAGTTGAAATCCAACTATGATTCTGTTTTTACTTGGTCATTAGTTTTTGTTGGGGAATATCGACCGACCCCGCTCATGCCGACTTATAATCGGGCAAACACGACCGACCGACCGACCGATCGATCGTCGGATGCCGTTACCAATTGATCAACGGCTGTCGATCGATCGAGGATATGTCGGTCGGGCAGACCCTTTCCGCCCTCCCGACCGACTGCACCAGGGGGTCCGATGCCTAACTCCCGCGACGTGCCCGACTGACCATCGAAGGGATCCGAATCTCCACCCGACGCACCTCAGCTGGGCACCGACCCAAGGTCGGTTGACTCCTCCAATCACCGTACTACTGTCAGAGACTGTCGGTCCTGACAACAGCATGCGGCACTGCCGCCTAGGGGCATTATCCCACCTAGGGTATGGGTCAACCCTAGCGATTTGACAGTCCCATGACGATTTGACACATTTACGGTGACTCTGATAATCTCCAGTGAATTGACAATTCTTTAATTGTCTGCGCCATTAATGACGGCGCCATACCACGCTCCACTATATATATCGGAGAAAGCAACAGTGCTAGAGGTCTTTCCGAAAACTATCAGGCTTGCTCCCTCTCTCTCTTTCCCTCTCTCGTTGAGCTCCTTGTTTTCTTCTCACTGTTGCCTAGTCTCCTCTCTGACTTGACCGTCGGAGGGTCCCCGCCGGAGCCATCTCCGGTCAGTGCGGACTTTCTTTTGCAGGCGCTCGTTCTCGACGACCAGACGATGAGGGGATTGGCCGCAACAGATTGGCGCGCCAGGAAAGGAGAAACAGCATCAGGTCTTAGTGCTTCATTGACAGCACCAGAGATCGTAACCCCCATAGAATTTAAGATGACAAAGACAAGAGCTCAGCGATCGAGGGTCACTGGATCGGCGAGGCGATCTTCCCACCGGGAAGAGGCCTCTCCTCCACCCTCCGCGGCGGAACCCAGTTCTCCACACCCCGCGGTGACCACGGAGGCGCAAATCGCGGTGATCGTGCGGCAAATGATCGTGCTGACGGAGCGGTCAAAAGCCTCCAGCAACAGTCGGTCCAGCTGCCGCCATCACCGACCGGGCAACCGGCGGCACGTCCGATGCCCTCCAGGAGCAGCCGCCGACGCCCGCGTCGATCTCCGTCGCCTCCGCGGGAGCACCTGCCACAGCACTCCTACGGAGAGGAGGAGGAGCGGCCGCGGCGCGACGCCCACCGGTCCCGACGGCATTCTCCCTCCCAGCTAGAACGAGCAAGGAAGGAGAAACACCCACGAATGCCGTCCGCCTCTCTCTCGGACTCTTTCGGAGACTCCACTCCTGGGGTCTCCCAGCACCGACGGACAGACGACTACGAACGCAGGTTCGAGAAAATCGACCGTCGGCTCGCACAGCTACAGGTGGACGGACGAAAGTCTTCAAACGATGTTGACTTCCAGACCGCCCAATCTCTCTCTCGACTCGTCCTCGACGAACCGATCCTCAGTCGGTTCAAGATGCCGCATGTGGAGCCTTACGACGGCTCCACCGACCCAATCGACCACCTGGAGAGCTACAAAGCTCTCATGACGATTCAAGAGACAACCGACGCTCTCTTTTGCATCGGCTTCCCCACCACGCTCCGCAAAGCTGCCAGGGCCTGGTACTCTGATCTTCGATCGAAAAGTATCCACTCCTTCGGACAGCTCGAGCACTCTTTCGTGGCTCACTTCAGCACCAGTCGGAAGCCGCCGCGAACGTCGGACAGCCTTTTCTCCCTCAAACAGGGAGAAAATGAGATGCTCCGATACTTCGTGACGTGATTCAACGTGGCCACGCTTGAGGTCTGGGACCTCAATGAAGACATGGCTATCTCGGCCATGAAACGGAGGCTGAGGGCATCCCGGTTCACTTACTCCCTGGACAAGACCCTCCCCGGACGTATGCCGAACTATTGGAGTGCGCATACAAGTACATACGCGCAGACGAAGGAGCCTCCGACCGGTGCTTGACCGAGTTCAAGGGCCCGAAGAAAAAGCGAAGAAAGGGTCGGGACCCCGCTGAACCTAGCAGGCCCCCGACCGACGGTCGGGTCTCACCCCCACGACGAAGCCAGAAGTCGCCCCGACGGCAGACTCCAAGGCCGACACGCCCCAGGTATGACTCCTACACTCCTCTCTCTGCTCCTCGTGCGCAGATTCTGATGGAGATCGAGGGGGAAGAGTACCTGCGACGGCCTCCGCCTCTGAAGGCAAAAGGCCTCGACCGATGAAAGTACTGCCGATTCCACTGGGGCCACGACCACAATACCGAGCAATGCATCCAACTTAAGGATGAGATCGAAGCTTTCATCTGTCGAGGGTATCTCGATAAATTTCGGAGGAACCCGCCGACTCAACCAGTCGTCGATCGACGACCCCAGCCGATTGAAGAAGCGACGACTAATCAGCCAACGGCCAGGATCATCAATATGATTTTCAAACGACTTGGCCCGGGGACGTCTGCTGGAGGGGAGCCGACGAAGAGGCTGCGCTCGGACAACGTAATTACCTTTACGGAAGAAGATGTTCGGGGCATCCAAACTCCCCACGATGATGCTGTTATTGTCTCGACGACAATAGCGAACTACGATGTAAAAAGAATTTTTGTAGATAATGGAAGTTCAACGAACGTTTTGTTTTACTCGACCTTCTCCCGGATGCGACTATCAACCGACCGACTCAAGAGGGTCCCTACGCCCTTGATAGGCTTCGCCGGGGACGCCGTCGTGACGGAAGGAGAAATTATCCTGCTCGTGATGGTCGGCACCGAACCACGATAAAGCACGGTCCATTTGACTTTTGCGGTCGTCCAAGTACCCTCGGCCTATAACGCCATACTTGGAAGATCCGGACTAAATGCCCTCAAGGTGATTGTCTCGACGTACCATCTCTTGGTTCAATTTTTCAACCAAAAATGGAGTCGGAAAGATGCGCGGAGACCAACAGCTCGCTCGCCGATGCTTCTAGATCTCCGTCCAAAGCGACAAGTTGAAGGGCTCCCTAACAATTGACAAACTAGACCAACGGGAGGAGGAAGAACAGGGCTCACCGGTCGAACAGCTCGTGTCAATCCCGATAGTGGAAAGCCCCGACCGAAAGGTATGGGTCGGGTCTCAACTACCCGACCCAGAACGACAACGGTTGGCGGAGCTGCTGAAGGCCAACGCCGACATGTTTGCTTGGTCGGCAGCAGATATGTCGGGCATCCCTTCGGAGACAATAACGCACCGACTCAACATCGACCCGACGATGAGGCTGGTGAGGCAGAAGAAAAGGTCTTTTGTTCCCGAAAGACAGAAGGCCATCGATGAAGAAGTGGACAAGCTACTCGAGGCAGGCTTCATCAGAGAAACTGCATATCCCGATTGGCTCGCCAATGTTGTCATGGTAAAGAAAGCCAACGGAAAGTGGAGGATTTGCATCGACTACACCGACTTGAATCGGGCCTGTCCGAAGGACAGCTTTCCACTTCCAAAGATCGACCAGCTAGTGGATGCGACGTCCGGTTATCGACTGCTCAGCTTCATGGATGCCTTCATCGGGTACAATCAGATCCGAATGGCACCTGAAGACGAGGAGCACACTGCCTTCGTGACCCCCAAGGGCCTCTACTGCTATAGGGTAATGCCCTTCGGGCTGAAGAACGCTGGAGCTACCTACCAACGACTTGTCAATAAGGTCTTCAAAGACCAGATCGGACGCAATATGGAAGTATATGTGGATGACATGCTGGTAAAGAGTGTGCCGACCGCAGACCATGTTCGAGACCTCGAAGAAGCTTTTCGCACTCTACGACAACATCGAATGAAGCTGAATTCGACTAAGTGCACCTTCGGAGTAACCTCGGGAAAGTTCCTCGAATTTCTCATCTCGCAATGGGGAATCGAGGCCAACTCTGAGAAAATCAAGGCCATCATCGACGTGCGCCACCCGAACACCCAGAAGGAAGTCCAGCAGTTGAATGGAAAAATCGTCGCTCTTAGCCGGTTCATCTCTCGATCGGCTGAAAGGTGCCTCCCGTTCTTCAAAACTCTGAGGCAGGCGAAGGGCTTCTCTTGGTCGAATGAGTGCCAACGGGCCTTCGAGGATCTGAAGAGGTACTTGGCTTCCCCGCCGTTGCTTGTGAAGCCGGAGGTCAGGGAGACATTGTATCTCTATTTGGCCACCTCCCTTGATGCGGTCAGTTCGGTGCTCGTCAGAGAAAATGAGAGCCAGACCCATCAACCTATCTACTATACCAGCAAAGTGCTCCGCGACGTTGAAGCTCGATATTCGGAGATGGAAAAGATAATTTTCGTCCTGACCATCTCCGCACAGCGACTCCGCCCATACTTCCAGGCGCACGCCATTGTGGTTCTCACCAACCAACCCCTGAGGGCGATACTGCACCGACCTGATACATCGGGATGACTGGCAAAGTGGACGATAAAGCTCAGCGAGTTCGACATACAGTACCGATCGCGACCTGCCTTAAAGGCCCAGGTCCTGGCCGACTTCATCGCAGAATGCCCGACGACCGACCAAGGGTCGGAAGATGTGGACCCCGGATGAGACGCGGCCTCCAAGCCTGACCCGATCTCCACCTGGGTACTGCACATCGACGGAGCTTCAAATGCTCAAGGAAGCAGGGCTGGGTTCCTGCTCACCAACTCGGATGGGGTAGTCATCGAGTACGCCCTCCAATTCGACTTCAAAGCCTCCAATAACCAAGCCGAGTATGAAGCACTCCTCGCCGGCTTGAGGATGGCAAGAAAACTTGGGATCGACAGCCTCAGGGCATTCTCCGATTCTCAGCTGATCGTGGGGCAGGTCAAAGGCGAATTCGAGGTGCGAGATCCAGCCATGGCAAAATATCTTCAGAAAGTGAAGGATCTCGTGACGCGTCTCGGGTATTTTCAAATCTCCCACATCCCCAGGTCGGAGAATGCCGGGGCCGACGCACTCTCCAGGCTGGCAACCTCGGCTTTCGACTCTTTGGGTCGGACGTTCGTGGAGAATCTCAAGCAGCCGAGTATCAATAAGGTCGAGGAGGTGCTATAACTGACGACCGAACCAAGCTGGATGGATCCGATTGTTCGGTACCTGACCGATGGGATCCGATTGTTCGGTACCACGGAGGCCAGGCGGCTCCGATGGTCGGCCTCCCAATATGTGATCATGGATGGCCGACTGTACAAAAGGTCATTCTTCCTTCCCTTGCTCAGGTGCTTGGGACCGACCGATGCAGATTACGCACTCAGAGAAGTGCACGAAGGAATCTGCGGGAGTCACTTGGGGGGCAAATCCTTAGCCTACAAGGTCCTGCGGCAGGATTACTACTGACCCACTATGAGGAAGGATGCGGCTGAGTTGGTCCGAAAGTACGAACCATGCCAGAAGTATGCCAACGTACAACACCGACCGGCCAGCCAAATCACTCTTATTGCCGCCTCATGGCCCTTTGCTCAATGGGGGGTCGACATCCTTGGTCCTTTCCCTCCGGCATCGGGCCAGAGGAAGTTCATAGTCGTCGCCATCGACTACTTCACCAAGTGGGTGGAGGCCGAGCCCCTGGCGCAGATTACCGAACGGAAGATGGAGGACTTCATCCAAAAGTCCATCATCTTCAGGTTCGGATTGCTGCATACCATTATCACCGACAATGGATGACAATTCGACAACCAGGACTTCAGAGACTTCTACGTGAGGTTTCACATCACGCACCGACTGACTTCAGTCGGACATCCACAGTCCAATGGTGAAGTCGAGGTGCCCAACCGGACCATATTACACGGGCTTAAAACCCGACTGAATGAAGCCAAAGGCCTCTGGGTCGATGAGCTGAGCTCCGTTCTGTGGGCTTACCGAACGACCCCCCGCGTTCCAACTGGAGAGTCGCCTTTCAGTTTGGCCTATGGGATGGAGGCGATGATACCACTCGAGATGGGCTGCCATCTACCAGGGTCGAGCAGTATCAAGAGCCGAACAACTCTGATTGCCGGAGAGCCGATCTAGACCTCCTCCCCAAACTACGGAATGAGGCTCAACTTCGTATGGCTTCATACCGACAGAGAGTGGCCCGATATTACAACGCCAAGGTCAAGCCAAAGCTTTTCAGGCTCGAGGACCTAGTCTTAAGAAAGGCAGAAGTCTCGAAGCCCCTAGACCAAGGGAAGCTAGCTCCGAATTGGGAAGGGCCCTACATGGTAGCGGACACCTACGGACCAAGGGCTTACCGACTGAAAACTCTGGAAGGGAAACCGATTCCCCGTACCTGGAATGCTGACAACCTGAAGTTGTATCACCAATGAATTTTGTACCTGTTCATTCGGAATGCAAATCCAGTTCCAAGTTTCAGAGTTTTCACTCTTCGACTGACGACCGGCGCTCGCCAAGAAGGCCGAGTTCCGACGTCCCGACTCGGACTTAATGTCCACATGGAACCGATGGCCCGATCGTCGACGATGCATCGGATGCTCTCAAGGGTTGAATCATCCATGACAACGGGAGTTAACACTCCTACGATCGAACTTTCGGGCCAACCGATCGGCTAACTTGCCGACTGAGCCCCGACCAAAGAAAGGCTTGACGCCTGCGCGATTGCCGTCGCGACTCACCGACCGAGCTACGGCCAGTCGAAGGATATTCGGCTTACCACCGTCTATCACACGAAGCGACCACTGTCGCATTCATAACTCACCGACCGAGCTACAGCCGGTAGGGAGATATTCGGCTTACCACCGTATATCATGCGGTGCAGTGTAAGTACCCGACACAAGGGTATCGGGATCCGACTTATCATCGTTTCTCCGAGTAAACGTGTCGGACGACATCTAACTGAATGCGTTGAAAGAGACCCGACTGCCAAATCTTATCCGACGGTCGGTCGGCTTTCGACTCAACGAGCGCGCCCGACTCACAGCCAGGCGAAGGACGCCCGACTTAGGCCCTCGACCATCGAAAGGCCGATCCAAGATCGGAACTTGTTCTACCTTCGTGGCGGCAAGAATTACCGAATGTCCTAACTGATCTATATGGGTTAGCGACTTACGTGTTCAAATGCATTCCACGACACATGAAAAAAGACGTGCGGAAGAAAAAAGTTTAAGTCCAAAACTTTGACTCTGATTCCATTAAAGATCAAGACAAGTTTACAAACTGGGCCGAAGCCCGACTACAAGTATAACCGGTCGAAGCAAAAATAAAAACAAAAAATTGACTAATCCTCAGAGTCGGCCTCCTCCACTAGATGACGGTCGGGGACGGTCGGCGAACCTACTCTGGCTTCGGCAGTCGGGGCCGCTTGATCTTCGGTGGCTTGCTCTGCGTCTTCTTTGGCTTCTGCCCTGGTGGTGAGGCCTTCCGATGCTGGGTCGGCCGTCTCCTCCACAGCTGGGGCCTCCGACTCTGGCAAAACAATGCTGCTGAGATCAAGCTCCGGGTATAGGCTTCGAACGGCTTCCCGAGCGTCCTCGTACCCGACCCGGTACGAAAGGAAGCCGCTCTCCAAAAGCTCTTCTCGGTACTCTTCCGAGTCACGAAAGTCTTCGACGGCCCGACCCATGGCCTCCTTCGCCGACTCCGCTTCTGCCCTCGCGATGTCTGCGTCGGCCTGGGCAACGGACAGACCTTCCTCGGCCTTAGCAAGATTTTCGAGGCTTACTCGGAGCTGCTCGCGGTCGGCCTCCAGCTCCTTGGTGAAGCTGTCCCGCTCGTGCCGAAGCCGACGGACGGTCCGGGACTTCTTCTTCGCATCGTCCCGGGTCGACTGCAGCTCCGACTCCGATGTCGCCAAGGCACCCTTGAGTCGGGAGACCTCCTCCGTGAGTTGGGAGACCTCCCCCTCAAGTCGGCCCTCCCATTCGACCGACTGTTGCAGCTGGTCGACCAGGACGACCTTGTCGGCTTCAACGGCCGCGACCTTGTCCCTCCAAGCCGCGCGCATGTCGCCGAACTTCCGGTATCCAGCCTCTAGCTCGGATATGTTGTAGACCAGCTACAGAAAGCAAAATCGACCGTTAGGAGATCGGACTCACGGAAACAATATTGAAAATGAAGGAGAGAGGAACTTACCCGGATCATCATCGGGTAGAACGAAGACAGCATGTCGGAGACACGCTGGTTCTTCATCGCCTCGATGTCGGCAGGAAGAAGGAGCGCCTGGCACAGACTCCTGGCCAAGTCATGGTTGGCCAGGCCCGATGCACCTTCGGGGAGTGGGAAGTCGGTCGATCCTCCACCGTCGGCCGACCGTCCTTCATCGCCCGACGCCATAGCGGCCTTCCCTCGACCGGACGCCCAGGCCCTGACGTCGGAGGTGGACGGCAAACTTGAGCCCGATCGAGTCTCGACCGACGGTGCAGCAGCAGCGGGCGCAGGTCGCTCGGGCTCGTGCGCCTCCTCTCGATCCTCCTCTGTCGGCTGAGCGGCCGGTGCGCCATCGACCGACTCATCGGCCGCCCTTCTTTCGGGCGAGGCAGCGCCCTCGCCCGATGGTCCCTCGGACGGGACTTCGACGAGCACTGTCGGTGCTGATAGTGCGATGACGGGCTCCGCCCCCGACCCGATCGGTTCGCTCGGCGGAGCTACGTGAGGCCTCTTGGGAGGCCGCGATGGCCCGACCCCTTGCACCGGCCTCTTTCGAACGGCGTACTGACGTACGTCGGCTGCCGTCAGTCTTGATCTCGGTGGCATATCTGCAAACAACGTCAGACGGTCAGCACCATAAAGAAAAAACAAAAAGAAGAAAAAGGGAAAGAAAAATGAAAGACCGACCTAAGTGAGGGACCGGGCTGAGGCCGGCGTCGTATAGGGCCTGCTTGATGACGAGCTCCCTCTGCTTCGACATCGAGATGTCCTTCAGCTGGTGGAAGTCTTCCCGGTCCTCAGCTTCCACCCGACTGTTCTCGTTCGGCTCAGTTCGGGGATTCCCCCAACGGACAGGGAACCCCCAAGGGGTGGAAGAGGATGCGAAGAAGAACTGGTTCTTCCATCCGTGAATAGACGACGGAAGACCAGTAATGAACGAGAGCCCCTTCCGAGGATTGAAGTACCACTACCCTCGGGCTTTAGGGTGGGGTCGGAGGACGAAGAACGCTCGGAAGAGGGAGATCCGAGGATCAGTCGGCAAAAGCCGACACAGAAGAGCAAAACTGACTATTAGCCGAACTCAGTTCGGTGCGAGTTGCACCGGGCACAGCCCGTAATAGTCTAGCACGTTTCGGATGAACTCCGGGATCGGGAAGCGAAGGCCGGCCCAGAGGTCCTCCACGTAGAAGGCCACCTGGCCCTCAGGCGGGCTGTTAACCCGACTGTTGACACCAGGGGCGAATAGCCGAAACTGCTTCGGGATGCAATATTGCTCCCAGAGTTGATCGACGTTCGGCCCCGATAGTGAAGAAATCTCCACCTCCGGGGTCGACCGAGGGTTGTCAGTCGGCTCTCCCGACCGACTGCCTCGTGGAGACGTTCTAGCTATGGACTGGAACAAAAGACAAGGAAATGAAGACGAAGGCAGGGAGGGAGACGGTGAAGATGGGGAAGGCCCTTAAAAGAAAATCTGAAAGGAAGGAAGACGGAGTACCTGAAACTACGTGCGCAGAGTTTCGACAGCAAAGTGAGGGGGGTAAAAACTGAATATGGGCGACCCTGTATATATAGTACCCCCCGACGGTCGAGATGAAGGCACGACCAACGAGGAGTCCCTAGATCTCACCACATGGCATCATCCGGACCGTCCGTCGGCCCGACGGTTCGATGCACCCATCTTCAGATCGAGCCACGTCACCTCAATCTGCTCCAACAGATCCGTCCCAATGGCCACATGCCACATGGCACAGAGGCTGTGACATTTCGTATCCTCGAAGGGGCGGCGGGAACGATGGTTTTTCTTCCCGATGGGACGAGACGTCTGACACCGACAGGACGTCCGACACCGACGGGACACCTGGCGCCGACAGGATGCCTGGCGCCGACAGGACGTCTGACACTGACGGGACAGGACATCTGACACCGACTGGACATCTGACGCCAGCGAATCGTACGGCATTCATGAGATGCCTGACATCCTATCAACCCACGGTACAGTCGGAACTTGATACACAGAGGATCCACTCTTTTTCGCCCGACGCTACTATCCAAACGAAGACATCGGCTAGCGCGCCGTCCGACTCAGGAGTAGAGGGGGACAACTGTTGGAGAATACCGACCGACCCCACTCATGCCGACTTATAATCGGGCATACACGACCGACCGATCGATCGTTGGGTGCCATTATCGACCGATCAACGACTGCCAACCGATCGAGGATATGTCGGTCGGGCAGACCCTTTCCGCCCTCCCGACCGACTGCACCAGGGGGTCCGATGCCCGACTCCCGCGACGTGCCCGACTGACCGTTGGAGGGGTCCGAATCTCCACCCGATGCCCCTTAGCTGGCCACCGATCCAAGGTCGGTCGACTCCTCCAATCATCGTACTACTGCCAGAGACTGTCGGTCCTGACAACAGCATGTGGCATTGCCGTCTAGGGGCATTATCCCACATAGGGTATGGGTCAACCCTAGCGATTTGACAGCCCCACGACGATTTGACACATTTATGGCGACTCTGACAATCTCTAGTGAATTGACAATTCTTCAATTATCCGCGCCATTAATGACGGCGCCATACCACGCTCCACTATATATATCGGGGAAGGCAACAGTGCTAGAGGTCTTTCCAAAAACTATCAGGCTTGCTCCCTCTCTCTCTTTCCCTCTCTCGTTGAGCTCCTTGTTTTCTTCTCACTGTTGCCTAGTCTCCTCTCTGACTTGACCGTCGGAGGGTCCCCACCGGAGTCGTCTCCAGTCAGTGCGGACTTTCTTTTACAGGCGCTCGTTCCCGACGACCAAGCGACGAGGGGATTGGCCGCAACAGTTTTAATGATTTTAGGACTCTATTTAATTATTTTTTATATCATATTCAAATAGGATTATTTCTAGTAATACTCTATCTATTTTAGAGTTTTTGTTTTAGTAGATTTTATTTTTTAAGTTGAGGTAGGAGTTAAACTCCCATCCATGTGATCTTTATTTAAAGGGACTATTAGTGTTTTCTTTAGGATGTAGGAAGAGAGAGAGTTAGAGGTATCATCTTTGATGAGAATGAGGGAGCTTCTTACTTCATTGTATGACTCATTTTTTTAATAATTTTTTTTTTCTCCTAAATTTTTTTTCAATATTTCTTCTCCGCTATTTTTTTGATATTTATTTTTGAACTTGGATCGGATCTACTTCAGATAGCATGCCATTCTATATTGTTGACCATATGAATCTTCAAAAAATCTTAAAGATAATATAGCCAAATATTCAAAAGATCACTAAAAACATATTCAAAAAATGATCAAAATATATTTCAATAATCCATCATTCTATATTTTCATCATTATATCCATTAACATTATAAGCCGTTATATAAAAACACTATAGAAGATACGAACACCACCTCACCTGCATAGATTGAGATAGAGATTGTCTCTACAATTTCAATTTTTTTCCTTCAAGTTCCTTTTCCTTATGTAAAGAAGCAAAGAAAAAGTTTACTATAGAAACAACAGTAACGAAAAGCAATTGACCATACAAATCCTAGTCATAGCTGTTGGGATATACCGACCGACCGACCGACCAATCGACCAACCGATCGACCGATCGATCGACCGACCGATCACCGGATGTCGTTACCGATCGATCGACGGCTGTCGACCGACCGAGGATATGTCGGTCGGGCAAATCCTTTTCGTCCTCCCGACCGACTGCACCAGGGGGTCCGATGCCCGACTCCCGCGACGTGTCCGACTGACCGTCGGAAGGGTCCGAATCTTTACCCGACGCCCCTCAGCTGGCCACCGACCCAAGATCGATCGACTCCTCCAATCATCGTACTACTGCCAGAGACTGTCGGTCCTGACAACAGCATGCGGCACTGCCGCCTAGGGGTATTATCCCACCTAGGGTATGGGTCAACCCTAGCGATTTGACAGCCCCACGACGATTTGACATATTTACGGTGACTCTGACAATCTCTAGTGAATTGACAATTCTTCAATTATCCGCACTATTAATGACAGCGCCATACCATGCTCCACTATATATATCGGGGAAGGCAACAGTGCTAGGGGTCTTTCCGAAAACTCTCAGACTTGCTCCCTCTCTCTCTCTCTTTCTCTCTCTCGTTGAGCTCCTTGTTTTCTTCTCACTGTTGCCTAGTCTCCTCTCTGACTTGACCGTCGAAGGGTCCCCGTCGGAGCCGTCTCTGGTCAGTGCGGACTTTCTTTTGCAGGCGCTCGTTCCCGACGACCAGACGATGAGGGGATTGGCCGCAACAGATTGGCGCACCAGGAAGGGACGAAGCAACGCTCATAGTGACAAGTTAGTGCTTCATCGACAGCACAGGGGATCGTAGCCCCCACAGAATCTTAGATGACAAAGACAAGAGCTCAGCGATCGAGGGTCACCGGATCGACGAGGCGCTCTTTCCATCGGGAAGAGGCCTCTCCTCCACCCTCCGCGGCAGAACCCAGCTCTCCACATCCCGCGGTGACCACGGAGGCACAGATCACGGTGATTGTACGACAGATGATCGTGCTGACGGATGCGGTCAAAAGCCTTCAGCAACCACCGACTCGGCTGCTGCCTTCACCGATCGGACAGCCGTCGGCACGTCCGATGCCCTCCAGGAGCAACCGCCGACGCCCGCGTCGGTCTCCATCGCCTCCGCAGGAGCATCTGCCACAGCACTCCTACAGAGAGGAGGAGGAGCGGCCGTGACGCGATACCCATCGGTCCCAACGGCATTCTCCCTCCCAGCTAGAACGAGCGAGTAAGGAGAAGCGACTGCGAACACCGCTCGCCTCCCTCTCAGAATCTTCTGGAGACTCCACCCCTGGGGTCTCCCAGCACCGACGGACGGACGACTACGAACGCAGGTTCGAAGAAATTGACCATCGGCTCGCGCAGCTGCAGGTGGACGGGCAGAAGTCTTCAAACGATGTCGACTTCCAGACCGCCCAACCTCTCTCCCGACTCATCCTCGATGAATCGATTTCCAGTCGGTTCAGGATGTCGCACGTGGAGTCCTACGACGGCTCCACTGACCCAATCGACCATCTGGAGAGCTACAAAGCTCTCATGACGATTCAAGGGGCAACCGACGCTCTCTTTTGCATCGGCTTCTCCGTCACGCTCCTTCGGACAGCTCGAGCACTCTTTCGTGGCTCACTTCAGCACCAGCCGGAAGCCGCCGCGAACGTCGGACAGCCTTTTCTCCCTCAAATAGGGAGAAAATGAGACGCTCCGACACTTCGTGACACGATTCAATGCGGCCACGCTTGAGGTCCGGGACCTCAACGAAGATATGGCTATCTCGGCCATGAAACGAGGGCTAAGGGGGTCCCGTTTCACATACTCCTTGGACAAGACCCTCCCCCGGACATACGCCAAACTGCTGGAGCGCGCGTACAAGTACATCCGTGCGGACGAAGGAGCTTCCGACCGGTGCCTGACTTAAGGCACGGGCCGAAAGGAAAAATGGAAGAAAGGTCGGGCCCATGCTGAACCCAGCAGGGCCTCCACCGATAGATGGATCTTGCCCCGACGACGGAGTTCGAGATCGATGCATCGCAGGTATGACTCCTACACCCCTCTCCCCGCTCCTTGTGTGCAGATCCTGATAGAGATCGAAGGAGCGGAGAATCTACGACGACCTCGGCCTCTGAAGGCAAAAGGTCCCGACCAACACGGTCGATCGTCGATCGTCGAATCAACGGCTCGATCATCGATCGTCGAACCGACGGTCTCGGCCTCTGAAGGCAAAAGGCCCCGACCAACATGGCTCGATCATCGATCGTCGAATCAATGGCTCGATCATCGATCGCTGAAACCGACGACCTCGGCCTCTGAAGGCAAAAGGCCCCGACCAACACGGTCGATCGTCGATCGCCGAATCAACGGCTCGATCATCGATCATCGAACCGACGGCCTCAGCCTCTGAAGGCAAAAGGCCCTGACCAATACGATCGATCGTCGATCGTCGAATCAACGGCTCGATCACCGATTGCCGAACCGACGGCCTCGGCCTTTGAAGGCAAAAGGCCCCGACCAACATGGCTCGATCATCGATCGCCGAATCAACGGCTCGATCACCGATCGCCAAAACCGACGGCCTCGATCTCTGAAGGCAAAAGACCCCGACCAACATGGCTCGATCATCGATCGCCGAATCAACGGCTCGATCACCGATCGTCGAAACCGACGGCCTCGGCCTCTGAAGGCAGAAGGCCCCGACCAACATGGCTCGATCATCGATCGTCGAATCAACGGTTCGATCATCGATCGCCGAAACCGACGACCTCGGCCTCTGAAGGCAAAAGGCCCCGACCAACATGGCTCGATCATCGATCGCCGAATCAACGGCTCGATCACTGATCGCCGAAACTGACGGCCTCGACCTCTGAAGGCAAAAGGCCCCGACCAACATGGCTCGATTGTCGATCGTCGAATCTATGACTCCGTCGTCGGTCTGATCATCGAATCGCCGAACCAACGGCTCAATCTACGTCTCGATCGTCGAGGACACATCGGATTCTACGACGGAGATCGAAGGGGCGGAATATCTACGACGGCCCCCACCTTTGAAGGCAAAGAGCTTCGACTAATGTGGCTGGCTAACTTGCCGACTTAGCTTCGACTAAGAAGGGCAAAACACCAAGACGACCGCAGTCGCATTCGCGACATACCGATCTGGTCATGACCGGTCGAAGGATATTCGGCTTGCCACCGTTTATCATACATCCCGACGCATACGTCCGACCAAGGGCCGGACAATGGATATTCGACTTGCCATCGTTATCCTATCTGAATACGTCGGACTCTACTTGACTATCAGATTCTGCGAAATGATCGTGTCGACGAGCAATGTTCGGAGGTTGGCCGACCTCCGACCTGACGTGCATGCTCAACCTACAGTCGGGACGATCGATATTGGATCGTTCGTTGATGTGATCGCCAGAGTCGGGGCAAGACGAGATGGAAAATCACTCCTTTCATCCGAAGCCGTCGCCCACGTGTTCATGCGAGCCAACACGACATCGGACTCAGGAGTGGGGGGGGGCAACTGTTGGGATATACCGACCGACCGACCGACCGACCGACCAACCGACCGATCGATCGATCGATCGATCGATTGCCGGGTGCCGTTATCGATCGATCGACGGCTGTCGACCGACTGAGGATATGTCGGTCGGGCAGACCCTTTCCGCCCTCCCGACCGACTGCACCAGGGGGTCCGATGCCCGACTCCCGCGACGTACCCGACTGACCGTCGGAGGGATCCGAATCTCTACCCGACGCCTCTCAGCTGGCCACCGACTCAAGGTCGGTCGATTCCTCCAATCGCCGTACTACTGCCAGAGACTGTCGGTCCTGACAACAGCATGCGGCACTGCCGCCTAGGGGCATTATCCCACTTAGGGTATGGGTCAACCCTAGCGATTTGACAGCCCCACGACGATTTGACATATTTACGACGACTCTGACAATCTCCAGTAAATTGACAATTCTTCAATTGTCCGCGTCATTAATGACGGCGCCATACCACGCTCCACTATATATATCGGGGAAGGCAACAGTGCTAGGGGTCTTTCCGAAAACTCTCAGACTTGCTCCCTCTCTCTCTTTCCCTCTCTCGTTGAGCTCCTTGTTTTTTTTCACTGTTGCCTAGTCTCCTCTCTGACTTGACCGTCGGAGGGTCCCCGCCGGAACCATCTCTGATCAGTGCGGACTTTTTTTTGCAGGCGCTCGTTTCCGACGATCAGGCGACGGGGGAATTGGCCGCAACAATAGCCTTTCAGCATAGATGAAATCTGCTTGATCCTTCCATTTGTGAATTTGGAGTGCATACATCTACAATGCGATGGCTTAGGACATTGATCAAGCGGTGGACTCAAGCTGACTCCCGCTTGAGACAGGGCCGGGTGGTTTTTTTTTTTTTTTTTTTTTTTTTTTGTGGGTAAAAGAGGCCGGAAGGCTTCGCCTCGCAGACGCACAGCACAGGGGTTGGGGACGAAACGCAGCCCAATCCTTCATGGGCACACCTCGTTCCCACGCAAGACGCCCATCCCTCCCTATCGTACCCCTGCAGAACACCATACCCCAGACTCCAGTTCCAGCCAATCGCTGGCTACTCCATCTTGGCGGCTCACGGCCTCCCACTGCCCCATCCGTCGCCACATAGTCGGGCCACATTATCCTTAAATACTCCTGCGGACCACCGACGCCTCCTCAACCCCGAGCCCAGCGTAGGGTGTCCTAGGCGACATCCCCTCTCGCAATTCACAAGCGTATCCAACTCCGAGGTGCACATTTTCACTAGAATGTACTCCTACGTGGCATGTTTCCGTTGGCCATTCGCCCCACATATCTCTGAAATTAGGGTGACCTAAGCGAGCTTTAAAGAGAATCGGGAGAGGGACGGGGGACGCCCTCTCTATAAAGAACGTATCACCGTAGGAGAAAAAAGCCCTCTATCTGTGATCTCTCCCTTTCTTTTCCCATCTGTGTTAACACCTCTCCCTCTCTGTTCTCTTTCTCTCTCGCGTGGAGGCGTCGACCCGCGAATCCGAAATCCCCTTGCCCGCCGCCCGAAATCGGCCGATAAATCGCCGAAACCCGCTACCGATTACCCCCCACCTCCCCTGCCTCCCTCCGCCGATTCGCCCCCGAGACCAAAAGAATTTGGAAAAAAGATTAAAAATTTGAAAAAAATTCGAATATTTTCTCTCCCTCCCCGTTCCCACTCTCCACCGCCACCCCTCCTTCGGCGCACGGTTGCTAATCTGCGCGCCGCCGCTTCTTTATAAACCCCCCTTTGTCCTCGCTTCTCATCTGTTCTCCGAGGTACGTCTCTTCTCCGGTGAATCTGGTCTTCTTTCCATCCTCTGACCGTCCCGCTCGTTCGGTTTTCATGCGGCTTCGAGCCATCTCGCATCGGTTCCGTCTTTGCTTCCAATCTATCGCTTCGATTCTAGGATTTGTCGAGGCTTGTGGCGATTAATTTGATCGTTTTGAGGGTGTTTGTTTGCCGATCCGCCTGGTTTTTGCTTGGATTCGACGTTTTTCGGTGTCGATCGGGGTGGAATCCCGTGGGCCGATCTTGTCGGTGCTTTTTCTGATTGGATTCTATTTGACTTCGGATTGCTCTGTTATCCAATTAAGCGGAGTATTTGCTGCTGCTTGTTTGTTTGATAGTAGGTGTGTTTTTCCGTTCTTCTTTTTTTTATTTTTTTTGGTGAGATTTCATGTTCTTTAATGGCGTTGTTTAGATAGTGCTTCTAATATGTTAGATTGTGTCTTTTTCTTCCTATAAATGGATTGTTTAGTACGCTGATCGTGGATATGGATATGGACGTGACTTTGTTTTAATGGCATGCTTTTTGTAAAATTTATGAGTTTTGTTTCCAGAATTGGATTTTAGGGTTTATGAATGCAATATGGGTTTGGAAATTTTATTTTGAGCGAATGAGTCTAATTTATGGAATTATGTTGGAGTCTAATTTCTTTTACCATATTTGTAACTTTATAGCTTTTAGATGAAACAAGGTTGTTAGTTTACTGACTAGTGAATGGCAATTAAGATAGAATGAAATTAAAAGATTTTATTTATTTCTTTGTTGGCAGTGAGAGTGTTAGGTGCACGTTCGATACTTTTATGTGAGAGTGCAATGGCATTCTTCAGGAGCTATGGGAGCAAGATGGAATCTGCGCATGACTTGAATGAGAAGGCAAGGGATGGTGGGGCTGAGGATGCATCTGGCTCTGTAGGCAATACAGATGCAGATGTGAATATAAGCGATAAGGATGTTGATATAAAGGCAGAAGACACTCACCAGAGTGAAGAGGAGCCGTTTGATGCTGGTAGACTGCAGAGTGATACTTCTGGTGGGAATGCCACTGGGAAGCCTGGAAGAAGAACAGCTCCTGGTTCATGGGGCTCAAATTTCTGGAGGGACTGCCAACCAATGTGGGACTCTAAAGATGCAGAGGATGATGGAATTAGAGGCGAGGAAGAATCTGATGGTAATTCTTTAGAAGAATTAGATGGACAGGGAGATGGTGGAAGATCTCGAAGAGGGCAAGTCGATGTACCTGCAGATGAAATGCTATCAGATGATTATTATGAGCAGGATGGCGAGGAGCAGAGTGACTCATTTCATTGCAGAGCACTAAGCCATCATAGCAACTCTGGTTCGAGATTGTCACCAAAGGCATCTTCAACCAGCAAGAACAAGTCAAAGAGTTCAAAGTCTGCAAATTATGATGAATATGATGATGATGAGGATTATGAGGAAGAAGACGAGGAAGAAGGTGAATTTTTTTTAACATTATGGAACAAGCAGTTTTCGGTGTCCTTGGATGAACACAAGCTACATGCTTTATTCTTTAACTAATGACAGTATTAATAAAGTAGCCTCCTGTCTATTTGCTTTCAGAAGATGATCCAGATGATGCTGATTTTGAGCCAGATTTTAGTGAAACAGAAAAGGGCACCAAAAACAAGGTTGCTTTTGGACATTTTTATAATTTTGGAGTTTTTATAATTTATCATTATTTTGGATTTTTCTCTCTCTTTATATATATTTTGAATTTATATCTATTCTAAATTTGCTCATAGAGCTACCCAGCTGTGGCATTTAGCTATAACCTTTTTAGGGGAATGTTCAGATGTGGTTATTTTGTTATATGGTTTCAACAAACTCTGGTGGTTAAAATTGAGGACTTAATTGTCTCTAAGGCCTTTGGCTAAATTGTGTTTTTTTTTTTTTTTCTGTTTGTATCTTGGTAGCTTATCTGACAACTTTTACTATATTTATCTTTATATATCTTTGGTTTTATTCAGTCCAACAAGTTTATGCTGCTTATCTATGCCCATTGTAATATGCGTAGCTTTTCTATCAATGAATAGTATGCTTCAGAAAATGCTTTATTTTTACATCATTATAAATGATCATGACATGTGCGAGCAGAGCGATTATTACTGAATTATATGTTTCAAATTCCCATCAGTATATTAGTGTATTCTGCCAATGCTTATCTTGTTCTGTCTACCAACAATTGTTTTCTATTATCACCTTGGACACCACTCAGCCTATATTGTAAAAATAACATTAAATTGCTTTTTAATGTTCATGTCACCATATTATTAAACTTTTCATCGGAACATTGGTGGTCAGAATGTCCTCTCTTGAGTTACCTCTGCAGTCACATGCTTGTAGGTTTTTTAAAAATTGATGGATTCTTCATGTTATTCATTTTTTTAAAATCAAAGATAAAATATTCATGATACGATACTTAGGGATTAAATTTTTGATCCACACATGACTTTTCAAACTGAAAGTATGAGGCTTTATAATTTGTGTTGTTATTCTGTATGAGTCCTTGTGGATCAGAGTACTTAATTTCAGTAACTTTTTAGCAACCAATCTGCCAAAACTTATTATTGCTTTGTAACTGTACTATCATTGCTTGGTAATTGTTATTGTTTAAATAAAAAGTTTAATGTTTTAGTGCATTGATTTGAGTTCAGACAGTTATGTTCTTTCCTCACTCATGTTAGCTTAGTTGAAGGATGATTACTTCTTCTTGCTTGCAATATTATATTTAGGACGAACCTGTGATTGGAATGGAGAACATCCCTAGGTTGAGTTTTTACCTTCAAAATTCTTAGGTGTCATAATACATTAGAACAGATCTTTGATTATGTCAATTATTTGCTTGGAAGTTTCATTTTTTGTTTGCTGGACTCTGAGGAACTTCAAAATATAGCTAATAATTTGTTAAATATTCATGCTGCATCTTGCTGAGGATAGGTTTATTTCTTTGGGTATCAAAAGAAAGTGGTTCACGCGCTTCCACTTCATCTTTTACATCTTTGCATTGAGACAATACTCTTCATTTCGTTGGTCATATATTCACCAGGTAGTCATGTTGGAAGCTAAATTGAATATATTTATTGTTTTGATGTGCACTTATGCTGTACTCTATGACAGGCAAAATTGTCAGAGAGCGATGATTTTGATGATGATGATGACGACGACGATGATGATGAGGATCTTGATCTCTCTGATGAGGATGATTTTATTGATCGGCGGCGAAAGGTGCGTCGTAAAGCTGGACGCATTCTGAAGTCCAAAGAAATGAAATCTTCTGTATATAGTCGACGGAAAAGAGGCAAAATTTTCTCAGATGAGGAATTTTCATCAGGAAAAGTTTCAGAAGATGATACTGATGGAGACTTTGATCATAAAACAAGGAGATCATTGAAGGTGCATGGAAAAGTTGGAGGTCGATCAACCATGTTTGAGAATGTGAATTCTCATAATAGTGAGCTTCGTACATCTGGTAGGTCAGTGAAAAAAATTTCATATGCTGAAAGCGAAGAAAGTGAAGATAATGATGAAGAAAGAGCAAACAAGTCCCAGAAGGTGTGGTTCTATATCCAGAAACTTCGTTCCTTGTAGCTTTTGGGGTTTCTTTTTGTCTATCTGGATCAAAATTTCTATATATCCTTTGCAGTTCTTTGACTTGGTCCAACAAGTTCCTATATGTATGTTAGATACATGTTTAGATTAGTTGAGATAATTTTATTTCTTTCCTTGATTTCCTGGAAATCTAGATGTAATGTTGTGTATTTTTTTTTGGCAACCAACTTGCAAAGATATCATTAAGGTGTTTCTAGAGAATGGCAACAGAAGTTGGGTTATTGGTTTCAACCCGTCTCAGTGGTAATGTGCTTTGACTTGTAAAGGCCATTCTGAGGGTTTGAAACTGATGCTGCCCCTTCTGCCATCAAGACATTGGGAGCTTGATTTGACTGACTTGCTGATCATTTATTTCTTTTAACGAGGAGATGCTTGGCAATAATGAGGTTATTGGTCCAATCGATGATCTATTCCGATAGACACAAACCTTATAAGGTTGTTTCTTTGTTGCTATTTTAATTTGATGAATAATGCTCTTCTCTTGTAGATTCATTGTTGTCTTGAAACCCAATATTTTTTCACAAACGACTTCTGGTTCAGAGTTATGTGGTATGCCATGAGTGTGGTGAATCATGCTACACCTTTAAAATTCTTGTTCATCTTTTATGTCTAGGTTTTGCAGGAGGATGTTGAAGAAGATGATGGTGATACAATTGAAAAGGTAGTCTGGCACCAGGCAAAAGGTATGGCTGAAGAAGCTACAAGGAACAACCAATCAATTTTCCCTGTTCTATTGAGCACCATGTCGGACTCGGAACTTGATTGGGATGAAGTGGAATTTTATATAAAATGGAAAGGACAGTCATATTTACACTGCCAATGGAAATCCATCTCTGATCTTCATAATGTGAGCCTTCAGATCACACTGTGGGTCACAAATAGTAATTATTTTAAGTAAATGTGCAAATGTTTCCTTCTTTTTTCTTTAAGTTTTTTTCACTCTTATCCATATAAGTGTCTTGCTTTCTGAGGTTTAAGTTCTCTTTTTTTAACTCTACATGGTGAATGGCAGCTTAGTGGATTTAAAAAGGTTTCAAACTACATGAAAAGAGTTTCTGAAGAAAGAAAATACAAAAAGGCCTTGTCACGTGAGGAGGTAATGCCATAGCTGGCTATGTTCTTCCTTTTTGTTTGATGAGTGACATGCTTTTGGGCTTGATATGCTGCCTTTTGTTTTGATGCATAAATTTTGTTTTCTTCTTCTTCTTCATGACTTGTTTGCTCAAAATGTGAGATGTCTTTGAACTGTAGGCTAATCAATTTATTTGAAAACAACTGCTGCAGTGTCAAATTGCCTTTCACATTGAAATCAATGAAGTTTTAATTTGCGGAATATTTGCAGAAGAACTAAACTAACCCTGTTTGACGACACTTAAGTATGAATAAGTCCATTTGCGCCAGCCACTCTAATCAGCTAAAATAATTAACAAAGTGGCAGTATCCTTGTTAGGAGCTAAAGCTATAGTAGGCATCTGTCCTGAGATCAACCTAGTTTACTGAGATTTCTTTCATGTTGAATGGCCACTTGATACTTTGTCTAATGAGATACTGAAATTGGATATCATGTTGACAAGTTCCAGAAATATAGTGATTTTGAAAAAAAAGTCAGACTTTTCATAAATTATATGAAACAAGCATATTTCTGAATGATTATATTTTCAGTTAAGGATGGATATGGTGGGCTCCTCTTGGGTGGAGATTATTGTCAGTATTTTTGATAGAAAGGATTAGAGACTACTACATTTTATGGTGAATAAACCTCCTTCATCTGAGACATAGCTTTCTTTGGAATGTAATTGATCCAACTAGACTAGAGACCTAGATATGTGTTTTTAGGAAAATATTTTCAAATTCTCCACCTGGGATCGAGTGCTAGTTTAAAGACCTTGAGTTGTTGGTGGAAGTTTGTTTTTGTTAGTCTTTGTTAATCTTTTTAACATTCAGAAATTATAAGCTGCTTAGAAATTTTGATAGAACATCGACATCAGGTGCTGAGAAGTCAAAATATGAATATTGGAAAAAGGAGAGCAAAGGGGACAAATTAGTTGATTATAATGTAGTTTTCCAACCAATCATGTCTTTATCTGTTAAAGAGCATGATATAATGAATTGAGAAATTGTAGCTTCAAATGCTTTATGGAGTTCGGTATTCTTCATAAAGTTCAAGCAAAATAAATTGCTGGTTTTGGCATGATAAAGTAAGTGCCTTTTTTATTAAATTTCTGTTAGTGGATATATTATATGCATGATGGAGCAGCGAAATATGGAAGGTTGTTTCAGTAGGTTTTGAAAAATGTCCTGAACATGCTTGTGGAATGGAGTAGGAAATATGTTTGAACTTCTTTGCAAAGAGAATTAGAATTAGAATGCTTATACTGAGTGTTTAGTTTCTGAACTTCAGTTTAGTTCTTATGTTTCCACTCTTGGCAATTCAGATATTCGTGTGTTTTTTGTGCTGAAAGTTGCATATGAGAGTATTTGTTTTGTTACTCTGTCTTTTAAAGTTATTTTCACAGAATTTATATGTTGGATGGTCTTCCTTGTTTTCCTTTTATTGTTTTTCTATTGTTTTCCTTTCATCTTGCATCTTGGAAGGAAAACAGGTATCTCATTTGACTTGTAGGTTTTGAAATTCTGCTTCTCAAATAAATGTCATAGTTTTGTTTTGTATGGAAAGTCTTTCTTTGTCGTAAGACCCTATTTTTTAACAAATTATCAATTTAAAGGAAATTGGGATTTCCTGTGACAGGCTGAGGTTCATGATGTAAGCAAGGAAATGGACTTAGACCTACTTAAACAGTATAGCCAGGTTTTATTTCATCTGTTTTGCATCATCGGTGTTATAATCTAATTTAGAAGAACTCCTATTTCTCTTCTTTTGTCGGTACTTTAACCGGTCTTTGTGTATACATAATCAGGTAGAAAGAATATTTGCGGATAGAATCAGTAAAGTTGGTGATGATGTGGTACCTGAGTATTTAGTCAAGTGGCAAGGGCTTTCTTATGCTGAAGCAACCTGGTATATTTTTTGTATCCTAATTTCATTATATTTAGATTCTGTCAAGCATTCTCATGCAAAACCTTGAGGTAGATTCACAATGCTTTATGCTAAAATAATCATTCTACATGTTCGTACTCTTTTGCTACTTTTATCTGGTAGTATTGATGAATCTTTTCAGCTATGCTGCTTGTTTTAATCTGCTAACTGGTGAGGCATTATAACATGTAAGGATAGGTACCACACTAGGTAATTCATGTGAGTTGCACATATTGTACTTCTAAATTATGGCAATTGGAGGCATACAATTTAGTTCTTGATAATTTCCACAACCAAATAGAAGGGAACAAGTATTTCTTGTTTATTTTTATCATTTTTTTTTCATAATGACTTGTCTGGACTCAAGTTTCTAGTGTAGGTAAATGTCATGTTAATGTACATTAACAATTGATATTTGTGTTTGGTTGACGTATGGGATGCATGATAAATATCAACTTTCCCAATGAAGTTCGAACACCCACATCATTTACTTTCCTTAGTGTCAAATTATTATTCTTATGTATCTCCGCCTCAGAAAAATCAATGAGGCTTATGCCGATTGCTACACTCCTTAATTTTTAAGCCTTGTGTTGTTAAGACTCCGAACTCCTCTGGCTTGTTAAACATTGGATATGTTATTTACTAAGGAGTTGTGATTTAGAAGGTTGGTGAGTTGACAAAGTAGGGAAAGAATATGGGCCTTGTTGGATAGGTGATGGCATGAAATGAACCAGTATGGAAGAAGCTAAATATTATCTAATAAGATATCAGTAAGTTAGCTTGGCAGGAGCTTCTATGAATGCCATGGCATGATTTATTGATTGTAAATACATGATAAATTTTGGAACTAGGACTAAAAGTGGATTGAATTATCATGTACTTTGGAGTGGTAAAAATGTATTCTATAGTACACATGAAAAAGCGATGCTAACATCTGTGAGTGCATGCCAGTATTTTAATAGGGAAATTGCGAGTTTAGGTTTATCATTTATGATGAAATTACAATAAACTTCTTTGAATGTCACTTGACAGACCTTGTGCTTGCTGGGCAATGCTTTGAATTGAATATAATAATGCACCACTTGATCTACCTATAATCTATTTGGTTTCTATTTGGAAATATTTGTTTGCAAGGAAAATTACGTTAATGACAAATTCAAAAATGAATATTATAGAGAATTGTGCAGGAAAGTAGCCACTACGCTTAGTCATGAAGAGTTTAAGATGTATAAAATGGTAAAGAAGTTTTATGCCAATGGAATACATTTGCATTTGTTTCAAGGAGCAAATTGGAGGCATAAAACTTATCAGTTAACCGGTGTAGTGTATCCCTTCTTGTAATGGTGAATACATTATTATCACAATTGATGAGTTGGCTAAATGTACAAAAGAGAAAAAAGAAATGAAAGATCCCAAAGTACTGAAATATGTATCTTTGTGCCGCTGGAGCGATAAGTTAATGGTTTTAAGGAATTTGCATTAGTGGTGACTTCTCTGCAGTGCCTAGATATAAGTTCATATTAATGAAAGAATGTTGTAAGATTGAAAGTAATGAACAAGTTGTTCAACTGCTGAGGAAGATGGCTTTGAAACTGGTTATTTACATCATGCATGCTCTAAATTTCTTCACATTACTCTAAGGGTAAGCTTTAAGGGCTTGGGCAAAGTTTGCTGTATCGATTGGTACTGTACCATACTGGGCATACCATATTATACCGACACTTAGTATGCCTTGCCATCTTGTACCATATTGCGTACCGATACTGTAATAAGATGGTACTTATACAGGATTTGGTACCGAGGTGGCGAACCTTTAAGTTGTCCATTGCAAGGAAAACCTAGAAAACTTGCTTTTCTCGGAAAATCTCGTGTTTTTTTTTTTTTGTTTTGTTTTGATGGATAATTGACAACTACATAACCTTCTTTCTTAATTTCTGAAAACCTTTTCCTTGAAAAACTCTTATTTTTCATTTCCTTTTCCAAAGATTCCCTTGCAACCAAAGATACCCTAAATATATGGCATTGATTCAACAATCTAGCTCTTGTCTAGAAAGAAGTGCTTTAGTATCTAAGTTAAAAGCATCTAGACCTGTAGTGTGCACAGAGTTTAATGTGATTCAAGGGAGGTGTGCAAATATTTGATGGCCATTAGCATTAGGAACAAAACCATGGAGGTCAAACATTCTATACCTTATCAACTATCCTCTGCCTGGCAAGAAAGAAATTTATTGGGGTCATACAAAGAATGTTTCATGACACATGCTTAGAATGTAATGTTCCGATGAGCTACAATCAATGATGAAATCATGAATGTGGGATTTTGATTACAGATTTCTTATCATAAAATTGGGAACAAGGTGTCAGATAAGCTATATTCTGAGTGTGATTACATTGAAGTTGTTGGAAGCCATTGCTATATTAACAGCTATGGAGATATTCTGTTCTGTATAACTAGCTTATCTAACTATATATTTTGTTGAATATTGACTAGAGGAGAAAGAATTATTGCTCACCACCATTCTACCAATGTAACTTTCATGGAAAATGATTCAGTTGTGCATGTTGGTACTGAACTATTATGATGTTTAGGGCCTTAAGAGATTACAGGAGATTGTATTGCACTATCAAATCATTGTTGACAAGGATTTAGGTTCCGGTGGTTTGGGTCGGTACCATCAGTATCATACCATGTTAACCAAAAATCAGTACCTGGGATGGATGTGGGACTCCTGGTTCCTTTGTGGGACAAGATGTCCAACCCTTGCCACTTGAAAACTGTCTGAGACTTTGGATTTGCCAGTACCAAGGCCAGTTTGGCTGGTACCAAGGCACAACCTGGCCGGGTTGCCTGGTTCCCCCCCCCCCAACACACACACACACACACACACACACACACACACGCAGAGAGAGCATTGTGGGGGTGCTCTTTTCTCATTCATCAAGTCACGAGGATGGGGCATTTGGAGAAAAATAGAGAAAGGGAGAGGAAAAAATGTGAAAAAAGAGAAAAATACATCTAGGTATGGTATTGGGATGCAGGACTGTCCCATACTATTCCAAGAAAATACTAGTACAGAGGATTTTAAACCTTGCTTGTTGGCATATTCAATTTTAGAATTTGTTAGAAAAACATTGGGTGGTTGTTTTTACTCGTAAGAGGTTAATCTGTTGAGGCATTTTTATTTGATGCAATCAATTGGTAAATTAACATTATGCACTGTTGAGAAATGGCCTCTCAATGATTTTTAGATGCAGACATTGGCTTTGGTCAATTATAAGCCTAGTCTTTAGTTTTAACTGATAATAGTACATTCAAGTTCATGTCATCCTGCTTTGAGGTTTGTGCTTTATTGTTAATCAATTGAATTTTCTTTATTTCATTGCAGGGAGAAGGACACTGATATTGCATTTGCTCAGGATGCAATAGATGAATACAAGGTAATATAGTTCTTAACTGTGAACTTTGTGTCACAAATATCGATTCTCTTTCTTTCTATTATCCTGTTCATAAAAGGATACAAACTTTAATGCATCCCAGAATCAGAGTGGACTGCATGCCTTGAAGCTGAAGTGTGATTATATTAGCATTTTATTGGATGAACATATTAAAGTTAAATAAACAATTGTAGAGCTAGAATTTTCTCCTGCACAATGTTTGTGTCTATTATATGGTTTCTTTTAGATATTTGACGTCAAGACATGCTTCCAAGCTATGGCATGGATATTTTGTGTATATGAATGGCATGGATATATTTCCTGGCTGTCTATACATTAGGTGCCCGGGTTTGACAATTCAGCCTCATATCTTATAATGGTAGCTGAAAACATTGCCTTGTATCAGTCTATAACAAAAAAACAATTTCTTTATCACATTTTGTAACATATATAATCTCGATGGCTGTAAAACCTATTTTAGCTTTGGTTCTGATTTTTATTTATAGAATTCAATCCTTGATCAACTATTTTGTCAAACTAATTCTGAAGAACCCATAGATATCCCCTTTGCTCTTCTTCTGTATTGAGTGTTCGAGTTTTCAAATTTTCAGTTGTTATGGGCTTCTCCAATAGGACAATATTGTTGGTATGTAGTGGATGAGTATAACCTTGAATGTTTGGAGGACTTTGTTGAGCTACTATATAAATTTAATTTAAATTTGTAAATGCATTTTTCATATGTTTTCTTTTTCTCGATAAATATTTTACTCTTTGTTAGTTATGTACTTTTATAATTTTTCTTATGCAATGCCATCCTGCTATTTTCTTGTAGTAATATATTTCTGGTTTGACCTTTTCTATGTAATTCAAGCACATTCATACGTTCATCACCTTATTTATTTTGTACTATTAATTTTTTGGTAAAAAATTTTTTTTGATATGCCTTTAGTGGAGCATCTTCTTGCTGATAATTCTAACCCGTCAATCATGGAGTTTGTGTTTAGTGTTAGCTACCCTAAGATAGAGCTAGCCATTTTGAATCACAAGTGTATATGTGCAAAAATCCTTTTGAGGTTGATTTTTCTAATGTTTCCTGAATGTTATTCGAGCTTGGTTTTAATATGCATATATTATATATCCATCTATTGTGCTTTACCTAGTTGTACCTGTGTTCTTCAAGTTCGTGTGGATATTTATGTGTGAGGTAACATTGGCTTTTTGTGGTAGATTTTATTTTAATTTTTTTAGGTAAAGATTTGATTAAGCTTAGACAAATAAATGCTGTTTTTCTTGAAGTATGAGTGGGTTGTTTCTTATGTTAGACTGTTGCTTGAATAGTTGCTGACAGAACATGAATTTCTCAAGAATACTATGAATATGGAAATGCATGTGATGCTTTGGGTATGAATAGAACAGCCAGAAGTAATTATTTGGGCCTTCATCTAAAACTAAGCCTGATCAGTTTTTAGAAGGTTGTGCTGAAGTCTAGCTTGAGCCCAAGTTCAAGGCCTGAAGCTGAGCCATGCCATCTCTTCTTTCATCAACCCCTTGCTCCTCTTAATCTCTACCTCTAACCATTGTCCGGACCTTTCAAACTGAAGGTTTCTTTTAGGAGTATGGGAGATTAAGTGGTGGAGCCATGGTGGTAATAACGAAGATGCAAGATCGTGGTTCTTGGTTTGGATGACATGCAAGATGGACTTGGGCCATTGGCATCCTGTCACATTCCTGCGGGATGGCATCCTGTCACATTCCTGCGGGAAGCCATCCCTCCTCAACTACCATGAAATATGGGCATTTTTTCTACTTCTACCCTATTACACGGCCAAGGATGGTGCAATCCTGCATTGTTCCATTTCTTTGGAGGGAGATGGTATGTAGGATGCGAGCAGTCTGGAGGGTTGTCGAGGGCATGGGAGGGAAGGTAGCAGGCATGGAAAGATAATTGAGCTAGAAGCTGGGCATAGGAGGCAGTGGCAAGGGGGAGGATAATAGAGATCAAAGGTGTAGGGCAATGGCGATGGTAATGTTTTGGGGAGAGAGAAGTAGTCAAGGTTAAATCCTAGCCATGGTTCGCCGTACCGGGCCGAACCGCCCAGTACGGGGTGTACCGAGCCAGACCGGTCCCTTACCGGTCTGGTTCGGGCCTTTTTTTCGGAAAAAGACCCCGAACTGCACCGAACGGTTCGGGCCCATACCGCCCGGAACCAAGCGGTACGGCTCGGTTCTAGACCGGTTCGGGGTGAACTGAATCATACCGCCCATGGGAAAGGGGGCGGAAGGTGGCTCAGTTTGATGAGGATCTTGTGTTATTTTCTTGGTATCTGAAATAAAATGAAATCTCAAGCACATCTCTCTCTCTCTCTCTATCATATCTGTTATATCATCTGTCTTGTAGTATTCGATATGATGTATTATATCATATTGATATGTTATTTCATATTATACCAATATTTGGTATGTTGTTTTGTACCAAATTGAAATATATATCGGTATTATAATAGAATGGTGTCAGTATAAGATCCGGTATCGAGATTGTAAAGTTTGTACCATGTATTAGTTCATCGGAATCCAACTCGTAAGATGAATTTGATTTGGTTTTTCATCACCAAACAGATGGAAATGCCTAGGGAAGCATTCTGAGAACTTGAGAGGAACCTGAAAGAAAATTTTGAACCTCTGATAGCTAGTAATAGAGATTCCCCGCCCCAACAATTACTAAGCATTTACCATTATCCTTCTCCCTGTTTGGTACCATGACTCCTTGCTCATTTAATCTTGTGCATTCGTACCGTTTTAAGTATTCGTTTCCACAACAATTAATCGCAGTTGTAACAGATAGTTTAGAGGCCTCAACAAGATTTTAAAATAAAAATCTCAGTATTATAATCACACAACACTCAGTATTTATGATTACAAAAGAAGCATGGGCGATATCTAATATTCCAATTAGTAACTCAAAATGGCATCATAAAATTGAATAATATCTGGTTGTATCAATATCATAAATCTTGTGATGCTAGTAGTGGTATATATGTCTCAGAGTTAATGAAGAAATTCTTATGGTGGAATCATAAAATTGAATAACTTCTGGTTGCATAATGTTGTGATGCTGGAAGCTTAAACTGTTATATGCGATATCATATAGGATCACAATTGGAGCAAGGCTTTTCATAAATAAGTCAAATAGGAGAGAGTTCAGGTGTTTTACCACCCTAATTTTAATCAAGATAAATGGTTGAGGGCTTTATGATGTGTTCTGAATCTTCCAAACCCATTTTCTTCTGCATGAAACTGATTCGATTGCAACATATGGCTATTAAGAGTCTTTGTACCGCAATCTAACTCCAAATTGAACCCAAATATGTCAATAATATGCAATATAATGCCATATTGAAGTTGTATTTATCAATTATTAACTTAAAAAATCCAAAAAAAAAATTTGAAAATCGAAAAAAATATTGTGTACCGATATCGGACCGGTACGCCCAGGCATACCGTGTGTCAGTATGGTACGGTACCAGTACCGTACCGTACCGGTTCGGGACCGGCATGCCGTCCGGTACCAGTACAGCGAACCTTGATCCTAGCTGTTCATTTAGTGGATGGCCAGGATTAATAAATATACCAGTATATCTAATATATAATTATTTTTTATATATATCATATTATTTGTTGGGCTTCTGGCCAGGGTAGGCTGGGCAAAAGGCTGCTCAAACTTAGAATGAAGTCCATCTGGACCTTGTGTTTTAGGCTCTGGTCTGACCTGAATATATAAAAATTTGGCCTGAAGCTGGCTTGGTGCCAGACTTCCAGTCTTATATTTAGATATTATGACATCTTAATATGGTCTAACATATCAGCATATGGTTATTTGAGGTTTAGAAATGTCACTTTTTCATCTAGTGCCTGTGCATTATGGATTGTGATTGCCGTGCGTATGTAACTCTTAATCTATACTTTAACAGGCTCGTGAGGCTGCCATGACTGTCCAAGGAAAGATGGTTGACTTCCAGCGGAAGAAAAGCAAAGGTCTTGTTTAATCTGCATATGTTCATTATGTTTTGTTCTTGGCCCTACATAAGCTGAACATGGAATGTAACTGCTTGTGTTGTTTCTTGATTTCATGCTACTGCAACCACTGTCAAGAAAGGAAAAATCTCAAATAGCCTTGTAGTTGATGTTTCCTTTCTTTTGTGGGTGCATGTGTGTCATTCTGGTGATTGTTGTTGTTCTATGATACAACAAGAGAAGATTGAGAAGGCCACTGACTTAAAATTGGCCTTTGTACCAGAGTCCAACATATGTCTTGGAACCTTTGTGAAGAGGATCCTTAGCTAATTACTGGCAAGTTGCCCAACGAGATTAGCTTCTTTCATCTCTCTTTGCGCCTTTTCATATTTGCTTTCCAATTAACACAACACTCCTATATTCTTATTTGTTTTATTTTTTATAACTGTCATTGTCCATCATGGTTTGTCATGCTGAACCATATCATCCAGCATTGAGCAAACTGTATCAAACCAGTAGCGAACCGGTACTCGGTATAGGGGCGTATTGCATATTGAGTATGGTTACTACCAATTGACCTGTACTGGAACTGTACGAGCATGATACTTTTATGTGTACCAAATTGGTACTGTCAACTATGGTTCATCCATAGGCAAGTTCTAAAAAGGTTTGAATTTTTAAATTCCTTCGCAATCTCTTCTGCTATGTTCATTGGCTAAGCTTGTTATATGTTTTGTGAGTTCTTCACTTTTCAACTGGTCCCCACAACAAAGGTGCTTTCGTAACTTTTTGGTGAAGACTTGATTATTTACAATGTTGCACATCACGCTAGAGGCTTATCATTGTTTTAAGTCTTTCTCTTGCTTGTTCGATCCTACTTGACTCATTTTTATTGCTCCTGTTTTTATCGAATAGAACTAAGATGGTGGCAATAGTTTGTTTGGGGGGTTTATTTTTCCTCAACCATATGCTTTCCATACCCAAGTCCTTTTCGGTTTATTAATTCTGTAGTTCCATGAACTGACATTATAACATTTATAAACACCATAGTTTAAGGGATATGTTCGTGCATGTTATTAGTTAATAATTTATAACAAGTGTTGGTTTAGATATGATTCTCTGTATTACTGTTCTGTTAGCTTCTTTTTCTGAAGTACATGTTTCTAATGCCAGCAATATTTACATTCAGTATTCATCAAATTATCATTGCGCACTAAATGACCTTTTGATATTCTATATAACTGCTTCTTCATACCAGCAGAGTTCATTTGTAGGTTCTTCCTTGTCATTGCAAGTTGTTTCATTATTTTGTTGAGCAAAAAAGTCTTAATGGATTGTTTTTCAGTCATGAATCTGCATTGCATCAAAGAAATTTCCGTTTATAGAAGTCCTATCTAATTTGTTATAGGATCGCATAAAGTTCATTGTAGTTATTCATTCTCTGTCATTATGTCCTTTTTTTTGTTGTCTATGATGAAATAATTTAACATAAATTTTGTGGTTTTCTGGTAGCTCATTATTTCATTCTTTTGTTTTTTGGCTATTTCTCAACTCCTACCTCATTCTATATATAAATGTATGAAGAGATGTTATTTGGATTTTTTTTTTTTTTTTTTTTGTCATTTTCAGCTAGTTTGCGAAAGCTTGATGAGCAACCTGAATGGCTGAGGGGAGGTAAACTTCGTGATTATCAACTGGAGGGCTTGAATTTTCTGGTTAACAGGTTTGTTATCACTTCATTTTGTTAGAATATTCTCTTGCATACCGGTTACTTCCCTTGTTCTATTAGTTAGTGTTTTTTTGGAGTGCTTAGACATGGTCATTTTGTAGTACAGCTGGAGGAATGATACAAATGTAATTTTAGCTGATGAAATGGGTCTTGGTAAAACTGTTCAGTCGGTTTCGATGTTAGGCTTTCTGCAGGTTTGTTATTTGTTATCCTTTGAATATGTTGTCTCCTGTAATCATATTAATTGTTTTCTTTAATGTAATCTGTCCATTCTTATTGCAGAATGCTCAACAAATTCATGGGCCTTTTCTTGTTGTTGTACCACTTTCGACATTATCAAACTGGGCTAGAGAATTCAGAAAGTGGCTTCCTGAAATGAATATTGTTGTATATGTTGGAAATCGTGCTAGCAGAGAGGCAAGTCCTGTTTGTGTTTCACTATTGTTTATGGTCTCTGCAGTATGCACGGTAGATAGAGATATTCGTGGAAGAGTAGATGTCTCGTATGAATAAAGTTAAACAATAAATTCAACTGTAAAATGTTTCTGCTTGAACTTGTTCAGTCAAAGGAAACTGATGATTAGTTTGTCAGTTTATCTCTTTGCTGGAGATATAGTAATCTTTAATATAAGTTATCAATTCATCAATTTTTTTTATGTCAGCAATTCATCTTTCTTTATGTAACTTTTAAGGAAAACTTTTCCATGATCAAAATTAAAGTAGGGAGAAAAACTGTATTGTTCAGATTAAATAAAAAACATTGAGATAGAATACTGACTGACTAAAGTAGGGAGAAAAACTATGTTGTTCTACAGAACAGGCTAATTTTGGAATTATCTGAAATTTGAGAAAGTGTGAGATCCTGAAGATTGGGAGATGTGGTTTGGTGCTACTTGTGTTGATTATAATGCTTTACTGTGATGCCAAATATCTGGAATTAATGCATCAGATTCTGTATCATAGTTATAGAGGATAATGGAAGAGATTAGTAAATAAAGTAATAAACAATGATGTATGAGCCCCAATTTATAATTTTGAATTAATTCATCAGATGGTATATCATTGTTATGGAGGATAATGGTAGATATTAATAAATAAACAATGATATTCGAGAACTAATTTGTAATTTTCCCAGCAACATCAATCCTCAATGCCTAAAGGAAATGATGACAAGCACATTAGACAGACAATTGTGCCGTGGCCGTTATATTCCTAATTGTGATTGCCTGGTTGGTTTAATTAAGGGTTGTCCTTGAGCTATTATTTGTGTAGAGCAAGAAAAGGGTGAGTGCTAATGTGAACCATGGAAAAATTTTCCAAGATAAATGTCTAGAATATTAATTGAGTGAAATTAGAGTATAGTCCATGCCATTTATGCTTGAGTATGTGGTGCTTTCCCATTTAGAGCAACTTTTTGAAGATAAAGATATTGTATGGTTATGAAGTGCAAGACTGCAAGTAATTGTACGGTTTGAAATGTTGGATTACAACATAGTTTCATTTCTGCATAATGATTTGAGGTGGATTTATGGTAAAAGCATGAAGTATATAACATGAAAGGAGGTAGCATGAATAACTTTTTTTTTTTTTTTTTTTTTTAAGATTTCATGAGCATACATAATTGAGGATGAACTATATTAAAGGATTTTGGAGGATGGAGTACTTGTGATGTAATAAATAGAAGTTATGAGAAAGGATTTGGAAAAGCTTGCAATAACATTGCAGATAGCCTTAATAGAAAAAAAGTTGGGAATGAGGATCCATGGTTGACGCCAAATATTTGTGCTAGAGCTTGATGGTTATGGTTTTATTTTATTGAACTAGTACTGGAGGGCATACCGGTTGGCAGCTGGTTTAGCATGGTACAAGTCCATGTCGTCCAGTTTCGGGGTGTATTGACACAGGGTGACCGGGAGAGGAGGGGGCGAGGGGGAGAGGAAGAGAGAGAGAGAGAGAGAGAGGAGGAGTGAACCCTAGCCTAACCCGACCGAGAGAGAGAGAGAGAGGGGGGGGGGGGCGTGAGGGAGGAGCTTATTGGAATTGAGCGGTGATCCTTCCATGACCGAGGAGGTGGGGTGGTGTTCATGAGCATGGAAGGGGGGAGGGCATGGAATCGAGTCTCAAGCGAGTTGGAACCATTTTAATAACAGGGGAGGATGGTGGGGAAGTTTTATTAGCGTGATGGAGGGTTGAACCCTTTTTTAAAATCATTATCTGATTTGACTTAAATCGTTGTGACCCAAATTGACCTACCCTCAGTGACCCAAGTTGGGTCAAAGCTTTGACCCATATTCGTGCCATTTGAAGTTTCGGTTAGAAATTTTGACTCATACCTTACCCTCTTCCCCTCTTCCCCTCTCTTCCTCCCTCCATGTGTATGTATGGACATATGCACGTTTATCTGTGGGCATCTCTGTTTGCGCTTGGTGCAGTGAATACTTGATGAGACATAAGAGCACCATCTATAAGTGGAAGTGGATCTTCGTTATGCTTGTTTACTAGCGGTAATGGCTATGCGCCACATAAGAAGCTAAAGCCCTTGACATTTATCACACAACACAAGCAGCCCCCCCCCTCCCTCCTTTTTTCTTTCCTGTTCCTGGCATGTTGGTCTAAGCCATTTGTAAGTTGGCTAACTTTTTGGGCTTTCTGGGCTTTTCACTGAACCCTGGGATGTTTGCTGTTGGCCAAGGCATTACACTGAGCAATCAAGCCCATGGTCATTCAGGTGCATGAGCATATATGTTTGGTTTTATTACATATTAGAAGAAGGGTTCTTATATGCTTTTTATGTCAATTATTAATGATAGACTGCCGCCTACGTTCTGTAAGAGCATTGGGACATGTAGTTTTTGTACCATCAACATTCCATATCACTCTTAAAGTTTCATGCTATAATTTCTCATGGCATCATTGGCTCTTATCTTTTAATCATTGGATTGCCTTTGACTTGTGCATGATTTATGTTCTTTTCTGAAAACAGATCTGTCAGCAGTATGAATTCTACACAAACAAGAAGGCTGGCAGACATATACAATTCAATACATTGTTAACCACATATGAAGTGATATTGAAGGATAAAGCTGTGTTATCGAAGATTAAGTGGAACTACCTTATGGTTGATGAGGCTCATAGATTGAAGAACAGTGAAGCATCACTATATACAACCCTTTCGGTGTGTCACATATCCCTTATGCTTGCTGAGCTATCTTGATTTTGCTTTACATGGTACTTTGATGTTAGAATTCTAGTCCAGAGTTGCTTTTATATAAATTGTATTAAGTTTTATTTTGGCACAGGAATTCAGCACCAAAAACAAGCTTCTTATCACTGGCACCCCACTGCAGAACAGTGTTGAGGAGCTATGGTGATTGTTCTCTCTTGAAGTTCTTATGTGTAATATAGATAAGTTGCAAATGGTGATGTATGCTTTTCTCAAGTTTTTCTGTGCTACTTACAAAACATGGTTGCCATATGGAATTTACCGTTCTAGTTTGTTATTACTAGGATGACACTAATGGTTTTGCGATGTGAAGACATTTTTCGTGTTCTTTTCATGTTCTGCCATGCTGTCTATATAATTCAGGATTCATTCATTATTAATCTAGTGGATTGATTCTCCATCTTCCTTATGTTTAAGCACTTTTTTGCTTTCCGGTTTCTGTGAACTCCCTCTACTTTTTGCATGGTATTAGGAGCTTTTCAGTTTTCTAGACCACCAAACAGCTCTCTAGTTTGGTGGGTCGATTTCCCATTGTCACACCACGACATGCTAGCTGGATTTTTTTTTCTTTTTTAATATAAACCTTGGTTCTCTTAGAATGATAAGCATGTCCTTTTTTCCTACTTTGTACATGCAATTGAAAAATGTGGAAAAGTGAATGACGGTGGCTGTACTTCGATTGTTTTCCACCTCCGCCAATTCATATGGGCAGGAGACTTGCACTACTCTTCTCCCTTAGGTCTCCAATCCATGGTTGTTGAAAAGAAACATGGTGTTTATCAAGCCCATTACCTCCTCTCTCTCTATTGGGCTAGAAGAAGGTTGTTGATCCAGCAGGTGCTGGAGGGCAGAGGGGTATGGTTGTAGATGGATGATGTGGTAGGTTTCACCTTTATTTGGAATTTGTTTGCTGCTGCAATTTTTATTCTAGTTCAAAAATTTTAGTACTTCCAATGAAGGTGTGGGATGGAAATCTTGTGGAAGATGTGGTGCGGATGAAGAATTGTAAGCTTTTTTAGTTTCCTCGAGCTCTCTCTCTCTCTCTCTCTCTCATGCCTACGGCTGCAAATGGGTCAGGCTGGACCTTGGCATGCTTGACCGTGCCTTGACCCAATTTCGTATTCTAGTCATGATTTGGACCTGGAAGTAAATCATTAGTTGATCAAGTTGGGTCGGTTGGGTTGAGTCCATCAAAAGGATTTAGACCTACGAGGTCATTTGGGTTGGGGTCAAGTCTGACCTGGACCCAACCCAAAATGTTTGGATTTGGGTTGAGATTGGGTTGGAGCAGGTTCACACTTCAAGTCAAATATCTAGCTATTCTTTGTAGTTAAAATTTGATAATTTATAGTTAAATATATGGTGACAAAAAATTTTAATGAAACTAAAAGACTCTTTGTAAACATGAATTTTCATTCAATAACTTCTAATTTCATCCAAGTAATTGCCTATTCTTAAATTTACAATAACGATTTTGAAAATATATATAAATATACTTGAGAGCATTATAAATAAGAACCCATCAAATCAAATAATGAAATATGAACGTTTAAATGTAATTTAATTGAAAATAGATAAGAGGAGATGTAGTTGTTTGATGAAAAAAGAGGAATTAGTTTAAATGAGAGTTTATTCAATGAATTGGAAAAAATATTTAGAGTGCAAGAGACCGAGGTCTACATGATTCAGGTTTTTGTGTTTGGCCAGCGGTTATAGGTTAGGATAGGCTTATATGTTGTTGACCCAGTTTAAACGCGGATGATATACAAGAGGCCAGGCCAATGCGGGTTGAAAAATACAAGACAAAGATCCAACCCTGAATTTAGATCAGGTCCAAATATTGAAACTGACCCAACCTAGAGATCTTCAAATCTGGGTTGGGTCAGGTATAATTGGGTTGGGACCGGGTCAGATCATAGGTGGACCCAACCCATTTGCAGCCCTACTCGTGCCTTTGTTATTGGGTGAAAATCTGTTTATATAGTATTTTGTACTAGCAAATGGGTCAGGCTGGACCTTAGCATGCTTGACCGCGCCTCGACCCAATTTCGTATTCTAGTCATGATTTGGACCTGGAAGGTAAACCATTAGTTGATCAAGTTGGGTCGGTTGGGTTGAGTCCATCAAAAGGATTTAGACCTACGAGGTCATTTGGGTTGGGATCAAGTCTGACTTGGACCCAACCCAAAATGTTTGGATTTGGGTTGAGATTGGGTTGGAGCAAGTTCACAGTTCAAGTCAAATATCTAGCTATTCTTTGTAGTTAAAATTTGATAATTTATAGTTAAATATATAATGACAAAAAATTTTAATGAAACTAAAAGACTCTTTGTAAACATGAATTTTCATTCAATAACTTCTAATTTCATCCAAGTAATTGCCTATTCTTAAATTTACAATAATGATTTTGAAAATATATATAAATATATACTTGAGAGCATTATAAATAAGAACCCATCAAATCAAATAATGAAATATGAATGTTTAAATGTAATTTAAGTGAAAATAGATAAGAGGAGATGTAGTTGTTTGATGAAAAAAGAGGAATTAGTTTAAATGAGAGTTTATTCAATGAATTGGAAAAAATATTTAGGTTTTTGTGTTTGGCCAGCGGTTATAGGTTAGGATAGGCTTATATGTTGTTGACCCAGTTTAAACGCGGATGATATACAAGAGGCCAGGCCAATGCGGGTTGAAAAATACAAGACAAAGATCCAACCCTGAATTTAGATCAGGTCCAAATATTGAAACTGACCCAACCTAGAGATCTTCAAATCTGGGTTGGGTCAGGTATAATTGGGTTGGGACCGGGTCAGATCATAGGTGGACCCAACCCATTTGCAGCCCTACTTGTGCCCTTGTTATTGGGTGAAAATCTGTCTATATAGTATTTTGTACCCAGCAAATAAGAACAAGTGGGTTTCCATGATTGGGAAATGGGTTTGATGTGGAGTGTTTGAAAGACTTGGTGCTTCATTCAACTTTCGTTGAATCCTCGCTCGTAGTATGTAGAACAAAGGATCAAGAATCTCTCTCTCCCTTGCTTGTTGCAACATGTTTCTATTACCCCATTTAAGTTAGCTTGATTCAACAAGATTCTATAACTGCACATGGACTCCAGCCTTCCTGCTCTTGAATAATGGTGTATGTGTCATTCAGTTATCCACTTCTATAAGCTTGACTGTTCATACCATCTCTTGACATATGAGTGGATATCTACGTGAATGTGTGAATTTATATATGTGGATATCTATGTGAATGTGTATATATATAATCACCGGCAAAATTATATGGTCATTTTGAGGGTTGGCATAGCTATAGTGTTTTCGTATTACAGCATAGCATAGATATTCAAGAGGTTTGTGAAAATTTCCTTATGAGTGATGACATTTTTTGCATGCATGGTCTTGCATTGAAAGGAAAAAAAATTATTGCAAGAATCTGAAGAAGTTTTTTGGATGCAAGTTTCTATATAAGTTTCTAAAATTTGTATGGTACATATATAAGATTAAAATATTTTATCTATTATTTTTTTAATTGCAACTTCCATTATGTGAACTAGACAATAAAGACGAAATATTTTGAATCTCAAGTACATTTTTGATTTTTTTGCACATGAACAAATTTTTAAAAATGTCAAAAGCTTTTAGTTACTGTTTGACCAATTTTTGAGTCATTTTTCCTATTTGAACAAATGATATTGTGGAGCAAATTTCTTCTCTATGTGCATGAATAAATGTATGTATAGGTTGCCAACAGTTATTTGCCTTGCGCCTATCTCATTTTTGGTTGTGGTTGGGCCACTTTATGTTGGTTATGACCAAGGTTCACCATACTGCTTGGTATCGTACCATATTTGTTGGTACCATATCGTACCAGTCACACTGTATCATATCGGTATGCAGTTTTGAACCATACTGACACTCAGTATGCCTCACTATCTTGTATTACACTGCATATCGATACTATAATAGGATGGTACTAATATGGGGTATGGTACTAAGATAGTGAGCCTTGGTCATGACACTATACATGTATATGGACTAGATGGTTTTATAAGGGCATTTAAGATGATAGATAATGCGCTCATCTAGAACTTTGTGTGCACACATATCTAGTGGAGAGCCTTCTTTAATGATTCAAGTGTCTATTTGGATAAACAGAAATAGGGAAATATATTTTGCCAGACCTTTATCGGACCTTACAAAACTTGCAACGATTGTTGTGCCAGTATCGAGGCCATATTGGTTGCTTGACGGCATAGTTCAGTATGGTACTGTCATTCCATATTGGGCCCATATCGACACAGTAGATAGGGTCGAGGAGGGGGAGAATAGAAGAGATAAAAAGAGAGAAGGGGGGGGGGAGGGAGGTGGATGGCTGGTGGAGGGTCACGGAGGGTCGGGGAGGGTTGGGGAGTGGCAGAGGAAGGGCTCCACACTCTGATTCTCCTGTTTCAAACAAAATAGGGAACTTGAAGGGTGGAGCCCTTCCTTCACCCCACCTCCCTGCCATCCTCGGCCTCATCTGGCCATCCACATTCCTCTCCCTCCCCCTCCCCCTCCCCCTTCTTTGTTTTCCTCTATCCCGTTCTCCCTCTCCCTCTCCCTTGTCACTATCTCGAACGAAGGGGCAGAATCATGTTAGTCCACATGTGGTAGGTTGGTACAGCTTGGTACACCCTGAACTATGGCAAACCCTGCTTGCAAGGAGTGATGGTAGATGTGAAAAATTGAGGCGTCATTATGTAGTTATCTTTCATGTTATATGTTATCATTCAGATCCTATATCCTTTATATTATTATTGGTTGTTGATATTTTGTAGTTGTTTTCTTTTATTTTTGCATTGAGTATTGATGCATTCAGATTGTAGGTTAATTGTGAGCTATGTGCCTTTTTTCATAGAGTTTCTTTAAATTCCCATGGTAAGACCTCCAAATTTTGGCTTGAAGTGCTTGGTGGACCTCTTGCTCTTCTTGCTCTATATATAAATTTTGTTCAACAATCGAAGGACCCTGGATGAATATCTAGGTCCAAATTATTATTAAGAGGCTATAGCAGCAATGATGAAACTTGAATCCTTGGAGAAACCTACATTGGTAAAAGTCCTTGAAAAGTCTCTTTGCATCATTTCTTATTATGTGCAAATTGTTGATAGAAGATTCAAGGTGTACTCGAAGTTTAAATATATGTAGCCATATTTATACTATATGTGCATGGTAATAAAAGAACATCCAATATATTTTGTATCATACCGCATTACTCGATGTTCTTATTTTCAAGGGTTTAGATTCGTCGGCATGTCCCGTGGGACATCAGGATGGGGTATCATGCCATGTGTTAGGATAGGACTGTCCCGCCATCATCCCAGCATCCTGATCAGGATGTCTTGGGACATCCCCTATCTCAAGTGTTGGGATAAAGTGGGATGGCAGGACATCTTGTTTCATGAGAAAAATGGAGCAGCTCCATCCCAGGGGATTTAAAACTTTGCTTGTCTGTAATTGCAAATGAATGTAACCATATTTATATTAGGAAGTTGCACTAGTGTAGTGGGCTAGCCTTGACATAATGGTTAGGTTGATTCTTTGTGACTTGGGTGTCATAGGTTCGAAATATGGCAACAATCTTGGGGTGAGGCTGCAAACATCTGATCGACTCTCTCCAGACCCCGTAGTGGTGGGGCCGTGGGTGCCTTGTACACTAGGATGCCCTTTATTTTTAGCTGCACTAATTTGAAGATTCAACATTTTGATTTTGTTGTGCGAGATATGTACTATGAAAACAATTTTTGATGTTGATTTGTAAGAATGTCATGTATGATGATGTTGATACACACCATGTAATGCTTTGTTACAAATAAACCATTTTTGCTGATTTGTCTTGAGTGTTGCTGCTGGCTCTATCTTATGATTTGGGCTTCAAGAAGCATGTCTCTTCCTGTATTTATCCTTGGCATTTTTTGCATTCATTCAAAAGTTGCCTAGACTAGGAAAGTGACATGATTTCATGGAGGGCTAATCTTAAGTTGAGAACCAACTGTATTATGTTCTTGAACCTTGGTTATGGCTTGATATGTAAGTGAAAAATTCTTGAGGTTGGTCAGATGCAGATCATTTAACTAAATGTTGGTAGAACTATCTCGAATTGCTTGGTTCGGAGCGTGCTGAACTGTACTAGTGGTGGACCGGGACAGTTCTGGCCTTCGAAATGAAGCACTGGGGAGGATCAGGGGAGGGAGAAGGAAAGAGGAAGAGGAAGAGAGAGAGGGAGAGGTGGCCTCTGGAGGCCACCGATTCCGCCGTTATCGAGGGAAAATATCTCTAGATCAATCAGTTTCGTTCTTTTATTTTGATGTTATCAGGGGAAGTTGGCAACAGCCTCCGGTGGCCTCTCTTTCTCCTTTCTTTCCTTCTTCCTCTTCCCTCTCTACGGTGTCGATTCGGGCTTGGCATGGAATGGCATGGAGGTGTAACTAACCATGCCACTGGCTGACTGGTACAGGCTTCAGTACTGGCACAACCAACCTTGATTAACTTTTTTCACCTATAATGAACACTCTTAATTTTGTAGTTGCAAAAGAATAATCCTGTAGAAGGCGTGATATTCCATCATGTACTGTTTACCTGGAATATAAGGATCACAAGTGCCAAAGATAGGGACATTTTGTGCAAAACTGCAGAAAAACTTGCTCAAAAGTACCATGGCATGTGTGTCAAGGTTCATTGCTGTTATAAATGCTTTGATAGTCACTGGATAGAAAAACTTCAGTGGATTTGACAAAGAAATGGAGATTATATTTGCGACTTTTTGAATACATGGTAGTGATGATTGGAGGAATGATTGCTTGATTATCTTTTCTGAATTGACTGTCATATAATATTAGTTTGTTGTTCTTGTGCTGCATTATGTCTTTTTGTTGGTTTGCTGTTCATCCTATGATCCTATCTGATTTTTTTTAGAGCATTATTTTCATTATTACATTTGCATCTTGAAATTGTTAATTTGATTTGTCTTGTTCTTATTGGTGACAGGGCCCTTCTACATTTCCTTGATGCTGTAAAGTTTAACAGCAAGGATGATTTTGTTGAGAAATACAAGAATTTAAGTTCTTTCAATGAAATGGAGGTCCATCATTTGATTATTTAGCTCATATTCTCATTTCCTTGTGATTTGTATTTGTGTGAATGGAGCAAGATTCTCCACATGCTGAATTCTCACTTGGTTGTGTTTTTAGCTTGCTAATCTTCATAAGGAATTGAGGCCACACATTCTTCGAAGAGTTATAAAGGATGTCGAGAAGTCCTTGCCTCCGAAAATCGAGCGCATTCTTAGGGTAGAAATGTCTCCTCTTCAGAAACAGTAAGCCCCTTCATCATATCATGATTGATTAGTTGGATTTTTTTTTTCCTTTTCATTGCTAGCTGTGTAAATTTACATTTTTATTCATATTTCTACAGGTATTACAAGTGGATTTTGGAGCGTAATTTCCACAATTTGAATAAAGGGGTTCGTGGGAATCAGGTATTACACTTTCATATCTTGAGATATTTACTTCTACATCGAGTACTGATGCTAAATTTCTGTTGTATTATGTGATTGATTATTTTCTTCAACTTAGAAGCAGGATCGATATTTTCATAACAACTAATAAATAACTTGTGCTTGTGTCTGATACCCCCTTATGTGGAACGTCTGTTTCCGTGAAGTAGGATTCCATGGTATTATTATTATTATAATATGGCATATGTGTAGTAAAAAAATCACTTATTCTAAAGTTATTTAAATATTATGAACTGTTTCCATCAAATAGCTTTTTCAAGTTTTTACTAACGGAAATGCCACATGTCTATGAATTTCTCATGCTCTAACTAACCAGTCATCATTTTTCATGAATATTTTAGAATATTTTTTAACCTTTTTTTGACTTTTCCATCTGTTTACCTGTTTGTTCACTTTTTAATCCATCATATGTTCAAGTTCTCCTTAAATAATTTTGAATCCCGAATTGATTATTATGTTAACAGCTTAACAGGTGTACTTCATGTTTTCTTGGTTTATGTGAGTGCTAAGATCTGTTTACAGATAATTGTCACCAATCATATATAATTTAATGGATATCTTTCATTGATTAAGGTTACAGTTTCAAGTATGTCTTGTCAACCCAATGGCTGCATCATCTGCTAAGGCCTTGTATGTTTTATGACTTAGTCCTGATGTTTCCTGAGCATGTTTTATGTTTCCTTGAACTTTTTATAACCGAACCAGTGGGTTTCTGATTTCTAAACATATAGAAGAGAATCAAATACTTTGATTATTGTTTACCAGAATTCAAGTATCCTCTGCTTTAAAATCAAGATTACAAGAACCCTGCAAATAGAATTTTCTTTGTTGGGTGCAGGCACATGATTGGCACTGATAGTCATGGACAACTTTCTCTGTAATAGAGCAAAAGCAATAAAAAGTGAATATAAATGAATAAAGTATTTCTTGCATTCCACACCTCTCAGTAGCATAGAAAGATATTATCCCACATAGATATATTTATATCCATGTGTCATGTATAACTGTGACATATCACTTGTACTAAATGTTGTAATAATTAAAATGTTAAATTGGTTTCTTTTAATTTTCAAAAATCATGCAGGTTTCGCTCTTGAATATTGTTGTTGAGTTGAAGAAATGCTGCAATCATCCTTTCTTGTTTGAAAGTGCTGATCATGGATATGGTGGAGATAACAGCACTAGTGATAGCAATAAAGTTGAGCGCATAGTTTTGAGCAGTGGGAAGTTAGTAATCCTTGACAAACTACTTATTAGGCTGCGGGAGACAAATCACCGTGTTTTAATATTCTCTCAGGTTGGTTCATTGTCTGTACTTTGCAAACAAGAGCTCTATACTTTGCAATTTGTTTGTAAATGTGGTACGACTTGAGGTATTGTGTTACTTCTTTTTTGTTTTAATTTTCCTATTGAAACAAATTTGCATTACATATGAACCGGTGGTTAGTATTTTCTGTGACCTTTATGTTGGAATGCTGATTTTACTATTATTATCTACCCAAGTAATCCAAAGCAGGCTATAACCACTATGGGCTGCTTGGATCCTGATGACAATCACTAACAAAAAGTTTAATTACTAAAAATTGTGCAATAATTGCACCCTTGTTTTACTTCATCGCTTTAGTTTCTTTTGCAAATGTCTAATGACAAGTAGTTATTTTTCAGAAAGTCGACGTTCATTATCATTTGGACGCTCTATTAGTAATGCCCTGGTGTTCTGCATTGTCTGAGGATTGAATTGTGTGTTTCACAGAGTTTTGCATAATTGTAGATATTGCCCATTATTAAATCTGTGGCAATAAAATAAATGAGATGTGTAATTTCATTAGTAACTCTGGTCCTAGCTCTGGCATTCTATGGATACTTCAAAGATATACTGGGATTTTTAATACTAATTGTTTTTTGGGAGTAACATGTGCTAGATATTATTGTTGATGTTGAGAGCCTTGAGGAAAGAGAGATAAAGGTGTATAGTTTGATCCTCGTCCTTCGGTCATAGCCAGTTACGACTTGCAGAGGGCATTACAAAACAATGACCTTAATGGTGCCAAGTCTAGATGCTGGAGGATGATTGGCAGAGCCTTTTAAGGTAGTTGGAGCATTTTGTAGGTTTATAGCAGTGTGGCAGATGAACTCGCAAAGTTATCAGAACATTTTGTCATAGTACTGAATACTGATACTATGAAAACAAATTGGATAATATGCCTAAGTGTGTCCTTTTCTAATTTAGGTGACCCTTTTCCTAGCATAGCCAAATGGCCACTCTTTAGCCTGAGGGCATTTTCTTGGAGTCAACTAAAATTTCTATCTATTTAATGTACAGTGACTGTAGTTTTATTTGTTGAAGAGTAAAATACAAAAAAAGAGATGTACATGTTATCTGTCTTGCCTGACATGCAGATGGTTAGGATGTTGGACATACTTGCGGAGTATTTATCGCTTAGAGGATTCCAATTTCAGAGGCTTGATGGTAGTACAAGGGCTGATCTGCGCCAGCAGGCCATGGAACATTTCAATGCACCTGGAAGTGATGATTTCTGCTTCCTTCTTTCAACACGTGCTGGTGGGCTGGGCATTAATCTTGCTACTGCAGATACTGTTATAATATTTGACTCAGACTGGAATCCTCAAAATGACTTGCAGGTTTGAAGTGTGATGGCGTCACATTTTGTTTAATTGAATACTTTGTTCCTTGTTATTAACTTTTTCATTTATTTCACATAGGCAGATTTTTGCCAGTCAATTAACTGCAATTTGTATGATGTGCTTGAGATATTTATGCAGCATGTTGACATTCTGCAGCCCTGTTAATGGACCATTAGTTTAATGTTTATAGGCAATGAGTAGAGCACATCGGATAGGACAACAAGAAGTTGTCAACATCTACCGGTTTGTTACTAGCAAAAGTGTGGAGGAGGATATCTTGGAGCGTGCTAAGAAAAAGATGGTAATACTGTCTTCTTACCTTTTTTTTTCCAGTATCAAGTTTGCACGAAATTAAGTGTGCACGTAAGCTTTAGAATTTACTATTTTTCGTTACAGGTTTTAGATCACCTGGTTATTCAGAAGCTAAATGCAGAGGGCAGGCTCGAGAAGAAAGAAACAAAGAAAGGCAGTTCTATGTTTGACAAGGTGAATAAAAATCATGCCTGTCCATTTAACAGTTTGACAAATCTCTCACACACACAAGAGTTAATGGGGAATTAATCAAAATTTTCATTCATGCACTTCCTTTGCTGCAGAATGAACTTTCTGCAATATTGAGGTTTGGAGCAGAGGAATTGTTTAAGGAAGATAAGAATGATGAAGAGAGCAAAAAACAACTTGAAAGTATGGATATTGATGAAATTCTGGCGAGAGCTGAGAAAGTTGAATCTAAGGTTGCTGATGGGGAGCCAGGAAATGAACTGTTAAGTGCTTTCAAGGTAATTAGTTAATATGAAACACCAGAGTTTCTGAATGTTTTCTTTGTCAGGCTTGTTATTGAACATTGCACTATTAGTTGCTTATATGCTACTTTTGCTTCTTTTATTGCTTTACAGGTTGCCAATTTCTGCAGTGCTGAAGATGATGGGACATTTTGGAGCCGGTTGATACAACCGGAAGCTGTGGAACAAGCTGATGTATGAACTTATGCCTTAACTGATATATAATGTATCTTGTGGTTGTTGTTGATCTTTAATTCTTTAATTAGTAAATCGATCATGGGGCGATCTTTGTTGAACTGTCTGCTATTCTCCATGTTCCAGTAGGAATTGAACTTATTCATATCATCTTCATCTTGTGCATGTTGCAGGAAGCATTAGCACCACGTGCTGCAAGAAATACCAGGAGCTATGCTGAAAATAACAAAGCTGAGAAAAGTATGAAGCGAAAAAAGAGGTCTGTCGAGCCTCGAGAAAAAGCTCAGAAGCGTTCGAGCAAAGCTGCAGATGCTTCAGTGTGTTCATTGCCATTGATTGAGGGAGCAGCTGCTCAAGTAAGAGACTGGTCCTTTGGAAATCTATCAAAGAAAGATGCTTCGCATTTTGTTCGTGCGGTAATGTGTTGCTTTCTTTTAGAAATCCTTAATTCGTCTCTAAACATCTATAGTACTCAGTTACTTGTTAGATCATTTCAAATAATGCCACTTTGAATATATGCAGCAATTTGATGTGCATGTTCTATATGTGATAATGTTGATTGCATATGCATGTCATAAACTCATAATGTCCTTGTCTTTACATGGATGTATATTGACATATACGTTAAAGATATTGGAATTTTTGTGTCCATTCATCATTCACCCTCCCCAATCCCTTTATCTTTCAGTGCTCCACAATCCCCATGCCCCTTCTCGTCAATATTAGGTTTATTCGTCTCTAAACATCTATAACAGTGGTGCATTCCATTCATACCGTACCATTTCACATTAGAATACATTATGGACTTGTTTGGTTCGCGGGAAGAATTTTTCTTCCCAGACAGTAACTTTTTGGAAAGTTATTTTCTAGGAAGTTACTTTCTAGGAATAGAATTCTAGCATGTTTGGTTGATCACGAGAAAGTGACTTATTATAGAGTAGCTTATGTTTGGTTAAGCTTCCATTTTCTTGGAAAAATTGTGTAAAATGCCTACTATATCCTTCATAGATATAAGACCATATATTTTTTGCTCCTTAACTTTATATAAATATAAATATTATATTATAACATTAGACTATAATAATTTATTATGTTAATATAATATAATATATATTAATATAATATTAATATTTAATATAATAAATTTATTAATATAAATATAAATATAATATTATATTAATGTAAATATCAATATATTAATATAAATATTATATTAATATTAATAAAAATATTATATTAGTGTAAATATTAAAATAATATTAAAATATAATAAATATAATAATATTATATTTATATAAATATTAGGATAATACTAATATAATATTATATTACTATTCAGTATTTTATCCTCACCATCCATTGATATTTTGTGAAACCTTAGCCGTTGATCTAAAAGGGATATTTTGAAAAAGAAAAAAGTACCATCACTTTTCATCCGAAGTGCCAAAACCCTCCTCCCCCATGGATTTTCATTTTCCATGAAATATGAAAAGTGACTTCTCGGGAAGAGCTTTTTCCACTCTCTCTTTTTGAAATTCCAACTAAACAAGAGACCCCCTCTCCGCTTTCCAGGAACTACCTCTTCCCCCCTCTACTTTCCGTCAACCAAACAAGTCCTATATGGAAGAACATTGAGACACCTATTTGCTAAAGAATTGGGACGTCCTGGTTGTCTTGGTTGGTATTGGATGGGATCTACTGGTTTGGTAGTAACTGGTGGGACATCCAAGCCCTATGCATAGAGAATAGAGCTTTTATTGGCTTTCTTTTCTTGTGGATTAGTCAAGGGGGAGAGCTTAGAGAAGGAAAAGGTCAAAAGGTGGGGGTGGGGGTGGGGAGAGAGAGAAAGGAGAGGAGGTCATACATATAGCCTTCTCAACATTGGATCATGGTCTCTGGTAAGGTTATCACACTTCCTTTTTTTGCCATTTATTTGGCTGAAAATTGAGAAAATAATGGAGAATTATGCCAAAGTTTTGTTTAGCATGAAATTTATGTATGTTGTAGGCAAGGACTAACCTTTAATATCATAGATTTCTTGAATGTATATTTTAATTTGATAAATTATGTTATTGTTGGATTAAATTAATTGTTCAAATACTAAAAAATAATTTTGTTTTATTGCGTGTTTTCACTATTAGGTTAAAAAAAATAAAAAGTTCATTAAAATAATAAAATTTAAAAACCTAGCAATGGGTGCCTCGATGCTCTATTTATTGAAAAAACTTAAAAAGCCCACTTAAGAGGCTAAAAAGATCTTAAAATTCATCAAAAGAAATGAAAATAAATAACTAAAAAAATGAAAAAGGTTTTTAGAGGAATCCTAGTAAGTTTTGAGATGCTGACCTGTATTGAGTGTTGGGATGCGAGCATCCTGGTCCTATATGAAACCTGGACCAGACCAGGAGAGATGCTGGTACTAGGTCTTGATCCTTGGGCTTATTGCATATTTTGCCAATCTAAAGTTAGAAATTTACATGCATGCCTTTTTTTTCTTTTAGTGCGTGTCACATAGCCCTACTATCAAATCTTGTTCATTGCTACTTTTTTAACAAAATTTGGGCTTATTGCATATTTTGCCAATCTAAAGTTAGAAATTTACATGCATGCCTTTTGTTTTCTTTTAGTGCGTGTCGCATAGCCCTACTATCCAATCTTGTTCATTGCTACTTTGTTAACGAAATTTGGGAAAGGTTAAAGTGCCAAATAACCCCTCAACTGAGCTAGCAGTTTGTATGTATTTCTGTGTGGCACAGCAGGATGTTCGAGTTTTTTTGATGGGTATAATAATTGGTAAGTTCAATGTTTAGGTCTTAGTAATGATGTTCTGCTGTTCAGATATGACAGGTGAACTTTGAGAGACATTAATATATGAAATTCATTGCAGCTACATGTATGCACTTTGTACATTTAGAGGGGAAATACACAATGTCAGATTTTGGATGATACATGCAGGGGAGAAAACTTATAAATGTCTAGTTTTCGAATTGTATTTTAGTAGTTTTGGACAACTGAGCTCCTTTTCCATTGTTCTGCATGTTGTCATAAACCACCCATAACCAATATCTAGACAATATAGCATGTCTCAATTCAGTTGTTGGTGTGAATTTCTTCACATGGTTTATTTTATGTACTGTTTTGCTAGGAAATCATTTTTTTTCCTTTGTGAATTCATGTTAGTAATGATTAGTATCCAAGAACAGCGGTGGATGCAGCAATATATGTGGATGTGGTCCCTTGATCACACCACTTTCTATAGGTGGTTACTATATTTGGCCGGGTTGTATATGGGGCTGAATAGAGTTCCCACTTAGCATTATCCGGCTGTGTAGGTGTGGCACAGGTTCAGTTGGTTGGTGGCTGGATTTGGGTTATGGCGATGTCAGGTGCAAGTCAAGGATCCAAGTCCCGGTGGGAGGTCCCATGGGACACTGGGATGGGGTACCATTCTATGTATTGGGATAGGACTATCCCGCTATTGTCATAGCATCCCAATTGGCATGTCTTGAGACATCTCCTGTCCTAAGTGTTGGGATGAGGTGGAACGACGATGCATCCTATTCCATGGGAGAACTGGGATAGTCTTGTTTTATGGGATTTAAAACCTTGATGCAAGTATTATTGATGATGTTCATTTGTTGAGAATATTATAATTATTGCTGTATGTATCAGGTACTATGTTGCAAGTAGTAGTTATTCCTAGTTATTAATGTTGCTGATATTATTTTGGCTATTATTATTTATGTATTTATTTTTTTAAAATATTTAAAGATCCCTACAACCTATGCACTCACATTTGCATTTCCATACAAAGGTCACCTGACCATCTGCATACATGGCTGCCCTTTAAAACACCAATCAGATATTAGTTCTTGCTACATCCTTGTTTCTGAGGTGAGTGCAACTTGTCCTGTTATCTTCTTTATGTCTTTGTCGATGCTTCAAGTTATAACAAGCTGTTGGGCATGTTTCAGAGGTGATTTGATAGGTGGGACTCGGAAGTATATCAGTGAACAATTGAGGTCTCTTGCAGAGGGTTGCACATTTGTGATAACTCGTAAGAGTAAGGAAGGTGTTACATTAAGGAATGAAAAAGAATCCAATGAGTATGATTTGAGAGAGAGGGAGAGTCTTGGAATTTATGTGCAGTCTATGTTGACGACAGATGAGAGCAATCTTTAAAGGATTGGTGCTGATCCTTTATTGATAGCATAATACAGGACAGGTTGGTATGATATGCCCCGTATCAACACATGAAACACTGCTGGAGTTGACACATCAGCTGTTCGATATATTAGTGCTGGAGTGCACCAAGCCCCTGTACCATTCTGGTATGATACCAGATTCGTATGGTATGCCCTGTGACAGCTAGTACAGGTTGGTTTTTAAAAACTTGGATGAGAGCAAAGTGTTATTGTTGTCAATGGTTCTAACCCAGCTCAGTGTGTGAGAGAGGGAGATTCTTTGATCTTTTTCTTTTACTCCAATTTACCTAGCTTCATGGTCAATGTCTGCTTCATTTCTGCACAAAATTTATGAAGTTTGTGCATTATGTGAGGTTAATGTGTTTACATTGTGCCTGTTGAGTAAGAGGAGCACGGGTCTCTAAGAAAAGTATGATGGTTTGGAAAAACATACTGAAGACTTTTTCTTTGAGTCATAGCCGAAAGTGTGGGCAAGGCTTTCTATAGCATGAGGCGTATGCTTCATAAGGGAGCTCGGTTGATGTTTATGATTTTCATGTTACGTCTTCTGAGAGATGCACATTAGGCTTTTTTCTCTTCTTTAACAATGGAGTACTCTGGATGAATCTTATATTCATCGATTTTTTTTTTTCTTCAAATAGTTGTTCTTTGTGCAGTAAAATTCCAAACTTTTGTGTTGAATATGTTTTTGTATATGCTATGTTCTGGGTATTCTAAAAAAAAGAGAATATGCTACACTTTTTGGCAAACATTATGGGGTAGTAACTTTGAATGCTAGCTACTTATTGAAATGTTTTGCTATAGGTTCATGTACAATGTTAGATCCTGTAATCTAAGTACGTATGCAAACTTAAATGCTTATGGAATTCTGATGCAGATATTGAGTCTAGATGCAACAATCTTATCTTTATATTATGTATTTGTTTTCTACGGTTGTCCCAGATCTGATGATCTTCATAACTGTTTCTTACATTATTAGTAGAAGTCAAGAAGTTCTGGCTGAATGCCTGAAACCTAGAGTCCAAATGTGTTGCTTGACACCCCTTCTTTCTTAACATTGCTCACTGTTAGTGTTGATCGTTGGACAACTGAGTCTCATGGATGCTCCATCTACCTTACCATACTAAATATGTTGTCCCTTGATTCTCTGTGATTCATTTATCCTGGAATTTTTACCCTGTTGATGTTACTATTTGATCTGGTTATATCCATCTTCATATGTGTTTATTCAAAGTATGGTGTGAGGAGTATGGTCTTACATATCCTATATGTTATTTGTTGATCATCCTCTCAAATGAATTTTCAACTTTCTTGGATGCATATTTTCAACTGATTTAGCCCTTTCTGCTTTTGTGTAGTATATTTATGTCAAAAAGTCAGCTTTTTTTTTTTTTATTAGTTCATTTTTCATGATTTAGTCATGGGATAAATGAGCTAGAATTTAAGGTCATCATTGATGCTTCAAACAGCTTCCGGTTTGATCTTCTTACCAGAGCCCTAGTCTGATTGGGCATTGAAACCAACAAATAATCTTTCTTTCAGCATCTTACTGTTTTTGTGATTAGGGAATTCACAGTTACTATGTCTTCTTTATTTTTTTTAATCATAAATATTCTCTTTCTTTCGTCATCCTTATTCTTAAGTTTTTTCTTCTTAGGTCAAGAGGTTTGGAAACTCAAGCCAAATTGACTTAATTGTGGCTGAGGTTGGTGGTATTATTGAAACAACTCCTCCTGAGGCTCAAATTGAGCTGTTTGAGTTGTTGATTGATGGTTGTCAAGAAGCAGTTAGAGGAGGAAATATGGACGTTAAGGTTTGTCACATAATATGATGTGATGCATTATTTTTTTTTATATATATGAGATGGATAACTGGTTGCACCGCCAGTTTATTTAGTTTGCTATTCTGGTCTTATCTGCAGGGAACTCTATTGGATTTTTTTGGTGTACCTGTAAAGGCATATGAAGTATTAGATCGTGTAGAAGAGCTTCAGCTTCTAGCAAAACGCATTGCACGTTACAAAGATCCAGTTGCTCAATTTCGTTTGATAACGCAACATAAAAGTCCACAGTGGTCCAAAAGCTGTGGTTGGAATTCAGGCAAATCTTGACTCCCAATTAAATGCTAATTATTTAGGTAAATCCTGATTGTTATTCACTTATACTGATGAACATTTATATTTCTGTTCAAAATTTCATCAGTTGATGATGCAAGATTGCTTCTTGGAATACACTATCATGGATATGGAAATTGGGAAAAGATAAGATTAGATCCTAGGCTGGGTCTTACGAGGAAAATTGCTCCAGCAACTCTTGGGGAAAGGGAAACCTTTTTACCCCGTGCTCCTAACTTAGATAATCGGGCTAGTGCTCTTCTAGCAAAGGTATGTCATTCTTAAATCTAACATGACTATAATTTTTCTCTTGTATGGAAATGACTTGCATTTTTAGCAACGGTGCAGTTTATTCTTCACTTTCTGCATCTTTAGATAATTGTGCTAGTTGTTTACTTCATTTGTTGTATTACTGAGTTTCATTAGTAGAGGTGTTTCTTCATAACTTTCTTCTTCACATCAAGATGTTCCTGTTATGTCATTCATGGTACTTGTAGGAGTTGTAGCTATTTGCTTATGTGATTGTATGGCCTATCTAAAGCTCGATGCCTGTCTATAATTCTGAAACTTCACCCAGATTAATCTGTTGTGATGTAATTTACTACATTTTCACTAATGAACTATTGAATTTCTTCCAGCTTGTTTCAAGTCCTTATAGTTATTGTGCTGTAATTTCACATATAAACCAGTAAATTGCAGAGAATCCTAGACAGACCCATTACAGGTCATTTTGTTTGCTTGATGTCATTTTCTTGAATGGGACCATTATGCCCATGGTTCATCTGTTAACAGTGGTTAGGTAACCATTCCAAGCATTTATTGCAGATGGCTGATAATTGTTTGTTACGTGGCTATGGCCTATGAACATATCCAAGTAGGTTGAAAGTTGGAGCATGAAATGACCTATCGAAATGGTCATTTGGAGGAATCTCATCATTCATATATCATGTCTCATGGACTTTGTACTAGTTTCAGGATTAGATATGTGTCTAAGGCTTTGGTTGGTATTGCTTCTACTGTTTAAAAAGGCACTCTCAAGAAATCAACTCATTTAAATTTCTTGAAAAATTGTCAATTTTGATATATTTGGTAATTACATTTGTAAAACTACCTTTTATGCATCGGGTTATCATATTTTTAGGATAAGGAGCAAGCCTGCGGAAGAAGAACTTAGGAGTAAGTTTTTCTAGCTTCTCCTAAAGGCACCTTTTTTTTTTTTTTACACTTCTACTTCTTGTAGAACCACCTTTAAAATGGTGTTACCAAATAGCTACACTTTTCAAGAAATGCCTTTTTACTTTTAGAAGTTACAAAAGTACTTTTGTTAAGCAACACCAGACACGTCTTTCACCACTTCACCCTTTGTGTCATGCTTGTAGTTTTGTACCCATGATATCTTGTGTCAACATTCACTCTTTTGGTAAACCATGGATTTTAAGTCACGACCAAGAAGGTATAAAATTAAATATATCATGGTTTGAAATTTTGGTTTTGGTCTTGGCTCAACAAGGCTGAACAAGTTTTAAATTTGGCTGTTTTAGTTGTTTTGGCTTCATTTCAACAGTTTGGCCATCCACCAATTTTCTTTTTTTTTAAAAAAAAAATTAAAGAGTACTCTTTTGTCATGATTTTTTGTATTGTTTGGGGCTTGGAACATTCAAAGAAATAATTTAGGATACAGCATCCAAAAATGGAAAAAGGGGGTGTCCCTATGCACGAGGCTCCCAGCACTGTGGGGTAGGGTTTAGATTTATTCAGCCTTATCTTTTGTTGTTTTAACCTGTGACACCTAGGTCACACTGGAGCAACCTTGCTGTTTTCCCAAGGCCCGCTTCTATGGAACCTCCAGAAGTAAAAAGAATTAAGTTATACTCATGGCAAAGTACAATATATTAGACGGGGAGAATCTTGTGTACATTAATATGTAAATGTCTATGTATGCTTTGTAAAATTTAAGAGATCATAATATTCTTATCATTTTTTCACTAGAGTAAACATTCAAAGATGTTTTTCAATTTTATGCATTGATTTGTTTCTCAAACTTGGATATGAAACATAACATGATATTTGCTTTATGCGTGTTAAAACATGCAAGAAACCCATATTATTCAATTGTATGCTAATGAAAAGGATAATAGTTCCAATTTGTTTTTTTAAATCATATGAACAAGATATATAAGTGGTCAAAAAATTTGCTCCTGAAAACTGGGAACCCTAAACCAGAATGTTTACGGATATTCTTAAGAATAATACAAAAGTGCTAGTTCAGTTTTGAAAAAAATGCAAGCAACCATATTTATCATGCATACTTATTTAGAAGAAAGAAAAATGGAATCAGAAATTTTACTGAAAATAAATTATCCATCAAATTTGACCCCTTGCTCAGTTTCAGTTAGTTCCAGGTAAAATAATCTGGATCCTTGGAATTTGCCGAAGGCAGCCCATGGTTGATTAATCCAAAACGACTGAAATTACTATGGCAATATTTAGTTTTGGTTGGGCTTGGCTGAAACCAAATATTTTGGTTGTTGCTGCATTTTATAACATTTAATCATTCTTTAGTTTCATAAGGGCTTATGTTAAAAGAGAGCATACAGATTGCAATTTTAGTGAATATAGGAAAAGAACATGATGAGATATCAGTCTAGATAGATGATCACAGCATGCCGTAAACTGTAAATTAACCAGTCTTGACATTTGAGATCGATTATACAAAACAATAGAAGACGTGTAATAGAATTAGAGCTGGTTTATTGACGCATATGTTGGCAACTTAATGGTGATGTTTATAGAATGACAATAAGGTTTGCAATGTTGTATGGCTTAGAATGGTGGGCACTGGGCATTAATAAGGTTCCGATGAAACAAGTTGAACATAGTAGAAAATAAGAATATCGAAATGAATAGATGGTACAGCTATGAAGCATGGAGTACGAAATCATTGTATTAGAGTTGTAGGGACTGCGCATATTAAGGACAATTTGTGAAGAATTGATTGAGATGGCATGGGCATATATAGGTGAAGATCTGAGTGGCCTGTAGCAAGAAAGGAATACTTTAAGGATGTAAGAGGGGAACCAATAGTAACATAGTTGGAAATACTAAGGTACAGAATGCTTGGCCAATAATTCATTGAACGAAGCTCATAGTTGTGACCAAAAGATCAATAATAAGTGAAATTCTGGTTCTATTCTAGATTGGTTTGACTTTCAACTTGCTAGAATCCTTCTACCTAGGAACTTGATCTTGATAACATGTTTTGGCAAATGATCCATAGAGCCAAGCTCGGTCATGACAAAAGGTTAACAGTAAGTGTAATTCTGGTTCTATTCTACATTGGTTACTTTGAGCTTTCTTGAATCATGCAACCTAGGAAGTTGATCTTGATAACTTGTTTGCTTTAGTCTAGCTCTAATATTTGTTATTTCTGTTCACATTAGTATGAATTGTACATTTCTAATAAAACCCTTTAAAAGCCAATCCTAGGTTATTGAAAATTTTAAGGAGTTTTTATTCTCCCTCTTTCACCATCATTATATATCTGCTGGTGATGGCCACATAGTTTCAGGCACCTCTGATAGTGACTTAAGGTACACAAATCAGTGCACCAGTAAAAATATATTAACCCATTTCATCCATGGGCATGAACCTTGTCATGCTTGGTTGTTGAGCTGTTGTGATACTGATCTTTCTGTATTTGAGTGGTCCAGAAGACCTACCTGCTCTTCCTGTTTGATACATAAAACATAAATGCATGATGGAAATACCCATGCCTACATAGTAAAACCTGACTATCAAATGTATATGCTGTTATTGTGGTACAATGATGTGTTCGGTTAGCATTGCATGTACATTTTTTGATAAATTTAAACCTGCTGCAGATTCACCTTTATGTATCTTACTCTGATGTATTAGTGTCCATGTTTCATAGATTGTATGCATGCATTTGGAGTGTACTTGATTCCTCTGCTGTAATACTTTCGCTAAACATGCCCTCTTTTTCTAGGAATTTGCTAGTGCTAACAGAAAGGGCTCTAAAGGTTCTCGTAAGATTGCCAAGACTGAATTAGAAAATGTATCAAGAACATTAAATAGTCGACCAAGAAATGCAACCTCTAAGTTGCCTAAACTGAATCCTAGAGCAAACAAAGACCGTCTTCAGAGATGCCAGAAAGTAGAACCCCAGGTCAAAGAAGAAGGTGAAATATCAGAGTCTGAGCAAGAAAGGTATCAGCAGTTTAAGGAGGAAAAGTGGATGGAATGGTGTGCAGATGTCATGGAGGAGGAAGAGCAAACCTTGAAACGTCTACAAAGGTTGCAGACTACCAGTTTAGATCTTCCCAAGGAAAAGGTTGGTCCTATATTTTTGTTTTTTGCTTCTTTTGTCAGTTTTTTGGAATATTTTGCTGTTATAATTCATTTCTTCCATGTACTTATCTTCAGGTCCTTGCTAGAATTAGAAAATACCTCCAGCTTATTGGAAGAAAGATTGACAAGATTGTTCAACAGCATGAAGTATCATATAAACAAACCCGTGAGCTCTTTTTTCTTGTCAATCTCATGAAACTGTTATATCAGTGTCATTTAATGCATAATGAGTTGTTTCCTTATGAAGTCTGTAGAGATATTACCTATTGCAGCATAGGATTCTTCTTCTTTGGTGTTTTTTATTGAAAGCAGAAAAATATACCTTGCTTCATGCTTTAACCAGGATGGCAGCATGTTTTTTATTCCAATGAATTATCCTTGGCTGTTAACGAGTGGTTTGCGTGCTTCCTGCTTTAGTAGATTTTTATCATAAACGTTGCATGACAATTAAGTGTTTTTGCATACCATGTTCATTTGCTCTTTAGGTGACTGCTCCAGTGTACTTGTAATGACCTGGAATTTGTTAGAAGATCTCTCTCTCTCTCTCTCTCTCGGCCCTCATCTATTTAGGAATTACTAAGCTATCTTTCATTATTCAATATTTTAAGCGATATAGAAAAATTTGTTACGTTACAGGAATGACAATGAGGTTGTGGAATTATGTCTCCACTTATTCCAATCTGAGTGGTGAAAAGCTATATGAGATCTATTCAAAGCTTAAAGAGGAGCACGCTGTAGCGGGTGTAGGACTCCCCCATGTCAATAGTTCTGCTTCAGGCGCCACTGACAGAGACATTGATACAAGTCAATGCCTCCCGTTCAACAATAATTTGCGTAAAAGGCCAAGACCTTACCAGTTTCCATCCCAACCTTCAGAAGCATTTCATAGGAATCACACCTCAGGAAAGTCAGAAGCATGGAAACGTCGGAGAAGAACAGACATGGATAACCAGCTCCAAACCCAGGCCCCCTATCAACAGCTCATAAGCAATGGGAACCGGATACCTGAACCGAGCAATTCTGCCGGGATTCTTGGTTGCGGCCCAGTAGAGACAAGGCGATTTGGCAATGAAAGACCCAGTAGGGCACATCCTGGCCGTTTTCCCCCATGACAGGGTCACAGTTCAGAAGTGTAACAGTCCGTCACCATGAAAGATGATGTTTTGTTGTATGAGAAGGCGAAGCTGCTTTCACCAGGTGTTTGCCACCTTGCTGTTAAATTTACTCAAATTTTTTTCTCGAGAAAATAAAGGTTTGCCGATCCCATTTTATGATCTTATTCACCGGCCTGAAACTGCTGTTCCATGTGGAGAAAATCTAATGTGAGAGAGATTCATGCATGGATTCTTCTGACGAAAGCCAGCTGCTTGCGAGAGGCAAAGAGAAGTCTTCAAAAATTTTGATGGGGTGAGTTCGGTAATCCATACACCAGCATGAATGTTTTAGTAGCTGGTGAATATTCAAGAATGTTTTTTACATCAACAAAATTGTGTCCATACATGTATAATGGAATATATTACTGAACAGATCCTATAAGTTAAAAATTTAGTTGATTTTTAGTTGATGACAATGTTAGCGCTCCAACCATATACTGTGATAAAGTTGTATAGCCGGTTGACCTTTTCGGTTTACAAGTGTATCATTTTGTAGAATGTTATCGATCTGTTGGTCGAACTGATATGCCCCCTCTGCTCAAGAAATGAAGTATTGTTCATAATTTATTCCTCCTTGAAGGAGTTGTTATTCAAATTTTTTTTCTTTCTATTTTTGAATGTCAGTCATTTGAATCACAGGCGATGCTAAGAGGACCGATTCTATGCCTTGCACTGGCCTATTATGTTCTTTTATTTCGGGTGTGGTGCTGAGTTGATCTGGGAAAGATATATCACCATGTCGTGTATTATAGGAGACCGTATCTTATTCAGGGGTACGTCGGAAGCTCAACATTTTTTTTTTTCCTCCTTCCAGGGGCGAAGAATGCCATTGTTTTGCAATTTCGCATTTTCCAAGGAATGGGATAATGTTTGGATTTTGGAAAATTTGGGGGATTATTTTTTTTTTAATTTTTTTCAAGGAAAGAGAGTCAATAATGTTGAACTAGCAAATTGCAAGCCCGGAAAGATCAAGATTAGTGTGCTTGAGTGTGATTGTGCCGATAATCTTGCAGTAATCTGGGCCTTTATCGGAGCTAAGGGTGATGTACTGATCTTCTGATGGTTGATAAAGGGAAGGGATCGAGCGACGGTGGTTGGTCTTCATCAGAGTCCGATAGAGGAGAGAAGTAATGGGCTTGAATGGCGCAGAGGCCGTTAAGGTAGTCCCGTTGGATGGTGCGCAAGATCACGTCAAATGAGGTGGAGCAGCTGCAGAAATATTTTATGAAGGTCCTCAAGTTTCTGAAGGAGAGAGAGGAATTGAGGAAATAATCAAAAAATCTCTTGATAATTGTGTGGAGTTTTGGCCAAAGAGTCTCGATGGAGTGGATCACAAAGTATGATTCGGAGTTTTTGTTGTTGGCTAAGGACCACCATCTCATCCGATTCCGATCGGAGGTAGATTGTAAAGAGATTCTCAATAGTGGCCTATGGTTCGTTGCCAACCAACTCCTATCTATGGAGCCCACACTTCATGGTGTCAATGTGATCCAAAGGACGGTAAATTGGATCTGTTTGCTTGGGTTGTCGATGGAATCCTGACGACCAGAGACTTTGCTAAGGATATTTTCAGAGACAGACAAACCAGTGGCTATGGATGAGTTCATTGATCAGTATTGAAGAATCGGCTTTGTGAGGCTTTGGATGGAGCTCAACTCATTGGAACCCTTGAAGCCAAGGGTTTCGATCCATGAGAGTAAGGGGATTTTCTGTCAACCATTCGTCTATAAGAATATGTTTAGCCCTCAGATACCAATATGGTTGGTCAGAGAATTTTTTGCCTCCACATGGTTGTGGAAGGGGATTTGGTTGGTGACAATGCAATGATCGTGGCTCAGACTGTGGGTGGCGATTTCAAGGATCCAATAGTCACAGCAAGCTAGGATTGTGATTAAGCTGAGGAAGAAAACCAAGTCTAACCCAGACTCATTAGCCACTTGAACTAGTCAAGCTAAAGAAGGGTTGTTATTATGCTGAGGGGGCCCGAATTGGTCTCCCTCCCATCCAAACTCGCCAAGGCAGAGGGAGAGTTCGTTCGGTTCGCCATCTGACTCGGGTGGCACAAGCCGACCAAATTCACTCTCCGGCACTCATCGGAGAAATAGAGGGGTGAGTCAGTACTGGGCCAAGTCAAACTGATAGGTCTGGATTGGCGTTCTAGGTGCTCACTAAGTTTGGCTTGGATCATATTGATATGGAAGTGGGTCGGGATGAGAACCCAAGCCCACAGGACCACTATATGCCTGATGCGGATGGATTTTCTTTGAAGTGGGCCAGGAGTCTAGCTCGGTTGACCTAGTCCTAGGATGCCAAGTAGATTGTAGCCTAAGCTCTGGGTCCATCTTTATGTAGGCCTTGTGAATCGAGCTCAGGCTCAAGGTCGATCAAGAGGGGAAACTAGGGCATCAGGGGGGGTGCCACCTGTTGCTTCGACGCCCTCACTGAAGGTGAAGACCCCTATGCCGGCTGTGAGTGGTGCCACCCTAGCCTCCTCCTTATCCATCACTAGTGCCAATAAGGACCTACTATTGGTGATTGGGGGTGGTCACAATAGCTTCTTAACATCGAATCCAGATGGGGTGGGTGGCAAGAGATGCTAGGAAGAGGTCTTCGGTGGGTTTTAGTTGGAGGAGGACCATGGGAGGATGGCCCCGACCCTACCCCATAGTGAACCTAGCTCGGCCATCAAGGAGAAGGTGGTTGGGGATGACTTTAGGGAGAAAAGGAGCCATTGATGGGAGAAGAAGCATTGGGCCATAAGGTTGTGGTGGGCTGTCTCAAATCGGTCCTGAAAGCTGCCGATGGTCAATTGGTTTTGGGAGGAGAGAGGGGGAGAAGTTGGAGTCAGATGGATCTTCGATCAAAGGTACTAGGGACCCTCCCCCCCAATCACTAGTTTATCAATGAAGATTTTTTTTTGGAATATTCAGGAGCGGGCAAGCCTTCCTTCCACTTGACATTTAGAATGATCATGCAGTAACATAGCCCGAAGCTGTGTGTTTTGATGGAGATGGGACTTTCTGGTTCGAGCTTGGCCCGCACCCATCATCGTTTTCTGGCAAATAGGAGGTTTTATACTATGGAATCCCAGGCTCTGGTAGGGGGGATTATAGTTGTATGAAAAACTGGTGCAATCACTGTGGATGTCTACCATCGATGTCCTCAACAAGTTGCTATTGTTATCTCTGAAATAAATGATTTTCTTGACTTTTGTCTGATGCGTATATGAGCACTGATTACAAGGAGAGGAGAACCTTGTGACTAGAGGTGTCTAGCATGATGGATCACGGTATCTCCTTTGCTACTGCTGGTGATTTTAATTATATTGATGGTCCTCATGAGAAAAGGATGGGTAGGCTTTTTATGGATGATGTGGAGTCTAAAGAGTGCATGCATTTCCTTCACTCTAATGGCTAAGTGGATGTCGATTTTATTGGTCCGAGGTTTATTTGATGTAACAATTGCCAAAGAGGGAGCTAGAGTGTGGGAGAGAATTGATAGAATTTTTGCGATAGCCAGCTGGATCCAGTGACACCCCACTCACCAAGTCTGCCACCTGCCAAGGATAGCATCCGACTACTATCGGTTCTATTCACCATTGACACCTCCTCTTATCGGAGCCCTTTGTGGTTTGAAAAGTTTTGGCTTTCCAACCCCCAATCGTGGGATATTGTGATGGATGTATCGAGACTGTCGGTGCGAGATGATGCTAGATATCTAGTGACTTGGAGGCTGGAGCTAACAAAATGATGACTCATGCAGCGGAATAGGGTTGAAATGGATGATATCTTTTGGAGGCTTGAGGCCATGGAGGCAGCTATCTCTGAGTTGCAGGAGCATGAGGATCGGGAGGGCAAACTTGTGGAGGGTGATTTGGCTGACCTCCAGGATAAGCTTTTTGTGTATCACTTCTTCTGAGGCAGTAAGAGATTTTATGGAGATAGAAGTTCAGGATTTAGTGGATTAGAGAGAGACCAAAATATGAGGTTCTTTTATTAGGCCACCATCATTCGGAGACACATGAACTAGATTTAGATGATCAAGGACAGCAGTGGATAGTGGTTGACAAGAGAGGAGGATGTTAGACAAAAGATTGTGTGCTTCTTCAAATCAAGGTGGATGATGGCATTGGATGTGGATGGGACTTTTGAGACCCCACCCCCAAGTAGCATGGTCACAAAGCAGGAGCATAGGACCTTCTCTGATCAGTGACAGCGAACAAGGTGCGTAGAGTGGTCTGGTTCATGGTGGAGGATAAAGTCCTAGGACTAGATGGCTTCTCTCCTCTCTTCTTCAAGAGATATTGGTTCATCATTTAGTCTGAGGTTGTGGTATTTGTGTAGGAGTACTTCACCACCTGTCAAATGCCTGAAGCTTGGAAGCAGACTTTCATTGTCTTGCTACCGAAAGTACAAAATGAGTTGGAGCTCGGGTACTTCAAATCAATCAGCCTGTGCATGACTTTGCACAAGATTTTTGCTAAGCTAATGGTATGCAGGATGAAGCCCATTCTCCCTCCTTTGATTTGTCTGGAGCAAGGGGTGTTCATCGGCAGTTGTAGTATCTCTGACAACGTCATCATTACTCAGGAGTTTCATGCATAATCTTTGTTGTGCCTTCACCCGCCACAATCTCATGACAATCAAGCTAGACATAGAGTAGGTCTATGATCGTATGAGTTGGAGGTTCTTTGAGGAGGCCTTGGTGGATTTTGATTTTCATTCTTGTTGGATCGGCTGGTTTATGGCATGTATACGTAGCCCTTCTTTTGTCAATTTGATCAATGGGACACCTTTGGACTTCTTCTACACCATGGTCAGGTTGCGGCAAGGTTGTCCTCTATTCATTATCCATACTGCACCCTCTCACAAGCTCTATGTGATGCATTATAGGGGCTGGTATTAGATCTTTATGTGTCAACACCAGGGATCTAACCAATCTCACATTTATTTTTTATAGACGACTATCTACTGGTCGGCTGGACTTCAGTTTAGAATGCTGTCAATTTCAAGAAGATTTTGGAGTATTATCTAGCTTCAAGTCAGAAGATAAGCCTCTTCAAGTTAGCTATTTATTTCAGTCCGAAGATGAAGGTACCGCTGTGACATACAATCAGGGACTGACTTTAGATTGTGAAGAATAGTCGGACCTTGTAGTGCCTGAGAGTCCCTATCTCTAGATGGAGGCTGAGGAGGACAGAGTGCGCTGGTGTGTGTAATGGCCCGATCCATGGATTGGCCCATCTACAGAAGAGCCACAAGCCCACAAATAGAGAGAAAAAAAAACTCCACTGAATTCGATATGGAATTATTCTCCTAGGGCTGCCAAAACTTTAGAAGATCTTCTACAAAGCTATCTCCCATTCACTCCAAGGCACTCCACCAAGCAAAGACCCTCCTTTCTCCCCTCTTTCTTCCTCTTTTCTCCCATTGAAGTTGTGCCCTACTGTCCTTGTGCCTACTTGAAATCGGGGCTGAGATTCATCGAAACCAAGGTAAAACCTCAATCCCACCTTTCTCTCTCTCTTTCTCCTCTTTTCGTAGCTTTTGGCGCCACCATCGACCAACAGCTTTGCCAGAAATCTCTTTTGAAAAAATCTCCTATTTTTGGCCATGTCCAATGCTAATAGTCATCGCCAAAGCCCTCGATCTTTTGTCCATGTTAAGCTCTAGCCCATGTCGAAGCCCCACCCACCGACAGACAGCCTAGGACCCAATGATGACCAAGGAAAGGGTCTCGAATTGGGCATATTTTTAATGCCTTTTAATGACTAGTTGCTTGCCATCGGCTATCCCCTTCTCCACCATTATTGGCCATCTACTGCTGCATATTATTGCCAGACCTCCGATCGTGCTGCTGCACCCTACTAGACCCTGACCCCCAACCCAACATTCCTCCCCTATTCGACCAAAGAAAGAAAGAAGAAAAGAAAAGAAGACGAAGAAGAAGAAAAGAAAAAAGAAAGAAGAACATAGAGAAAGTGATGCTCTCTCCTGGGTTTCTCTCTTGAGAAAAAAAATAAAAGAAATAAAAAAAAGACTCATTCTCTTTCCACTTTCTCTCTCTTAATCCACTTTTTTTCTCTTGAAAGATTTGTGCATCTCAAGATAATCCCATCTTTTTGCTCTAAGAACTCAAGTTGATCCTCTGGAAGAAAGGCCCAAAACCATCTTGGTGTCCGAATAGACTATCGAACTGATTATCTTGGCCATGTCGAGTATCTTTGAAATTCATTATTAATGAATCTTATTGATCGATTTTGATCTCGATCCAATTCGTACTTCATGATACTTTGATTGAGTCGTTTAGATCTAACCCTTGACTAGGAGATCCTGAATTATCCTGATGCTCAGACAGTCTGTCTGATTGACCATCTAGTCAATAGTTCTCTTTCCTTATGATTTAATTTTATTGAGCTCATTAAATAGAAATTGATCTTACTTTTGATATTTTAAATAGGATTAATAGATTTATTTAATGAAGTCTGAAGATCTAGGACAGTCGAGATAAGTGGATCTTATATTTCTTATTTATTTTTAAATTATCATATTTTTCATATATATGATCTGTTACTGATGAAATTATGTTTTTCATAAAATAAAAAGATCAACATATATATTATGAAGATCATGCTTTATTATGAAAAATGGTTTTATGAATATTTTTAATGAAAATAGCATATTTATGAAATATGAATCTAATTATGCTACTTAGTATTCTTTTACTTATGTATATATATATATATTTTAAATAAAAAAATATAAAGATTTCAAAAGCTCTCAGATAGCTATGTATGAATACTAGAATTGAAAAAATCGACATTCGAAGCTAGCATCCATATAAACATAGGCCTACTAATAAGTATAAAGTTGGTATACAAAATAAAAATTTTATCGATTAAGAACACAAATCCTGTTATGGGTATAAAGTGACCATAGCATAAATATTTGTGAGCAATATTTTAAAATATGATATGAGTGCCTGACAAGAATAACTTATGAATCATATTTATGAAACATTCATAATTTTGTATGCATGATTATTTTTATGACTTATTTTATTATACTAATCTATGAAATACTTTATTTTTGTAATATCTATTATTTTCTCAATAGTATATTATCATTGAAAAACTCTTGCTTGATCTGATAAGAAAGTATAGATTTTACTTACTGAGCTGGTGTAGCCTATACCTCTTTATTCTTCTTTTATTTTTTTTACCGAGAAATAAAGTTAGGGATGAAGGATGATTTAGGCTTGAGGGTTTACACTAGCAAGCTTAAAAATTTTATAGTTGGATTTAGTTTATTGAATGATTATGGACTTATAGTTAACTATTTATGAATTTTGAGATATGGGTTTGATATTTGATTTTGGATTTAGATATTCTGAATCAATTTTAGTTTATTTACTTGATGAATGATGGAATTGACTCTTTTAGTATATTTTTTTGATAAATTTTAGCTGACTATGATTGATAGGCTTTGTATTATCGATGGTGTTATCCATTGATATCATTGCTGTGTTATATTTTGGATTTGAGGTATGATGGTGTGGAGCAAGCGATTCGGGAGTGACTGGAGGGTTGATAGGTAAGAGCTCTTTCCATAATAGATAAGGTCACCTTGATAAGGTCGGTCCTCAGTTCCATGCTTATCTATCTTCTTTCAAATACGATCTTGCCCAAGACCTTTGTGGTAAAGCTTAAGCAACATCTCCAAAGGTTCTTGTGGGGCTCTCGCCCTAGAGGGAGTGGTGTGCACTTGTTGGCCCAAGATGTGGTGTGCCAACCACTGGGAGATAGAGATCTTGGCATTTGGTCTTTGGTCATGGACAGGAGGCTATGATTACTCGGCATGTGGCTAAGTTCCTTCTTTATCTTGATAGTCTTTGAAGTACGATGATGAGGGCTATATATGGTCAGTGGACAGTGAGACCCAGGCTGATCGAAGTTGTTCATTCTTATGGAGAGAGATTTATGCATGAGCCCCTAATGTAATTGCTTAGACGAGATGGCTCATGGGGGACGATCGATTTGTGAACCTCCTGCTAGACCCATAGATCGCTGACTTGCCTTTGAGCTGATGGTCGACCTTTGTTAGTAGCAAGGTGGGGGACTCCATGAGGATATGTGACCTGTTCCATTTAAATGGCAGAGGCTAGAGCCTTGCGATAGTAGTTCACCTTTTTGGGGAGTAGTTTGGAGAGTGCATGCTCTCCCTAATGATTCCTATCCATAGCAGCTTGGACACTAGGATCTAGAGATCTTTCTGGACTCCGAGAGCAGTGATTGCTGACCTCTATCGACTGTACTAGGGGGAGCTTATCTGCAGACGACTGGATACAAGGTGGACTTGGAGGATTGGAGTACATCCGAGGGTGAGCTATTTCTGTTGGTGGCTTGGGGTCAACTTCTGACTAGATCTATTATGAGGGATAGAGGCATAGACCTCCACTCTGCCTACTCATCATGTGGATTAGGAGATGGGATAGTGGAGCACATCCTCTTTTTATGTTTGAGGGTCAGATAGGTTTGGTACCTTGTGGGGCTGCATCAGCTGATTGTTCAGGCCAAGGCTCTAGTTCAGTTATTCTTGGAGTTTCTATGGTGGAGCACTTAGGGTGATGAGACTACGGTGCTAGACATCGAGTGGTCTATATTGCCCACCCTATCTGGCTGTCTAAGAATAGCATGGTTTTTAAGTCCAAGAGATGTTCGATGAGATTTATTTTTGGAGAGAGTCCTCTCCTAAATAGCGGAGTTGATTGAGGTGACCTCGAGGTCCTTGGATATCTGGGACGGCCGTCTTGCTCAAGTAGCGATCCGATGGGTTGTTATTATTACTTGGGAAACCCCTCCACTGATGTACCTCAAGATTAGTTTTGATGGTAGCTTCAAAGATGGGTGAAGAGGCATCGGTTTTGTGATCTATGGGTCTGATTCCAGACTTCGAGCCCATGGTACTTAAAGCAGAGCTTCAAGCTGCCTGGATGGGGATTGCATACAAGTGGCAAACTCTGCGAGCCGACCACTTGGTCATTGAAGAAGATTTTGCTACGATGACAATTTGGATCTAGGGATGTGCACAAGAAGATGCCACTCACCCCTTTTGTAGGACATTTCGAGACTGTTGTCGAGGTGCATAGCTCTAGTTACCGACATGTCTTTCGAGAGGCAAATACTATAGTTGATTGGTGGCTACTTTTGTTGTGAAGTACTCTCGAAACCTTCTTTGGACGGATGTGAGGGCGGCTCCAAGGCCACCCAGGGACATTTTGTTTTCTCATTTTTTTTGAAAGAATCCACACTAGATTTGTATGAGCTCTTCATTTTTACCAAAAAAAAATAAAAAATAAATTGGAGGCCCAGAAGATCGGTTTAAAGGCAGAATTTTATATCTATAACCAAGATTCGGTTGACGAGCAGGTTGCTTTAAACTATTTATCTAGTAATGTCTCGTTAATAATATAAATGTCCTGTTATCTTTTTGCCTCATAACCTACACCTTGAAGACGTATAAATTACCTATAAGAAGCATGATCTTTCCTTTTTTTTAAAAAAAAATGAAAAGAAACTAAATATGCAGTCTTCTCTTCTTGTAGACTTTCAGACTTAAGACAAGTGTCTTAGTTTTGTTGAAATAAAATAATGAAGGAAAATGTACTGGCATTTTGGCTACTAACGTAGGGATTAGGGAACTTGGCCGGAAATGGGCTTGGACTATTTTGATCAAATTTGAGTTGGGCTTGGCTCTAAAACAAAGATAAAGCCCGACTAAAAAATTTGGGGCGGGGTTCTGATCAGCTCAAGTCTGAACCTGGTAACTAGCCAGAAGCAGGCTGGGTTGTTTAAGGCTCGAAGCCTGAACCTGGTAACTAGCCAGAAGCAGGCTGGGTTGTTTAAGGTCTAGTCAATCCTAACCTAACCTGACCAAACCCAGACATTCGATCCAACCCGACCACCCCTACCTAAACATAATCCTCACCCTCTGCCACACTTGTTCTCTCACCATTCACACCCAATAATTCCCAACTACGCCCATGCCGTTTGATTGTTCCCCCCTCTCTCTGGAAGAGATCGAGCACACCAAATCTATTGTTTCCACTAATGGAGAGGGTCCAGATGTTGTCCTATTTAATGCCCGATAAACATGAAGCCAAAAATGAAATTGTTCGAGCCCTCTTTGTTACAAGACAAGGCCAATCATGCTGTCAAAATCGTACAGCAGATGGTGAACAAGCAAAAATGTCCCTGGATTGTTCTCCCCCCACTGAATATGTTTTTGTTTCCCTAGTTGAATAGAAAACATGTTCAAGGGACTCCATTGTTTGATGTCTTGGTTTTGCGGTCAGAATTGATCAAGTATCCTTGATGGGTGCTTAAGAGGGAATCCATTATGCTGGGGGAACAGTCGGCAATAGTTGCTGACTAGATCCAGAGTCAGACCAGAAGAATCTTGCCTTCCCCCTACTGAAAGATGCTGGGGCATTGGTGAATGAATGTACTTCCTTCGTAGCCAGACATGTATATTGGAAGGTGAACAGGATAGCAGAGGGGATTGTCTTTTTTGTTGTGGAGCACTCCGTTGAAGCCTTAAGAATGGATTGGATGTTGACCCAGCATTGCTGAGTGATGTTTTATTTTCTGACTTTCTGGAATGTAGTCACGCTAGATTGGTGCGAATTTAATCTTCTGATTTTTGGGTTTTTAGGGTTTTAGCGTCTCCGATAGGTTCTGTAGAATGGAGGAGGGTTGAGCATTGGCGGTGGATCAAAGAAGGCAATTAAGCTCCAAGAGACTAGTCTTATTGATCCTCACCTTTTCATCGGTCAAGTCGAACTAGGCTTTGCCAAAAGCTTAACACGGTTTATGTAGGCTCAAGCCCACCCTGACCCAATCTGTGGGCTTACTTTCCAACGCAAACCCGACATTTGCTCAAGCCCATCCTTTTTTTTCTAATTTAAAAATGCAAAAATATTTAAAAATACTTAAAAATGCTAAGTATGAATAACTAACTATTTTCAATAGCAATTTTATTGCTCAATAAATAAAATAAGGTACTCTAAGATTCTAGATGTTCTTTCATGAAGCTTATATATTAACAAAACCTAGGTTAAAAAATTTTAGTTAAATTGGATTTCCATCCTCAAGCATGAATTTGGCATGTTTAATAAACGAGTTTATTTTGTACACTAGATCCCGTTCATTGGTCCTAAAATGCCTACCCAAAAGGCCTTATACTTTTAATATGTTCATTTATTTTTTCTAAAATTTTATGAATATTATATAAAATTAAATAAAATTATAAATATAATCAGATATGCAGATTAATTATCTATTCATATCTATACTTATTTTTTCTTTTGATGGTTACAGATATAGATATGGATATGAATATTAGTCATATACTTAAATTTTTATTTATATTTGAATATATTCGGATATAAAACTCTGAACGGATGTTATCCTACCCATTTTTATCCTTTGCTTTTTTTTTTTTTTTTTTTTAAGATTCTTGGTTTTTTTTTTAAGATTCTTGGACAATTATCCCATGGCTAAAAGGTGTCAAATCACTCAAACAGGTTTCAAGGCAACTAAGGCATCAGGATCCTGTATCTCCACGAATTGCAACCAGCTGTCCCTGCAGCAGTCCACATTTTCGGGAGAGAGATCAGAAGCTGATTCTGTGAATCTTTGGGCTTAGAGAATAGGATGAGAGATAATGGCATGGCTTAGACATCCATGTAAATCCTATTATCAAACTCTTGTTCTACAGTACTTAGTGTCGCATTTTGATAATGGCTAGGATCTATTTTTAGTTCGAGCAAACTAGTGAGAGAATGCTTTGCGAAGACCAAGAGATAGGTTGTTGCATCATGAGAGTAGGCCCTTGCAAAACTATTTGTACCATAAGTGTGTGGAATCTATTTTGGAAGGATCATCATCCTTACCAGAATGATATTCTAACTTATATCATTTTGCATTCATAAAGACTGTGGTTGCAGAATAAGTTAATCCATGCTCAGTAGTTTTTTTTTTTTTTTCAAAATGAAGAAACCATGCTAAGTAGTTTCACTTGCTCTAAATCCTCTCTGTTCTAGAATAAACTACTCCCACCAGGAGGGTGGAATAATATACTTTGTTTAGATTTCTAAAAGTAGCTTTAGAAGTTTTTCAAGTGTTTGTTTTGCTGTCAAAGGAAATTTGGTTAGATTTTTGACCTTAAATGGATTAAAGAGCCTTTGTTCTATTCAACCCTCCCTTTACCTTGCAACAAATGCAGCCAAAGTACTTGAACCAGCTCCTCCAAAAGGGGTGGTCGTTCATTTAGTCATGTAGAAATAGTTGCAAGCATCCAGATTACTGTTTTTTTTTTTGGGTAAAAATATATATTCTTTGCCATCTAGATAGAATATACTAGAAGAGAGTGGACAGCATTGCACTCTCATATTCATGAAGCATAAAGATGGATAGTTCTCGAAGAAAAAAAATTGAGAGCCCATAGACATGAAGTCAAGGAAGCTTATGGAAGGTTTAATTAAGTAGAATGTATTAGAAACCCTTCTTTCACTTGTAAAAGAATGAAGGCATCTAATCTATAACCCTTTATGACCGAAGAGGAATCGGATCCCTGATCTTGAGAGATAACTTAAGGAAAAATAGAATCGACCAACTGAAAAAGGAAGCCTTTACATGTCAAAGGTAATGCACTCTGAGCTTTCTTCACCACTAAGAAAGCTCTAGGCTTGTAGAGTGGATGGCCATTCAACATATATAGATTTTGACACTAGGAGGAAGGAAGCATCACTGAATAACTCCCTTTCACACAATCCCTTTTAGAAATCATAGTAGTATATGTCCATATATAAGGTTAAGTTCATCTATATCTATGCATACAACTTAGCTCACGCCAGAATCGAAGCACAAAAAACCACATAACTGCCTGCTGCTTCTCCGCCACTTCCTTGATGGACTCAGTAGCTCAAGGAACCCAACCTCCACCAGGTCTCTCTCTCTCTCTCTCAAGGAACACACACACACACACATACTCTAGTTCAAGGGATGGAAGACAAGAAAATTTTTTCTTCTACTACTGATCTTGGGCTTTGTTTTATGAGTGCAAAGGGTACCCAAGTGATCCGGGGGCACCGAAGAACAGGACAGGCAATCCCCGTATCAAGAAGAAAGGCGACAGAGGGTTCATTGAAGGATGGTAAGCTCATACACTGCTAGTTAATGGTAGAGATTTCAGCAGCAGTTTTCCGAGGGTTTAAGGGATAGTTTTGGCGAGTGCTAAAATCACTTGTCAGGGTGGTGGATCACAACTTAGTTGTGGTCACCCTTCCAATCCATCAAATTATAGCACTTCTGGGCATCAGGACAAAGTGTAAAATCTCTAGACTTTATATTTTTCAAGGAAAATTTTTAAAACATGAGATAATTAATTTTTCTATATGTAAATTATTCTAAGGTTGTTCCATCGTGATTTGATTGTCATGAACTTGAAATACATAAATAGCCCCTCTGCATGTACGAGTAAAATCTCACTCTCCCCAGACCTTGCAACAACGGGAGGCTCATGCATTGGAATTCACATATTTTATTATGATATATATGTTGTATTTTGTTATAATATATATGTTGTTGACCCAAAATTCTATACTCTCCTTGCTTATTTGCTTGATGGTCAGTTTATGTAATATTTTACCTACATAAACCTAATAGCTGATTTAATTTGAGATTTTCTTTTACTCTTTTTTTTTTTTTCTTTCTTTTTGAGATAGAAGATTTTCCTAGGTCGATAAGAACCCAAGAAATCAAGATTTGTCACAACCGCTCGTAGGTACTTCTAACATCCTATATAAGGATAGAATATGGAAGGATATTCACTCCTTAGAACAGAACAAAGTTGGCCAAAAGAAAAGAGGGTCATAGGACAACAAAATATTATTTGCGTATGATAAGTCGGCGTTTTCTGCATAACATCATCAGATTTAGTGCCTACATGCAAAAATTTCAAGCAACAAGCATATATGCCAAAAATTTTGATTTTGCTTTTACAAAGAGAGAGATTTGCTTCAACATAATTAACTGAGATATTTATTAGATGGCTTCGGCCTCCTTTTCCCTAAAAGAAAATGCTTACATGTAGATTTGCTTAGGTCCATACCCGGCCCACATGCTTTGCAGGATATCTCCTAATTTTTCAGGGAAAGGATGGAAATTGTCATTTTCTTACTATTCAATCTATGTTATTATCCTTTAGATAAAACCATCATGTTGTCTATGTTGACTGAAGTTTGCTATATCAAACCAATAAAGATTTCTTTTTTGATTCTTTGGAGTTGAATTCCTTATATATTCAAGAATTTTTTGCTGTTCCTAGCTCAGGCTAGTTTGCTACTTAAGGAGACTCGAGATGAATTTTAAGAATTTGATGAGTAGCTAGAGAAGGTCTTTTGATAAAAGCATTAGTGGTTGTCAAGTCCTATAAACATGCAATGCATTGTTCAATTGCATGTCGGATAGATGGTTTCATATTCATAATATTATGCATTTCTTACATTACACATCATATATCCTTCTAATTCTACCTCAAAAATGTTTTAACTAGTTTTTTGGGGAATAATGCTTTAGTATGACACTTGTTTCATACTGCAATACGGAAGGAAACTCCTTTGTATCAATTTATGAGATATGATGTCTTCACAAGTTTAAGTGGCATCCTTTTTAAACTCTCTCTCTCTCTCTCTCTCTCTGCAGTCTTGCTGCACTTTGTTGTTGTTGGATATGTGAAACCTGCTTCTGATGAAGAGTGGAGACAAATCAGACGAGACACAAACTATAAGAGCATTACAAACGGATAATAGGAGTATCACATCGTGCTTTTCAATGGATTGTAATCTTATGTTGATGTAATAATCAAGCCAAGGACTTGCATATATTTGCTCCATTTGAGAGTTTGGTTTGTAACTCTTTTTTCTAGTGTATCATCCAGTATTAGAAACTACCTGTCTATCTTTCTCCTATTTGCTTTGTTCGGTGGATCTTCCAATCCCCTTTTTTTTAAAAAAGAAAGAAATTTCCAAACAGAAGTGCAACAAGGGTGCAACAATGAAAATAAAAAGTGATCAGCAATAAAACAATTTAAATAGAATGTAGAATACAATTGATTAATATTTATATAGATTATTGCAGTTCAAATAGAAAAAGAAGATGTATCCATAGTATTATTAAGCAAATTTCCATGCAATTAATTCAAAAAGGACAGGATAGATGAAAGAAGTAAAACGTCATTTCTCTTTTCCATTCAACAAACCCCCAACATATAAAGAATTAAAAAATAAAAACCTCTCAATAAAACATTCTCTTTTTTTGGAGACTCCTTAATAAAACATTCCCTTTTTTTGGAGAAAAATAAATTTACTAAATGCTCTAAACAATTATATCTTAGCACGACCATCTGAACAAGAACTTGAACAAGAACTTGAAGGCACGTAGGAAAACAAAAACTAGAAAATACAATTTTAAACCTTTGAATGATGATTCTCACTCCATGGAACGAGCCATAATTCAATATGGGAAGAAAAATTGAGGCAATTTTGATGAGATGAACTAGTCAAAAGACATCTAGGCATTGATCATGAAGTAAGAACAACAGTTGCTACCATTACTCCTCAATACAGTAGTGTTGACTTCAAAGTAGGGCTAAAATCAGATTGGATATGAAATGAATCCTAGTATATTCATATCTATACTTATTTTGTTTGATGAATACAAAAACGGTTACGGATGTTAGTTGGATGCAGAAGTTCATTTTCATATTTGCTATAAATGTATATGGATGCAAATTGGATATTTGAAGTGGGAATATAAATAGAGATATATGTTGGATAATTAAATTTTATGATCACAAAATCAAAGATATTTCTAAGCAGATGATAAATCAAGTTAACAGCTTATTAATATGATTATTTATTTCTCATAAAAATTCAATAGTGTTATATAAAATTAAATAGAATTAAAAATAGAATTGGATATTCGGATGCAAATTGAATAGTTGTTTATCTATATCCATATATATTTTTCTTCGATTGATATAAATACAGATACGGATATTAGTCTGATGCTTAAATTTTTATCTATATCTGAATAGATTCAAATATAAAAATAGATCTGAATAGATATTATCTGATTCATTTTCATCTCTACTTCAAAGTTAATAAAGGTATCCACACTAATAGGAGGTGAGGAAGAAGGAGAAAGGTGCCCATGCTTTCTTTTTTTTTTTTGTTTAGGAACTAAACAAGCTTCATTAATTTCTTTCCTTAACACATTGCTTACTATGGAAAAAACCTAAAGAGAATAGGTAAACTTTCATTCCTTCTTCGACCTTAATCTTTAATTTTTTTCTCTTTTTTCATCCACTTCTTTTTTTAAGCTCTGTATATGCTTCTTGCTCATATGAAAAATCCATTCACAAAATATATTAGAAGATATATTTATTAAAATATTCTTTGATTTGATGTCTAAATAAAAACTATGGCTGAACTGACATAATGTGAAAATTCTTGCTATTATATAATGTAAACTACCAGTCTCTGAATCTTTAACAATCTATTTGAACACTTCTTTGTCTTTAATAATTAATTATGTCCATCAGACTAGCCAGATATTAGTAAAGAAAAAATAGTGATGGACATTTGATTAACTAGACATCAACCCCCTAATGATATTGTTGGAATTATGTACTAATTTAAATATGCCCGTCTTGGCTTAGCTTTCTCTTCCTTCTTTATTTGGCAAACAAATATAGATGGTATATTTATCATTTGATAAAAATTTTGAAATATCTTATTTGTGAGAGTATATTATCATTTGATATAAATTTTGAAACATTTTAATTTTGAGTCTCCTCAAAAAATATATCTTTCTTTGGATCATTTACGATTGTAAGCCTAATAGTCTAGTTCCATGTAGATTGGGTTGATCCAGAATCATCTTATTAGATTTTCTAGGTCAAATCAAATCAAGATCAGTCCAAATACAAACAACCATTAACATGTACAAATCAGTTACACAGTCAAATATTGAATATATCATACAAGAAAGGGATGATAAACGACATGTGAACATTTTTTACCTAAAATAAAAAACAACAACAACAACAACAACATGTGAACATAATTGGCAATCCATTTTGCAAAAGTTTATCAACAAAAATGTATCTTTAGCTCAATAAGGGTCGAACACGGTACGAGGCATTAGTTTCAAATTGGTTTGGGCTTGGATTGCATATCTTGGTGATGTAAACCCAATCTATATTTGAAACATACCATATTTTCAATCCAAGTCTCATCCGAAATGGATTACATGTGGAACAGGCTAGGACTTTCAACTTAGCTCTAGATCATAGGCAAGTCCATCCAATTGTTTTTTAGATTGCATTTGATGCATCATCAGCCAATCTTAGAAGATAATGTGGATTGTCTTTAAGATAAATTGCAATCATTAAATTATCAGTAATGTTGATTCCTATTTTTGGTACATATAGGTAATATTGCAATAAAATTACTGAAAATCTTGGTTGATATGTTTGGCATGACACTTAGATTACTTGTAATGTGAAATTAAATTTTTAAAATATCCTTAGTAATTTTGTCCTGGTGCTCTTCTTTCACCCTGATGAGAAGCGATGGGAGTAGTGTGGGTGTGGTGGCGGCACAGAGAAACGGTGAGTTGGTGAGTGTAGGCAACCGCAAGCATGAGGGGAGGGGGAATGGAAATCCACAATTGCCGCTGCTTCTTATGAGAAGAAGAAGAAGTACATCTCCATGTGGACCGCCGGTCTAAGCCATCCATTTTTCCCACTTATTCCCACTGGTATGCCTCCTTGGCGTTCGCTGATGGTGGCAAGCCTCTCCCACTCATCCATGTCTACAGCATCGTCTTCAATGATTTTTTCACTTCCCTCCACCCCGATCATGCCTCCAAACTCACCCACCACCTGGCCATCCTCATCATCTTCGAGGACCACCTCTGTTGCTTCCACACCACCCGCTCCTTCAAGTTCCTCAAACTCTGCACCTAGATTGGCCGCTAGTCCAAGTCACTATGGCTCCGATGTCATTGTCGGCATCCTCGATACATGCGCTGGCTCAAGCATCGAAGCTTTTTCGATCGCAACCTCGACCCTATCCTCTGTTGCTAACGTAGCACCTATGAGATCGGACTTGGCTTCCCTACCTCCCTCTGCAACCGTAAGCTCGTCGGTGCCCGCTCCTCCAAAGGCCATGACTCCAACGCCGCTGTCTATGGTGTCGGCATCAATAGGACCATCGAGTTTCGCTCTCCCTGCAATGTTGACAGCCATAGAACCCACACCACTTCTACCACCGTCGTCCACCATGCCTTTTACACCAACATAGCCAGCTATGCCATATTGGCGTCGCCTCCAAGGCTCGAATCACGATCTGCAAGGTCCGCTAAAAAGACACCGGCTCCTTCAACTCAGACATCCTCGTCAGCTTCAATCGTACTGTCGCCAACGGCATTGACAGCATCTCCATTTCTATCTGTGGAGGAGCCACTCGAGGGGTGTGCACGGAGGAGCCACGGGTGGCATCGAGGGAGGGGTGTGGGGGGAGAGGGGGAGGACAAGGCAATGGGTTTTATGTTATTTTTTTGAAAGATAATATTATCTAAAATTTTTATTGCAATAGTACCAAAAAAATGATAATATAGATAGTCTCTTTCTCTTAAACTATTTAAATTACTTCATGAGAGACAATATAAATTGTTAAAATAATTTAGATTGTCATCCAAAATTATATCAAATACAGTAATATGATGGATTTACTTTAAATTATCAGCGATCTATATTTCTTATTCTATATGTATTGTGCATGCTCGACGGCAGAGTTAGGTGATGCTAGGTTTGGTGTGCGACTGCTTTAGTTAATCAATCCAAATCCCGATAAGGCAGCTAGTCAGTCCGGTTCAGTTTATAATCGAACCGCTCTGATCATTCCCGGTCCGGTCTGTTTTGGCTCTTCCCATATCTAATATGACAAGAAAAAAAATAAAAAATGTCGTGGCTGCGGAAGCTTTTCCGCGCCAGAGAGTTTCCTCCGCAGCCTTCTCATCCTCATCCCCTCACAGAATGTTAGCAAGAATTAGAGCATGTCAAATTAAATTAATTGCATCGTATAAGGCATTGTTTGGAGCGATCCTTTCTCCGCCGCACGATTCGGAGCTCTCTTATCTGCCACGTCGGATCGGATGCGGACCGTTGGCTGCCCTCGCTCCATGATTCCCGCCACCCTATCCCATTTGTCTTTTCCTATATATCTCCACCACTCTTCACCAGAGCTGGAACCTCTCAAGAAGCTTTCCGGCGGATGCCTTAGAGAATGCCAAACTAAAAGAGCAAGAGAGAAAGATAAAGGTATTCTTTTTCTAACCTCTCTTCCTGTTTTCTCTCCAATTTTATTTTAGAATATCTCCAATTTTTTTCGACTGTCCGCGAATCACAATGTTTTTGAATAATAATTTGGACATATGTATGCTTAAAAACAAAAAATTATTTCTGATGCACGAGATTGCTGCTACTGTGGGATCTAAGGGAGAATTAGATCTACGCAGCCTTACCCCCAGCGCAAAAAGACTGTTCCTGCGTTTTGAGCCCTCGACACCAAGATCCCAATAAAGCAACTGTTGTGCCAATACATCTTTATGCTTTCTTTAGGAAATATTATTTTTTTTCATTACCTCCAGGAGCGGTGTAGTTAACCATTCCAATCTATCAAAGCTATGGTGATTTTTCTATGTTACCTGTGACAGGATATAAGTTGTTAAAGAATAATTTTTGTTTATTACCAGTGAATCGATATTTTTCTCTCCTGTTAATATGGATTCTGTAATTTTTTTCTTAATTCATCAAGTGGCTCTGCCAAATGGTTTTTACTACTAAATTTGTGATTTTGAACCTTTTGGTCATTGGCGTAATGCTTTCTGAAACAGTAAAGCCATATGATGCTATGCAATCATGCCTGCGGTTGTTGCAGAACAGAACGGTTTCTTAATTATCTGTTAGGGGACTTTGGAATCAAGCATCCTTTTGCCCTTCTATCCCCTTTCTCTGTTATGATATGTGTTGCAATATTAGACGCTCTTTTATGCTGCGATTATAAGATTGTTTTTTCACATAGATAAAGGTAACAGAGTGTGATGTTCTTATCAATTTCTTATTTATCATTGTTCTTGGAGAGTTTTAGATTATTAATATCTGGAATACATGTTCTCTGATTAGCGTTCTGATAATCATAACTCTGAGCAGAAAGAAGCACTACTAAGGAGCTTGGTTTTGTGGTTTCATGCAGGAGAGCTTCACTGAGCTTAGCAAAGATTAAAGAATAACTGACCTTTTGTCATCTTAAGTATACAAGAAAAGATGGATTATGTTTATGGTCCTGGGAGGAACCATCTCTTTGTTCCTGGGCCTGTGAATATCCCAGAGCCTGTGATACGGGCTATGAACAGGAACAATGAAGATTACAGGTCCCCAGCTGTGCCTGCGCTGACGAAGACTCTTATTGAGGATGTTAAGAAGATCTTCAAGACAACAAGTGGGACTCCTTTTCTAATTCCTACAACAGGTAATTCTTTCCATGCTTACTGCATATGTCAAAGATAATATCTATCAATGTTCAGATTCTTCTCACATTCTGCACCTTCATAATTTGAGACGCATCGTTTCATATTTCTTTAGTTATATAACTTTGTAAATTGTCAGAGTTTCCATCAAAGTTTGTCTGTAATTCATAAATGATATATAACCTTACAATTGGAGAGACAGTAGTAAGTTCTGAAAAACCATAATGTCAACTTTGGTCTATGCAGATAGGAGCCATTTAAAAAGTGCAGACTCATTGCAGTATTTATGCCTGAAATCCCAGAGCTTCATATTTTAGTGTACCAAACGTTCTTGGGTATTCTTTGCAGAAAGCTCTGCAGGAAAAGACTCATCCATGACCACTGTTACGTAGTCATTCATGCCATGCTAGACAGAAAATTGCAAGAGGATCTTTTTTTCCTGATACAGATCTAAGCTTCCGAAGATCTTCCCCTTAAAAGCCTGCAATATAGTCTACTAAAAGATGATTGTCTTCCATCTGAATGAACTTGTATGATGCTGCAGATTAGTGGTTTATTAGAGGGGCTGTTGTCCCCTCCACCGATAGTTAATATTTGATGAGGCACACATTATTGAAATGACAAACATCTGAAGTGAGAACATCAGCCTTGTTTAATGCTCTGCCTTCACTAGAAATGTCTGATATTTATAACTTGTACTGTTTAATGCTTGTATACAACATGATGTATCCTGTACTCAAATAACTTTTGACTGAAGATACCAAAAGGTTGTCCGATACTGACAGCTTTAGCTGACATTATTAGATTACACCATTTTTGAACAGTCAAGGGGCAATGTGCTGTTATGCTGTGTTTAGTTATATGAAATTCTTGGCATAGTAGAATTCCTGAAAATAGCATGCAGGAAACACTATTTAAAAGTAGTAAATTTCAGGTAAACTGTAAATAGTTCTGGATATATTTATTTAGATAATCCTGTGATACCTATACTTTTTCACAAGGCTGTATCTAGATTATATCTTTTGTTTCATCTTGTTCAGTGGAAAATCATTTTTTTAATAACCATACATAATCCGTCTGTAACAATGTGATGTCTTCATCTAGGTACTGGAGCTTGGGAAAGTGCATTAACAAACACATTATCACCTGGTGATAGAATTGTATCTTTTCTTATTGGGCAATTCAGTCTTCTCTGGATTGATCAACAACAACGCCTCAAATTTGATGTGGATGTCATAGAAAGTGAGTGGGGACGAGGTGCCAATCTTGATATGTTGGCAATGAAACTAGCTACAGACACGGCTCATACAATTAAGGCAATCTGTATTGTTCACAATGAGACAGCAACTGGAGTCACCAATAATTTGGCAACTGTAAGAAACTTGCTAGGTAAGCATGGATTTATTCACATTTAATCTAAAATCATGTTGATGCCTCATGGTTTGTCGATATGATTTCCCACTTCAAGTGATGCGTTTTATATTCTTAAGTGATGATGCTTTCAGTGTGATAAACTTACTAATTGATCTACCAAAATGACTGTAACTTTTTCCATTGAAAAATTATACATATCAACAGGCATATTGCTTATTTGAAAATGTGAGGCATGTGGAAGCAAGTTTTATGTGTTTTATAACAGTTTGCCCATTGAACTTGTAGAAAGGAAAGGTTTAAGGGGGAGTCTAATCCTCCAGACTTGACCGGCAACAAAGCTTTTACCATTATGTGATCTAGTACCTTTTGTGAATATATGATACTGGTGAGAAGACTATCTAAAATGATTTGTTATGTCGAAGCTTTTGATACTTGTAGAAACATAACAAACACGAGATCATTTGATACAATTTTTGTTTTGAGGTTTCAAAAATTGTATCTAAATTATGCAGCAGACATATGAAATTTTCTCTAGAATATCATAAAATCCTTTACCAATATACCGAAGAAAGGAAGAATATTTTGGGTTGGCTCAAATGTTTTCTTGCAAAGCACTTCTGAACTAGAAATGCCTAGCAAACTTCTGAAGGAAATTATCTGGAATATATCACACCCACATATTGTAATTGTATATACACAATTATCTAATTTGATATGCCTAGAAAATGACTGATGACATATATCAACGCAATCAATCTAAACTTGGCCACTATAAACTACCATTATCGATAGAAGGTGCTAGATTAAATAGAGGTTAGTGCTTGAAGCTAGTGCTAGAGTCGAGAAGGGTTGTCTTTGGCTTCATGATGCTCCAATTTGTCATCCTGTCTCAAACAATAGTCCCCATTCTATCCCATAAACATATCAAGAACCATAGTCAATATAAATCTGTAGACTATCCATGAATGCTAAATCTGTGCAAAATTAGTGTTTTCCTAACTCAGCAGTGGAAAACTTTCTTGCATTTGCTTCTTGGTTTGCTTCAAAGTAACTGACTTCTGCCCCCAAATTTTTCTCTTTTCTTTTTCATTTCTTTCCTTTTTTTTTTTTTCTTTTTTTGGCTGTTATTGCTGTTGTTGTTCCAACAAAACTCTTTTTTTGATGAAGTTCCCAGCAAAATTTTGAAAACTGAAACCATACCATTCCAATTGCCATTAAGGCACCAGCAAGATCGATGTATATATGGGTAACTTGCGCTTGTATTTTTATCATATCTTCATTGTTCAAATATTAGAAAGAATTGAAATTGGACCTTGCAAGCTTTGAGAAAATTGGGAGCATATAGTGTCTATTTCCCAAAAAAAAAAAAATCAGATGAAAACTGATTTATATCAAATTTTAGGATGTCTGCGGTGGGTTCAATGACTATTTCGGGGAAGGAGAGGATTGTGACGTAGATTGGACCTGCTAAATGTGGATTTGTATGATCTGGACTCTCTTATATTAGAGATCTATGGTCGTTGCATGCTATTCTTGTATAATTATCATGAAATTTGAATTTCAAGTGATAGTCTTTGATCATTTTCATGAAGATATGAACTTCTTTTTCTCATTATATTGTATAAATATGATTTAAAATTCATACATCTTGTTTATAATGCTATAAACATTTCAGTTATTTTGTGTTATGGTATCAGGCAAATATGCATAGTTTCAATCCTGTTTCTGCAACTCATTTAAGCCTTAATTGTTTGCTCCAAGTGGTGAGGATTCCCCTGATGAAATTCATGTGTCTAATTAAACTTGTTCATGCTGCCAATGTGGCACTGCAGATGAGTACAACCATCCTGCACTATTGCTTGTTGACGGTGTGTCATCGATATGTGCTCTTGACTTTCGTATGGATGAATGGGGAGTTGATGTAGCTTTAACTGGATCACAGAAAGCTCTTTCTTTGCCTACTGGAATGGGCATTATCTGCGCTAGCCCAAAAGCACTGGAAGCCTCTAAGACAGCCAAATCAGTAAGGGTGTTCTTTGACTGGAATGACTACCTGAAGTTCTACAAAATGGGAACTTATTGGCCCTATACTCCTTCTATCCAACTTCTGTATGGGCTCAGAGCAGCTTTGGATCTTATATTTGAGGAAGGACTTGACAATGTGATCGCAAGGCACAACCGTTTAGGGAAAGCAACAAGGTGAACACTAATCTGATATCAATGTAGATCTTCTCTATGGTCATATTTATTTTTGACTTTGGTCTACTTTATCTATAGTACAACATATCCTTGTTGCTATTGAAAATGTAAAATGTAAGGAAGTGAATATGTCTCTGAAATCTTTTTGACTCCTCTCTTATCTTTAATGAAGCTTCTCTGTCTTCTGCATCTCTATTCATGCTCTTAAAATTTGAATATGCAGACTTGCTGTTGAGGCTTGGGGCCTGAAGAATTGCACACAGAAGGAGGAATGGTTTAGTGACACAGTCACCGCAGTGGTTGTTCCACCTTATATTGACAGTGCTGAGGTTGTTAGGAGGGCATGGAAGAGATACAATTTAAGCTTAGGCTTGGGCTTGAACAAAGTGGCGGGAAAGGTGTTCAGGATAGGACATCTAGGTAACCTCAACGAGGTATGCTCTTCTTTTTTCATTCTTGCAAGTAAATATTGGGAGGACCCATAAATAAATATAATTATTTTTTATGAGGTTAGAATTTGAAATGGATTGAGATATCAATTTCCTTTTGTAAGTTAGCATCTCTATCCAATTTAGGTATTCTATCCAATTGAGATAGAAGGCATAAATTGATTTCTTGTGGGTTAACATACGCTAATAAATGAATAGCTTTCCTTGAGTAATTTCTGCTAAACATGAAGCATGCTTATATGTCTTTACCTTTCCAATATGAGTTTGAAAAACACAGAAATCATTACTATGATGTTAGCGGTCATTTTCCATATAAGCCAATGACTTATCTTCTTAAACCAAATATTAAAATCAAACCTTCTGCTTAGAACTCCACATTATTGCTCGTTCATGTATATAGCTGCCATAACCAAAGGTTTTGAGAATTCTTTTGTATCGTGTGCTAGGTTGTCATGGTGTTATCGATTCACTATAAATACAAGTGTTGGTGTGTGGGAATAGATGCACCCATATATGGTGGAAAATTTGAGACAAATTATTCATGACCATCGATGGGCCACATGAATAATTACTTCTGACACTTCTGCTGCTACAGAAGAGATCATAGCTTGAATGCCTATTGTTGTGGTGTAGAAGGGAGGATATCATTAGTCCCACATTGGTTGTGAGTCAAGGAAGACTTTGGCTTATATAAGAAAGGACCATCCTTCCTATGTGAGGTGCCTTTGAAGGACAAAATCGTGAGGCCCATAGGCCAGAGTGGACAATACCTCGCATGCTGAGCCATGAGCCCTTGGCCACAACATTGGTGTGCTAGGTAGGAGACCATCCCTATTGTGATAAAAATAAGAAGGGCACCTCTTGTCCGTATGTAGACTCCTCTTTACTGGAGGGACAGTGATAAAATAAGGAGGGTATCTCCCATCCCTATATAGACTCTCCTTTAACTGGGGAGCTATGTTGTGGTGTAGAAGGAAGGGCATCATTAGTCTCGCATTGATCGTAAGTCAAAAAGGACTTTAGCTTATATAGGAAGGGACCATCCTTCCCACATGAAGCATTTTTTGAAGGGCAAAACCGTGAGGCTCATGGACCAGAGCGGATAATATCTTATGTACCGAGTCATGAGCCCTTGGCTACAACACCTATAAACGACACTTGAATTTATCCATTCATATATTTTCAAGTCATCATTTCCCATTGTGTATCTGGCCGCAAGTAATTTTCCATATCATTTGCCAATATTAGCACAGCTATATTTCCTTGCTAAACATTCTCTCTTTTATGACTGATTGTGGGATCTAGAGTTCCATGTTCGGATTTTCAACTTTAACTCATACGGTTACTCTTTAGGTCGATAAATAGGCAAGGCATCAATTCATCAATCAGGTGAGGCCTGAGCTTGGAACTGCTACTAAATCTAGATGAAGTGTCACTTAATCAGATACATTACATTATTTAGATCATCTTTAAATCTTCTCCACCAAGTCTAATTGACCCAAAACAAGTAATTTAACTTTTTAAATCAATTCTCAGCCTGAACAGAAGCTTTTCTTTTTGATTCTGTCAACTGATCATTGTCATCTCAAGCTTTAGTAGCTTGAATTTTCTCGAATGAACAATTCTGAGGAAGATAGCATACCACTTTAGGGAAAGGCATTTTGACTACTTTCACAGTATGTGGGACATATTCAACTTATGTCTTGCAACCCCTTTGGCATCCGATATAATTGATCAGAAAGTTCGGTTGAATTGGAAGCTGCTCATGAACCGATCAGACCTGAAGCTTCAGTTTCTCAAATCATACTGTTGGACCTGAAAATGAAAAATGTCATTTTAACTTCAGATTTGATTTGTTACAAGTATGATTCGTTGGTCCTCACTTTTAAGCATCATTATTGATTCTTTATTGTAATAAGAAATCATTGATCAATTTTTATTTTGAGATAGACTTGTTGGACCAAAGTTTTTTTTTTTCTTTTCACCAATAAGACTTAATGATTAGATTTTGTGCAATATGGCTAATGTTTGTTTAAACTCTGCAGCTGCAACTGTTAGGCTGTCTTAGTGGGGTGGAGATGGTACTCAAGGATATAGGCTACCCGGTCAAGCTGGGAAGTGGAGTGGGAGCAGCAGCTGCTTATCTTCAGAACACTACCCCAATGATCCCTTCGAGGATATAACATTCGATCAACATAGCTTCTTTTCTCAGACTTTCTGTAAATATGACCATATATTATGCACTCTTGTGAGGCTTGTTCTCCATACATACTGTTCTGTAATTGATTATTTTCTTTAGAACTCCCATATTCATATCTAGTTAGTCGTCCTATTCTTGCTTCCATTATAAGTAGCATATTATACATGAGTTGCGCGGATGACAGGTGGTTCCATGCAAGTAGGTAAATGGTAGGAAAGACATTGTTGCCAACTTGGTACCATTAAAAAAATGCTGGTGTTGTGGCATCTTATGTGCCACTTTGTGAACCATCTCCTTTGGTTCAATTTTGGAAGATACCCAAGAAGAAAAGCTAAGAAATTCTAGTCAAGTCACCTGTCCTAGCAACTTGATTGACTATTGTTTTCCTAGGTATTATTGTTCCATTGAGAGCATAAATGAGCAGGTATGGATTTATATTAGTTTTTGAAATATAAATGCTTAGCAACTAGTCAATATTTAATCCGAATGGTGTAGAGAATAGATAGTAGAATACTTCAGAGAATATTGACAAAAGGAATCAACGTGCCGTAACCAGCAGGCCGATGGTAATGTTCATGCCTTGCTTGAGCTAACTAAAGAAAAGCGTAGTCTTGAAATGTGCTTCTCAAATCTGCTTGCAGAATGTTAAAAGTTGTGAAATTTTCTTTCAGGCAATGTTTGCAATCAACTGATCTAAGTCCAAATTTTCTAGCTGACATGGTACTTCATCAACTTTAACCAAACGCTAAAAAATGCAAAGGGTATAGTGCGAATTTTAAGTCACCCAAGAAAAAAAATAAGCGATGAAGAAGACTCCCATTGGATAGACTATAGTTGATGCAAGAAGAGGGATGTAGAGGCATTTGTGACATGATGATATGGTTGGAGAGCCCTGTGCTTAGGATAGACTAAGCAACCTCTGTGTAGTCTTGGACCGCATCAATCAGCATTCTGTTTTGGCTCCTATCCATGCTTCTGGGCATGTGGATGGATAAAATATGCTCTTTAGAAACTAGAAAAGTGTTAATTAGTCATGAAGGCAGCTTGAAATTGACATGGTGATTGATTTAAGAGTCATAGTGAACCCTTTCCTCGTCTTGTCTCGTTTGATGACCTACTGTGTGACACACACCATAAAAAAAAGAAATCTGGTCACCGTACTCCACTTGTTTTCTTAATTTTTCAACAAATATTTAATGAGCTATCTTATAAGATGGTTGGAACAGAGTAGCTGATGTGTCATTTTTTTTTCTCCGACAACATAGCTGTCACGCCCCAAATTTGGGATATAACACGGCCATGCTACCGAGGGATGGAGCCCACGATAACACGAAGCCAATTCATCATAATCATCTAAAATCCGTCAAATAAAAAGATTCAATTCTATTATTCATCAAATAATCGAACCAATATGGGTTCAGAGCATCTAAATCCAAAAGCAAGTACTAACCCGAATCTCAACATTCATAAATAACTATAAATTCATGATTATAAAATAAATTAAACTTCTGTTGTCAAATTTTTCAGCTTGCTATACCGATCTTCAAGCTTGGATTCCTTTTACCGATCCTAACCTTATTTCTCTGTTCAAACAAAAAAAAAAAAAAAAAAATATGAGCTACACTAACCCAGTAAGTAGAACTTGCACTTCCTTATCGGATCAAGCATAAATTTTTCATGATAATGCAATATTTAAAAAATAACAGATAATAAAAATAAAGTATTTCATAGAGCATATAACAAAACAAGTTATAAACTCATCATGCATGCATAAATCATGTATATTTCACAATCATGAATCGTAAATCATTTTCATCATGTATTCATGTCATGTTTCAAAACATTGCTCACAGACATTCGTGCTAAGGTCACTATTATACCCGTGACAGGGCCATGTTTCTTAATCGACAGAGTTCTTAATTCATGTGCCAACTTTATACCCGCTGGCAGGGCCATGTTTCATGTGGATGCTAGCTCCGGATGTCGACCTTCCCGAAGGGATTCATTCATAGCCATCTGAGAGCCTTTGAAATCTTTATATCTTTTTCTTAAAGCATACATATACATAGATGGGAAAACAATGAAATTCATGCTTCATAATCATGCTATTTTCATAAAACATATTCATGAAATCAATGCTTACAATAAAACATGTTTTTTCATATCACATATGCCGATCCTTAGTTTATAAAAAATTATGATTTCATCGATAGCAATTCTTTGCATAAAAACATGTTCATTTAAAAATAAATAAGGAGCATAAGATCTACTTACCTCGTTCATCTTAGATCTTCGGACTTCGTTAGAAGAATCAGCTAATCCTATTTAAAATATCAAATCATTATCAAATTCTATTCCATAAATATAATAAGATTAAATCATAAGGAAAGAGGACCGTTGACCGAATGTGTCGGACCATCCAGATACCAGGGCAATTTAGGATCTTTGATCTGAGGGTCAGATTCAAGTGACTTGATCAAGAAATCGTGAAACACAGATCGAATTAAGATCAAGTTCAATCAATAAGGTTCTTTAATAATGGTTTTGAAAAATACTTGATATGGCCAAATGAGGTTGACATTCAGCACGGATATCAAAGCAATTTCGGATCATCTTATTAGAGTCAATATGAGCCTCTAAAAGATGAAGGCATGACTCGATACAGGATTCATAGACCTTAAAGAAAGAAAGTCGGTCATGAGAGAGAAAGTAGAGAGAGAAAGTGGAGAGAGAATCTTCGTATCCTTTAAAAGTGGCAATCATGATTGAGATCATCAGAGATCATATCAAGGTGACTTAATATAGATTGACCATGATTGATATTATCAATTTCGAAAAAGAATCGGATCGGGATCCGATCTACTGCACGAATTTCGGAGCAGTCCCAGATCATCATATTTTCATCTCAAGTTTATCCTAGGGTCTGTGATGTAATCAGAGAGAGAGAATGATCCTAGAGAGACGAAATCCATAATGAGAGAGAAAGGTCTAGAGAGAGAAAATAAGAAAAAAATTTAGAGAGAGAAAATATAGAGAGAAGGTAGAGAGAGAAAATCCAATTCTAGAGAAAGAAAAACTTTAGAGAGAGATGAGAAAAACTTTCTCTCACATGTATTTTTTTTTATTATTATATATATATATATTTTTTTTTTCTTTTTTTTTTTCTTTTTTTCTTTTTAGAGAGAGACAATAGAGAGAGAAAAAGAGAGAGAAAGAGGGAAAAAGAGGGGAGAGAGGAAAATTTTCTCTTTTCTTATTATTTATTTATTTATTTATTTTTTCTATTTTGCATTTTCTTTGTTTTTCTTTTTCTTTTTTTCTTTTTCTTTTCTTTTTCTTTTTCCTTTTTCTTTTCTTTTTCTTTTCTTTTCTTCTTCTTCCCGAGCTTTCATTGGGCCGAAACAGGGGACCTTGAGGTCCCCGTGCCTTGATCGACCGATCACGGCCATCTCATGGCCGGTGGTGGCCGGTGGCAACGGCCGACTCTCCCTGGTTTGGAGAGACCAGGGCCGGCGGTCGGCGTGACCGTCGGCGCCGGAAAATCAGAGGAAAGAGGCGGCGAACAGGGGGTTTCCTTCTCCAACTAAATCCGGCGACACCCGTCGCCGGCCATCGTGCTCACCGGCACGGGAAAGAAGGGAGAGAAGAGAGGGAGAGGAGGGAGACCTTACCACAACCTCCGGTGACCCCCACCGGCGAGAAATCGCGGCGAACACGGGTCGAGGAGTCACGACTTCAAACGGGAAAATCGGAGGAAATTTTCGGCAATCGACGGTGACTGAAGGGTCTACCCATAGAGGAGAGAGAGGGGTTTCTTATAGGGTTTGTCCTAGGGTCTTTCAATGGCCCTAGGACTCCGATTTTTGATCGGAGAAGAGGAAGACTCCGATCGGGAGTCTTCCTGCTCTGTTTTTCCTTTTTTTTTTTTTTTTTTTTCGGGTGGGCTTTGAGCTGGTTTTGGGCCTCAATTGGGCCGGGTTATCACATTCTACCCCCCTAAAAAAAAAAATTTCATCCTCGAAATTTAACATACCTTCATTTTCAAAAAAAGTGTGGATATCTCATCTTCATATTATCTTCAAGCTCCCAAGTGGCCTCTTTCTCTTCATGATTACTCCTATGAATCTTTACATACGGAATGATACGCCGTCTTAGAACTTGCTCTTTTCGATCAATAATTCGGAGGAAAATTTTTTTTTTTTTTTCTAGCATCCATTTATTATCAGTAAAATCCTTCCTTATTTACAACTAACGTATTTCATAATATCTTTTGCTTTAAAGGATTAATATTTCTAATCAATTTAGACCACCATGCTTTTGCTGCGCACTCTGATCTCAATTTACCAAATTATCTAAATCTATCAAAAATATCTTTGTATATTAAATCAACCAAAGATAGATTCAACTTTCAGATTTCATATATAATTTAGGATAAAATTTAAGATTTTCTTGTTATTACTATCTCTTAGATATAGCACATCAAAATTAAATCTTCATCCCCCTTCTATGTTTGAACTTATTACATAAGCTTCATCACTCCTCAAGAATCCAATATGTCTAGAATTAATTTGAGTTAACCTTCGAGTTACCTTACAATCATTTAGACAACTTCCAAACCAACTTTTCTTTGCAAAAAAAAAAAATTAACATCAAAATCAGCAAAGTTATCATGTCCTTTATCCATATAGGTTTAGCATTCCAATGTCATCAAATATACCTAACATAATATATCAATACCTCCCATTTCATTCTAGGGTCAACACTTCTCGTACTCAGATCAACCTTGCTAATTGAAATCTAAGATATAACTCATCAATTCTATTATAGACATCATATGCCACTTATGCATAAATTTCATCATAATACCTATTGATTCGAAATCAAATTATTGAATCCTTTCTTTTATATCTATCATGTTCCTCATGATCTTAGCCTCAAATTCAAATATCACTAAAGTCACAATCCCGAATAATGATAACCTTAAGTTCAAATACCACTTAAGTCATATTCTCTAGTGATCATAACCTAAACTTTATATCATTCTATCACGTCCTTAATGATCATAATCTTAAGCTCTGATGTTATCCATTATACTCCACTCGGTCACATCCTATTGGTCATACAGAAAATTTTGATATTACTTTATAATCTCAATGATCTTAAACCTAAGCTCTGATATTAATCTATCATATCCTAATCATTTATATTATTTATATCATAATCTCTAAAGATTATAACCTAAGCTCTGATACCATAAAATGTCACGCCCCAAATCCGGGACATAACACGGCCATGCTACCGAAGGATGGAGCCCACGATAACACGAAGCCAATTTATCATAATCATCTAAAATCCGTCAAATAAAAAGATTCAATTCTATTATTCATCAAATAATCGAACCAATATGGGTTCAGAGCATCTAAATCCAAAAGCAAGTACTAACCCGAATCTCAACATTCATAAATAACTATAAATTCATGATTATAAAATAAATTAAACTTCTGTTGTCAAATTTTTCAGCTTGCTATACCGATCTTCAAGCTTGGATTCCTTTTACCGATCCTAACCTTATTTCTCTGTTCAAACAAAAAGAAAACAAAAAAAATATGAGCTACACTAGCCCAGTAAGTAGAACTTGCACTTCCTTATCGGATCAAGCATAAGTTTTTCATGATAATGCAATATTTAAAAAATAATAGATAATACAAAATAAAGTATTTCATAGAGCATATAACAAAACAAGTTATAAACTCATCATGCATGCATAAATCATGTATATTTCACAATCATGAATCGTAAATCATTTTCATCATGTATTCATGTCATGTTTCAAAACATTGCTCACAGACATTCGTGCTAAGGTCACTATTATACCCGTGACAGGGCCATGTTTCTTAATCGACAGAGTTCTTAATTCATGTGCCAACTTTATACCCGCTGGCAGGGCCATGTTTCATGTGGATGCTAGCTCCGGATGTCGACCTTCCCGAAGGGATTCATTCATAGCCATCTGAGAGCCTTTGAAATCTTTATATCTTTTTCTTAAAGCATACATATACATAGATGGGAAAATAATGAAATTCATGCTTCATAATCATGCTATTTTCATAAAACATATTCATGAAATCAATGCTTACAATAAAACATGCTTTTTCATATCACATATGCCGATCCTTAGTTTATAAAAAATTATGATTTCATCGATAGCAATTCTTTGCATAAAAACATGTTCATTTAAAAATAAATAAGGAGCATAAGATCTACTTACCTCGTTCATCTTAGATCTTCGGACTTCGTTAGAAGAATCAGCTAATCCTATTTAAAATATCAAATCATTATCAAATTCTATTTCATAAATATAATAAGATTAAATCATAAGGAAAGAGGACCGTTGACCGAATGTGTCGGACCATCCAGATACCAGGGCAATTTAGGATCTTTGATCTGAGGGTCAGATTCAAGTGACTTGATCAAGAAATCGTGAAACACAGATCGAATTAAGATCAAGTTCAATCAATAAGGTTCTTTAATAATGGTTTTGAAAAATACTTGATATGGCCAAATGAGGTTGACATTCAGCACGGATATCAAAGCAATTTCGGATCATCTTATTAGAGTCAATATGAGCCTCTAAAAGATGAAGGCATGACTCGATACAGGATTCATAGACCTTCTTAAAGAAAGAAAGTCGGTCATGAGAGAGAAAGTAGAGAGAGAAAGTGGAGAGAGAATCTTCGTATCCTTTAAAAGTGGCAATCATGATTGAGATCATCAGAGATCATATCAAGGTGACTTAATATAGATTGACCATGATTGATATTATCAATTTCGAAAAAGAATCGGATCGGGATCCGATCTACTGCACGAATTTCGGAGCAGTCCCAGATCATCATATTTTCATCTCAAGTTTATCCTAGGGTCTGTGATGTAATCAGAGAGAGAGAATGATCCTAGAGAGATGAAATCCATAATGAGAGAGAAAGGTCTAGAGAGAAAAAATAAGAAAAAAATCTAGAGAGAGAAAATATAGAGAGAAGGTAGAGAGAGAAAGTCCAATTCTAGAGAGAGAAAAACTTTAGAGAGAGATGAGAAAAACTTTCTCTCACATGTATTTTTTTATTATTATTATATATATATATATATTTTTTTCTTTTTCTTTTTTTTTTTCTTTTTTTCTTTTTAGAGAGAGACAATAGAGAGAGAAAAAGAGAGAGAAAGAGGGAAAAAGAGGGGAGAGAGGAAAATTTTTTCTTTTCTTATTATTTATTTATTTATTTATTTTTTCTATTTTGCATTTTCTTTGTTTTTCTTTTTCTTTTTTTCTTTTTCTTTTCTTTTTCTTTTTCCTTTTTCTTTTCTTTTTCTTTTCTTTTCTTCTTCTTCCCGAGCTTTCATTGGGCCGAAACAGGGGACCTTGAGGTCCCCGTGCCTTGATCGGCCGATCACGGCCATCTCATGGCCGGTGGTGGCCGGTGGCAACGGCCGACTCTCCCTGGTTTGGAGAGACTAGGGCCGGCGGTCGGCGTGACCGTCGGTGCCGGAAAATCAGAGGAAAGAGGCGGCGAACAGGGGGTTTCCTTCTCCAACTAAATCCGGCGACACCCGTCGCCGGCCATCGTGCTCACCGGCACGGGAAAGAAGGGAGAGAAGAGAGGAAGAGGAGGGAGACCTTACCACAACCTCCGGTGACCCCCACCGGCGAGAAATCGCGGCGAACACGGGTCGAGGAGTCACGGCTTCAAACGGGAAAATCGGAGGAAATTTCCGGCAATCGACGGTGACTGAAGGGTCTACCCATAGAGGAGAGAGAGGGGTTTCTTATAGGGTTCGTCCTAGGGTCTTTCAATGGCCCTAGGACTCCGATTTTTGATCGGAGAAGAGGAAGACTCCGATCGGGAGTCTTCCTGCTCTGTTTTTCCTTTTTTTTTTTTTTTTTTTTTTTTCGGGTGGGCTTTGAGCTGGTTTTGGGCCTCAATTGGGCCGGGTTATCACAATAGCATTAATACTAACTGAGATCCATACCTAATGATGCTAAAATATAAATGCATCATATGAAGCTTATTTTGTCCTACCTGAAACAAGAATCCTGCTAGAAACGAAGCATGTTGGTCCTGTAAATTAAATAATAATAATAATAATAATAATAATAATAAATAAAATAAAATTATCAAGTTTCAAATTCGAAATATAAAATAGTCATGCTGTCGAGGAGTACAGCCTACGATAACATAAAACCTATCGATCATTGTTAACTAAAATCCATCATAAATAAAATATAATAAAATGTTCAATTTCACCGTTCATCAAGCAAATAAATCAAGATTGATCTAGAATATTTAAATCCAAAATCAAATATCAAACCTATATCTGAAAATTCATAAATAATTAAAGACAAATTCATGATGACTTAATGAATTAAGTTTCATGTGCTACACAGTCTTCTAAGATTGGATTCTTTATCGTTTCTAATATTATTCCTCTATGAAATAAAAAAAAAAAAATGAGCTACATCAGCTCAGTAAATAAAATTTATGCTTTCTTATCAGATCAAGCATAAGTTTTTTCATGATAATGTAATATTTAAAAATAACAGATATTATAAATAACATATTTTATAAAGTATATAATAAAATGAGTCATAAAGATAATAATATATGCATAAATCATAAATATTTTATAAATATAATTCGTAAATCATTTTTGTCATGTGCTCATATTATAATTCAAAATCTTGCATACAGATATTCATGCTATAGTTACTTTATATCCATGACAAGGTCGATGTTCTTAATCAACAAAATTATTATTTCGTGTGCCAACTTATCTGTTGACAAGACCTATATTCTTATGGATGCTAGCTCAAGATGTCGATCTTTTCATAAAATTTTATTCATAATTATCTAAGAATTTTTGAAATTTTTATATTTTTTTCTTAAAAATACATATATATGTTATATGTATGCCCTATAAGCCAGATTGGTTGACACATGTACACATTCTAGAGACATAATTTTATAATTAAATTTTAAAATAAATAAAATTTGGATTATTTTTCATTCATGTTGTATTTAAATTGTGTCCATAAATCATTCGAGGAATTAATAGATGATGACATGTATTCTCAAGAGTTTAGAATTTCAGGCATGTGTCATCAGTGGTTAATTCTTAAATGCTCCTGATCAATAGATCACCACAGAGACGATGATTGATCTGGTTAGATCGATGCATGGATCGCTTTTCTTTGTGGGTAGATGAATCTCGAGTCGATAGTATGAGGATACAAAAGTGAGAGTGCAGGTGCTTGATAAAAATCAAAGATACTGAGCGTGACCAACACGAGAAATCATTAGGATGGTTATCCACTCGTTGGTGATTTGCTCAAAGTTGTAATAGTGTAGATAGTTCTTTGATCCGCGGTGCCTCGACTTTTCACAGTGAGACTGTTATAGTTTGATTACATAATTACTTGGTTACCTAGCCATTCAGAACCTTGCGATGTATGTTGGTTACAGTATGTTCATTATAGGAATAGGGTGTGCCCAAGATAGGATCTGTTGATCCTAATAGATAGGGAGAGATCCTATGCAGTTTATAAGACTAAGTTCTAAAATCTATGACCATGGTAGGTGAATGATGAAAAAAAATTTTCATAAGATTTCATATAGACTCGAGTTGATTAAATCTGACATATGATGGACGAACGGATTTGGTAAGTTATCCTTGACCCGCGTCTTGTCGGGACTCATGACAGAAGAATCGAATTATACAGTAACTATACCTAGATGTTCAATATTTCATTCTGTTGGGTTGTCACTCCATACTGTTGGTATCACTGATGGAACATGAGACTCGTCGAGCATCATTTTGATAATCAATGATTCTTAATGGACAGAGTTGAAATCGTTCCAATCCATCAAAAGGAGTTTCGACGATATTATGTTGGGGATCACAATATATCTCACTATCAGAAAGAATAGAACCTATAGACTCATACATAAAAGAGATCTTTATCTGATCAGATAGTTGATTAGCAATTATGAATCACTATTGGGTCTAATCATCAATATAATTAATCTAGTGTAAGAATTACAATAAAGTAATTTACTAAGAGTTGGTGAATTATAGGAAGATTAATTAGTAATTAAATTATTAATTAGCTCAATTTGATAAAGCAATGAGGCTGAAATCAAATCTAATTGAATTAGATTCAATTTAGATTGATTTGAGTGTGATTAGATAAAGCCTAATTGAATTATGAGCTAATCTAATCGCAAGAGAGACCAATTTGTGATTTGATCGGGACTTAGGTTTAACCAATTTTCTAATTGGATTAGGATCTAATTTGATTCCTAGTTAGACTAGGATTATTTTTGTTTGGATGTAACCAATTTCTAAATTGGTTAGGAATAAATTAAGCACCAAAAAGAGGACCGGGACTCTCTCCCTTCTCCCTTGCATCACCCCATACCCATGCCATATCTTCACGTGCTTTTATTTTTTGCATGAGGTTTCTCATGCCAAAGTGGTTGTCGGCCCTTCCTTTCTCAACACCTCAGGTTTGGATAAAAGAAAAGTTCAAATTTGATTTGAACTTCCTTATCAAAATGAGGTTTGACCTCATTTATCTATCTTAGACGCCAACCATAAAAGGGCTTCTTTTTGTGCGTGGAAAATAAGATGAAGATCTGATTTACCATGAGAAAAAGGAAAAATTAAGAGGGGCGGTGGGCTTTCTTAGAGTGTGAGAAAAAAAGGAAAGGGTTTCCTCTTAGGCGTTAAGATCCCTAGGGTTCTTTCTTAGGATTTTTTCCTATTGCATGGTGTTGGATTTTGGGAAGAGAGAAAAGAAAAGAGAAAGGATTCTCTAAATTTTAATCTTCCCTTCATCTTCCTCCTATTCTTTTTCAGAGATTTGAGAGAATCTTAAAGATTTGAAAAAGAAATCAGAATCAACCATCAAGAAGCAACTTCTATAAGGGAGCTAGCACCTCGATGAAGTCAGGAGCTTCTGATCGGATCGAAAACTTCATGTGGATATCGATAGAGGTCGGATGTATGTGCGGCTTGACGAGGACCTCATCGGATTATCATGATTATAGACAATAGAGATCATCGACCAATGCAAAGGTATCGAGATCTGATCTCAAATTTTTAATTTTATTTAAATCTAATTTTTTAGCATCTTAAAAGCATGTGGTCGATCCTGTTAGTATGTAGATTAAATCTACTTCATGCATGTTAGATAGATTAAACCATTTAATTTAGATCAATTTTTTATTCTATCATATTTATGATTTTTAAAAGTTAAAAAATCTGCATGTTCTGATTTTTGCATGCATATTTTTGGATGTACGACATCCTTCAAATGGTATTAGAGCCACAGATTTGTCATTTACATGCATTTTTAAGATCTAAAAATTAGATCTTTAGTTCTAAAATTAGATTTAATAAGATTTAAAATTTTTTGATTAAAGTTCAAGATCATTTTGATAGAAGTTTGTTCTAGAACGATTGTTGAACATTATTTGATAATGCATTAACCAAAAATTTTAGATCTAAATTTTTATGATGTATGAGATTAATGTTTGAATTTCATATGATGCATAAGATGTATTTTATGATAGGATCATATTTAGAACTATCTTGCATGAGATGTAATTAGATTAGATCTGAATTATATGTTTATGATCTGATTTTTAGTTGATACATGAGATGTATGTTAGATCTAAGTTACATGAGATGTATGATTAGATCTAAAATTAGATTTAATAATTAAATTAGATCTAATTTAAAACACATAATGATGATTCTATTAATACATGAGATGTATGAAATTTTTATGCATATATGATATGTGTAGATGTAAATTGATTTCTTAGTAGCCTAGTACTCTTCGAGAATCATGGTAAAGACCATCCTATCATAGAGGATTATGATAGAAGGGATACCTATAAGAATCAAGAAGAAGAACTATGAAAAAAAAATTATTTTTGTACAAAATCCTAGATCTAAAATCATTTAAGATTTGAATATGAATCAGAATTTTATGTAGTTGTGAATGAGATGCATAATTAGATATTTAGATATGAAATAGTTTTGATATCTAAACTAAATTTGATTTCATAATGCACTTAATTAAGATCTGAAATTGAGAATTAACGATCTAAAATTAAGGCAATTAGATTTTGTATAGTTCATCGATATATGTAGTGGTCGCACCGAATCGCTACAACCCTTAATGAAGGGTGTATCGTGAGCTCAAATCGAAAATAATTGTGATTGCAATTCATAGTGGGAAATTGAAGCCAACTCAATCTCGAATTGTTGGATCATTTTAGTATCTAAAATAAGAATATAGATGGTGGTTATTTAATTAGAACCATTGCCATAGGCAGCGTGGAGCCTCCCACACATCTTATCTTATCTGACCATTTTGAGGATCAATTTTAATTTTATGACACTCAAGGTTAAGTCCACTTCAATTTTCATTGCACTATGGGATCGATTTGATGAGACCAAATCAGGATCTCTTTAGTGGATCCAATTTAATTGTGGATCTACATGGAATGTAGTAAATAATTAAACCTAAGAGATCTAAATTAAAATCTTCTCAATAATATTAAGTCGAGGGATCTTCCATCATTGTAGAGTGTCGTGTCCTCTCCGATATTGACTGTTCTCAGCTGGATACAGTGGTTCAGTTGCATCAGGGGAGAAGCAACCATTTTATTTATAGCGGGGTGGAGATGGGGTAGGATCTAAGATTTATCAGGTGAGGGTTCAATGATGGCTTTACTTGCGCTAATTGGTAGATCTGACTTAACTAAGAAATAAGGTCAATATCTGTCAAGTGAGGACTCAGAACTTAGAGATCAAGTCTGTTGCGATTTATTTGAGAAGCATTGGATAAAAGTTATCTACCTATTGGTTGACATATTCATCAAGATCTGTCAGATGAGATGATGTGCCAATCAATGGGACCGCAGTATCCACTAAGAGCCTTAACTCGTGAAGGGGTTTCCACTTTCTAACCCAAGGAGTGTTAGGATCCGAAAAAATAGTGAAAGCTCCGAAGAAATAATGGGAGCTAAGTTTGTTTTTAAAATAAATTCTCTAAAACAAACTAAACTTAGTAATAAAAGTCTAACTAAAAATTTTTTCTTTCTATAGAAAATTTATCTGCCTCTAATAGTCTAGTCTGCATCTTAGAAATCAACAAATTGTTAGGTTCTAACTAAGGATTGGCTAAGGAACTTGAAAGGTGTTTTGAGTTTCGAAAAATTAGGTTGTGTATTAGACCAGAAAATACCTATAGGGATCTTGAATAGTTCAAAAGATACCTTTAGAAGATATGTCGGATCTGCTCATGATTGAGACTAACCTAATAATTTTTTCTACTATCAGTTGAGTAATAGACTCTAATTCTAGTGTACACTTATGTACTTCAATGCAGGATCTTAAAGAATGTAGAAGGTTGAAGTTAGGAGAGATGACCCTACGAGTGGGTAATGGAGCAAGAGTTACTACTGTGGCTGTAGGGATCTATTTTCTTTTATTACCATTTGATTTCTGTCTAGAACTAAGGAACTGTTATTGTGTACCTAATGCGAGCAGAAATTTGATTTCTGTTTCGTGCTTAGCACAGGACGATTATGAAATTAGTTTCAATAAGGATCATTGTATCATTTATTTTGAAAATAAAATGGTTGCATATGGTCATTTAATCAACAGCCTCTATCTTTTGCATGTTGATACAAACGAGACAGTTAATTTATCCAAACAAACTGTGAGTACCGTTGGATCTAAGAAATCTAGAGATAAGGTTAGCCTAAAGTACATATGGCACCTTAGACTAGATCATATCGGAGAAGAAAGGATTAACAGACTGATGAAAGATAGTCATTTAGACTCATTCTTTGATGAGTTGATTCTAGTCTATGAGTCCTACTTTCAAGAAAAAATGATCAAACTACTCTTTATGGATATAGAAAAATGACCACTGAGGAAATGATTCTGGTACATACTGATGCATGCAGTCCATTTAATGTGTCAGTCAGAAGAGGTTATCTCTACTTCATCATCTTTATCAATGATTTTTTACGATATGGATATCTATTTCTTATAAGACACAAATCCGAAGTCTTTGAAAGATACAAAAAATTTAGATGTGAGGTAGAGAAGCAAACTGAAAAATTACTTTAAGATACTTCGATCAAATCGAGGAGGAGAATACCTAAGTGGAATACCTCAGCTCAACAAAATTTTAAAATAAAAAAATCGGATCCTATTGGATATGGTTCGATTTATAATGAGCTTCACCGACCTCACTTTATTTTTTGGAGATACGTCTTAATGATTATCAATTACTTAATTAATAGGATTCTCTCTAAATCTATTCCTACCACACCATATGAGATATAGCATGGTAAGAAGTTGAATTTTGGTTATCTCAAAATTTAAAGATGTCCGGCTTATGTCAAACGATAATAGATATACAAGTTAGAGGCTAGATCTATGAGAGCTCATTTTATAGGGTACCCAAAAGAGACTTTGAGATACTATTTTTACCTTCCGGAGGATCACAATATGATTGTAAGCTGGCATGTCAAACTCTTGAAAAGTAATTTTATCTAAGATAGAGATAGTAGGAGAAAAATTTAGCTCGAAGAAAGTATCTCTGAAGAACAACAAGCCATAGAGCCTGTAAAACTCATTCTACCTCATAGATCCAGTAGGATCACACATCCTCCTCAAAGATATATGGGTATGCGGGAAGAAGATGTAGAGAAAACATTCCTCATAGATGATATGGATCATATTGATGATCCTAAAATTTATACGAGATAATGTTAGACATCGACTTTGAGAAATAGTTGAAAGCGATGAGGTTAGAAATTGACTCAATGCACACCAACCAGGTCTGGACCTTAGTAGATCTACCAGCAAGAATAGTTCTTATTAGGTGTAAATAGATCTTTAAGAGAAAGATCGATTTGGATGGAAAGATGGAGACCTTTAAAGCAAGTTTGTAGCTAAAGGTTATAATCAATGCAAAGACGTTGACTATCAGGATACCTTCTCACCAGTTGCCATGCTAAAGTCCATTCGAATACTGCTTGCTGTTGCAACAGCTCATGACTATGAGATTGGCAGATGGATATGAAAACTATCTTTCTGAATAGATATCTTAAGGAAGATATTTATATGGAGCAGCCTTTAGGTTTCACATCCAGTGATAGAGATCATAAGGTTTGTAAGCTGTAAAGATCCATCTATGGATTAAAATAAGTATCTCGAAGTTAGAACACTCGATTCAATGATGCGATCAAATCATTTGATTTCATCAAGAATGAAGAGGAACCGTGCATGTCCAAGAAGATCAGTGGGAGGGTTGTCACATTCCTCATATTGTACGTGGATGATATCCTCCTAATTGGGAATGATATTTCTATGATGACTTTTATAAAAGTTTGGTTGTCCAAAGAATTCTCCATGAAAGATCTTGGAGAAGCATCCTATATTCTGAGAATAAATGTCTATAGAGGATCTAAAAGGATGCTAGGTTTGTCACAGTAGCTGTACATAGAGAAAGTGTTAAAGTGGTTCAGTATAAAAAATTCTAAGAGGGGTCTGTTACCCTTCAGGCATGGAGTTCATCTCTCTAAGAAAATGAGTCTTAGTACACCTGAGGAGATTCAGCGTATGAATAAGATCCCTTATGCTTTTGCTATCGGGAGCCTCATGTACGTTATGCTGTGTACCCAACCTGATATTGCTCTTGCTGTGAGTATTACAAACAGATATCAGTTGAATCCAGGTGAGGAGCATTGGATTGCTGTGAAAAATATTTTTAAGTACTTGAGAAGGACTAATGATCTCTTGTTGATTTTTGAAGGAGGAGACTTGTGGGTACAGAGATATACAGACTCAAATTTTATATCTGATATTGATGATAGAAAATTTACATCAGATTTTGTGTTTCTATATAATGGTGGTACGGTTAGTTGAAAGAGTTTCAAGCAATCGATCATTATAAATTTTACCATGGAGGTAGAATACATCGCCACATCGGAAGCTGCTAAGGATTCTGGTTTAAGAAGTTTATTGTGAAATTGGATGTGATGCCATCAGATGTCATTCCATTCTCTTACAACAACAATGGTACTATAACAATTTGCTAAGAAACCGAGGTCTCATCAGAAGTCCAAGCACATCGAGCGATGATTTCATTTGATTTGCAAATATCTTGAGAAGAAGTTTGTCGAGGTATAGAGAGTTGACTCCGTAGACAATGTAGCTAACCCGCTGATCAAGCTATTGAGCCAACAGAAGATTGAAGCTCACTTTGAGAAGATAGGGCTTAGGTTTATGACCAATTGACTTTAGGTTAAGTGAAAGTTTGTTAGATGTATGTCCTAAAAGTCAGATTGGTTGACACATATACACATTCTTCATATTGTGTTTAAATTATATCCATGAATCATTCGAAGAATTAACGGATGATGACACGTATTATCAAGAGTTGAGAATTTGCGGCATGTGTTATTAGTGGTTAATTCTTAAATACTTCCAATCGATAGATCATCATGGAAACGATGATTGATTCGATTAGATCGATGTACAGATCATTTTCCTTCGTGGGTAGACAAGTCTCGAGTCGACAATGAGGAAACATTGGAGTAAAAGTACAGGTATTTGATAGAGATCAAGGATACTGAATATGACCAACACGAGAAGTCACTAGGATGGCTACCCACTCATCGATGACTTGCTCAAAGTTACAGTGATGTAGATAGTTCTTTGACCTGTGGTGTCTCGATTTTTTATAATAAGATTGTTGTAGTTTGACAGCATAATTACTTAATTATCTAGTAATTTAAAATTTTATAGTATATGTTGGCTACAATAAGTCCATTATAGGAATAGGATATGCACCAAGATGGGATCTATCGATCCTGATAGATAGGAAGAGGTCTTATGCAGTTAATGAGACTGAGTCCTAAAATTCATGATCATGATAGGTGAATGATGAAAATTTTTTTTTATAAGATTTTACATAGACTCGAGTTGATTGAATCTGACATATGACGGACGAATAGGTTTGACAAGTTATCCTTAATCTACGTCTTCAGGACTTACGATAGAAGAATCGAACTATACGGTAACTGCACTTAGAGATTCAATATTTTATTCTATTGGATTGTCACTACATACTGCTAGGTATCACTAATGGATTGTGAGACTCATCGAACATCATCTTGATGATCGATGATCTTTGATGGACAGAGTTAGAATCATTTCAATCCATTGAAAGAAGTTTCGATGATATTGTGATAGAGATCACAGTATATCTTACTACCAAATAGAATAGAATCTATAAGGTCACATACAAAAGAGATCTTTGTCTGATTAAATAGTTGATTAGCGATTATGAATCGCTATTGAATCTAATTATCAATATGATTAATAATTAATCTAGTGCAAGAGTTGTAATAAAGAAATTTGCTAAGAGTTAGTAAATTATAAGAGGATTAATTAGCAATTAGATTGCTAATTGACTATAATTTGATTAAGCAATGGGACTGAAATTAAGTCTAATTAAATTGAATTCAATTTAGATTAATTTAGATTTGATTAGATCAAGTCTAATTGAGTTATGAGATAACCCAATCATAAGGAAGATCAATTCCTGATTTGATCAAGACTTGAGTTTAACCAATTTTTTAATTAGATTAGGATCTGATTTGATTTCTAATTAGACTAGGTTTATTTTCTTTTGGGGTGTAATCAATTTCTAAATTGGTTAGGAATAAATTAAGCACCAAAAGGAAGAGTCCCAGTCTACTGGGACTCTCTCCCTTCTCTTTTGTGCCACCCCATACCCACGCCATATCTTCATGCGCTTTTGTTCTTTGTGTGAGGTTTCTTCATGCCAAAGTGGTTGTCGCCCCTTCCTTTCTCAACGCTTCAAGTTTGCATGAAAGAAAAGTTCAAATTTGATTTAAACTTAACTTCCTTATCAACATGAGGTTTGACCTCATCTATCTATATTGGATGCCAACCATAAAAGGGCTTCTTTTTGTGCATGGAAAATAAGATGAAAATATGATTTACCATGAGAAAAAAGAAAAATTAAGCGGGGCAGTTGGCTTTCTTAGAGCATGAGAAAAAGAGGAAAGGGTTTCCTCTTAGGCGTTAAGATCCCTAGGGTTCCTTCTTAACATTTCTTCCAATTGTATGGTGTTGGATTTTGGAAAGAGAGAAAAGAAAAGAGAAATGATTCTTTAGATTTTAATCTTTCCTTCATCTTCCTCCTATTCCTCTTTTGAGATCTAAAAAAGTCTGAGGGATTTGAAGAAAAAATCAGAATCAATCATCAAGAAGTAATTTTTTTAAGAGAGCTAGCACCTCGATGAAATCACGAGCCTCTAATCGGATCGAGAATTTCGTATGAATATTCGTAGAGATCGGATGCATGTGCGGCTCGATGAGAATCTCATTGGATTACTATGATTATTGATAGTGGAGATCATCGATCCACATAAAGATATCGAGATCTGATCTTAAATTTTTTATTTTATTTAAATCTAATTTTTCAATATCTTAAAAGCATATGATCGATCCTTTGAGCATGTAGATTAAATCTACTTCATGCATGTTAGATAGATTATATTATTTAATCTAGATCAAATTTTTATTTCATCATGTTTATAATTTTTAAAAGTTAAAAAATCTACATATTCTGATTTTTGCATGCATGTTTTTGGATGTACGACATCCTTTAATATACAGGTGGAAAAATAATAAAATTCATACTTTATAAATATATTATTTTCATAAATATATTCATGGAATCATTGGTTATAATAAAACATATTTTTTCATATCTCCTATATTGATCCTGATTTTATAAAAAAATATGAGTTTAATGGTTTAATTTTATAAAAAATATGATAATTTTAAAAAAATAAGGAGCATAAGATATACTTACCTCGTCTATCCTAAATCTTTAAACTTTGTTAGAAGAATCAGTTAATCTTATTTAAAATATTAAATTATGATCAATTTTTTTCAATTAATTTAATAAAATTAAAAACAAAAGGAGGTTGATCAGATGATCGATCTGATAGACCATTTGGACACCAAAGTCGTTCGAGATCATCTTGTCGGGGTCAATAGGGATCCTTAGGAGAGGAAAGCATAACTCGATAAAGGGTTCATATATTTTCTTATAGAGAGAAAGTAGAGAGAGAACCTAGTAAACTAGGGTCCAGTCATCATTTAGAGAGAGAAAATATGAGAAGAGAGAAATTACTAGAGAGAAGGGGGGAGAGACATAAGAGAGAAAATCCTCAGAGGCACGAGAGAGAAAGAGACAACTCTCTTTTATTCTTTTTCTTTTCTTTTCTTTCTTTCCTTTTCTTTTTCTTTCTTCTTCCTTTCTTGGCCGAATAAGAGAGCAAGGTGGCTGATGGTCGGAAAACTGACAGTGGACGGCGACATAGGTGGTCGGCGATAGAGGAGCAAGGGATGGCCAGTGAGGGTCGAACGACAAAAAAATCAAGTAAAAATATTCAGAAAATAGGGGATCCATCCCTTTTCTATCATTTTTCGATCATTGGCCAATCATCGATGATCGAGATCTTTGAGAAAGGAAGCAAATAAGAGGGGTGTCATGAACCAGGGCTGTGGCATCGCAGGCGGTGGCATTGGTGGTTGGAAAAAAAGAAATAGTTTCAGCCAAAACATGGGAAAAATAGGGCTTCACTTTTGGTAGATTTTTTGATAAATCTAACAACCGATGGTCGCGTGTAAAAGCATGAGAAGAAGAGGAAGGAAGAGAGGAAGAGGGGCCAGAGCTTACTCTGGACTCCGGTGACATCTCCGACGATAATTTTAGGTGAACACGATGAGGGTAGTCCGCAACTTCAATGGGAGAAAACTGGGAGAAAGAAGAGAGAAGAGGGTTGGGTTCATTGTGGATTGTTTTGGAGGGAAAGGAGGAGATTTATAGGAGATTTTCTAGGATTTTTGGCAGTCTTAATAGATCGATTTCATCTTGGATTTGATGGGAAAGAAGACTTGGAAGTCTTTGTTCCTTTAATTTTTTTTCTTTTTTCTTTTTTTTCATGTGGGTTGGGTTTGGGCTAGCTCATGGTGAGCTAGTCCAATTGGACTAGGTTATTACAAAAATTGTGTGTAGTAAGAGAGGCCATCCACCCACATCCTGTCTTCTTCCTTGTCAAAGTGTCTCTTTGTGCAATCTCTTCCTCATCAAACCATCTCTTCTCTCCATAAGGCCTCCCTTCCCCTCCCCAAGTCCATCTCCTCCTCCAAATTCTTCTTCTTTTTTCAGGATAAAAAAAATATAGTATGTATCAAGAAATCGATGGGTGTATATCATCTAATCATATATTATGTATTAGTGAACACCATATTTTGAAAATTATATATCAATTTAGCTAAAGATATATATTAGCTCATTATTGAATACACCATAAAAATTTATATTATATATTAGGAAGCTGATGAGTGTGTATTATGTGGCTATATATATTGTGTATTGATAACCATTATATGCTGAAAATTATATGTTGATTTAGTTACATACACATAATGAGATACTAAATAACTATTTTACAAGGTGTGTGTCATTTGATGATGTAGTATGTATTGATGAAAATTATGTTTTGACAATTACATATCGATTTATCATAGATGTATATATAGGGACATTAGAGGATTATTTTGCTAAATATATATCTACTCATGTAGTATGTATTGGTGAATACTATATTCTTAAAACTATATATTGATTTATCTGACAATGTGTATTGAAATGGTAGATGATTATTATATATATATATATATATATCATCTGATCATATATTATATATTATATATTAATTTTTTTAAATTATAAAATTTATAGATTTTAATAATAGGAGGAATCTCATATTCTCCAGTTCTCTTTTGAGGATGGGCACCAAAGGATGCGGCAAAATAGGAAGCGAAATAGAGGACTATGGATTTTTTACCTATTTATGGTTAATTTAAAAAAAAATTACCAAAATAATATTGAGCTCAAATTATTTATGAAAATACTGCTCAGAAGAAAGGCACCCTTTGAAAGGGTGACTTTCTTTACCAACTCACCAACCTAACCGCCAGCTAGAGATCAGGTGGATGAGAGAAATGAGTCGTCCTTTGATAAGACGGCTTTATAAGTCACCCTTTCATAGGGCGACTCTCTCTTTTTCTGTCTCTCTTTATTTTAAGTTAATGTCTTCATTTATTTTACTCTTTATTAACTTTAAAATATAAATATAAATAAGTAATTTTTTTTTAAAATAAATAAAAATATCAAAAAAATTAAAATTCTTAAGAATAAGAAGTCATGAATTTTAGTTCAATTTTTTTCCAAATCTGAAACTTTAAAAATTTTCGAACGAATAGGTTAAAGGGTCTCAAAATTTATTAAAAATTATTTTGTGACTCACTAACATAATTACCATCAATTTTGATTTCAAAAAAATATATATTTTATATAGTTCTCTGTATAGGTGCTAGTTTTTTGACTTAAAAAATTTTTGGATCCGTAATGGCAGATAGTCACAAATTATGCTTAACTGGCTTCAACAAATTTCGATAAGATAAGTTTAATTCAAAGTAGTTTATAATTCAACCAAAATAGTTAAAATTAAAATTATCTTGCCAAAATTTATTGAAGTCAGTTGGACACAATTTGTGACTATCTGCCATTACGAATCCTGAAATTTTTTTAGGTCAGAAAACTAGCACCTATATGGAGGGCTATATAAAATATATATTTTTTTAAAATCAAAATTAATGATAATTGATCTTTGGATGTTAGTGAGTTATAAAATAATTTTTAATAAATTTTGAGACCTTTTAACCTATTCATTCTGAAGAATAAAAATTTTAAAAGTTTCAAATTTAGAAAAGAATTTAACTAAAACCCAAGTTTTGACTTGTTATTCTTAAGAATTTTAATTTTTCTGATATTTTTATTGATTCTAAATAAGGAGTATTTACTTATTTATATTTATGTTTTAAAATTAATGAAGAATAAAATAAAAGAAAGAGATACAAAGGCGCCTACATCCCTGATGTAGGCGCTCAATGTAGGCGCCTACATCAGGATAGGCGCCTACATCCATTCTATTGGTTTCGATTTTAGGCGCCTTTATTCTACCATTTTTATATTGATTGGACCCAAGGCACCGAGGGATGTAGGTGCCTACATCCATTCTATTGGTTTCGATTTTAGGCACCTTCATTCTACCACTTTTATATTCATTAAATCTAAGGCATCGAATTAGTTCGAAATATCGACTACATTTTCTTTCTCTTTTTCTTTTTCTTTCATTCCTCTCAAAATCTCTAGCTCCCATCTCCATAACCATCATACCATCTCCACTCACATCTTATATCTCAAACTAAAAATCTTCTTTCTATCTCCGGCCAACCTTCGAAAGATGGCTCCAAAATACATCTTCTCCAATGCCAAAGAGCAATCAGAAGTGAAAGCAGAAGGAAAAGAGGAGCAAGCGAAACACTAGCTTCATCACTTCCTTCGAGATCACTTACCAAAAGTGAAAGCAGAAGGAGAAGAGGAGCAAACGAAGCACCAGCTTCATCACCTCTTTCGAGATTACCTCCTTCAAGAACTCTAGCAAGTAATAAAAATATTCTCTCAGCTCGTATTATTGATATGAATTTCTTAGATTTAGAAGGATTCGAGATGGCAAACTTGATTAGAGCTATGAGGTGAAAATTCATCTACACAGCTGAAGCTCCAATATTTATGAAGTTAGTTAGAGAATTTTATGAAAATATTTTATTTGAAGAAGGTACCGTATCATCTTCAGTGAAAGAAAAGAAAATTTATTTTGATGATGATGTTGGGAATTGTGTCCTAAAGTCAATCATTTGATGATTGTGCTGATTATAAATATATATGAATTGATAAATAATAAAAATTATTCGATATTTTTTATCATAAGATTACATCTTCTAACAAACTTCTATATTGTGATGAAGTCCTTAGGACTACTTTGACCGATAAAGGAGAATTTATCGCGTAGTCCTTAAATTGATTTGTGACAAAATGATACACTATTACTAGGATGATAGTGATATCAAGTGTAGGTCGTTGTGTACTATATGCGTTGGTTGTCCTCGTAACCAAATGGTGTGGAGACACTGTTATGATATGCAGGTGAAATATAAGAGTATAACGTCACTAAACGTGACCAACTGTGGAGTACTCAGCTGTCAAGGGTAGCTTGCGAAGGGTATAAATATAAGTGTCCCTCCGACCTGAGATAACCACGGTGACTTACAAGCAACTCACTGTACTTTGATGTCGGACTAACTGAGTTTCTAATTTAGTGATAGAAAGTTTCTGTGTGCAGTCAAGTACTTGTCAAGTCGGTGCGTGAGTTAAGATAGGATTTATCCCTCTGAATTAGTAGGAGATATGCATCAGTGTATTTTAATTTAGCAAAATCTGAGCCCGGATAATCCATGTGATGGATTTGAAAAAGATTGAAATACAATGTGGATGACTTATTTAGAATTGACAGTTAAATCTTAGATCATCCTCGAGCATTAGGGTCAAAGAGATAAATTATACGGTAACCATATGTTAATGGTTCTTGAATGTTGCTTCACCTTCATTCGACCAATCCGGATGTTAGATCTGAAGGAACCAGATTTAGGATTTCAGGGTTAGATCTTAAAACTTTTTCAAGATCAGACAGTGAAAGAATAAAATAAATCAAAATTTATCATATAAAATCAGAGAAGCCCTAAATTTAAGATTCTATTACATAATTATTATATGACATTAAATCAAAAATTAAAATATAAAGAGCAAGAACTACATGTTGATCATATCAACATATTTTTATACTACATCTAATGTATGTAAAATATAATAGATCAGATCTATTACCTTGCAAGTTAGACATTCTAACTTTGCTGATCCGGACTTGAGGATGATGTTATGAGCCACACACATATCCGACCTCTAGGAGTCATCCACACGAGCCCACGAATCATGATCAGAAATTCTGATCCAAAAAATTAGCACAGTATGCTAATACGGTGCTGATCCTTCTTTGATGATCGATCAGATGCCTCATTCTTCTTGATTTAGACTCTTTCAAAGATGAGAAGTAGGAGAAAGAGTTTTAGATATGAGACACTCTCAGAAAACTCATAGATGGAGGAAGGGAAGAGGTGAACTCAGCAACCCTAGAAGAAGATCCTCTTCTTCTTCTCTTTGCTCTAACCCAGATACTTAGTTTTCTATCTATTATATCTCCACGCCCCAACACTCTTTCTCTCTAATTTTCACATGCCTCAAAGGACTCTCAATGCTCTATAATCCACAAAAATTTCAAGAAGAAATTCGTCTAAAATCAAGAGATATCAAGAATCTTTGTCTAGGTCAAATACCTAGTCAAGAAAAATCCAAATAGGACAAGACAAGGGGTGCCCAACTCTTGGGCACCCCCTCCTTCTTTTTCTGCCATGGACCACCAGCAAAGGGCATACAATATGTGCCATAAAACCCATAAAAATTTTAGAAAAAATCTAGATAAAACCAGTGCCATAAGGAAAGATCAGTTTTGATTTTCTAAAATTCTATCTCACAGAATTTGAAATTCAAACTAATCCCTACTTTGACTTGATCCACAATCACATTCCATGTAAGAGAGAAAGAGTGAAAAGCTTTGGGCATGCGTGAAGGCCTAGGAGAGAAGGTTTTGTCATACAAAATAAGAGAGAGTGGATGTGGGGGGCTAAGGTGGCGCAAGGTGGAATCCTAGTCTTACTAAGGTTCAATCTATGACTTGTTCAAATTTGGTTTCTCAAACCAAATCAAACCAAAACCAAATCAACCCAATTAAAATAGGTCTTAACCCAATTAAGAACCTAATTTAATTAGATTAAATTAAATTTAAATTTAATTTAATTTTTTAATCGAATTAAAAATTAGGTTGACCCAAGTCCTAATTGAACTAGGACTAGTTTTTTCTTTTACTTGGCTTATCCAATAAATCAATTGAACTTGATCCAATCAAATTCAAACTAAATCTAATTAAATTATATTCAATTAGACTTAATCTCAGTCTATTTACTTAATCAAATTAAGCCAATTAGCAATCAAATTGCTAATCGATCCTCCTATAATACTTGCACTAGGTTAAATGTCAATCGTATTGATCGTTTAACTCTAGAATGATTCTTAATCGTTGATCAACCATCCGATCGGATCGTAAACTCTAATGTGTGTGATCTCATAGGTTTGAACCTAAATCAATAGCATAAGAATAAATTTTTGTACTAATCGAAGTGACCATCTAACAATGGTACCCGACGGTCGGATATGTCGAATGTGTAGAACAACATCCTTAGAACCCATGTGGATATAGTTTCTATATAATTCATCTCCTTTACCAAAATGCTTATAGGACACCTTAGAGTTCAACTGTCAACTCTGATCAGGTTGTCCACATTGTATTTCAAAATATCAAATCTATCTGATGGATTACTCTGATCAAGGTTTTGCTAAATTGAAATACAGCGACTCATTCTTCTCCAACTCTTGGAGTGGTCAATCCCATCTTGATCACACTCTGACTTCGCAAGTACTTGACTGTGCCCAAAAGCCTTCCGTCACTGAATTAGAAATTCAGTTAGTCCAGTACCAAAGCACAGTGAGTTGCTTGTAAGTCACTGAGGCGATCTCAGGTCTAAGAGATACTTATACCTATATCCCATCAGAGACATTCTCAACAGCAGAATACTCTGGAGTTGGTCACATTCAATGATGATGTACCCTTGCATCTCACATGTATGCCATACTAGTGTCTCCACACTCCTTGGTTAAGAGGACAACCAACCCATATGGCCTACAGCGACCTATGCTCGATAGAAGCTGTCGTCCTTATTAACAGCTTATCATTTGATCGTGAACAGTTTTAAGGACTAATCGATAAATCCTCTCTTTATCAAACCTAAATAGTCTTAAAGATTTCATCACAACAATGGAGTTCATTAGAAGATGAAAACTTATGATAAAAATATCAAAAAAATATTTTATTTATTAACAAATCAATTACAATATAAGGTTGCTCAACCGTCAACAGGATGACGATTGGCTTTTGGACCATATTTTTCAATAACTCCCACTTGTCCTAAAGCTACTTGGCGCAGTATCTAATACCCATCTTCGACTTGTGGTTGTCGAACTCCTTTATCGCCAGGGCTTTAGTGAAGGGGTCGGCCAGGTTCTCCTTTCTGTCGATCTTTTGAAGATTGATGTCACCTCAATCCACGATCTTTCGGATCAGGTGGAAGCGACGAAAAATATGCTTCATCTGCTGGTGTGCTTTGGGTTCCTTTACCTGAGCTATGGCACCAGTACTGTCGCAGTAGAGCAGGACCGGACCATCGAGGAAGGGTGCTACTTCGAGTTCGGTGATGAATTTTCTCAGCCACACAGCTTCCTTCGTGGCATCCGATGCTACGATGTACTCCATCTCACAAATAGAGTTTGTCATAGTATGCTGCTCGGAACTCTTCCAGCAGATGGCTCCATCATTCAGAGTAAAGATATAACCCGACACGCTTCTGCTGTCATCATGATCAGATTGAAAGCTAGAGTCTGTGAACCCCACAAGTTTCAGATCTGACTCGCCATAAACCAACCATTGGTCCTTAGTATTTTTCAAATACTTAAGGATGGCTTTAACCACCTTCCAGTGGTTTTCTTCAGGATCGGATTGGTATCTACTCACTACTCCTAGTGAGTATGCCACATCTGGCCTTGTACATGTCATAGCGTACATAATAGATCTCATGACCGAAGCATATGAGACTCTACTCATATGCTCTCTCTCTTCAGAAGTTGTCGGACAATCCTTCTTAAAGAGAGAAATTTCATGGCCTATCAGTAGATAGCCCTTCTTGGAATTCTCCATGCTGAATCTCTTCAGCACAGTATCTATGTACGTAGACTGGGATAACCCAAGCATCCTTTTAGAACTATCCCTATAGATCTTCATCCCTAGAATGTAGGATGCTTCACCTAAGTCCTTCATGGAGAACTGTGATGACAACCAAACTTTTATTCTCTGTAATGCAGGGATGTCATTCTCGATTAAGAGAATGTCATCCACGTACAAGACAAGGAATACCACAACTGGACCATTTGTCCATTTATAGATGCAGGGCTCTTCTCCATTTTTAACAAAGTCATACGTTTTGATCACCTTATCAAAACGCATGTTCCAACTCCGAGAAGCTTGCTTCAATCCATAAATGGATCTCTGAAGCTTGCACACTTTGGACTCATCTGTGAATGTAAACCCCTAAGGTTGTATCATATACACCTCTTCGGTCAGCTTTCCATTCAGAAAAGCTATCTTTACATCCATCTGCCAGATCTCATAATCCAGATGGACAGCTATTGCAAGCATTATCCGAATGGATTTGAGTATTGCCACAGAGAAGAACGTCTCGTTATAGTCAATACCAAAATATTGACGATACCCCTTGGCAACCAGATGGACTTTATAGATCTCCACCTTTCCATCTGCGCCCCTCTTCCTTTTGAAGACCCATTTACACCCAATGGGTTTAACCCCTTCAGGTGGGTCAACCAATGTCCATACATCATTGACCTTCATGGATTCCATTTTGGATTTCATGACTTCAAGTCATTTCTCGAAATCAGATCTCTGCATTGCATCTATATAGGTGATTGGATCCTCATCGTTCTCATCGAGTTCGATGGGATCACCGTCTCGGATCAAGAAACTGTAGTATATGTCCGGCTGATGCGGTACTCTATCGGATCGTCTTAATGGTGCAGGTACATTAGGCTTCGGATCTGATCTAATCAAATCTGACTCAGGTTCAGCTATTGGTGTCGGTCCTTCTACCTGTTGAACTTCATCAAGTTTAACTTTGGAGGCAATGGTTTCTTCACCAAGGAACTTCTTTTTTAAAAAGGTTGCCTTAAGACTGACAAACACTTTTTGTTCATCAATATGGTAAAAAAAATATCTTTTGGTCTCTTTGAGGTACCCTATGAATGTGCATTTGTCAGACCTAGGTCCAAATTTATCTGTAACTAACCGTTTGACATAGGCCGGACACCCCTAGACCCTAAGGTGTGAAAGTGCTGGCTTACGCCCTGTCCATATCTCATATGAAGTCTTAATTACAGACTTACTTGGAACCCTATTTAACAGATAACAGGTCGATTCTAGTGCATATCCCCAGAAGGATATCGACAAGCTGGCAAAATCCATCATGGATCGGATCATGTCTAACAGAGTCCGATTTCTCCTTTCAGACATATCATTATGCCGTGGTGTTCTTAAAGGAGTCCTTTGGGAGAGAATCTCATTCTCTCCTAGATATGTGAGAAACTCACCAGAAAGGTATTCCCCTCCTCGATTAAATCAAAGAGTTTTAATACTCTTCCCAGTTTATTTTTTCACTTCACTTCGGAATCGTTTGAACATTTCAAATGAATCCGACTTATATTTCATCAGATAGACATATCCATATCTGGATAGATCATCCGTAAAAGTGATGAAGTAGAAATATCCATCTCCAGCACTTGGGCTCATGGGCCCACATACATCAGTATGTACTGGGCTTAAGAGCTCAGTAGCTCTCTCATCTTTTTCAGTAAAAGGTGACTTGGTCATTTTACCAAGAAAACAGGACTCACAGGTTGGAAGTGATTCACAATCACTGACTTCGAAAATTTTCTCTTGAGTCAACCTGTTTATCCTGTTCTTGTTTATATGACCTAGTCTATAGTGCCATAAGTAGATATCTGATACACTATCTAATCTAGGGTGCTTGCCAGTAGAATAGACTACGTTAACAGGTTGTGATAACATATACACACCATTGTTCAAATATCTATAAAAAATAGTAACATCATTCATAACGCTGATTTAATTTTTTAATTGAATTAGAAATTAGGTTGATCCAAGTCTTAATTGAACTAGGACTAATTTTTTCTTGCATTTGGCTTATCCAATAAATCAATTGGACTTGATCCAATCAAGCTCAAACCAAATCTAATTAAATCATATTCAATTAGACTTAATCTCAATCCATTGGCTTAATCAAATTAAGTCAATTAGTAATTGAATTGCTAATCGATCCTCCTGCAACACTTGCACTAGGTTAAATATCAATCGTATTGATCGTTTAACCCTAGAACGATTCTTAATCATTGATCAACCATCTGATCGGATCGTGAACTCTAATGTATGTGACCTCATAGGTCCGAACCTAAATCGATAGCATAAGAATAAATTTTTGTACCAATCAAAGTGACCATCTAGCAATGGTACCCGACGGTCGGATAGATCGAATGTGTAGAACAATATCCTTAGAACCCATGTGGATATAGTTTTCATATAATTCATCCACTTGACCAAAATGCTCATAGGACACCTCAGAGTTCAACTGTCAAGTCTGATCAGGTTGTCCATATTGTATTTCAAAATATCAAATCCATCTGATGTATTATCCTGACCAAGGCTTTGCTAAATTGAAATACAGCGACTCATTCTTCTCCAACTCTTGGAGTGGTCAATCCTATCTTGATCACACTCTGACTTTGCAAGTACTTGACTGTGCCTAGAAGTCTTCTATCACTGAATTAGAAATTCAGTTAGTCCAGTACCAAAGCACAGTGAGTTGCTTGTAAGTCACTGAGGCGATCTCAGGTCTAAGGGATACTTATACCTATATTTCATCAGAGACATTCTTGACAGCAGAATGCTCTGGAGTTGGTCACGTTCAATGATGATGTACCATTGTATCTCATCTGTATACCATACCAGTGTCTCCACACTCCTTGGTTAAGAGGACAATCAACCCATATGTCCTACAGCGATCTATGCTCGATAGAAGCTGTCGTCCTTATTAACAGCCTATCATTTGGTCGTGAATAGTTTTAAGGACTAATCGATAAATTCTCTCTTTATCGAACTTAAATAGTCCTAAGAATTTCATCACAACAACAGAGTTCATTAGAAGATGAAAACTTATGATGAAAATACTAAAAAATATTTTATTTATTAACAAATCAATTACAATACAAAGTTGCTCAAACGTCAATAGGGTGATGATTGACTTTTGGAACATATTTTCCAACAGGATCATCATTGCTAGATGGTTACATTGATTGATTTAAAAAATTATTTTTATGCTACCAGCTTAGGTTCGAACTTATGGGATCACACTCAAAAAAAATTTCTGACTGATCATGTGGCTAATCAACGATTGAAAATCTTTTAAGGACTTAATCGTCAATTCAATTGATGATTAATCTTATGTAAAAATTATAAATTAATTCATCAAGTGAATTAATAGAGAATTAATTAATAATTAGATTGCTGATTAACTCAATTTGATTAACCAAAGAGGATTAAATAAAATCTAATTGAATTAGATTCAATTAGGTTTGATCCGATTAGGTTATGAGATGACCTAATTACTAAGAGAGAATTATCTCTAATTTGATCAGGACTTTGATTCAATCAATTTTTAATTTGATTAAAATTTGATTAAAAATTTATAAATTTTATTAGATTATATTTTATATATTTTATTTGGACTAAACCAGATGTAATTTGGTTTGGATTCAAATAAGGAAACTTAGAGTCCTCATAAGGAATAGGACTCTTCTCCTTACGCCAACCCAGTTTGCATGCCATATATCTCTATACACAAAATTATTTTGTGTGAGATTTTTTCACACCAAAGAGTCTTTTCCCTTCTCTATCTCATATCCAAATTTAATTTGATTTTGATAAAAGAAAGATTCTGAAATTAGATTTCAAAATATACTTTATTAGGAGAATCTATTCTCATCCAAATCAATCTCTCCATGCCAATAAATTTCTTTCTCCTTATATGTGTGACATTTTGAAAAGATTTTTTGTGAAAAATTAGTTGGGAAACTGATTTACCATGAAAAAATATGGAAAGGGATGTCCCATATAGTTTTGGCATGTTTTGGAATGTGAAATTGTGAAGGGAGATGGAATTCTGTAAGAGTCCAGGATCACTAAGACTCTTCACCCCACCTCCTTACATGTCTATAAAAGGAGTTTTTGTGATTTCTTTTATGTGTGTAAGATACCAGAAGAGAGATTTTCATATGACAAAAGTTTGGGCATGGTTCATGATGTAAAAAATAGAAAGGAGGGTCCTCTCTCTTGAGGTGTGCGTAAAAATCTGAATATCAGATTTTTGATCCTTTGGGTTTGGGAAGAGAGAATAAATTAGTAAAAAAATATTTTCTTCTTCATCTTTCTTTCACCTCTTCATCTTCTCTATAAGTTTATCTTCAACCTCTAGAAAGGTTTTAAAGATTTTAAAAAAAAGATCAATATTGGTCAAGAAGAAGATCTTTGCGTGAGCTAGCACTCCTGAGAAGACCGATCAGATCGGGGCTTCGAGTGGATTTTTCGTAGAGGTCGAATGCATGTGCGGCTGTGAGCAATTAGAAAGAACCTTCTCTATCATCTTTTCAATAGTGGTGATCATCAATCCGTGCTCAGGTATCGAGTTCTGAACTCAGATTAGAAGTAGAAGTGATCTACTGCTCACATGCATGTATGCTGATTTTATCTTCAGTATTTTTTAGATTTTATATGCAACATAATATGTCATAGATCCTAAAGTAAGTTGATTTGATGATTAGATCATATATATGTTAGATTAATTTGATTAATCTAATTATCTTCTGCTATAATTTTTTTGAAAAAATTTCGAAATACATGTATGAAATCACCTACGCATCCCAACAGTGGTATCAAAGCCCAGGTTTATTATGACATGATATATGTGCATATTAAATCTAAATTTTAATTTTATTTAGATATGATATATGATATTTTTATCTAAATTTAATTAATGATGGATCGCACAAACTGAAATAAAGTTGTCCTGCTGTAGGATTTACCCCTTATAGTGAACAGGTTATCCTAGTTTGTGTTGATCTTTGATAAAATCTGATTTTATGTCATGCATGTGATGTTTATGATCTGATTGAGATATGATCTAAGATTATAATTAGATCTGATATAATTTAGATGAGATCTAAATTCAAGTATATATGATATGTGATTAGATTAGATGATCCGATTAGCAAGTACTCGGATTGGATTGATCACCAGATCATCCGTACATGGGAGCAAGAAGGGTTTAAAAGCCCTCTCTTTTCATTCGATGAGGTACTCTTATAATGTGTAAGGGTGTCATGTGATTAAATCTCATAAAGAAGAATGTAAAGGGAAGAACTTATTTTTCTGTAAAATCTTAGATCTTGAAATTCTAGATTTGTTGTATGTGATACAAAGTTGTATGAAAAATAAGACATCTAATCTATATGATTAAAATTATTTTAATCATGATAAAATAAAATTTTGAATCATAAAAATTTTAGAAATGATCTAAAGTGTTATGATTTATTTTATTTTAGTGTTATGCAAGAATTTTCAGATATGAAACTTTTTGAATCATGCTTGCACAATTACTGAGCCGATCCAGTTTTGAATTGAATCGATCCAGTCTCCTTATGTAGCCGGCTCAATGTTGATTGAGTCGACCCAGTTTTGGAATAAAAAATCTTTACATAATATTTGTTGTAAATTATTTACAAAATAAAAGGTTGAAATTATTTCAAACCATAACCTAAACTTATGTTGATGCTAAACTTAATTTAGAATTAAGTGTAGAATCGATTAGATCTAGAATTGTGAATTAAAGATTTTATATCTTTCGCATAAAATATGGGGCATGGATTAGCTCAAATCAGGTCTTTTTAATTGGGTTAGACCTAAAATTAGAATCAAAGAGTTAACGGACTAACTAGAGAATTGATTAAATCTAACCAAATATTGAATTAGATTAAATCAGAATTTCTTTAGAACTAATACAATAGTTGTAGATGGTCAAGTCCATATCTTTGATTAGACCAAATGGATCTTGATTGTGGCTCAGTGGTTGAATCTGAATCATTAGGTTGGTCAAATCAAAACTAATTAACCAATTGGTGTCTAACGTAAGTTTGGCATTTCGATCGGAGGTTTTTAATTGGGAGTAGCTTATCTGACCATTTCGATGGTGTCTAAGACAAGCTTAGTAGACCCTCCCATCGATCTCACTTACCTGGTCAATTTGATGAATTATGTCTTGATTAGACCACTAAGTGATTCGAGTTGATCCATGCCATTAAAGTTGACCAGTGTGACTGATCTAGGTGCCATTTCAACTAGTATGACCCTGATCCAATTCAGTGACTTAGTGAAGTCAGTAGGAGGATTGTGATTTACTGGTTGATCTCTTCTCATCTCTTCTTTAAATTGATTCTTAAATCTTCTAAATTATTAGATCCATAAAATGAGCTAGTTATGGGGATAACTAGATCATAGCCTCCCATTAAGGTGAATGATAATGGGTCCATTATTTCTGATTGATATTGCAGATGCCATCTATCTGATGTTCACTCTGAATGATGAAATTATCATTCATCATATGATGACTCTATTGTACTATCGATGATGATTGGATTGATCGAGCTATCCTCGGGCCTGATCATTCATTAGTTAGAAATACTGAGTAGGTTCATGTTAATGGTTTGACCTAACCAAAACTTTCAGTAGAGGCCCATCACCTACTGAAATAAAATCTGAGATAAAATTAATTATTAAAAATTATTTAAAAAAATAATTGATTGAGAACTTACCCATAGATGCATATAGATTGACAGAGTCATCCTCGGGCTTGTATGCAGTCTGTGTGGATTCTAGTACCCACTAAAGAATTAAGGTAATTCCTTAGACTGAAAGTAAAGGCTACCAATTCGACTAAAATAGTGGAAGAATCTTTAGACTAAAGTCTAAATTTTTAGACTCAATCAATTCATAAACATAGAGATCTTGTATTTTTCTTTCAGTTATGACTAGCTATACGTTGCTCCGTTCACTGTTTGATAGTGATTAATTTATAGGATTTAACTTCGATAATTGGTATCAAAAGTTGTGAATAGTTTTAGAGCACGAATGGATCCTAAATATGATTATGGATCCAACACCTGAAGTTTTCACATCTAATACATGTGATGCAATCAAAGGCACTTATCAAAAGTGGCCACATGATCAAATCACCATGTGGTATTTTTGAGAGTAGTGAAAAAATATGAATTTTGTTGTAAATTCAATGATGCTCAGTGGGAGAAAATCCTTCAAATATTGAAGGAGTTCTTTCGCACCTCTGAAGATGTGTCTTCAGTGTGGCAATAATTTTTTGAGAAAAAAAAGATGCAAAAGAGTCGTACTTGGGCTAGTGAGTCCGAACTGACAAAAGAGTCTAAGATTAACCTAGTATGGCAGAGTCCCTTAATCCGAATAGATAAAAGAAGAGAAATCAGCAAAAGATTGCTAGACAAGGTACTTATATGATAACACCTTGTGATTTTTCTATCTGTGATGCTACTATCTAGATATTGGATATCAAAAGTTCATACAAATTATTGCAACGATTTCAGGTTAGTAGAAAGATTGAAAACCACAAGAGATTTCTGAACATTGGAGTTGGAAGTTATGTTCCAATCCTGATTTTAAAAATCGTCGAGCCTATTTTTAATTCTAATAATGTCGTTTTAGTAATTGTCACTACTGTCTAATAATTTTGTGATATCATTATGAATGATGTCAAAATCTTATCAAAAATTAAGAAATGATATTTATGAATAGTCACAGCCTGTTAGTGTATTGTACATAATCAAACAAACACCTTAAAGTAGATAATGTCATGAAAGCCTACCTTTGGCAGTTTAGGCTCGGTTATATAAATAAGAATAGGATCAATAGGAGATAATTTTTGAGATAAATGATTATGAATTATTGTCAACCTATTAATCCTATCTCCTTTGTAAGATGACCAAGTCACCTTTTACTGGAAAAGGTGAACGAGCCAATGATGTTCTGAATCTGATACATACTGATGTATTGGATCTACGAACTTGTTTGCTATAAATTTAGATTATTTAAAATATTTAAATAATTTTATAATAAGATAGAGAAATAAATTTGAAAGAGCATTGAAACTCTTCGGTCAGACCAAAGAGGAGAACGCCCTTCCGATAAATTTTGACATATCTAGAAGAGAATAGGATTTTCTTCTGTGAGAATCGATTTTGTTAGACATAGTTCGATCCATGATAGAATTTAAAAGTCTGCCAGTCTCCTTTTAAGGTTATGATCTTGAGACTACTTGTTATGTTCTGAACTGAATTTTGAATTAATCAGTTGCAATGACTCCATATGAGATATGGACTAGGCATAAGCCGATACTTTCTTATCTTGAGATTTGAGAGTGTTTGTTTTATGTTGAGCATTTACAGACCAATTAGCTTGGATCCTGATCCTATATATATTATTTTGTAGGATAACCAAAGAATCTAGGGGATATAACTTCTACCATGCTAAAAAATAAGAGTTGTTCAGCATTCTTTTCAGAAAAGGAGTACTTTGGTGAAGGTACTGATATTTTTAATATGAAACTTATGAAGTTCGATAGGTAAAAGAACCGACACAATTTAGTGAACCCATAGAATCGGATTTGATCAGATCAAATTCGGAATCCATTGTAGAGGCACTATTAAGGAGATTCGGTAGAGTACCACGTCTGTCGGATAGATACTTCGGTATCTAGGTTCGAAACATGATCCTATTGAACTCGATGAGAACAACAAAGATTTGATCATGTACATGGATGCCATGCAGAGGTTCGACTCCGATTAATGGCTTAAAGCCATAAAGTCTGAAATGGAGTCCATGAAGGTCAATGGTGTATGGACACTCATTGATCCACTCAAAGGGATAATGCCCATAGAGTGTAAGTAGATCTCCAATAGGATCAGAGTAGCACAGATGAGAAGGTGGAGATCTACAAAGCTCATTTGGTTGCTTAAGGATATTGTCAACATTATGGTATTGACCATAATGAGATATTTTTTCTTGTGGCAATGCTAAATATTTTGAAGTTGAAACGTGCATTTTGATAAGTGATCAAAATGCATGGCTTCATTGAGAACGAAGAAGAATCCTGCAAATACAAATAGGTTAATAGTTTTATGAGTGTATTTCTTATTTTGTATGTGAATGAAATTCTCTTAATCGAGAATGATATTTCTTACATTACAGGGAATAAAGGTTTCGCTGTTATTATTGTTCTCTATAAAGAACTTTGAGAAAAGCATCTCTCATCCTAGTGATGAAGATCTATAGAGATAGATTTAAGAGGCTGCTTAGATTTTTTCAATCCAATGTATACAGAGTGATTATGAGTAAAATTTGTTCTATCATGTACATCATGTATGAGATCGGATATAGTATACTCACTAAGGTAGTGTGTGGATACTTGTAAGATCCGGATGAGAATCACTGGAAGGTCATCCATAAGTATTTGAGAAATACTAAGGACCAGTGACTCGATTATGGAGAATTTGATTTAAAACTTATGAAATTTGATTTTAATTTTTAGTTGGATATAATAATAGCAAGAACATGTCGGAATATATCCTTATCCTAAATAATAAAGCAATCTGTTGAAAAGGTTCCAAGTAGAGTAATATAGTCAAATTAAATTACGAGGTTGAATGCATTGCAGCATCCGATATTTGCAAGGAAGCTATGTGATTGTACAAGTTCACTGACAAGCTAGGAGTGACATCCTTCGATGATGGTCATGCTGTATTGTACAGCACCGGATCCATAGCTCATATCAAGGAGTCGAAGTCCCATTAGCTTACTAAGTATTTTGCATCGCTACTACCTTATTTAGAAAATCTATTAAGGTGACGTCAATCTTTAGAAGATCGATGAAAAAAAAAATTGATCAGTCCATTTACTAAAGTCTCGATATCTAGGAGTTCTGAGATGATAAATCGAAGATGGACATATGATACTATACTGATTGGCTTTAGTCCAAGTGAGAGTTGTTGGGAATTGTATCCTAAAGCCAATCATTTGACGATTTTGCTGATTATAAATGTATATGAATTGATAAATAATAAAAGTTATTTGATTTTTTTTATCATAAGATTACATCTTCTAACGAATGCTTATATTGTGATGAAGTCTTTAGGACTACTTTGATCGATAAAGGAGGATTTATCATGTAGTCCTTAAATTGGTTCGCATCCAAACGATACGCTATTACTAGGACGATAGCGATATCAAGTGTAGATTGTTGTGTGTCATATGCATTAGTTAACCTCATAACCAAATGGTGTGAAGACACTGGTATGGCATGCAGGTGAGATGTAGGAGTACATCGTCACTGAACGTGACCAACTACGGAGCACTCTGCTGTCAAGGATAGCTCGCAAAGGGTATGGATATAAGTATTCCTTCAACCTAAGATCATCACAGTGACTTACAAGCAATTCACTGTACTTTAGTACCAGACTAACTGAGTTTCTAATTTAGTGATGGAAGATTTTTGGGTGCAGTCAAGTACTTGTCAAGTCAGTATATGAGTCAAGATGGGATTGACCCCTCCAAATTAGTAGGAGATATGCATCAGTGTATTTCAATTTAGCAAAACCTGAGCCCAGATAATTCATGTGATGGATTTGAAAAAGATTGAAATACAATGTGGATGACTTATTTAGAATTGACAGTTAAATCCTAGGTTATCCTCGAGCATTAAGATCAAAGGAATGAATTATACGGTAACCATACGTCAATAGGTTTTTGAATGTTGCTTCATCTTCATTCGACCTATCCAGATGTTGGGTCATCATTGCTAGATGGTTACGTCGATTGATTTAAGAAGTTGTTCCTATGCTACTGGCTTAGGTTTGAATCTATAGGATCATACTCAAAAAAAATTTCTGAATGATCATGTGGCTGATCAACGATTGAGAATTGTTCAAGGACTTAATTGTCAATTCGATTGATGGTTAACCTTATGCAAAAATTACAATAAATTAATTTACTAAGTAAATTAATGAAAGATTAATTAGTAATTAGAATGCTGATTAGCTCAATTTGATTGAGCAAAGAGGATTAAATAAAATTCAATTGAATTAGATTCAATTAGGTTTGACCCGATTAGGTTATGAGATGACCCAATCGCTAAGGGAGAATTGTTCCTGATTTGATCAAGATTTTGATTCAATCAATTTTTAATTTGATTGAGATTTGATTAAGAATTTATGAATTTAATTAGATTGGGTTTCATATATTTTATTTAGGCTAAACCAGATGTGATTTGGTTTGGATTCAAATAAGGAAACTTAGTGTCCTTATTGGAATAGGACTTTTCTCTTTACGCCAATCCAGTTTGCATGTCATATATCTCCACGCACAAAATTATTTTGTTTGAGATTTTCTCACACCAAAGAGTCATTTCTCTTCTCTATCTCACATCCAAATCTGATTTGGTTTTGATAAAAAGAAGGTCCTAAAATTAGATTTCAAAATATTCTTTATCAGGAGAATCTGTTCTCATCTAGATCAACTTCTCCACACCAATAAATTTTTAATTTTTTTCTTATTATATGTGTGACATTTTGAGGAGATTTTTCGTGGGAGATCAGTTAGGGAACTGATTTACCATGAAAAAATATGGGAAGGGGCATCCCATATATTTTGGCATATTTTGGGATATAGAATTGTGAAAGGAGACGGAATCCTGTAAGAGTCCAGGATCACTAGGACTCTTCACCCCACCTCCTTACACGCCTATAAAAGGGGCTTTTGTGGTTTCTTTTGTATGTGTAAGATACCAAAAGAGAGATTTTCATATGAAAAAAGTTTGGGCATGGTTCATGATGTAAAAAATAGAGAGGTGGGTCCTTTCTCTTGGATGTGCGCAAAAATCTAAATACCAGATTTTTGGTCCTTTGGGTTTGGGAAGAGAGAATAAATTAGTGAAAAATTATTTTCTTCTTCATCTTTCTTCTACCTCTTCATCTCTTCTAGAAGTTAATCTTCAACCTTAGAAAAGATTTCAAAGATTTGAAAAAAGGATCTAGATCGATCAAGAAGAAGATCTTTGCGTGAGCTAGCACTCCCAAGAAGACCGATCAGATCGGAACTTTGAGTAGATTTTCTGTAGAGACCAGATGCATGTGTGGCTGTGAGCAATCAGAAAGAATCTTCTCTATCATCTTCTCAATAGTGGTGATCATCGATCCGCACTCAGGTATCGAGTTTCGAACTCAGATTAGAAGTAGATATGATCTACTGCTCACATGCATGCATGCTGATTTTATCTTTAATTTTTTTTAGATTTTATATGTAATATAACATGTCATAGATCCTAGAGTAGGTTGATTTGATGATTAGATCATATGCATGTTAGATTAAGTTGATTAATCTAATTATCTTTCACTATAAATTTTTTGAAAAAATTTCAAAATGCATGCATGAAATCGCCTACGCATCCCAACAGATGAAATACTAGGACAAATTTTAAAACTTCCAACCGTAGATGACCTACGGGACAGTAAAGGAGATAGAAGTGTAAGAATAGAAACTATTTTTGGGTAGAGGATCACGGTCAATTCTGTAAAATTTATGGGCGACACTTAAATATTGAAATAAGATTCCACCATATCATTATTTGCTGGATTATACAACCTAGAGCAAGAGGATTTAATACTGTAACAGAGAGAGACTTAGCAATTATGCATCATGTAGTCCAATGCATCCCACTCAACCTTTCAAAAATGATCATCAAAGCTATACAAGAAGTGGTAGGTAGAGCACAGATATTCCTACCTTATGTCATGATTTTATTCCATATCTTTAAATATTATGGAGTAAGGATTCAGTGTGAACAATCAATAAAATTAGGCAGAGGTAGTAAAATCAATGAATGAGCCATCCACATAATGTATTGGTTTAAAACTGATGATGATGAGTGGACTAGAATAGATGGAAGCAGAGAATATGAGGAAGTTGAGGAAGAAAGACCTCAATTTAATAGAAGTGAAGCAGAACCTTCCAGATCTAGATCTACGGAGCGTATGGAGCTTGTTGATCAAGTTAGGATGACTCTAGTATGGTCAGTGCAATCGCTCGGGAGGTTGCATCTATTCTTCAGTTCTCATCTTCAGGAGACAGTACTGCACGTATGGATCCTAGCGACATACATAGTTCTTCATTTGAGCAAAAATTAGATAATCTTATTTCAGCGGTGCAGGACATAAGATAGAACATTCATAATTTGATCTATCGTATCGAGGAATTAGAGAGATGTTTGCCTCATACAGATATGCAACATCAGCTAGGTGAGATTATCTATACTTTTAGAGTGCTTCAAACTGCGATACAGAGAGAATCAGGTGAAATAGAAAGATAAAATATTATTTCTACTGGATTAGCTATAATTTTATAGAATATTGTCTGGATCGGCCAATAGATGAATATTCTTGTTTCAAATCTCCTAAGTGATCAATCCAGTCAGCCTCCTCCTAGTAAACTATCCTCCTCTAGACCATCCTCATTTATCCGTCACTATCGTCCTGCTGTCCAGTCTGATCCTAAGGATGAGACTGTATCGGATTTTATATATTGTGTGTTGTGATGATGTAGTATCTTATGTGTTGTATGTTCTCCTCACACGACTGAAAATGTGTGAGGAGAACTAAAAAAAAAATACTGTCCAAAATTTCTTTCAGCCCCTATTGACATCTGTTGATTACCATAATTACGTATAGAATTAATTACAATTTCTAAACTATCCAAATTGGATAATCAATTGATCAATGTATATAATTCTCCCATCCGTACAAAAAAAAGTATAATTGTATGGATGTTTTAGAATATGTACATTAATCAAAAGGGGTTTAGGTTTCATGTAATGCAAAATTTACTTAATGGGCCACAAATCCAGGGGATTTTGGGCCAACCAATCAAACAAATTGTCCTCCTGTACAAATTACCTTCCGTTATAAAATTATAAATAAATAGTATAAAAATAAATTTATAATTCAAATAAAAAAATTCATAAAAATTAAAAAAAAATATCCTTGAGTGCTGGTGGTAGTACGGGGAGGTACATCAGGGAGGAGGAGGGGATCGGGGTTCTCACGTCGAGAGGAGGAAGGGCCACCAGAGAGGAGGAGGGGGACGGTCGTAGGGGACTGAGGCGGGGCGTTTGCGTCGGGGACTAAGAGGAGCGATGGGGGTGTTTGCATCGGGGATCGAGATGGGCGACGGGGTTCACGCGGAGAGGAGGGGGGATCGAAAGGGAGAGATCGCATCGAGAGGAGGGGGCACTGAGCGATGAGGATCACATGAGGAGGAGGGGGACTGAGAGAGAGAGATCGTGTGGGGAGGAGGGGACTGAGAGGGAGAGATCATGCGGGGAGGAGGGGGATCATGGAGGGTCGGGAGTGGGAAGGATGGACTGACTGTGGAGGGCCAGGAGTGGGGAGTGGGGAGGAGGGGAGCGCCTGTGGACGACTGTGGGGAGGAGGGGGGTGGTTTTTTTTTTTTACTTAAGTCTCTTAAGAGTCTATATTTGGAAGGGCGACTTTCATAGCCGTCCGCTGGGAGGGCGACTCATATAGTCGTTGTGTAATAAGGTGACTATAATAGTCGCTCTTCCATAAGATGATTTTCTTTTGACTGACTCGGTGATTTGTTGGCTGACTCATACTCCCACATGACTCCAGATGGCACCTAAAATTATTTTATTATAGAGCAATTTTTTTAAATAATAATTTGATAAATATTTTTTAAAAAATATTATTTTAATAAATTATTTTAAAAATAATGATAAATAGGCAAAAAATCTGAGAGTTCTTTTCTTAATTAATATAAAAAAATTATTTATCTAAATAATTTTATTTTAAATTTATTTATCAGAATGATGTAAAATCGATAAAATATCATTTTGAATGGCATTTTCTCATGATCACGTCACCTCCTATTTTCCACATAGATCAAAAAAAAAGAAATATCAAAAAATATGGTGATTTTAAAAATGCCATTTGGAATGGCATTTTTAAAATCACCATTCCAAATGGCATTTTTAACATCATCATATTTCTTGACATTTTCCCCCCCCAAAAAAAGAAAAAATGGTAAAAAATGAAAAAAAAATTAAATTTATAAAAAAATAAAAATTTTAATTTTGATAAAAATAAAAATTATCATTTAAAATTAGTATCTCCATTTCAAATTATCTTTTTAAAAAAATATCAAAAAAAATTGGTGTAAAAAAAATTAAAAATACCATTAAAAAAGAATCAAAAAGAAATAAAAATTATAATTTTAAAATTATTTAAAAATTAATTTTTTTTAAAAAAAATATCTCCAAAAATATCTTAAAAATTGAATAAAATATAAAATACCATAAAATTAATTTTATCAAATTAATTTTTTAAAATATATCATTAAAGAAGAAAAAATGAGAAAAAATTGAGAAAAAAATAAAAATTATAATTTTGAATAAATTTTAAAAAATAAAAATTCTAATTTTAATTCAAATAAAAAGATAATTTTAAATTTTTTATCCATTTAAAATTAATTTTTTAAAAAATATCTAAAAAACTAAAAAAAATTAAAAAATAAACAATACCATAAAAAAAGAAAAAATGAGAAAGAAATGAGAAAAAAATTAAAATTAAAATTTTAAATTTTAAAAAATTTTAATTTTAATTTTAATTCAAATAAAAACCATCATTTCAAATTAGTTATCCATTTCAAATTAATTTAAAAAAAGATTTTCAAAAAAATAAAAATTAAAAAAATAAAAGTGCCATAAAGAAGTCAAAAATTTAAAAAAATAAAAAAAATAAAAATTATAATTTAAATGGTAAAAATTTCATAAAAATAGGAAAAATGGCAAAAATGAGAAAAAACATAAAAATTAGAATTTTAAGTTATAAAAAAAATTAAAATTTTAATTTAAATTCAAGAAAAATAAAAGAAAAAAATGCCATATGAAAAGTGAAAAAAAAGAACAAATATGAAAAAAAGAACAAATATGAAATTGTAATTCTAATTTAAAAATAAAAATTTTAATTTTAATTTTAAAAAATTAAAAATTATAATTATAATTCAAATAAAAAATGATAAAAAAATAAAATTTATAATTATTACTTAAAAAAATTATAACTTTAATTCAAATAAAAAATTATCATTTCAAATTACTATGCCCATTTTAAATTAATTTAATTTACTAAAAGATCACATAAAAATAAGTAAAGAAAAAAAAAATTTAAAAAACTATAAAAAATAAAAAAAGAAAAAAGAATTTGGATGAAAACACCAAAGAGAATGGCGTTTTTGAAAACACCATTCCCTTTGGCGTTGGTTAGGCTTAAATTCCAAAAAAAAAAAAAACCCTTCTCTCCTTCTTCTCCCTCTTCTCCAGCTATCTTCGGCATTTTCTCCTCTACGACGGCACGACGGTGACCTCCCGACGGCAGTGAGCTCCCTCCTCTCTCTTTCCTCTTCCTCTCTCTCCCTCTTCCTCTCTCCCTCTTCCTCTCTCTCTCTCTCTCTTTCCTTGGCCGCCGACGACAGAGGGCCGGCGGCGGGCCGGCGCGGCACGCCCTGACGGCGGCCCCGATGGTGGGCCCCGACGGCAGCCCTGATGGTGGGCCCTGGCCCTCCACTTCCTTTGGCCGGCCCCCTCCTCTCCCTCTTCCTCTCTCTCTCCCTCTTTTTCCTTGGCCGTTGGCGACAGAGGGCCGGCGGCGGGCCGGCGCGTCCCAATGGCGGGCCCCGGCCCTCCCCTTCCCTTGGCCGGCCCCCTCCTCTCCCTCTTCCTCTCTCTCTCTCCCTCTTTTTCATTGGCCGTCGGTGACAGAGGGCCGGCGGTTGGCCGGCGAGCCCCGACGATGGCCCCGATGGCGGGTGTCGGCCCTCCCCTTCCCTTGGCTGGCCCCCTCCTCTCGCTCTTCCTCTCTCTCTCTCCCTCTTCTTCTCTCTCTCCCTCTTTTTCCTTGGCCGCCGGCGACAGACGGCCGGCGGCGGGTGGCGGGCCCCGACGGCAGCTCCCCGCGGCGGCCCGACGATGGCTCCCCGCGGCAGGCCCTGGCAGCAGCCCCCCGACGATGGGCCGCGGCGGGCCCTGTGGCGGCCCCTCGGCGACGGGCTGCGGTGGGCCCCGACGGGCCCCAACAGGCCCAAGCGGCCCTCCGGCGGTAGGCCCGTGCGGCCCTATGGCACCCTTCTCTTTCGATCTGCGGCGGTGGGCCCCAACCGCGGGCCCCGACGGCCCTCCGATGGTGGGTCCATGCGGCCCTGCAACACCCTTTTCTTTCGATCCACGACGGTGGGCCCCGATGGCGGCCCTCGGCGGTGGGCCCGGGTGGCCCTCCGATGGTGGGTCCGTGCGGTCCTGCGGCACCATTCTATTTCAGTTTGAGACTCAAACAGAAAGGTAGATCAAAGTCAACAAGACTACGAAATGAGATGGATGATAGGCAAATAAGAAGTAAGAACCATTGTGACATTTGTAAGGAACAGGGTCATGACCGCCGCCGCTGTCCTAGAATACTTCAACACACTTCAACTTCAAGCAGTGGAAGAAATTAAAGGCTCCGAAGATGTATTTTCGTCATTGTTTTATGTATTTCTGTGAGATGAACTGAATTTTATGTTTAAGTTGTATTATTTGATAATATTGTATTTAAAATATATTTCTCATAAAATGAATAGCTATCATATCATATTTCTTATTTTTTAATATACTTGTGATAATATCATTATTTTAGATTCATTAGCGTATTATGGCTTACGATCCGTGGTATTCCGGTTCTCGAGACAGCAGTATTCTTACATTGCAAGAGCACCATCGATCACAGACTATTTTAGATGACGGCATAAGCATTCAAATCCTATTTACTATTTAATTTTTTTTAAAAATCATATACATTATCTAATTATTATATATTATTGCAGGAGCCCAGATACCTTCGTCTACGACGATCTGATGCTGACTTCTGGAGGACAAAAGATATCCCACATAGAGTGCTGGATTATTTATGATATCTTGGATTTTATGGAATATATCAGATCGGTCGTATACAGATGGACATTGGTCTTATTACTGCTTTGCTTGAGAGATGGCATCCAGAGACATACACATTTCATCTTCTATTTGGTGAGGCGACCATCACTTTATAAGATGTCAGCATCCTTACTGGACTACCAGTTGATGGCGATCCAGTTACCGTAGTTGATCCCACGCTTACCATTCCAGAGTGGCAGACTTTGTGCTTGCGATTGCTAGAGTTTGAGCCCGACGCACACTTTTTCGATCATTCACGACTCAGGATTGAGTGTTTGGATGATCGTTATCGACATTTTCATATTGTGGATGATGCACCAGAGGAGATGGTGCAGCAATATGTTAGAGATCAGGTGCTGCGATTGTTAGGTGGTATCCTGTTACCCGATACTTCATCGAATAAGATGAAGTTGATGTTTTTGCCATTATTAGAGGATTCAGACTTCGCTCGTAGACTCAGTTGGGGCAGTGCAGTACTAGCTTATCTGTACAGAGCTGTGTCGGGGTTCTTATGCTGATCAGAGCGAGATTAGTGGTTATCTTATATTATTACAGGTATGTGAATTAAAATTTTTTATTTTTAATATTTAATTATATTCCAAACATTGGATATATCATGTATGATTTTTTTTAAAATTTACAGATTTGAGTATGGGAGCATGCTGACTATCAGTCCATTACGATGACAGTTGCTCGAGATGCCATCAGAGCAGCATGATCCTGATGTTCCATTCAGGCTAGACGGACCATTAGAATATAGGTATAAAAATTTTATTTTTTTTTATTTGAAACTTACTATTTTAAATTCGATAAAATTTATTTAACATGAGTAGATTGTGAAACAGATGGAACGTTGCATTCAACGTTCATCACGTATCGACGAGAGTGGCATGGGTTTATAGGTGCCAGTTGGATACATTAGTTGATACATATAGATGGATAAATTCTGAATTTTTTATAAATATCATTTTATAGTATTCATAATCTATTAAAATTTTAGCTTACTAATTTTTTTTATTTTAACTCTATCAATTTTTGTGGAAGCCATATACAGATGAGATATCGGCTATATTGCCGCAGATGTGTATAGTTGGACATGACATATGGACTGCTAGGGTGCCACTTATTTATTTTGATATGGTAGAGTGGCATCTTTTCGATCGTGTCCTGCGGTAGTTTGGTCAGATTCAGGGTATCTCAGAGCAGTTTGATATTAACCAGGGACTTCATCGTATTGATCGACGAGGGAGAGCTCGTATTGACTGACGTATCAGACATGCAAAGTACATCGATATTTGAGATGCACGTCAAGATCACATTGTTCATGGTGATCCCATTTTGAGAGGTCGTTCATATACCGATGACTACATGGCTTGATTTTTTAGCATTACAATGCGAATCATTGGACAGCCTCAGTATGCAGTTTTCGGATACGAGGACGAGAGTTCTGCTGTGCGTCTTTTGGTAAAACTATGAAATTAGTTTATGTTGTTTGTGTTATATTTTTATTTTATATTTTACAGTATATTGACTATTTTATTTTTATTTTATAGACTGATTCTATGTCGGATCTTGTGTTGGACGCTCGTCATGCTTTATCTACAACTGATGAGGATGAATGGATTCGGATACTGCGTGAGATAGAGAGAATAAGTTTCGGAACATTGGTGGCGATTGGTGTTGATCCATATAGCTGTGCGCCTTGGTATGGAGCAGCCGATGCGTCAGATATGAGATATACGCCGTCACCATATGTTCCACATATGTCATCACCGCATATTCTGCAGATGTCATCACTAGATGCTGCACAGATGCCACCGTCTTTTGATCCACAGATGGCAGCGCCTTCTTCTTCCTACATCCCTCAGATGACATCATCGGATACCAGTTGGCCATATGAGTATGATACTTTCTTTTCAGGACCATCCGTGTATCCAGATGAGAGGGTTGAGCAGGTCGTTCAGTCTGTAGATGATCCGACAGCATTCGTTATCCCTGAGAGTATGACCAGCAGACCTCCTCCACTGATATAGGGGAGGAGCCATCATAGCAAGAGCAGGAGCAGCCGTTGAGGACCTTCTTGAGAAGGTCCAAGCGACCACGGGCACCACGACGTCTTTGTGGGACTTAGTCTTTTTTAGATTTGTACTTAGTATTTTTGAAACTTTTATTGTACTATCTTTTGTATGCTTGACATTTTTATTCTATTTAATATTATTAATTATTAATTTTATTTTATATTATTTAATTTTAAGTGATCGGATATTTTGCTTTGTAGATATGGTTACACATATTCTAATATATCTCAGAACATTAGGAGAGAAAAAGTTACGCTAAAAGGACTATAGAAATTATAATATAAATAATAATAGTATATCAGATAATTTAATTATGAGATGAATCGGACCGTACTGGTACATCTCGATCTGGTACGAGCACAAACAGCAACATACGGTACGGTATTGAAAAAAATTTTGAATTATAATTTTTATTTTTTTAAATTTAAAATTATAATAATTATTTTTTTTCTCATTTTTTTGATATTTTTATTTTTTATGATATTTTTTATTTTTTTAACCCCCATAAATTTTTTTGGGATATTTTTTTAACAAAATTAATTTTAAATAAAAAAATAATTTTAATTTATATTTTTTATTTGAGCTAAAATTTGAATTTTTATTTTTTCCTCATTTTTTTTCTCATTTTTTACTTCTTTGTTTGGAATATTTTTTTAAAAAAATAATTTGAAATAAGAAAAATAATTTGAAATGGTTTTTTTTATTTTAATTAAAATTAAAAAAAAATATTTTTTTAAATTAAAAATTATAATTTTTATTTGTTTCTCAATTTTTAAATATTTTGCTCTTTTATGATACTTTTTTTATTTTTTATTTTTTTTTGACATATTTTTTTAAAAAAAATTAATTTGAAATGGGGAAAGTAATTTGAAATGATGGTTTTTATTTGAATTAAAAATTAAAAATTTTATTTTTTAAAATTTAAAATTATAATTTTTATTTGGCTACATTTTTTCTCATTTTTTATGATATTTTTTATTTTTTAATTTTTTTAAATTTTTTTTGAGATATTTTTTTAAAAAAAATAAATTTTAAATGGACAAAATAATTTTAAATTATTTTTTTATTTGAATTAAAATTAAAATTTTTATTCTTTAAAATTCATTCAAAATTATAATTTTTATTATTTTTTATTTTTTTTTTCTTTTATGATATTTTTTAAAAAAATTAATTTGAAAAGGAGATTGTAATTTGAAATGATGATTTTTATTTGAATTAAAATTAAAATTTTTATTTTTTTAAATTTTAGAATTATAATTTCTATTTCTTAAAATTTTTAATGGTATTTTTAATTTTTTTTTACACCAATTTTTTTCAGATATTTTTTTAAAAAGATCATTTGAAATGGAGATACTAATTTTAAATGATAATTTTTATTTTTATCAAAATTAAAATTTTTATCTTTTATAAATTTAATTTTTTTTATTTTTTATTTTTTTTGGGAAGAAAAAAATGTCAAGAAATATGATGATTTTAAAAATGCCATTTAGAATGATGATTTTAAAAATGCCATTCCAAATAACGTTTTTAAAATCGTCATATTTTTTGACATTTTTATTTTTTATTTTTTATTTTTTTTAGTCTACGTGAAAAAATAAGAGATGATGTGGTCATAGAAAATACCATTCGAAATAATGTTTTATCGATTTTACATCATTTTGATAAATAAATTTAAAATAAAATTATGTAGATAAATAATTTTTTTTTATATATTAATTAAAAAAAACTCAAAAATCTGAGGACAATCGTTCATGACCGACTCAAACCCCACGACACCGCCGGCTCTGATCTAGTCCACTTGCTTCTAGACGCGTTGAAGCAGTCCGATCTCTCTTCGGTTGACACGCGCCATCATCGTCTTTATCAAGGTTCCGAGCCGCTCCTCCAAGCCTGCCCCGCCCAAAAGAAAGAGACAGATGGTGAGAGCGACTCGAAAGAAAGAAAAGATTACCATCACTTCGTTTGGAAGACTTCTCTCCCTCCTCTCCTCTCACAAGCATCCCAACCGCCTTGCTGACTCCGTCTTCGCCTCATCTCTCCACCCCACCACTCGCTTTCTCCTCTCTAGTATTATTATCTCTCTCGCCCCCCACCTTAACCCACTCACCTCCAAACCCCAAAAAAACCATGCAGCAGCCCAATTCCGACACCGTTGAGCTCCTCTCCCACCTTCTAGATTCAGTCGAAGAGACGGTCTGCCTCGCCACCGATCCCGAAGCCGAGACTCTCAACTTAACCTCCGCCCTCCCCATCTTTGCCGCTTTTGTCGAACGGTTGGCGCCAATTCTCCATGGCCTTCCACAACCCGAGGTTTCCGAGACGCCGGCAATAAGGAAGGCCATGGAGACCCTCGGCGCCGAGCTCCGGCGTGCCCGGGCACTGGTCAGGAGCTCCGCCGGCTCGCCGGTGGCCGTGCGGTTGATGGAGGGCTGCGTTTGGGACCTCGGGAGATGCCTCGGTCTTTTTCTTGATGCATGGGGGGATGCTTTGGATGAGGTTAAGAAGGAGGAGATTGGGGAGTTGCAGAGGGAGATGATGGGTGTGCGATTTGATGGGTCGAAGAGTGGTGGTGTGGTGGATGTTGAGGATTTGGTGGTGCGGGTAAAGAGCGGAGATGAGGATGAGCTAGGGGTTGTGCTTCTGGAGCTTGGAATTTTGATTACGGAGGGATTGGTGAGAGAGGAAGGCGTGTGTTTGGTTCCAGTTTTGTTGAATCGGTTGGCTTCTGCGAAGAGCGATAATAGGTTGAAGATAATCCTCTTGCTGAGGAGCCTCGCCTTTCATAGTGATGAGAATAAGGTAAAATTTTAGAATCAATTTAAGAACTTGTATTGCTCTTCTTATTTCAATGATGTTTTAGCGAGCTAAACACGTATGAAAAAAATGATATCTTGGATGGCGGTATGTCCTCCTCTGCTAGTATTCATCTTCTTTCTTTCCCCATTTACTAAATTAATGTGCAGTCAGCTGAATCACATAAATTGTCTTAAAACTCTGCTTCTTTTGTTATTTAATCCACTTGTTAGGATAGTGGAAAAGTAGATATAGATGTGATTTGGCTGATATGATCTTTCAGAATTTTTCCTGAATTCTTTTCTTTGCTTTCTTTGATTGTGTTGTTACTTGGTTTTGCAGGGGAAGATGGCAGGTATCGAGGCTCTTTCGAGTGTTGTTAGGTCTTTGTCAAGGGATGTCGATGAGAGGAGGCAAGCTGTAGGGCTGCTTTTGGATCTTTCGGATATTGTTAAAGTTCGCCAAAGAATTGGTAGAATTCAAGGTTGTATAGTGATGCTGGTTGCATTGCTCAATGGAGATGATCCATCTGCTTCATCTGATGCTGGGAAGTTGTTATGTGCTTTGTCGAGCAACACGCAGAACGTGCTTCTCATGGCGGAGGCTGGTTACTTCAAGCCATTAGTACACTATTTAAAAGAAGGTACTCCCAAGATGCTCTTTTATTCTTTCTATCAGATTTTGTTTGTTATCCTAGAAATTTTAGTACAAGGAAGGCTATTCTGATGTGGACTCTTTCACCTTACTTTGGCATCGAAACTACACATTATAGTGATTTTGTCTTTGGGACTTCTATGATATTTTGGTTTACTATCTGAATTATAGTTTGATTCTCATACTAACCAGAAATGTGTTGAGAAATTCTTTTTCCTAACAACAGGCTGTGATTCTTTCTTATCATGGGCAACTTTGCTTGTATGTGCTGATAGGTGTTCATGTTTGAATTTGTTAGTCATTAGTGTACATGGTGTGTCAATAATATTAAAGTCAGCTATTGTTCATATGCGAGCTTTGACCTTATGGTTGGATACTGTTGGAAAGCACTACCTTGTGAGTGATTGCAAATTTTATTTTGTTTCCGGTCATTTGATTGCATTCTCAAGGCTTTTGTCATTGGAGTGAGTTCCCAAATATATTTTAAGAATCCCCTAGTCAGTTTGAAGTTCTGGATGGTATATCTATTCATGTGATTCTCCAAACTGATTTCTTAAGATCATATCAGTTGGTTGTGAGTGCATCGTATGGCAACATATGATGCTCCAAGGGGATGAAAGAGTTTGACTGATATTATATTCACAACCTACTGTTCTGGACATGTAGGTCCATGGGCTCTAATACAAGTAGGTTGAGACTTTAAGCTTGTAGGGTGTGCAAGTAATTCGAGATTGGGGTATGGCTACAAGTCTATGAAGTTCATGACAAAAGGTTAATCTATCAGCTAATCAAATCATTAGGGCTTTGAATCCTTAGAGCTTTGACCTATATGTACTCTCAAGATTCTCTTTTAGTCTTTCTGTCACGTTATGTTTGTTATCCTATGTAGTACGGTTGGAGGGAATGAGGAGGAGATGGAGGATCATTAGGGCTTATATACCATAATAGAAAATGAGAGATGGTGAATGGATAGTTTCTTCTGTCAATTCCTTGGATAATTTTTGGTATATGATACTTGTGGCTGAGATACTTTCTTAGGACAACTCATAACTGAACTTGGTTACAAGCCTTGGTTACAGCAATAATTCAAACACCAACTAAACTTAGTTGCAAAGTTAACTTTTTTTACAACAATAATTCAAAATGTAGTTGGGCTAAGATATATGACCCTCGTAATGACTTGTCATTTATATTGCAACGAGGTCCCTGAAAATTGGAATATTGTGAGACAAATCCCTCCACTATAACAGTATCTTGCATGGATTCTCGAGCATGATGAAGTGAATCTAACCCATTACCAATATAGATATGATCAAGTAGGCTTTAAGTTTAATCTGACATTGGAGAAACTCTTTCTTGAAGGGGGGGAAAAAGTTTTCAAAGCATGCATATACCATCTTTTTTATAACAAATTTGTTAACCAAGCTCATGAAAGAAAAGCTAGTAATACTAGATTTACTCATCCATTCAATTATTTTAATTCAATATGGTCTCTTCTTTATTGAGGTGTAGATTCCTTGATAGGCATCCCACATGTCTGCGGTAACAATCATATACAGCACACTATGTATGCTAATTCATGACTCAGTCTGCACTCCTACACAGTCTAATAATTTAAGTCTTTAGTGATTAATACTAGGGCACAGGGATCCCTCAACTCAGGGGTATGCAAAGATTATCAAGAACATGAATTGTTTCCAGGTAACCCTGCATCCATATGCTGATGCACAATCACCACTCTAGGAACCAAGAAATGTTGCCACCATTTTATGGTCACCATGTATAGTTGACAAAGCATGAATGAGTCAGCTGCACCTACCCCTAGTGGTGACTGATTTGAGGAACATGGAACAGGACTCTTATTTCACCCCAGTTGCTTGAAGAAATTGGCTGAGTTTCTGACGATGCCTTTATGGATTTTAAAGACCTAATACAATGTAGGTTCATTCTTGTGTTACCTCACAACCAATATACAGGGCAAAAAAGTCATCTCCTTAATGCCTGGTAAAGAATCCTATAGTTAACAGAGATGGCTTTGATATGATGACACTTCCAACACTGCGGCTTAACTATATATGGAATTAAAGAACTTGGATATCTAGAACATGGTGTTCTTGATTTGAAAATTCCTACATGTTTCATGACTTCATCTATGTGATTCTTTGGGTATATGCATGTTAAGAATGTATAAATGGCCATCTTTCTCCATGGTCAGCAACTTGTCTTGCATGTCACGTGTGGCAATTATGGGCATGAAGAGGACTTGCTTCCCCTATACCTTTTACCAGGTCTCATGAAATGTTTCCATGGTTTGGCCTAGAATTTAATAGCTTTTTTTCTCTTTGTTGTAGTATAACATAGTCTGCTCTCTCTTTTTGTAGTCTGATTGATGTTCCTCTGCAGGTTCTGATATGAACAAGATTCTCATGGCAACAGCAATTTCAAGGATGGAACTCACAGACCAAATGAAAGCTGTGCTTGGGGACAAGGGCTCGATTAAACCACTTGTGAAAATGTTCATATCAGGGAATCTTGAAGCCAAGTTGTCTGCATTGGGAGCCCTGCGTAACCTCTCTAGCTTGGCAGAAAATATTCCACTCTTGATTAGTTCGGGTATTGTAGCACCTCTGCTTCAACTTCTGTTCTCTGTCACATCTGTGCTCATGACTCTTAGAGAACCCGCCTCAGCTATACTTGCAAGCCTAGCTCAGTCTGAACTAATTCTTACAAATAAGGATGTGGCTCAGCAAATGCTCTCACTTCTTAATTTATCCAGCCCAACAATCCAGCTTCACCTTTTACAGGCTCTTAATAGCATAGCCAGCCATTCAAAAGCTAAAAGAGCCAGAGTTAAAATGAAAGAAAATGGTGCAGTGCAGCTTCTCTTACCATTTCTGATTGACAGCAATGCCGAAATCAGAAACTTTGCCCTGAAACTGCTCTTCAATCTTTCTAAAGATTTTGCAGGAGAGTTAATTGAGCAGCTAGGAGAAACCCATCTCAACATCTTAGTAAACATCATTTCCACATCAACATCTGATAGTGAAAAGGCTGCTGCTGTTGGCATACTAAGTAGCCTGCCTGTGAATGACAAAAAGGCGACAGAGACACTTACAAGGTTAAACCTACTCCCAGTTTTGATCTCTTTACTTGGAGTAAGCATCTCAGCCTCTTCAACTCCTACAAGGAGATGGTTACTTGAGAGCATTGCTGGTGTAATGATTCGTTTTACTGTTCCTTGGGATAAGAAACTCCAAAAAGTATCAGCAGCCCATGGAGTAATTCCTTGCCTTGTGAAGCTACTCTCAAGTGGATCAGTGATTGCCAAGTCTAGAGCAGCAACATCATTGGCTCAACTGTCACAGAATTCACTTGCTTTATGCAAGGTCAAATCATCAAGATGGCTCTGCCTTCCTCCTCCCTCTGAAAGATTCTGTGAGGTTCATAAAGATAATTGCATTGTCAAAAACACATTTTGCCTAGTGAAGGCAGGTGCTCTATCACCTTTGGTACAAATTCTGGAAGGCAAAGAGCGTGAAGCAGATGAAGCAGTTCTCAGTGCTCTGGCAACTCTTATGCATGACGAGCTATGGGAAAATGGAAGCACTGCTCTAGATAAAGCAGCAGGAATTCAGGCTCTCATAAGAATTCTTGGAGTGGGTAGTTTAAAATCTCAAGAAAAAGCAATTTGGATGCTAGAGAGGATATTTAGGCTTCCAACTTACAGAGAGCAATATGGCGAAGCTGCTCAGAATATGCTTATTGATCTTGCACAAAAGGGAGATCCAACACTGAAACCAATGATTGCTAAGATATTGGCACACCTCCAGCTCTTGCTGATGCAATCGAGCTACTTCTGAGAGGGTTCAGTTTTGATATTGTGTGGAATCATCTAAATACGTTGTAGAGAAAGCTTGAAGTCCTTTGGCAGGCAAAGATGATGTCGTTTATTAATGTACCATGCTTCTTCGTTTGTTTGTACTTGCAGACGATTGCACAGAGTTGCTTAGCTAATGGTTATTGGTCACGCCCAAAAAGTGGTGCAGACTGAAAGCAGTAGTTGGAAGCAAGAACATATTTTTCTCTGAGCAGACTTCAAAAGATTCCTAGTAATCTGCAACCTTATAACATGAGGGAAAAAAAAACAAAAAAGATTCTATATCAAGCTACCATCGGGAAATTGTTTTCTTTAATTTGTTCTTTTTTATATTTTATTGTGAAGTATATAGAGAGGAGCGGTTTCTAATTCTTTAGGGAGAAAAATGTAGAGATGCAATTAGGGGAAATACTCAGTTTACAGGTTACCGTTGTTAGCTGTTTGTACATGTTATTGAGAATGAGGTTACTAGTAGATTATCACATGTAGATAATATCCAACACCCTCTGATGTCGTGTGGGTGTGTGTGAATATAGTTTGAATCATTATTTTTGTGGAAGTTATGGAGTCCAATGGCTGATGGAGCCCATTAAACCCTGCATGGAAGCAATATGTTGTCCAAATTATCTGTTTTATCAGATTTTTATTTTTCTGCAGCAATGGGAATTGGAATTCTACTTCACAGGGAATAAGACAATTATCTGCATGCATGGTTTCGAAAAAAAAAAATAAATAAAAGGACAGCTTGCCATCATGAGACTGCTAGCTTATTGTTCAGTGTGTTTTTTTTTTCCTCTCTTCTTCTTTTTTCTTTTGGTTACAACGTGTGTACTTAATAAGCACTTGAGAGCATTCATAATAATCAAAACTTTCATCTCCTTTTGACAGTTTGCAGCCCATATTATAAGGAAAAATGTAGCTTCATGCTTGGATTCCCATATGATAAAGCTGAAACTTTAGATAGGTTTAAGGAAGGAAAAGATAGTGATTTTGGTGCTGTAAAAAGTCACTTTTTCGGTAAATAAACTGTAGAAAATGTTGCTTTCATCTGCTTCACTTAATTAAGATTCAATACATGGTGTGTGGAGAAAGAAAAAGGGGTAAAAGAAATAGTGATGCACCACTGTCTGAGAGGTTCATGTCCAGCTAATGGCTGGCTGTTGGATAATGGATACAAGGAAGGTCATCAAATTTTAATACGAAATTCGAAGTCTTTCGTGAGTGGCATTCCCCCAGTTGAAAATCATTGTCAATCATGCTGAAAGACCGACATAAAGTGCGCACTTTTTCAACTCTTTGTTCTTTTATTTCAGGTTTGTTTTTCGAGATAATATTATTTTAAAAAATAATTAAATGAATGTGCTTTTTTTTTTTTCTTTCTTTTTTTTTTTTTTTTTTTTTTTGCTTTCTTACTTTACCCTACTGGTTTCCATTCTGTCAACGCTTTTGTTGAACTCCAGGCTGTTTTGACCGACCATCATATGGACCTGATTCATGCTCTAATTTCGCATATTTTTGATAATTACCGCACCTCCATCAAGGCCTTCGTTGACTCCCTTGTTTGAAAGATCATCATAGAAAGTAGGCATTTGAATAGCTCTCCCAACTGGTAAAATTCTTGGCAATTATATAAACTGATGTTTATTTTTGATAATTATTTAGGTCTCTCTCTCTCTCTCTATATACATATCTCTCTCTCTTTCTCTCTCTCTCTCTCTCTATATATATATATATAGAGAGAGAGAGAGAGAGAGTTGGACTCCACAGTTTGCATTAACTCAACAAAGATGAACTATTTAGAATTAATGGTAAACTATTCAAATTTAAAGTTCAAACTAGACCATAGAATAAGAACTAATATTATAAAAAATATTTGAAAAACAAAATTCACATATTTCAGCTTAACGCTTTTAGTAGTATCATATTACTATAATCTAATCATCAGAATCTAATAAATTTAAATTTATCTATATCTTAAATATATAAATTATGATATATTTTAATTTGTTTATTCTGTTATGTATTTTATTATGTTAGTATATTTAATGTTCGTGTGTTTTTGTATCAACTTTGTGCGTACATTGCAGGCTATCAAAATATATCAATTTTTTTAAATTTTTAATATAAATCATATTTAATAATCTAAATTTTTAATTTGAAGGATCTATTATTGGATTTAAAATTTTTATGTCTATACAAGGCCAGATCACACATTGCCACCTTAGCAGGAAAACTCTACGGACAACAAATTCCTCAGTCAAGCAATGGATAAAGTATAAATTCTTACAAGATAATTGTATAAATTATAAATTGTATCCATCCGGATAGGGTCCGCCCCGGTCCGACCCTGCGGGGCTCAGTCACTGGGACACTTGAAATAAATAATAAATAAAAATATAACAACGAGTCAACGACAAAAGAAAAGAATCTTCTCCTGTAAACCACAGAGAAAAAACCCTGGTGGCCGGCGTCCTTGCCCATGGCGGCGACAGCGGCACTGGACATGTTCAAGCTCGGGTTCATCGGCGCCGGGAACATGGCGGAGAGCATCGCCAGAGGGGTCGCCAAGCTCGGCGTCCTGCCCCCGTCGAGCATCCGCATCACCCACTGCCGCACGGAGCGCCGGCTCGTGTTTGAGTCCTTCGGCGTCAAGATCTTGGAGACCAATGCCCAGGTAACCCATCCTTCTCATTTCAAATCAGCTCCATTGTCCTTTTCACCGATTGAAGATGTTGGATTGATGAGCGGATTCTTGGGTTGTTTATTTCCCAGTAATTTTATTGATTGATGAGCTCAAAACTTTTGATCGATGGAGTTTCATTCCATTGATCAAGAGTTCTCGTTTATATTATCATTTGATGATGATTTATCGGTAAAATTTGCTTCTTTGTTCAGATTAATTATCTCTTTTCTTTGCATGAATTCACGTCTTTATATGCTTGACTCTGGAATGGTGAGACGACTTCGGATGAAATTTGATTACTTGTTGCGCCTTTTCTTTGTTTCGGTCATATTAAACCTCTAATGCATACGCTGTTTCTTATAAGCAGGTAGTTGATGACAGCGACATCATTATTCTCTCCGTGAAACCTCAAATCGGTACTTTACCATTCCATAAGCTTCCATAAGCTGTACAACAGAGTCTTGCTTCATCATACATGCATTGTGAAAGAAAAAGCTACTTATGGGAAGCTTTTTGCATTGATATGACCAAATGTGTTGATATCTCAACTTGGATATCTTCCTTTATACATGTGAAAACATTGTGTTGCAAATTATTTATTCATAATCTGGAAATTGCATGGGTAAATTCAGCAGTTAAATTGTACAGTTTGATTGAATTGATTTTTCAACTTTGTTATGATAATTAATTTTTTCATGCTTGTCTTTGCTAAAATATAACTTGTTCATTAGTCATGTGAGATCAATCGCATGAGATATCTTGCATTAATTGATCAACATGCAAGGCCTTCCACCTGGGATATGATGACTTTATTTAACATAAAGTATTAAATACTAATTAACTTCTTTGGGCAAGAGCATTGACATAAGGAGCCTAAGCAAGGTTTGCCTTATTTGTCCGTACCATATTTTATGGGATATACTGTACCATATCAGTATGTAGTCTCGTATTGTACCCATACTTGGTATGTCTTTCTTGTATCATACCGTGTACCGTCACTATAATAGAATGGTATCAGTATGAGATCCGGTACCGAGACGGCAAATTTTAAGCCTAAGTCATGTGCGCAGTGAGACTTTTAAAATTCTACAATTGCCTGGAGGAATGTGAAGTGTTTGAATTTGTGTTTCATCCATGTCAAATATTTGATTTGCTTTGATCTGCTTTAATCATTCATTCATACATAGGGCTGAAATTGGGCTCCGGTCGGGCTTTGGACTAGGCTCGAAATAGTTCAGTCTAGATGTGGGCTTAATTATAGGGCTCATTTGTCTTTCGGGCTAGGCTTGGGTGTATCTTTGGCTCGACTTGGGTCCCGCGCGAGCCCGAGCCCAATGTCCAGCCCGATTAGACATGCCATGCCAGTATTGTCCATCCCATCACCACGGGTCCATGGATCTTCCCCATCGTCCATCCATCAGACGGTCACACACTCCCCATGCTGTGCCATCCCTCACATGGTTTTAGGCCTAATTTCTCCGTCGGCCAACTGAAAAAACCCTCCACATTGGCTTGGTTTTAGGCCTAATAAGAAAGCGATAGCGAGAGAAGGCGGCAGGATTTTTTGGGAATGGATTTAAGTGTGGTGCCATACGGCAAGACAGGGAGAAGTAAATGGGGTCTAGGAGAAGAGCTAAGGGCAGCGGCGAAGCTTGCCGCCTCTGCTGCCAGAGTCGATGGTGGGGGGAGGTACGGGGAGTGCATGAGGAACCATGCAGCGGCGATCGACGGGGAGGCATTTGATGGGTGCATGGAGTTCATGCCGGGAGGTGAGGAAGGGACGTTGGAGGTGCTAAAATGCACGACCTATAGCTGCCATCGGAATTTCCACCACTCGGATAGCTTCTCCTCCAGTGACCCTTGCTGCCCGCTCCTCCTCAAGGCGGCTCTGCTGTCGGCGTTCCTCCCCTCCACCACCGCACCCAATGCCGCTACCCTTCCACACGATCCACCCTCCACCACCGCTGCACCTGATGCCGCTACCCTTCCAAGCGATCCACCCTCCTCTGCCACTGCCATTGCTGCCGCTTGTGGCAGAAAATGTGATTGGGCTGGCCCAATTGGGTTCGGGCTAGGCTTGGGCCCAGGCTCGAGTCAGTCTCGGGCCTAAATTTTTCAAAAACTTTCGGGCCTAAGTGCAACCTGAAGCCCGAAAAAATATTTCAGACTAGGCTCGGGCAGGGGTGTGGCCTAGCCTGGCTCGGCCCACTTCTAGCCTTGTTCATACAAAGTCACACCTTAAATCTCTTCATAGTCAACTTAAATAATAAAATATAATCCTTATAACCAAGATTCAATTGCTTGCAAAAAGAGTAATCACTTTTCCAATACCTGTTCTGCAACAAGAATGCAGTCTAATTTGTGTCTGCAATAATGCTGCAAGAAAGGACCTCTTACCTTGAGATTTTATTAATAACAAATAGGAATCACACACTTTTTATGTCATTGTTTTGGTATTTGTTAATTTCATTGTTGAAATATATCTCAGATTATAGGTTGGAACCCCAGTGGCAATATCACATTCTGAATTAAGAATAACAGACAGAAGATGAATGAGTGGGCATGATAAATAATAATGCCAAGGGGTATTGGGTCCTTACATTCAAAGTCTAGTGCTGTCACGTTTAATATGCATCAAATTTTTGACTCTTTGTTTGCCACAGCATTCTTACAAAATCAAACTTTAAGGAGAGGATTAAAAAATAATGTCCAGAGCATGTATGTATTGGAATGCATGTGCCAGCCAGCCCCTTCAGAGTAATTCCATAGACCTGACATCTAGTGGTTATGAATCTGCCTTCAAGGCACTTCATGATACAGAATTAGTCAGAAAAGTGATTCTTTTCCAACTTCTTGGAGGTGGTTAGGCTTAACAAACCATTTACATCAATATAAGGATTGTGGATGGTATCTTTGGTAATGAAGCTGTACCATGAATGTCTAAAGTCCCTGGAGGACTGCCATCTGACAAGAATCTCATTCTCATAACCATGTTTTTCAGCACATGGCTGTATTGGTCCATACTGCATATATTGGCTTGTACTGTTAGGAAATTTTTACTCAGACTCTGCCCCTTTACCGAGTTTTGGTACCAACAATCAGACAATATGGATACTGTACCAGTTGATTACTGTTTTGGGTATCAGAACAAATGCTGAAAAACTTGCTTATAAGCACAAGCACAAATGTCCGACAGAATTGAAATGTCCACACATCAAACAAAAGTTTTGTGGCCATAAACTTTAACCACCTTTGCCATTTATTGTCTTGAAAAATTTGGATCAGTAAATTTATCATTTGCATGCTCTAGGCACCTAATTGCCTATGCCATTTCAATGCTTGATCAAAGCATATTTTGAAACATAGACAGAGATGCAAGGATGTAATCTAAGGCATGGCTTCTTGTTCTTTTGATGTACTGTTTGATCATTCCAACTTTGTCAGTATGGTTTCTTAGCATACCCTGTAATTGGTACCTAAATTGCTGCCTGAATACTTCAGTCTTGTCCAACTGTCAATTTGCCATAATGTTTCATTGATAAAATATGGAAGATGTCTGCTTTTTTTTTTAAAAAAAAAAAACAATCTGAATGATTTTTGTGTAATCTCCATCCCATGTTTTGAGCTGATAAGGTGATCTATACAGTTAAAAAGGTGCTTTTAGAGCTGAAGTCTTTTTTGTCAGAGGAGAAAGTTCTAGTGTCCGTTGCTGCAGGAATCAAGTTAAAGGATCTTCAGGTCTGTACAAAATGCAATCTTCCTTGTACTATACATTTTTTGTAAAATAGAACAATTCACTTTTGCATGATCTAATGCTCCCTGCTTCATGTGACCATTGTTCTTGTCTACTCTTTTTCCAGAATTGTACTACAATGATTTAAATTCAGTTTTTTTGGGGTATAATTGTAGTTGAGATAGGCTTAGTAGTTTGCGGCTACAATATGGATTTAGTGTGAAACATCAAGGAATATAATCTTTTGCCTTGAAAATCATGTACAGCTTATGCTGCATCTATAGATTTAGATTGAAAATAGGTGGTAAGTATTAAAGAATCGAGGTCAGTACCACATCCAGTTCAATAAATTATGCCCTTCTAGTGTTGCATGTGTGTGATATGTAGACAAATAATAATAATATATGTATCACCAATATGAGCATTTGATATTGCAAGGTAGAAGGTTAAACAGGCAGTATCACAATTTTAAAGATGCCCATGGTGAAAAGGTTTTCATGCTTTTGAATTATGATTCCTGCTGACTGCAGATTTTTGGGATATGGCTTGTATGCTTTTGTGAAAATTAGTCAAGACTAGCTGCTACAAATGAAATGAGCTCTTATGAACCTTGACTTCAATTTGATAATACACCTGTTTATTTGGTAAATGAGTCAATCTCAAGTGCTCAACCCCGCTTTTGGGCTCAGCTTGCTGTAGTTGTCACACAAAAGATGAATAGAAGCTTGGGCTTGTCTCAAGACCTTGTTTACATGGCACAAGAACCAAGCTTGAAGAAGTTTGGCTAGCTTGTCTTCTAAGCTTGAATGCCTTGCTCATATGACTGGGCTAAGCACGAGTAATCCAAAGTTAATTTCCTTTTTAAATTGTTTAGATTAAGTTATTCTTACCACTTCATTTTAAGATGAATTAAGAGGGAATGTTGGTGTTGATTATTGCTACCTGAATAGGGTTTGTAAATGTTCGTTTGGCTGGAGTTTTGAGTGTCTTGCTTGAGCTTGCCCTTGCCAAGTTAACGATGGGCTAGTCCATGGACAGCCCTGGGTATCTTCATTTTGTTCTTTCATGTATATGACATTCTCTAGCCTTCAAAATCTCATCAGAAAGATCTATAGATGAGGGTTACTAGCTTGTTCAATTATTTTCCATTCTTTTATTGTTTTCTACTATGTCTAATTCTATGAAACCTAATTTCTAGAATTTCTCATAACTTGCATTATCTTCATTTGTGTACTGTCCCCCACTGTGTTTTTCTGATCTGATTCTGATCAAAAGATTCTAAAGTTATCTTTTTTGTTGTTCCATGATCCCATTGCCCTTCTGGAAATTTCTGATGCTTTCTGGCTCGAGGGTTTGACCAGTCTACCCTGTTAGTCAACTGTTGTTTCAAGACTTTGAGAGATTTGAGGTAAACATGCCTGGCTGATTTGATGCCCTCTATATGCGAAAAATGACTCAAGTAGTACCTTTCTTTTGTTATATATTGATCATAACTTCTTCGAAAACCTACTTATATCATTTTTTAAATTGCACTAATTAGAAAAAGAAAATACATTGATCTTGACACCACTGAGATTTTTTTTTTTTTTTTTGAGATATGTAATGGGTAAGGCATGGGTATCAGTAAATTGTCATGATGTCTCACAAGTGCCTGATGTCAACAATTACAAGCGAATGTACCTGTAACATGATTTTTAGAATTTTTTCTATACATTTTTTAGGAAATCATCTATTTTTTTGCAGTATTGTTGGCTCATCTTTTTTTAAAAAAATGTGGAAACTGCGTAGCCCAGCTGCTCCTTTCTTTTTCGCACTTTTTCAATGTCTACAATATTTATTCATGCGGTCCTTTCTCATTATTGTCCCTTCTATATTATGGTATCCACATATCCGCTATCATGGCTAACTTGCCATATCTGCTTAAGTTGTTTTACAGGAGTGGTCTGGCCAGCGTCGAATAATAAGGGTGATGCCAAATACTCCTGCTGCTGTTGGTCTAGCAGCGTCAGGTGATATTTGACTACTTCATGCTTTTTGTTTTCTTTTATCAGATATATTGTAATATTCTTTATGATGGCATTGTTTTCTGTTGTGTCTGGCTTACCAGACAGGCCTAAGGATCTAGATTTGCCTTGGAAGGGCCACGTCATATGGTGGGGTCCTGACAAGTGTGCAAAATCTGTTTATCTGCTTCAAGTGATCAAGAATCATCATAACTGTTTTATTAGTGTAATTTATATAATCGAGATCTGACATTTAATCAAGATATGATATTTGGATTAGGAGCTAAATATATCTTTTGATCACAAAATCAGAAAAAGATAATGTCCTTATCAATTTAGCTAAGTATGTCTCATGTTAGTTAACAGGTTCTGTCTAAAACTAACAATGGGTGCAAAACAGAATAGAGATTTATTTATATATATGTTCATAAATTAATAGCTTAGTGTGGTTGAACGACCCAGGGGGCATTTGTAATGGGGTGATTCACCCAGGATCAAGGGTGATATGGGTAGAGATGATAAAATCACCGTGTTTGGCTTCATCATGGTGATTCTACATGGCAATAATTTCAAATCAACCTCCCTCTTCAAATCATCTCCCAATCCAGTGATGGGATATCCATCCTCGAGGTCGGAAATCTAAGATCACTCACAGGCAGGGATTTTAGGCTGAAATATAAGGACAAAAATATCCCTTAGTCTAGCAAAAAAAAATGGTATATCAATATACCGTTAATATATTATATCAATATTGTATATATGATATTATATTCTATTTGATATTATATATTATATTTATGATATATATTATATTATAATATATTAGTAATCATATTAGTGTCATATTATGATTCAGTGATAATTTTCAATTAGAATAAAAATATCTTATTGTACTTCATATTTATATAATAAAAATATTTAATATATTACTTCTATTTATCTTATTTTTTAATCAAAATAAATATTTATATTAATAAATAATATATTATAGGTATAAAAAATATTAATTCTATAATAACAATTAATATATTTCTGTAGGATTAATAATTTATAGGACTAATAACTATATTCTTATAGAGTTTATTAATTGCTAATATATTAATAAATATAGTAATATTTTATTTCTAATATATTATATATGATTAATAAATATATTTTTATAGAATATATCATGGATAGTTTTGGTATTATATAATCAGTGATCTTGGATTCCTATAAAATACCAAACAAATTATGCGTAGATATCTGTGGATCTTTAATCACTAGACCATGGCCCATCAAATGCCATGATCTTAGATCACTGGTGATTAGATCACCACAAGATTTAGATTTCTGGTGATCTTAGATTATCACGGTGAGCCCATTTGGGTCACCTCATGCTATCCTAGGGGCTTGCTTGGACACCAAGCTCTGTGGATTGCACATGGCCCTTAATAGTATTTACAGCATAATGTAGAACCAAGATAGAAGAAGGGGAAGAATATAGATGGCAGAGCAAAGATAAGAGAAGAAATTTTAGAGAAGGTAGAAACTTTTGCAAAATACTTTAACTCTCAATCATTCATAACATGCTAGTGATGTCTTACAAGCCAGTATTTATAGGCTTATAATCCCATAGTTGGAAAGTAGCAAAATTAAGGAACACATCTTAACAAAATAGGAAAATATATATAGAATCCTGTAAATAAAGAAAACCAAAGCAAATCAAATCAGCAATCTAAGAAAATTCTAATCAAATCAGGATTTTAAATTAAATCAGCAATTTGAGGAAATTCTAATCAAATCAGGATTGCAAATCAAATAAGCAATTTGAAAAAATCTTAATCAAATCAAGATTTCAAATCAAATCACTAATATAAGAAAATCCTAATCAAATTTGAATTTCAAATCAAATCATCAATATAAGAAAATCCTAATCAAATCTAGATTTGCACCCACGTCTAGTGTAAACGCATAAGGGCGGCTTAGGATCTCCATCATTTCTCTTTGACTGAAGAGAACTTGACTTCGATGAGTTATGATGCTGGTAGGACTCCAAAAGATTAGGATTGAGACGATGAAACTCCTCTTCAGTAATTCAAGTAGCATAAGGGTGGCTTAGGATCTCCATCATTTCTCTTTGACTGAAGAGAACTTGACTTCGATGAGTTATGATGCTGGTATGACTCCAAAAGATTAGGATTGAGACAATGAAACTCCTCTTCAGTAATTCAAGTAGCATCAGAGATAGGACGTCCCTTCCAGTGCACCAAGCGGCATTAGAATCCACCATATGTTGAACCCACAATCTCATCCTTAGTGACACCCTCAATTTGCTCTCGGACTGACTGATGAATTTGTGGAAGCTTAGGAATTAGCACAGAAAAAGTCCGATCTCTACCTATAGGAATACCTGCAGACACTTTGGGAGGCTCGAAAGTATCTCGATAAGGAAACAAATCTTCCACATTGAAAACTAGATTAATAGTGATATCAGAAGATAAATCAAGCAAATAAGCATTAGGTCCTAGTTTACAAATGATACGAAAAGGTCCAGAAGCTCTAGCATGCAATTTCTTGAAAGAATATTTAGGATAATGCTCAAAACGCACACGTACCATTACATAATCATGCTCATTAAAATTTTGATTTCTGCGATGAACATCAACAGTAAGTTTATAAGTCTCATTACTCATTGCAATCTTATGTCTGATTCAGCATGAAGGTCTCGAATATAATGAGCAAAAGATTTTACAGATTCAGAAGGCCGAAATCCATGGGATAAGGGCACAAGGTCAATGGGTTGGCGAGGGGCTAAACCTTGGACAATCTGAAAAGGAGACTTACCAATGGTTTTATTAACAAAGTTGTTATAGGCAAACTCAGTAGTAGATAACAACAAGTTTTAATTTTTTAATTTTTCTTCTACAAGGCATCTAAGCAAATCTCCTGGACTACGATTAACAACCTCAGTCTATCCATCAGTCTGGGGATGGAAAGCAGACGAAAACTTTAAAGTTGTCCCAAACAACTTTCAAAGTATCTTCCAAAAATAGCTTACAAACTTGACATCCCTATCAGATACTATGGAAGAAGGTAAGCCATGCAATTGAACAACCTCGTGGAAGAATAGCTTGGCCACATGTGAGGCATTAGTTGTCTTTGCACAAGGTATGAAATGGGTCATCTTAGAAAATCTGCCCACAATAATTAAGATGGCATCATGACCTTTAACAGTCCTAGGCAATTCGTGAATAAAGTCCATGCTAAGGTCTTGCCAAGGTGTGTGTGGAACAGGCAATGGTGTCTACACATCGGTGTTTCTTTTCCTAACCTTAGCTAATTGACAAGTGCGACACTAGGACACAATCCGAGCAACATCTTTCTTTAAAGAGGGTCAATAAAATCGATCTTCTAACATGGCTACAGTCTTATCACATCCAAAATGACCAGCGAGGTCACCAGTATACAACTTCCAAATAATAAAATCTCTAAATGAAGTGTGAGGAATGCATGGCCTAAGATTCCTAAACAACTAACCATTTCGGATGAAAAAATCTATATAGTCACGATGATTACCATCCATGATCTCCGGATATATAAGTCCAAAATCAGGATAAGTGGTGTACTCATCCTTCAATCTCTTAAACCCTACCACCTGAGCACTCATAGTATGCTAGAGATGTACCACTCAGCTAAGTGCATCAGATGGCTTGTTCTCAACTCCTGGACGATGGTTAAGAATAAATATATACTTCTGGAGAAACTTAATCCATCGGGCATGTCTGGCACTCAACTTTTCTGTGAGCTGTCAATTTGGGTTAGATCCGTCGGTTTGGCCCATCCCGTCATGTAAATGGGGCGGGTTGGATTTATATTTTAGCAATTCGTTTAGCGTCATTGAGTTTTTCACTGAAATATGCAATTGGATGTCCCTCTTGACTCAAAACACCTCCAATGCCTACTCTAGATGCATCACAGGCAACCTCAAAGAGTTTAGAAAAGTCAGGATGTCTCAAAATGGATGCCTCAGTCATCTTTTGCTTGATCTCCTTAAAGGCTGTGCGTGCAGCATCAGTCCATTTATATTCTCCTTTCTTCATGCTATCAATGATGGAAGCCATAATGGTACTAAAATCCTTAACGAATCACTTATAAAAAGTGGCCAACCCATGAACACTACAAACCTTAGAAAAGATCTTTGGTTCGGGCTACTCTCTAATAGCTCTCACTTTCTCGGGATCAGCTGCAATACCCACTGTGACAATGAATCTTAAAAAGACAATCTGAGTCTGCATGAAAGAGCATTTCTTGAGATTGATATATAATTTTTCTGCTCTTAACGTCAAGAAAACCTGACGAATGTGACTCAAATGCTCTTCTTTGGTCTCACTATAGATCAAGATGTCATCAAAATATACCACCAAGAACTTACCTATGAATGGCTTTAAAACTTGAGTCATAACCCTCATAAAAGTATTAGGAGCATTAGTTAATCCAAAGGGAATGACTAACTACTCATACAGTCCATTTTGAGTTTTGAAGGCAGTCTTCCATTCATCTCTCGGTCTAATCCGAATTTGATAGTATCCCTAACGCAAATCAATCTTGGTGAACCATTTAGCCTTGACCAAAAGGTCTATCATGTCTTCCAACCTAGGGATGGAAAATATGTGCTTGATGGTGATCTTGTTGATGGTGGCTATCAACACACATTTGCTGAGAGCCATCCTTTTTCAGAGTCAATAGAGAAGGAACAACATAGGGACTAAGACTAGGCTGACAAAGTCTTTCTCCAAAAGTCCGTCAACTTGCCAATTGATCTCTGCTCTTTTTTTGGGATTCATCCTACAATAAGGTAAATTGGGCAACTAAGATCTTGGGACCAGATCAATGGCATGCTGTATGTCCCTTATAGGTGGTAGCTCACTAGGAAGTTCCTCGGATGTCACGTCTTCAAATTCATGCAATAACTGATTGACCTCTGAGGCAAGGTCAACTCATGATTGAGACGGCCCTTGTGAAATCTCTTTGGCTATTAAAGCTAAAACAATACTTGATCTCTTGTCCTCTTTCTCAAATTCCCTACTAGTTAAAAGATGGAGGTGTTTCTTTCCAACTTGTTGAGAATAGGAAGGACTCAAATCATGTGCACTAGGAGAACTCGAAGAGCTACTGGGTGTCGAAGTCCTACATGCCATTTTCTTATCCAACTTAGAGGGTTTGATGGGCTGAAGCCGTATGGTTTTACCTTTAAACCTTAGCACATAAGTGTTGTCTTGCCTATAATGAGTAACATTTAGATCATATAGCCAAGTTGATCTAAGAAGACATGGAATACATCCGTTGGAGGGACATCACACTAAATTTTATCCGAGTAATCACCCATCTGTAGGGGAACTAAATATCGCTCAATAAGTGACAATGAAGTCTTGTCAATCCATGCTACTCTAAATGGCTGGGGGTGTAGTTCAGGCTGCAACTTCAATTTTTCAAGAGCTGACTTTGAAACTTTATTCATGCAACTCCCTCCATCAATGATGACTTTGCACACTACATCCTCACATTTCACATAAGTGTGAAAAATGTAAAGTGCTTCCATTCATTGATGCTTATTGTGGTAGACAAAATACATCTCATGACCCCACAAAATTTGTCATCATTTTCTTGTCCTTCCTCGTTGTCATCCTCATACTCGGATACATGCTCCTCAGCCTCAAAATCTTGGATGTCATCCTTAGTTGGCATGTTTCCAGTATCATGATCTAAAGTTAGAGTACGATGAGGACATCGGGCTGCGATATGACCCTTACCATGATAGTTATAACACTCAATGTCAGAGATATTATGGCGAGGGTTGGTAATACTAGCATCTTTATCTGGATATGCTGAAGTCCTTTGAGCAAGACTTTTACTTCCCCTAGAAGCAACGGGGCTAGAGAAAGTACTCCTAGTGACTCTAGATTGAGATGACTCCCAAGCTTGGGAAGCTGTGCGCCTCTGAGTGGATATTTGTGGAACTTCTCAATTTTTAAGGCCTTGTGATAGGTGGCCTCAAGAGAATCAAGTGAATAAAACTTAACCTCTCTTTTGATTTCTGGCCTTAGTCCAGTGATAAATTGAGTGACTAACACCCATGGTTGCTCATCGATATCACATCTGATGAGTAGCTCCTCAAATTTAGATAGGTATTCCGTCACACTAGAAGATAGTTGTCTAAGCATGAGCATTTGTTCCACCAATTGAGCTCTATAATATGTGGGAATATATTTATCTCGCAATCTCTCTTTTATTTCAACCCACGAGTCTATAGGATCCCGTTCTAGACGTACTAGGTTCATTTGCACTCCATGCCAATACCTCTTGGCAGAGCTAACGAGCTTCATTTTGGCAAGGCAAGCTCACTGACTATCGGTCATATCATACCACTCAAAGAAATCCTTCATGTCTGCTAACCAGTCTAAGAAGATATTAGGATCTAGTTTGCCATCAAAACTAGGGACCTCAACCTTTACCCTCTTAGTGATATCCCTTGAATTATCAAGATAATATTCCTGTTGGTTGTGGTGATATTGAGGAGGGGAGTGTCTTTGCGGTCTGTCATGATTTCCATCATGGTGCCTGGCATGAAAATTTTAAGGCCTGGTGTAGGCTCTTAGGTCATCCTCTAAATAAGGTTCTTCCTCTTCTATGTGTCCTAACTCAGGTGAGAATCCTCTATGCTAAACATCTTGAGAAAAGTTTGCAGCCAGGGCAAATCTCCTTCCAACATGTGGTGCTCTAGCTCCCCAAATAGTAGGAGTCCTAACATGGTGCAATGGAGGAACGACAGGAGTAGGTAGTAAGCCTGGGTTAGCATCTGAAGTCTCTATAGGGTTATGCCTGTTACTTGTGCTACCATCGTGCTTAACATTGGCGGAAATAGAGTTGCTCTTAGAGTGATGTTTGCTTAAAGTAACTTATAATTGGAAAAACTGTTTAATCATCTCTTCTCGAAATTAGTCCATAGTTGTTTGGAAAGTATTGACTTTATGTTCAAGGATGTTGACCCGCTTGTCCAATGCATCCTGGGCGTCGGAGAGCTCTCAAATGGTCATGGTGATTTCAATCTTAACAATGTATGGTTTGAGACGTTTAGGTGAAAAAGTGAAGGCTGGGTTTTGGACTCAAATTACAAGTAATAATCCCCCAACTGCTATATTGTTCTTGCAAAAAAAATCATGAAATGAATAATTGCAACTATGTGAAGTGATATATGATTTTTTTTTTTTTTGCAAAAAGGTAGAAAGAAGAAATCCTAAAATCTAAATGAATATGGTGCAAGTAAGTAGGATTTTGAATAAAAGGAGGGATAAACAGGCTTTAGTGGTTTACTTGGACCTTTTTGCAATTTGCTAGTTTACCAATTAATATGGAATTAGTCACAGATCTCAAGTATGGAGAAAATGTACCTTACGTCAGAGTTCCAAAGGCCCAAAAGTATGTACTCGATACAGATTCTTTTTTTTTTTTCGCCGGTCGGATTCGCATCCGAAGCCTTAAACTGGGTTGGATCCGAATCTGGTTGTGAGTACAGATCTGGATCTGAGTTTGGGTTAGCCTGAGGAGCAATGGCAGCGACAGAAAGAAAAGAGAGTGGGCCTTCCGGATGCAACGAGGATCGAAGAATGGCAATACGTCGATGATCAATGGTGGAGGCTTGGATTCTGGCGACGAAGAAATGATGGACACCTTCTAAAATTGATGATGGTGATGGCAAGGGCTATCGACTATTCTGGTGGTAGCAAAAATTTTAGAGTTCTATGGCAGCGATGTGATGAGTTGTTTATGTGAAGCAAATAATGACTATGGATCGCAGTTTGGCTCTGATACCAATTGATGCAGAATCAAGATAGAAGAAGAAGAGGAAGAAATAGATGGCAGACCAAAGATAAGAGAAGAAATTTAGGAGCACTCAGCGAAGTAGAAACTTTTGCAAAATACTTTAATTCTTAATCATTCATAACATGCTAGTGATGTCTTACAAGTCCGTATTTATAGACTTATAATCCCATAGCTGGCAAGGAGCAAAATTAAAAAACACATCTCAATAAAATAGGGAAATACATATAAAATCCTGGAAATAAGGAAAATCAAAGCAAATTAAATCAGCAATCTAAGAAAATCCTAACCAAATTAGGATTTCAAATCAAATCAACAATTTGAGGAAATCCTAATCAAATCAGGATTACAAATCAAATCAGTAATTTGAGGACATCCTAATCAAATCAGGATTTCAAATCAAATCACCAATATCAGAAAATCCTAATCAAATTTAGATTTCAAATCAAATCGTCAATATAAGAAAATCCTAATCAAATTTGGATTTGCGCCCACGTCTAGTGTAAATGCGTAAGGGTGGCTTAGGATCTCCATCACAGTGTTTCTTCAAATTCTTGCATACTTGTTATCTAGCGAGTTTAAGCTTCCTTTATATTTTTTTGTCCTCTTCTAATTTCATTTGCAGAATGTACTTAATGCACGGTATAATGATCAATATGAAACCATTTCTGTAATTGAAAATCTAGTAATTATTTTAGTATTGGAATTCCAATGGTAGAATACTTGTGTAAAAGACGTGACAAAAATTGGAATTATGATAGCGCATTGTAACAGGTGAAACCAGAAGTTTTGTTACTTCACTGAAACCTCTTGTGTGAACTGGCATGCTACAGCTCCTGATATCCTGTGTTTATCTAGTCATGTGTGTGGGTGAGATGGCAACTAAGAAAGACGAAGAACGTGTAACCAGTTTGTTCAATGCAATTGGAAAGATATGGACAGCTGATGAAAAATATTTTGATGCTGTAACTGGCTTGAGGTATGTTATTGTTATAACTCATAAATTGCCAACTTGGAAGATGCATAATGATATGTTATACTAGCTAGCATGCTTCTCCTTTAAGAGTAATATACTTGGAGACCAGGTAACGTAGAAAGCTCTTGAACATTTTTTTTTCCAAGAATAATGTCATATTTAAGGTTGTATACTGCAAATCCCAGTGGTAGTGGCCCTGCTTATATTTATGTAGCAATAGAGGCCCTGGCTGATGGAGGGGTGGCGGCTGGTCTTCCTCGGGATCTTGCTCTTGGTCTTGCTTCTCAGACAGTAAGTACAATAATCTTCCTAAATGAAATTTCAGTAAAACCCTTGTTATACTTGCCTTCAAGTTGAGCCACTTGCATTGCATGTGCCACACAGTAAAACCCCTCTTATACTTGCCTTCAAGTTAAGCCACTTGCATCGCATGTGCCACAGTTCTAATTATTATATTTGACCTGTGACTGGTTGCTTTTGGGCTCAGCCTCTGATGTGCATATCTGAAAAGAACGAGTAGCATGAATTCGATGTTTGCACATGTAAACCAACTTGCAAGAATATGCTGTTTATGGCCTTATCTCTTAGGTATTCAATTTTCCATTTGAGCATCTTCTGTCAAAAAAAAAATTGGAGATATTGATTTTTTACAATAGCCATTTTTTGAGAATCTAATACTTAGATCCCCATTTAGTAATCTAAATCATGCACAGTGGTCTATCAAACAAATAATCTTGATAGAAATGCACAAGATGTGTGACTCTAGTTAAAACAGGCAACCGTGCATGTAAGCAGAGTACATGGATAGACATTTCTAACCTAAATCTACTGTTACCCAAATTAAAGTTAGATTTGGACCATTATCCCTTTATTTTCTAAATCAAAGTATAAAACACCACAAACCAACAAGTTTTTACTCCCCATTTGCTACAGGCTTCTTGACATCGTATATACTTACCCCATGGCTAGACCGGCACTGGCCTGGCATGAGCAGGCACCTAAAATCATGGTCTATACCCTCTTCGTTTATTTGGTCATGGTCACAATGAAAATCCTTCAATATTTCCTTTTTTTTTTTTTCAAGGAAAAACATACACTTCTGAATATATACATGCATGCACACATGCACGCACGCGTATACCTAGACATAGACATATATTCTTTTTTTGGTACCTCCACTTTGTGACATTCACGAAATCAAAGTTATAAGTGAGTTTTGATCATATCACTCTGTGAGCAGAGGAAGTTCGTTCCTTTTCGAACATGGGTGGTCAACTTGCCATAACATGTAGTGTTCATGAACTCTCTGTCTGTAGGTTCTAGGTGCTGCAGCGATGGTTAACCACACTGGGAGACATCCTGGTCAGCTGAAGGATGCAGTTACGTCTCCTGCAGGGACCACTATAGCTGGGATTCAGGAATTAGAGAGGGGTTCATTCCGTGGTACGCTGATGAATGCTGTTGTTGCAGCCACAAAACGGTGCCAAGAACTATCACAAACATAGTAATACTAAGTGGCTCTTCTTTGACTAGTAGCGCATCAGTCTGGATGCGTTTGTAAGGGCAACTGGATTATCTAGAGTTGTTACATCATGTTAATCGCAATGCCTAATTGATTACTGTTTTATTCTTCAAAGAAGATGAATCATTTGCTAATATTTTTAGCGACACCTTTGTTCTTTCGTGGATAAATATGATAAAAGTTGATCAATTTTTTCATTAACTAATTTATCCATGCTCTCATAGATGGATAATTTATTTTTTCATGGATAGTATTTATTTATGAAATGAAAAAAAATTTACTCGTATAGAAGGTGATTAAATTATTTTTTCATTAGTCAGTAGACATTTAATTTTATTTTTAAAATATTTTATGTTTATTTTCAAAGTTTTTATCATTCAATGTCCAATAATTTAGTTGTCCATTTTTTTCAAACATAAAATGCATAGAGGATATTATAAAAAATATGGATAAATTTTAGTAATTTATTTAAAAAAATAGTAATGCAAAAAATATGAATAACAAATTTAGAAGTCTTTTTTTCATCTGTAAAATAGAATGGATAAATTATTTTTTTATTTAAATATTATCTAAAAAATATTAATTTAAATAAATATAAGTTTTTAGATAAATGATTGTTGCCAGGAGTGCTCTCAGTTTCAGGAGATGGACTTTTCTGCACATGTGCCGCTTACGGTGTAACTTTGAAAATAAGAGTCGGGCATCTTAGTTATCGCCAAATTTATGTAAAATGTTACCGTACTATGGAAATGATTTTGTTATTACCTTATTCCACCCTTTTATATGAGAAAATAAATAAATAAAAAAAAAGGATGGAGCACTGGATTCAAACAAAAGTTCATTTTGAATATATCTGATGAATCACCTAGAGCATGGTATTAACATGGGTTGTCTAAGACGAGGAGTAACTAATTTCCAATTAGGACTAGAAATTGCTATTCTATTGAAAGATCGACAGCTCATTTTCCAACTTCTATGCCACCTTTTTTGAAGTTTGCATGGTTTAACCCATGTAGGAGGAGACGAAACCAATCATGGATGACGGTAGGCAAATTAATCATGATTGGTCTTTCGAGTATCCTCTTGATTTGGTGCAACCAACGTATATAGATAGCTTGGCGGTTCCGGCCTAATTAGTCGTTGTAAATAAGCTAAATTACAAGAGAAATCCAAAAGATGGCATTTCTGGGGCAATGAAGTGACGAAACTGTTGTTTCGTAACTGGTCACGAAGCCTCGGCTACGTTTAGTGGGCCCCAATAATTTGTGGCTTTGGTTGGAAGAAGGCTGGAAACCAACCATTCTTCTCAGACGAGAAGGAAACCCTTTGTAGTGCTTCCCTCCCACTCTTCGACGGGGCCATGGAACGGGCGGGGCTCTCGACAGCTCCACTGTACACTGAGATCAGTAGAAGTATATTGTTTCCTCCACCTCGCCCTCCTACTTGCTTCATCAAAGGAAGAAGAACCGACCATCATAAATCAAGACGGCTGAGGTCCAACTGCAGAGGAACAGAGAAAGACTGCAGTGACAGCAGCAGAATGGACGAAGATTGGATGTCATCGCCGTCGGCCACCCCCTACCAAATCCTCGGTGTGGACTCCACCTCCTGCTCCCCCGCCCAACTCAAAGCCGCCTTCCGAGCCCGTGTAAGTTCTACACCATCTGCTCCTTTGAGCCATTGCATTTTTCTGATTGCATTGGTAAAGATGTATATGTGTTTAGTCTAGCTTTTGGAAAATTTAATTAATAACTGCACGAGTGTGTGTACATGGCGAACTATATTATTTGTAAGTTTATTGGTTATAAATATAATGGGTCTTCATGATTTATTGTATCGAGAATGTTTGAAGATCTATGTCCTGTTACTATTATAATATCAAATTGTTTTAATGTTTCAGGTCAAGGAATTTCATCCAGATGTATGTAGAGACATGAAAGATGCAGATTCTATAATCAGACGTGTGATTCAGGCGTACGAGGTAGTCTGTAGTATGCATGTGTGTCTAGTTATTTAGTTGTTTGTTTTTGATAAAGAGAGAAGTATGAGGAACTTGTAATGGTAGGTCAAGGTGCAAAAGGGTGGCTCGATGAGTGGCCAAAATTCGGCCCACTCATCAGTCTTCCTCTGCAACCAAAGTTTATGGAATCACGTATGAGCCGAGTTTGCAATATTAGTCTTCGTGCTTGGCGATTGTCATAAGATTTTCTTTATCAATTATCCCTTTAGTGTTTTTTTTGTTTGTTTGTTTGTTTATGTTTAATGGGGGAATCGTGCATGATAAGTTTAATAGTTTTTTTTTTTTTTTCCATGGCCATCTCTCTTCTGTCATGGAGGAATCCTTTTGATCTACGCTTCTCATCTTTTGATGCTTTTATTCTTTATACGTACTATCTGTTTGTGCATCTGAAATCACATTAACAATCAGCTGTATACAAATTGGTGCCTCTAGTTGTAAATGCATGCTCTCATCGACCATTGACACATTCTGCTTGCAGATACTTTCTGTAAACCAACAAGTGGAGACCACTGAAAGGTAGATGAGGTTTTTATTTCAAACCATTGCTTATATGCATCTGAAAATGCTAGCATTCTTGATTTTCCTAATCGAACTTTGTTAGATATAAAAAATGATTAGTTTTCAAGTCCCTTTTTTTTTTTCCTGGTTGATGAGTAATAACTTGACAGTCAATCAAATCTTCTTTGGGGGTTATATGTATGGCTCTCGAGCTTCCATATTAATGATTTGAAGGATAAAAGAAATGACAGTAGAACAGGTGAAGTGATATACAGGAGAACAGGTGAAGTGATATAACTACAAGAGTAACTTAAATTATAAAGAAATTGCACTAAATAGTCCTTGTAGATTGTGACTTGGGTTTCATCTCAATAATCAAACCTCTTTGTTTAGCAACCAGAGGTTTTAGATTCAAGTCTTGGTAGTGTGTCCCTAAGTATATGGCCCAGGTAGTTATAATGTGGCTGGGTCTCCCTCCCTTTCTCCTATCAAAAAATAAAAAACCTCAGGTCTGCGATGACCTGTATGTAAAGGCATCAAAGCCTTCTTTAAACAATGTATATTTCAAGGAAAATTACTGGTGTAATTTGAAGTTAGGACTCCTTCGGCACATTTTGACTAAACACCAGGACACCTAATTGACTCAAAACTCCAGACCATTTAGGAAAAAGACTTACCTATCATCATGACCTTTGGACTTATTAGGCCACAAATATCTAGCTAATACTATTGGGACTCGTAAAATTCTTCCTTAATGCATTGGTGTTCCACCCGTCACTTTTCCTCTATGAACCTTCACCTACCTTGAAAGTCAAAATATAACAATCGAAATCCTGGATTGTTTTTGGAACTGTTCGAGATTACAACTATGTCATCAAACATTCTATTTTTATCTTATCCTATAGCTTTATAACTTTTTGAACTGACTCATTTGTCTGAGCAGCCTCAAGAAAACAAAAATTATAATCCAGTGTTGTGTTCATTCTTATTATCCATCCTTAGAAACTGATTTTCCTCACTTCGAATTTCCTCCACAGCCTCCATTTTCTTCTTAAACATCTTTACCCTCCAGAAGTCTTCTCATTGGTTGCAGACACGCTCATCTCATTCCACATATGCCAGAGCAGATTATAAACATCCGCATCCCCACCTTAAGACTAACCTTTTTGTCCCTTAATGACATTATGGACTTCCTTATATTTGTGGCTTCTTTTCAAGGTAGATCTAATCAATGATTCCGGTCCCAGTAGGATGTCCCATGAGACCTTGGGATGGGGTATCATCCCATGTGTTGGGATAGGACTGTCCTGTTAGTGTACCAGTGTTCTAATTGGGACGTCTTTGGACATTCTCTGTCCCAAGTATCGGGACGGTGGCGTATCTTGTTCCATGAAAAGATTTAGACAGTTCTGTCCCATGGGATTTAAAACCTTGGATCTAATTTCATATCTTAAATACCAACTCTCCTAACCAGCAGTTGTGAGAACTTTTATAAAGAAGATTGTCAAGAGAATTTTCCAAGTATAGATGGTAGAAGAAGAGGTTCTAGATTTCCTCCTTGACTTTCCTTTTCTTCTTTCTGTCTATTCTGTTTCTCCCCTCACAACCAGGCATGATCATCACCTTGCACAGTTGAACTACCATCAAGTTGGGTTTTGTGGCTATCTTGTTGTGCATGTACATGGCATCAATTTGTGCTGTGGCCACACCATCTTACTATGCATTGTTTTGAGTTGTTATGACCCCAATTTCTCTTCGTGTCATTGTCCTAAGCTTTGTGACCTTGTCAATTTGTCACCCTTTGCCAAACAGTGATGCTTTTGCTTCAAGCATCCTAAGACACCAGCATGCACATCAAGTATAACCAAGGATTCCACTTTGAGCCATTTTAAATGGTGTCATCATTATGATGGAGCAATATGTTGCATTGTCATGTGATATTGACCCCCGCTTTCATATCTAAAATCATGAAAGATGCGTCAAGGCCACCTTAACAAACTGAACGAGCCTTACATGAAATCTGCTCTAGTTGCTTTTGCTTGGAAGGTCCAGTTTAGCCTTAAAAATGAAGGTTATTGAAGACCCAAACGAAGCACTATAGTTGGTAGAGACTTTTAAGGCTCGCACCCAATTTGTCTTGGTGATCATGATTTGGGAAATGAACCATCTAAAAGGATATAATAAGGTCAATGTTTGGTGATGGCTTCTTCTAGACCCAACTCTTCAATGATATAATGTTATAATAAGATTGGCATAACATCTCTGCAAATTGACAAGGATTTTAGCATGGAACTAGCTTTGAGTTGAGGTATATGCATGAAGTCTCTGCATTTGGTCGCTATAAGACCCTTGAGCTGATCCCCCTCAGCCTCATGTTCATAAGCCCTTAATTTGAGCATAACATTTGTTTATGACTAATCTCCATGCTTTGTCCTCTACTTGGAGGAGACCTCCTGTTGATACAAAATAATTGATTTTAGTGCAGTATAATCACCATACTCATTCATTTGCTTACAAGAGACTCCTCCATTAGTAGTAAAAGCCCTGTTCATTAAGTAAACCTATTCATTCAATGACAAACTACACATACTCCTTAAATGGGTACACAGCAAGTCAACCATCTGGAGTCATCAAATTTGTGTCATGAATTTAATGTCTTATTAACTTCATTCATTTTTCTGTGGGAATTCTTTTGTGTTTTCAGGATAAGTAAACGAATATTGATGTAATTTTTCTTTATGTTCTTATTTTTGTAACTTTGCTATCTTTTAGGGTGTGCATGGACCCATTTGAAGAACCAGAATGTGAGGCTTATGACCTTTTTGTCAATGAGATTCAATGTGTTGGCAAAGGTAGAATTCGATTTACTTCTTTTCCTAGTTTTCACAGTTTTTCTTATTAGTATCAATTTCTTGACCTGGCAAATAGTATCTGGAAAGGAGAAACTTGTTAAAACATGTTTTATACACTGCTTTTTTTTTTTCTCTTTTTCCCTTTTTGTGTGGAACAAGTTGGGTTTTGGCCTAACTCTGACAGTCAATGGACAATAATATTAACAAAGTATAGATTTGTAGCCATCTAGTGCAGAATTGTTCTTTTCTGTTACCAAAATTATAGCATAAAGAGTTCCAAGGTGTCCAAGGTGCTTTTATTTAGATAAAAGAAATTTCTGTCTTCATGTGAAATAAGACTAGAAACCCAATTGACATCCCTGTTAGCATCCCCCTAGCTATGCTTATAAGTCCATGTTATAAATCTTTTCAAGTAGAGGACAGAAAATATGGAATCTAATAACTTCAATGTCTGAGGAATTTATATCCTCCTTTTACCCGTGACATGTATTTTCAACCCACTACAGTCCATACTTCAGCTTACAACTTACAGTGAATTATAAGGCCATGTGATGTGTCTTGGCTTTATTTACTTGATTTCTTTCAACTAAATCTTGAAGAAAATTAAAGTAACATTTGCATGGTTATGAATGTCTCTTTCCATTTTCAGCACTGCCTTTGGCCATAAAGATGATTTGCCTCTAATGGGACCCTAAAGAGCAGGAAATGTATTAAGCTAGTATATAATTATAAGAAACTATTCCAAATCTTGAAAGGCAGCTGTACCTTGTCTATAGCGTACTTTAAGAGAGTACTAGAATAATAAAAAGCAGAAATTGTGATCAAGAATCTTCAAATGACACCAACATCAAATTCTAATATATTCAAAAGTTTCAATGATTTTAAATTTCAGTAAATTTTCTATTTTCCTTGAGGAGTTATATCCATGTAATTAGTTATATATTGTTAAGCAGTAATATGATGGTTACTCAAACTCTGTACAAGTGACGGCTTAATGTTGCTGGAACATTCAAGAGATGAAAATTAGTTCCAGTAAAATTTAAGGCTTATTATAAGTTCAAGATAGTTATAGAAATCTAGAGATCTATATATTCACTTGAAAGTGGATTGTGGGGATTGATGAGTAGTAGTAGTCTACTTTCATTCCATTTGACCTAATATAAGGTGGATAACCTTGATGTCTATTATCATTGTTGTATTTGCAATAATGGTAAAGGAACTTGGTCAAATGGTTTCTCCTTCACTCATTCAGCATTTGATGAAGTAAAATGCGCGAGCATTAGCATCGATAACCTACATAGTTTGACAATAGACCTTGAAAATACAATTATTTTCTTAACATCATTCTGTTTAAAGATTGTCCATATGTTGTGTATATAGAAACAAGCATGATTGCTAGCTTGGTCGAAGCTAGCTTATGTATGCACTTGTATGCTTTATGCTAATGAAGCTAATGGTTTGTGTCATGGTCCAAATCTGGGATATAACACGGCTATGCTATCAAGGGATACAGCCCATGATAACACGAAGTCAATATTCATCTTCTTAAATATAATAACAAATGCATCATAAATAAACATAATAATAAAGTTCAATTCAAATGTTTAATTAAACCAAAACTAGTTCAAAGCATTTAAATCCAAAAGCAAATATCAACCCAATTATCAAGATTCATAATTAAATAACTATAAGTCCATGATCATAAAATAAACTAAATTTTTATTACAAAATTTTCAAGCTTGCTTCACAGATCTCCAAGCCTAGATTTTCTTTGTCGGTCATAATCTTATTTCTCTGTAAAAAAAAAAAAAAAAAAAAATGAGCTATACTGGCCCAGTAAGTAGAACATATGCTTTCTTATCGGATTCAGCATAAGTTTTTCATGATAATACAATATTTATAAAATAATAAATAATATAAAATAAAGTATTTCATAGAATATATAATAAAAAAAGTCATAAACCAATCATGCATGCATAAATCATGAACATTACATAAACATGTTTCGTAAATCATTCTTGTCATATGTTCATGTCATGTTTCTAAATCTTACTCACAAATATTCGTGCTATGATCACTTTATATCCATGATAGGGTCAATATTTTTAATCGACAAGTTCATATTTCATGTGCCAACTTTATACCCACTGACAGGGTCTGTGTCCTTATGGATGCTAGCTCTGGGTATCGACCTTCTAATAGAGATTCGTTCATAGCTAACTGAGAGCTTTTAAAATCTTTATATCTTTTTTTCTTAAAACATACATATACATAGGTAGAAATCAATAAAATTCATACTTCATAAACATTCTATTTTTATTAAAATATATTCAGAAAATCAATGTTCATAATAAAGCATATCTTTTTTTTCATATCTCATATGCTGATCCTTATTTTATTAAAAAAAATATGATTTCATCATCAATAATTTTTTGCATGAAAAACATGATCATTTAAAAATAAATAAAGAACGTAAGATCCACTTACCTCGATCATCCTAGATCTTTAGTCTTTCTTAAATGAATCAGGTAATCCTATTTAAACTTGTCACGCCCCAAATCCGGGACATAACACGACCATGCCATCCAGGGATACAGCCCATGATAACACGAAGCCAACATTCATCTTCTTAAATATAATAACAGATGCATCATAAATAAAAGTAATAATAAAGCTCAATTCAAATGTTTAATTAAACCAAAACTGATTCAAAGCATCTAAATCCAAAAGTAAACATCAACCCAAGTCTCAAGATTCAAAATTAATTAACTACAAGTCCATGATTATAAAATAAACTAAACTTTCACTACAAAATTTTCAAGCCTGCTTCGCAGATTCTCAAGCCTGAATTTTTTTCGCCAGTCCTAACCTTATTTCTCTGTACAAAAAAAAGAAAACAAAAAGAATATGAGCTACACTAGCCCAGTGAGTAGAACTGACGCTTTTTTATCGGATCAAACATAAGTTTTTCTATGATAATGCAATATTGACAAAATAACAGATAATACAAAATAAAGTATTTCATAGAACATATAATAAAACAAGTCATAAACCAATCATGCATGCATAAATCATGAACATTTCATAAACATAAATCATAAATCATTCTTGTCATGTATTCGTGTCATGTTTCAAAACATTGCTCACTGATATTCGTGCTAAGATCACTATTATACCTGTGACAGGACTAGGGATGGAAATAGGCCAGGCGGCCTGTCAGGGGCCTACGGCCTGGCCTGCTGTCGGCCTGACCTGGCCTGACCTATTTATCTAAATAAGCCAGGTATAGGCTTTTAAAAAGGCCTATTTAAATAAATAGGTCAGGCCTAAAATTTTAAAGTTTGGCCCGAAAGTCTGCAGGCTGGCCTGTATAAATTATATATATATATAATTTAATAAAAAATATTATTTTATTAATATATATAATTAATTAATTATTGATCTTATCCATCGATATCCAATTATCTTAGTCCTTTCGAGAATCAAGAAGACGGAAGAGTCTTTTAGACTTTTATCCTTCCTTGACTCTTTGAGTCTTTTAACCTTCCGGTCCTTCCCTAAGTCTTTTACCCTGTCATCACTCATCAGTCTTTTACCCTTCCAGAGACCACCACAAGCATAGGGTACGGTTCCTTCCTTGTTCATTCATATTCTCTTGCTGCGTGGTTACCACTTACCAACCTGTGTGCAGTATATTAATATATACTTTCTTGGTTGGTATATTATAGGTCTATCTAATGGCTTCTCCATTTCAAAGCAATGAAATAATTTCATCTACTCCTACTTCTATTCCTTTAAATGAATCTCATGAGGCCACTCAACGTAGACCAATAGATTTAAGTATGCTTCAAGATGATGACAGACCTGACAATGACAGTGATCAATTAGGTTCTCTCCCAGAACATGAAGGGCCAAGAGATGAGGATTGTATTACTAATAAGAAGAGGCGAAAAACATCAGTTGTTTGGAATGACTTTCATGAAATTGATGTCGCTGGAGGTGGAAAGAAAGCCGTATGCAACTATTGTAAAGAAAAACTAGCTACTGGTGGGAGGGGGGCTAGCACAAGCCATCTTAAAAGGCATTCCCAGAGTTGCTTGCAAAAGAGGTTGCACATGACTCAGCAAAAGAAGCAAACCACCATTCCATTTCATCCTTCCAATTCAGGTATTAATCCTTTTGTTACTCCTGGTGCTAAGTATTCTAATGAAAAAATGAGAGAAATTATTGCTTCTGCTATAATGGTACATGAGCATCCTTTTAGTATTATTGAGGATGAGATTTGGATGTGGGGTTTCCAATATACAAATCCTGAGTTTCAGAAAATTTCTCGTAAAACAGCAAGGGCTGATTGTTTAACAATCTATGAGGCTGAGAAAAAAAAAATTGAAGGCTTTGTTGAAGAGTGTGAACAAAATTAGTATAACTACAGATATGTGAAAATCAAGTCACCAAGTAGCTGAATACATGGTTATTACTGGCCATTTTATTGATGGGGGATGGAGTCTTCAAAAGAGAGTTTTGAGTTTTGTGAAAGTTCCTGCTCCAAGGCGTGGAGTTGATGTGGCTGATGCAATTTTTAAGTGTTTGAAAGCATGGGGGATTGAAAATAAAGTGTTTTCAGTTTCTGTTGATAATGCATCTTATAATGACTCATGCATAAGAAATCTCAAGGAAAACTTATCACTGTGCAACAAGTTAGTTCTTGATGGAGAGTTGTTTCATGTCAGATGCTATGCACACATACTAAATTTGTTGGTGCAGGATGGCCTTGGTAAGATTAAAAATGTCATTCACAACATTCGAGAGAGTGTGAAGTATATTAATCACTTTGATTCAAGGTTGAAGGCTTTTTGTGATGTTGTTGAACAAAAGCGATTAAAAGAAAGAAAGTTAATTATTGATTGTCCGACAAGATGGAATTCCACATTTGAGATGTTATCTTCTGCTTTAAAATTCAAGATTACATTTCCAGCTTATAAGGAAAGAGAGCCACATTATGATTATGCACCCTCACCTGAGGATTGGGAAAAGGTTGAGAAGGTTTGCCAACTTTTAGAAGTTTTTAGTCTAGCTACTCATGTCATCTCAGGCAGTGAATATCCTACTGCTAATTTGTATCTTGTTGAGGTTTATAGGGTGAAAGAGGTAATTGATGCTGCAGCAAGGGATTGGGACTTCTTTATGAAAGAAATGGCAAAGCCAATGAAGGAAAATTTTGATAAATATTGGGAGGAATGTAACCTTTTGATGGCTATTGCTAGTGTCTTAGATCCTAGGTGCAAATTTCATGTTGTTGATATATGTTTTCCCTTGATATATAAATCAGAAACTGAGGCTGAAAAGAATGTGAACAAAGTGCACACGGCATTACAAGTATTATATGATGAGTATGTGAATTTGAGTAGGGAAAAGCCATCCTCTTGTGAAGTAAATACTGGTGGCAACAACTCCTTATCTACTGCCGTATCTAAACCTTCATTTACCACTGGATTTGATCAAATTATGAGCATTGTGCGTGAAAAGGAAGCAGTTCCCCACTGAAATCATAGTTAGAATCTTATCTTGAGGAGGGTGTTTATATTTATGATAGTAGTTCTAACTCCTCCTTTAGTGCTTTGGAGTGGTGGAGGAACAACAGCTTGAAATATAAGATCTTATCAAAAATGGCAGCTGATATACTAGCTATTCCAATCTCAACAGTGGCACCAGAGTCCACATTCAGTGCTGGAGGAAGAATTATAGATGAATATCGTGCTAAATTGAATGAAGAATCTGTTGAAGCACTCATTTGTGGTGGGGATTGGCTCCGCAATAAATATGGTTTGAAGAGAAAGCAAAAGGTATAAATTTTAGATATTGAAATGGTCATTTTTCTAATATTTGTTAAATTAATTATTATCAGACTATTTTATGGTTTGATAACATAAATTGATTTATTATTTTGAAGGAGTCTGAACAAGAAGAGATCACCTTGAGGATTTGATGCCTTGCTCTTGCTACTTGTTGCTTGCTGTACTACTTCCTACTTGTTAGGAGTTTTACTTCTGTTTTTTAATTTAGAGCTGTGATGGAAAATATTGGATTTTGTTGGGAGGTTTTATTTTTATTTTTTATTTTGTTATGACTTTTAATGGTCTGATGGAAGCTACTTGTTTGAAGATTTTATTTTTGATTTTTAATTTGACATTGAGACTTGTGATGGTTTGATAGAACCTGCCATTGTTTTTTTTAATTTGTAGACCTTCATTTTTTTAATTTATAGTTGTGACTTGTTATGAAACATATGGGATTTGTCAATTGTCATGGGTGTTTTTCATTGTGTTTTGTAAAATAAGCCAGATCAAGCCTCATTTTAAGCCTGAACCAGTCCAACAGGCCAGGCTTAAGCTAGTATTTTACAATACAGGCCTGGCCTATTTAAGCCAAAACCTGGCCTATTTTCATCCCTACTTTTAAATAGGCTTTCAGGCTAGGCCAGACTTTTTTATTTTGCAAAACAGGCCAGGCCGAGCCTTATTTTAAGCCTGAACCAGTCCAACAGGCCAGGCTCAGGCTAGTATTTTACAATACAGGCCTGGCCTGTTTAAGCCAAAGCCTGACCTGGTCTGACCTATTTCCACCCCTAGACAGAACCATGTTTCTTAATCGACAGAGTTCTTATTTCAGGTGCTAACTTTATACCCGTTGGCGGGGTCATGTTTCCTATGGATGCTAGCTCCAGATGTCGACCTTCCCGAAGAGATTCATTCATAGCTATCTGAGAGCCTTTGAAATCTTTATATCTTTTTCTTAAAACATACATATACATAGATGAAAAAATCATAAAATTCATGCTTCATAACCATGCTATTTCATAAAGCATATTTATGAAATCAATGTTCATAATAAAACATGCTTTTTCATATCACATATGCTGATCTTTATTTTATGAAAAATATGATTTCATTAACAACAGATTATTTGCATAAAAAATATAATAATTTTAAAAATAAATAAGGAGCATAAGATCCACTTACCTCGATCGTCCTAGATCTTTAGTCTTTCTTAAATGAATCAGATAATCCTGTTTAAAATATTAAATCATGATCAATTTTTATTTCATATATTTAATAAAATTAAATAATAAAAAAAGTGGTTGTTTGGGTGACCAATCCGATAGACCATTTGGGCACAAATGATTCGGGGTCATCTCGTTGAGGTCAACATGGATTCCTAAAAGAGAAAAAGATGATCCGGTACAAAATCTATGGGTCTTTCTTAGAGAGAGAAAGGAGGAGAGAGAAAATTTTAGAGAGAGAAATTTTAGAGAGAGAAAGAGGGAGAGAGAAGAGAAAGGAAAAAAGGAAGAGAGAGAAGAGAGAAAATTCTCTCTTTTTTCTTTTCTTTTTTTTTTTTCTTTTTCTTTTTCTTTTTCTTCTCTTCTTTTCTTCTTTCTTTCCTCTTCTTTGGCCGAACAGGGGAGGACCAGAGGGACGTTTGCCCATGGTCTAGCAGGCTGCGGCGGCACGGCTGGTGGTCTAACAGTGGCGACTGATGGTGGTGGAGCCAGAGATGGCCGACGGCGAGGTTCGGCCGGTGGGAGATTAGAAAAAAAATGAAAAACTGGAGACCGCCCTCTTTCTTAGAATTTCTCCGATCATTGGCCGATCACCGACGGTCATGACCTTCGAAGAAGATAAGTAGAGAGGTGGGGGTCCAAATCTAAGGGTGCGGCACCATGGGCGGCGGTGCTGGTGACTGAAAAAGGGAGGAAGATGGCTCGGCCGAACAGAGCAAAATAGAGTCTTGCCTTATTGTGGATTTTTCGACGAATCCGACGGCCGGCGAGGGTGCGCCAGGCCATGGGAAGGAGGGGAAGGAAGAGAAGGAGGGCCGGGGCTTACCTCCAACTCCGGTGAGGTTTCCGAAAAGAATTTGAGGCAAAACCAAGAAGGGCGTGGACGGCTTCAATGGAAAAATCTGAAAGGAAGAAGAGGAAGAAACTGGTGCTCGTCGTGGCCGACTATGGAGGAGAAAGGGAGGATTTTATAGGCTCTTCCTAGGGTTCCTATTTGCCCTAGGAGTCCTAGATCTAGTCGAACAAGAGGAGGAAGAAGAGTCAATGGGAGTCTTCATTCAAAATTTTTTTTTCTGTGGGCTTGATGGGCCACAATTGGGTGGGCTTGATTTTTAGAACAGGGTATCACAAAAATATTAAATCATGATTAATTTTTATTTCATATATTCAATAAATTTAAATAATAAAAGAAAGTGGTTGACTGGATGATCAATTCGATAGACCATCCGGACACTAAATCGATTAGGAGTCATCTCACTGAGGTCAACATAGGTCCCTAAAAGAGGAAAGAATGGCCCGATACAAGATCTGTAGATCTTTCTTAGAGAGAGAAAAAAGGAGAGAAATTTTAGAGAGAGGAGAAGAGAGAATCTTAAAGGGGCTTTAAGAGAGAGAAAATCCTCTCATTTTTCTTTTTTTTTCTTTTTCTTTTTTTCTTTTTCTTATCTTCTTTTCTTCTTTCTTTTCTCTTCGTTTGTCGAACAGGAGAGGACTTGAGGGAGGTTTGCCCATGGTCCGACGAGGTGCGGTGGCACGGTCGGTGGTCCGATAGTGGCGACCAACGGCGGTGGAGTGAAAGATGGCCGATGGCAAGGTTCGACCGGCAAGAAATTATGAAAAAAAATCAATTAAATAATAGGGCATCTTTTTCTTCTCGATTTTCGGCAAAGTCGATGGCTGACAACGAGGTTTGGGGCCAGAGGAGAAAGGGAAGAGGGAGAGGAAGAAAGGTCGGAGCCTTACTTGAGCTCCGATGGCATCTTCGGCCTCTATTTTTTGGCGAACACAATAACAGGAGGCCCCGGATTCAACGGAGAAAAGAGAGAGAAAAATCATCGGTGTTCGTCGGTGTTCATCATGGCCAGTCTTAGAGGAGAGGGGAGGGGATTTTATGGAGCGGAGGGGAGGCCGAATCTTTTTCGGATTCGACTTCCTCTCCGATGAGGTCGCACGAAAGAAGACTCCCAATGGGAGTCTTCAATGTTTCTCTTTTTTTATCTCTTTGGCTGCTTTGAGATTCGGATTATCACATTCTACCCCTCTTAAAAAGAGTTTCGTCCTCAAAATTTGGTATATCTTCACTCTTTTACCAATAGGGATCTTAATCTTCATACTATCTTTACTATACTCTTAGATCAAGTTCCATCAATTCTAACTTCCTCATCTAAAATGAGGCAATTTTTTTTTAACAAGATATTGATAAAAATAACTTTTCTAAGAGAAGATATAACATATAGTAGCTTATTCAATTCTATATAGTTATTATTTGAAAGATGTAAAGGAATGAAAAAATTCATAATCAAATAGCATATGAGCATCTATGGGGTGACTAGAATGGTACCTGTAACTACTTGATTGCTTGCACTGACACCTTGTTGGGTCAAAGCGAATACCCTTGCATTTCCTTGTTGTTTCTGATCTGCTAGCTTGGAACTCTTTGAACTATCCTTTTTCTTAATAAGACAATCTCGTGCCATATGTCTTATTCTGCCGCATGAAAAGCATGCTCCCAGCTTTTTGAGACAAGGTCCATAATGATTTTTGCCATAATATTCACAGATTATAGCTTTTTTATTATTCTCTACAATATTAGTAGAATTTTTCTGTTGATCATTTAAATTTTCTGTTGATCTCGATCTTTTTTTGTTACTCCTCTCCTGTTCTGATCTTTTTATCTCGGATTCTACTTTCAAAGCTTGTTCTAGCATATCTTTATAATCATTAAAAATATGAGAAGATAATCGAGACTGAATCCCATATTTTAATCCTTGCTCAAATCTACTAGCTTTGCTCATTTTAAACTCCATAAGCTGAGGGCAGAAACAACCTAACTCATTGAATTTGTTTGCATACTCTGATACTGTCATTTCATCTTTTTTGTTTCAAAGCTAAGAACTCATTCTCCTTTACTAATCTCATTGTCTCGGAAAAGTATTGATCATAAAATATCTTTTTAAACTCTTTCCAAGTCAACTGGTCATCGATATTCTCATAGACAGTCTTTGTTGCAATCCACCAAAGCTCGATATTCTCTTTTAGCATAGATATGGCCAATCTGACTTTTATGTTTTCGAGATACTGTAGGACATCGAACATCTTCTCTATCTCCCGAATCCAGGTCTCTGCAACTAGAGGGTCAGGTCTACCCTCAAACAGTGGTGGATTAAGCCTTCTAAACCTCTCATAATATGACTCTAAAGATGGTGCAGGTTGAGGAGCAGCTTGTGTCTGCTGTTATTAGTGAATAAGCTGAGCCACCACTTGGCATACTCCAGCAACATCTGCTTGAGTGGCTGGCGCATTAGGAGCATGCTCAGCCGACTAGTTGGCATCTCTCATCGTAGTTCTTCTTACTTCTCTCTTTCTACTGGTAAGATTCATTGAGACTTCATTCTCTCTGTTGCTCATTGTCACCTAAAAATACTAGCATTAATTAACTTCCTTAAATGAGCAATAGAAACTTTAAAAAAATTTATTTATTCTTATTCAATTAAATATGATCTAGCTAAATGAGATCTATCTATCCATTATTGGATTTTAAGTCTACCAATGATCAAATCTATTGCTCTGATACCATAAAATATGATGCCCCAAATTCGGGACATGATACGGCCATGCTATCAAGGGATACAGCCCATGATAACAAGAAGTCAACGTTCATCTTCTTAAATATAATAACAAATGCATCATAAATAAAAGTAATAATAAAGTTAAATTTAAATACTTAATTAAACCAAAACTGGTTCAGAGTATCTAAATCCAAAAGCAAATATCAACCCAAGTCTCAAGATTCATAATTAAATAACTACAAGTCCATGATCATAAAATAAACTAAACTTTCACTACAAAATTTCTAAGCTTGCTTCGCAGATCCTCGAGCCTGGATTTCTTTCGTCGATCCTAACCTTATTCCTTTGTAAAAAAAAAAAAAAAAAGAATATGAGTTACACTAGCCTAATAAGTAGAACCTACGCTTCTTTATCAGATCCAGCATAAGTTTTTCATGCTAATACAATATTTAAAAAATAACAGATAATATAAAATAAAATATTCTATAGAATATATAATAAAATAAGTCATAAACCAATCATGTATGCATAAATCATGAACATTACATAAACATGTTTCGTAAATCATTTTTGTCATGTGTCCATATCATGTTTCTAAATCTTGCTCACAGATATTCGTGCTATGGTCACTTTATATTCGTGACAGGGCCAGTATTCTTAATCGACAAGTTCATATTTCATGTGCCAACTTTATACCCGCTGGTAGGGCCTATGTTCTTGTAGATGCTAGCTTCGGGTGTCGACCTTCCCATAAGGATTCATTTATAGCTATCTGAGTCTTTGAAATTTTTATATCTTTTTTTTTAAAACATACATATATATAGGTAGAAATCAATAAAATTCATACTTTATAAATATTTTATTTTTATTAAAATATATTAATAAAATCAATGTTCATAATAAAACATGTTTTTTTTTATATTTCATATGCTGATCTTTATTTTATAAAAAAAATGATTTCATCATCAACAATTCTTTGCATGGAAAACATGATCATTTAAAAATAAATAAGAAACATAAGATCTACTTATCTGGATCGTCCTAGATCTTTAGTCTTTCTTAAATGAATTAGGTAACCCTATTTGATCGTCCTAGATCTTTAGTCTTCCTTAAATGAATCAGGTAATCCTATTTAAAATATTAAATCATGATTAATTTTTTATTCTATATATTCAATAAAATTAAATAATAAAAGAAAGTGGTTGACTGGGTGACCAGTTCGATAGACCATTCAGATACTAAATCGATTAGGAGTCATCTCACTGAAGTCAACATGGGTCCCTAAAAGAGGAAAGGATGGCCCAATACAGGATCTGTAGATCTTTCTTAGAGAGAGAAAAGAGGAGAGAGAAATTCTAGAGAGAGGAAAAGAGAGAATCCTAGAGGAACTTTAATAGAGAGAAAGAGAGAGAAAATCCTCTCTCTTTTTTTCTTTTTCTTCTTTTTCTTTTCCTTCTCTTCTTTTCTTCTTTCTTTTCTCTTCTTTGGCCGAACAGGAGAGGACCTGAGGGAGGTTTGCCCGTGGTCCGACAAGATGTGGTGGCACGGTCGGTGGTCCGGCAGTGGCGACCGACAGCAGTGGAGCCAGAGATGGCCGATGGCGAGGTTCAGCCGACGAGAAATTATAGAAAAAAATCATTTGAAAAATAGGGCATCCTTTTTTTCTCGATTTTCGGCAAAGTCGACGGCCAGCGGTGAGGTTTGGAGCCAGAGGAGAAAGGGAAGAGAGAGAGGAAGAAAGGTCGGAGCCTTACCTGAGCTCCGGTGGCATCTCTAGCCTCTATTTTCTGGTGAACACAATAACAGGAGGCCGTGGCTTCAACGGAGAAAAGAGGGAAAAATCGTCAGTGTTCATCGGTGTTCGTCGTGGCCAGCCTTAGAGGAGAGGAGAGGGGATTTTATAGGGCGGAGGGGAGGCCGAATCTTTCCCGGATTCGACTTCCTCTCCGATGAGGTCGCGCGGAAGAAGACTCCCAGTGGGAGTTTTTAACGTTTCCCTTTTTTTGTCTCTTTGGCTGCTTTGAGATTCGGATTATCACGGTTTGCCTTCTAATCTTGTTTGTCTAGGTTTCAATCTTACTGAGACTTACTTGTCGTAGAGTTCACTGTTGGCTATTGACCTTGGTTCTATCAAAATGACAAGGAAGCAATTCCTTCTATCCTGCATGACCTCAAAATGATATTTTTTTATTCTATTTTTCCAGCATATCCATCTATAGTTTTGCATATCAAATGTCTTATATATGTTGAGCATGAACTTTTTTGGATAAAAGTCCAGAGAGCATTAGGCATCCCTCAAGTTTATCATGCCCTAATAGATACTTATTCTCTGCAGGATGTCCATATTCTTGTGTTAAAAAGGCACCTCATGCCTTTTCATTCACTGGTGAGAACGGTACTGCTCGTGCAATGTCTCAAGGTTTGGCCACATTTTTAATTTCATTTCTAGTGACATGGAAGTATTTATTATGCCTTCTCATGAGCACCTAGCTTTATAGGACTTCTGAATCACTTCTAATGACTAAAAGTTTATCCTACAATGTGATATCTTAAAATTTTGAAATCATTGGAGTTATTAGATTGATTGATGGTATGTGTATTTCTTTGTGTATTATTCATTTGTACACTGAAACCTCAAAGTGTTTCAAGATGCTCTCAATGTACGCTCATGCTAAATTGTAATTGAACAAGAATCCTGATATGTCTACTTGAAATATCTCTTTTGGAGTAGCAGAAGGTTTAAACTACTCATGCTGATGATCTGAAACCATTTTACAAATATTTCTAGCAGCTTTCATGCATCACTGACTTGAAAGAAGCACAAGTGTGGTTTTTTTCTACAGATCTTGAGACATACTCTAGTGTCCTGCAGATAATGAATCTTTCTGAAGATCTTTTATTTTTTGAAAAAAAAGAGGTCTTGAGTATTGGATTCTGTAAAGAGCTCCCACGGTCTATTGGCAATTTATATAAGCCTGGAGAGCACATTTGAAACTGAACTGTCACCAGTCTCTTTTAGTTGGCATACGATAGGCATATCTTGCAATGGCTATTTGATTAGCGTTGATATTAGCTATTCAAAGATTGTGGTAACGAATATTATATTTTATTCCTAGGGGAATTTTTTGTTGTTCCAGTTATCTTTGTCATCTTACAGGCGTGATAGTTATTTGTAGTTTCTTTTGACCTGGTGGTACTTCTGATATTGTTGATGCAAAGGTTGAAGTGTCAAATATATTACCCTCATCCTTGGTTTAGCAAGCAGAGTAGAAAACAGATATGAAAGTAATGGAAAAATGCCATAGCTAGAAGTAGAGGATCAGGTACAAAAAGTTTATTCCAGTTAATTCATGCACCGGGATGAATAGCATTTGAGGATAATGTGTACTCCTTACTCATGCATCAACTCCCATGGGAGGATAAACTCTCGGACTTTAAGTTTTGTTTGCCAGGCTAGTTTTTCTTTCTTCCACATTTTGTCAGTCCCTTGGTTTGTTAATGCAGGGCATGGTGATGATTATCTCGTCCAGAGTGCTGTTGGGCAGTGCCCAAGGAGATGCATCCATTATGTCACACCTTCGCAACGAGTTATTTTGGAGGATATGCTCCAGAGGTAATGATGATAATTTAGAAGATTATAATTGTGATTCATAAAAGAAAAATTAGAACTTCCAGATTGGATTATACTAACTTTTGCTGTTTTTTGCTGTTTTGATATTGATGCTTGCAGTATCTTAAGTCCACCATATGACTTGTCGGAAGCAGATTTCTTGGACTCTCTCATTATCAAAGCAAATTTTGAAAACAATCGATACCAACAGCCCAAAAGGAAACCAAAGGTCTCAAGTAAATATGTTGATTGGTCATGACATTGAGAGAGTGATAGGATGTGTATTCCATGTAAGCAACTACAAATTTTGAGGTGGATAGCTATTTACATCTTAGGCACAGTTGATATTTTTATGGCTGTTTGATCTTTAGGCTAATGTACAGTTGGGAGTATATTTCTATACATTGACTAATACTACTTGGTGTTGGACCATATCAAATCTTGTTGTTCTCAAGGGCTTTAGGAGATGGAAACCCAGTGCTTTAGTCTCCATGTAGTCTGGCCAACTTAATCCATCAACTTAATGTGGATATCCTCTTGATTTATCTTATCCATGCTTGAATTGTATCCTCTTTTTCCAAGAGGGGAAGCCACATTCTCTTTTATCGCAGGATGGCGTGTCCCTTTTTTTTTAATTTTCTGGTATATGTTGCCTGGAGGCAATTCTTGCCTATGGAGCAGCACTAGTAATCCTTCCCCAATATTGCTGAATTTTGCAGCAAGCTTGCAGCAGTTTCAATTGAAACATCATCTTAAGTATAAAAAACAAGTGACTAAGATCAAGTGATTGGTGTTGTTCTCTCTATGCTAACAAATATGTCGCTCTATTAAACATTGAAAGTGACATACTAATGTTCCACTTTGAGCCTAAACTTGGAAAGCAAGAGAAAGAACAACATATGGGTTTTATTCCCGAATCATGACAATATTTTATTCATGGCTAATCTCTAGCAATTGCTTCCATTTGTAAAGCATATGAAGCTTCTATTTTAGAGGCAATAGGTGCAATTACCTGTGCCAACCACTATGTGTGGCTTAACAAAATGATCAACATTATTTACTTTTTGTTTTTGCTTTTGTTTTTGTAAAAATGGAAAAAACGGGCAACATTGGATGTTCCCCGGAGGTCTAACCAGCCCACTCGAACCTTGCAATACAGATTTTCTTAGTGGTACCCACTTCCACCGCAAGCTAGTGATCTCTCATTTGTTTACTTTGGATCTATTGGGATATATCGATCGGTCTCTTTCACATCGACTCACTGTCGGGCCCATCTAACCGGCATCCGACTCTACCGACCGCACCGACCGACGACTGCCGACGCTGTCCGACCGAATATATGTCGGTCGGACAGATCCTCTCCGCTCCCGACTGGCCGAACTGCGGAGCCCGATATCCACCTCCCGCAATGCGCCTGACTGACCGCCGGAGGGTCCCTAGGTCTTCACCCAACATCCTACGGACGAAGGCCGATGCATGATTGATCGGCTCCTCCGAACACCGTACGGCTGCTGAGGGCCGCCGCCCTGACAAAGATATGCGACGCAGCCGCCTTGAGACATTGTCCCACCTAAGACATGGGTCAACCTTGATGATTTGACAGCCCCACGACGATTTGACAACCCCACGGTGACCCTGACAGCCTCCGACGATTTGACAACTCTCCCATTGTCTGCGTCATTAATGACGGCACCATGCCGCGCTCTACTATAAAATGGGGAAGGCAACAGTACTGGAGGAGGTTCCTTCAAAACCCTAGGGCTTACTCTACCCTCTCTCTCTCTCGCTGAGCTTCTTGATTCTTTTCTACTGTTGCCTAGTCTCCCCTCTGACTTGACCGTCGGAGGATCCCGCCGGAGTCACCTCCAATCAGTGCGGGCTTCTTTTGCAGGCACTCGCTTCCGGCGACCAGGCGACGAGGGGGTTGGCCACAACAGGATCAACAATCCAATAAAAACCTACAATCTGACACCAACAATAAGTTTCAAATAAAACTACCTCAAGTCTTTGATTTGTTTAGCATACCATGTCATAATTGTAATGAATCTGCTAGTAGATGTGGGGCAAGATGCCAACTGCATATCAAGTGGCAAACATCTTGATATATGCATGAAGAAGCAAACTATATTTATGTCACAGAAGGAAAATAAAATGGCAAATTCAGAAACCATCTAGTACACAATTGATGCCATTAAACTTTGTCACGATGGCAGGCCCCAGCAACAACAATATAATATGCTTTTTATATACATGAGGCTGACAGCGGGACTTCCGGCCAATAGCATCACATGTAAGGCCGAGAAGCCCATTTACCTTCGAACCTTCCGAGTGAGTACTCCATAGCCGGCACCCCAGTTAAACGCAGAGGATCAGGCTCTATGCCATAATCTGTCAGTGGCCTGTGCTCAAGAACCTCGTCATGCTGCTGCACAAACTCTGGAATTTCAACTTGTCCTTTCTTTATGTCATCCCATAGATACTGCAAACGGCTGATGTATTTGATTTTCCAATACAAGCTGCAAAGAATTGAATGCCAAGAAAAATTAGTGACTCAAGAAAATATGTGGATCATTGCATATAAATGTTTTTACCAAAACAAGCTAAAATTCATCTTTCCTTTTGAATGGCATAAGTGATCGGTCAAGCACATATGCATTAAGGAAGTGAGCAATAGATTCTGTTAACGAAAGGAAGCAGCACCACACTTGCGTGTCTTATAGCTTTCTGTTACTCTACTCCCCAAGTTCTCATGAGTTTGCAGAAGATACACCATAAAATATATTCAAGCAAAAGAAGCCATAAAATATTTCGAAATTTTGGATATTTACTCCAAATTGTTGATATCAATGGCCCAGATATACTGAAAGATTCCATTATACATATAACAGGATGTAACATAAAACGTACAGAGGGAGGGGGATCCATTTCCCCACCTCATGTCGAGAAATATCTCTCCCCCTTGAGGGAAACGCTAGAGCAATAAACAAAGAGAGAACATAAGACACGCAACTGCAATTTGAAGAATTCAGAAGCAGAAGACTGACAAGTTTGGAAGTTTAATCAAAAAGTTGATACTTATCAAGGCACAACATAACATATCCATTCCTCACAGGGTCACTAGACTTCATAAAGGGGGGGAGATTTTGGAGAAATTTTTGTCTCAGGTTTTTCCTTGTGACTTCTCCATGTGCAGCCTTCTCCTGGATCAGGCTTTGAGCTTCTCTAAACACATATTCTCATGATGAGGTGTACCAGAGACTGAAGGGTTGTCAGGAAGGGGTAAATTCTCTTCGTTAAACCCTTTGTGCAAATATAATGGAGCTCTTTCTCCTCTTATAAACAGAGTCTAGCATTTGGGTGAAACACATAAAATTTTGGTGTTTTACCTGCCTATCCATTTTAATTTTTCCATTACTTTATTCTGCCGTTCCTGGGGTTATAACAGGTAAATTACTATCACAACTAATAATACATGACCAATGAGGGACTAATTTCTAATTGTCGTTTGTTTAGTAAAAGTTCAATTAGAATAACCATAGAAACATACATCACTTCAGACAACTCATTTTCTTCTCGAACCCTTTGTCTCCTTCCTCTTTATTCCTTACATATCAACCCACAGTATGACCTCTAATAGTAACAAGAATCCAATAACTTGGCATCCAAAAAAAAAAAAAAGAGCCAGCTCAAGACTGAGATTGTCTGCAGCGGGCACATTTCTCTTACAGAAGCCAAAAGTTGAGTTCCAAAACTTTTGTTCCCAAGAAAACAAGATTATATTCTCCCTGGAATCTAGTGACTTTTGGAAGCTAAAGCTCTGGACTTCAATATAGATCTAACAATCTAGTTGATAAAAGAACTCAAACAATCCATGCATTACATGAATTATAGCGAATTCTAGGATTGACTTATAATAGTTTCATAGATCATAATTTTGGTCCCACAATAATCATAAGTTGATAATATGTATGATTTGAGATTATGAAACTTAAGAACAAAACGTTAGAGCAGATGTCAGTTCACATTATTATGGCATGTACCTAGTATATGCTTATGGAACCTTGCAATTTTCAACTTTATTCTCTATTATATTATTGTGGATGATTAACACAAAATTCATTTGACTGAGTCATACATTTCTACCATTGAATATGAAATTTTAAATAATAGATTTCCTAACGTTTATAGAACCATTAAACAATAAATTAGATGGTCTGATGGAATTATCTGGACAAGAAAACATACTTCATTGGCTAATCAAGATAGGAGAATAAATGCATAGCCACACAATTAGACAATAAAAGACCAACATACCAACAAAAGGATGACTATTTTTACAAGGATGTATTTGTAAAGTCAATGGCCATAGGAACAAATATATAACACAGCGGATACTGCAATCCTTACTAACACAATGAAAATTTTGTTAGCTCTAACATGTCAAGATTATGCACCAAGAAACCTAGCATTGGTATTGCATGAGCAATAATAGACTTCTCAGTCAACTCTCTGCAACTGAAAGTAGGTTCTGTTCATCTAAGCATTCATGAGGTGAAGATCTTACAATTTTTTTTCTCTTTTTTTTAAACAATACCAAGGATTTGAACTTTGGACCCCCTCCAAGGGCAAGCCCTAAGGGGAGACATCCCAACTAACCAAGCTAACAGTTGTTGGCAATAATACTGTAGTTCTTAATTTAACATCTTATAATTCCCAAGTAATGACCTTCTACTTTGTAGAAATCTCCCTGACTGATATGAAATGACACTGATTTTAAGGTTTGATTTTGAAATATGTAACAAATATAACATATGCAAAAGAAATATCAGATATTCAGCACCGCAGTTTTTCGCAAGTTATCCAACCATGATTTCGAATTTCTCCTGTTTTATGCACCCATCATGTGCTATTGTGGTTCACTTAACATTAACACTAATTAATATTTAATAAACCAATAAGAAGGATATATTGTTTTTTTTCTATTTGGTAAGAGGAAGGATATATTTTTAGTCATATGATCAAACTGTAATCTTTTCATCAAGCTCAAAGCACATACATATTTAAAATTCGAATCATCTATCAAAGAGTCAACCATGTCACCAGAATGAATACTGCAAAAGATTTCTAGTTGTACAAAAATTTGTTCAACCATCTCGGATCATGATATACATTATCCAAGAATGGCCTTATGACCCCTTGTTTATTACATATCATGACTAAAGTCCACATCACTCACCTCTTTAGTTAGCAAGAAAAGAAGCAAAAGCTTATGAAAAAAAATTCATATATTCTAGACCACCAACTACATAATGCAATCACATTATTATCACCTAAAGAAGGTCACAACAAGAGAATAATTTGATAATTGATTTGACCTTCACAACTAGACCCAGAAACATTAATCTATGGCATTAATCCTAGTGTGAAGTGATAGACTTTCATATGATGAAAATGAAATATTAAAAAACAAAAAAGTGATAGTCATAAATGCACAAAAGTTTTGCATGCAAGATGGAATTTGTTGGTAGAAAAACAAATAAGCATATGACAGTATTTCAATGGATGAAAAGATTAAAGCATTCAGTCCACTTTTGTCTCCTTTTTTGGAATATAATGCATCCCCAAACAAGTGAAGATGTCTTAAATTATTAAAAAAGAATATAAGAGAAGTTCATTAGTTTTTTTTTTTTTCCGAGTAATTTAGTGAATGTCCTATCTATGGGTTCTTTGACCGTATCTTATATACTTAACAACATAAAAGTAAAGACAAAAAAATTACAGAGGAAAATGCCATGAAACTTAAGTTACTAGCTACAACTTATCAAATGAAAAGAATAAGCCCTATACTTGTTCAAATATAAAAAATTCAAAAAGAATTTATTTAAGATTAACATACATTTCGCAACCAAAAAAGTCCTGAAAATTCTGTGAACATGAGATTTGTTGTTACATTTTACTAAATGATGGAGAAAAACAAACTGTGACATCAAGTTACCTGATCATATCTTCCCATTCCATTCACTAAATTTTCAGACAATATTAAGTTCTAGAAGTTCAATTTTAATGGATATTCCAGCTAGCAAAGACTTCCTTTAAATGAGATTTAAAGCAACGATTATTAAAGTTTTGAAGATTCTTCGTCTGTTAATAACTTCTTCAATATCACTTAAAAGCTACCTAATAATAGTCAGGTGATTACAAGTATCTTCACCTAATGCATGAGCAATTTTTTCATAGTACTTTCATGTATAAAAGCTCCTAAAAAACCCCACTACTCTTGTGACCGACCAATTACCTTTTGTAAGTAAATGCATGACGAGCAGAGGTTGATACAACATTTTGATAAGAGACAATATACCTCTCAACTATCAAAGTAAACTGCTAGTTCATAAAGTAATCATATCAATGATAAATACCATTCTTCAAGCAAAGCAACTGGTACTAGTTAGAAATAACGCAAAAACCATGTGGAAATTACCGACCCTCCACTTAAGAAGAGGCGTCCAAGTGTGGCAAAGACCAGCCTGGAACGGAGTCCTGGGTGCAAAAAGTACACAACCTGCAGCCTTGCCTTGTAGTCAGAAGGAAGCTCCTCATATACCCACCTCAAGATGGACATCCCAGGGTTGTTATCCTCTGACTGCACTGTGCTGTGGATGTATACGATGCAGAATGGACCTTCGGGCAGTTCTGTGCTTAGCTTGTTGAATACGTACCTCTTCAAATGCTCCCCGCTAATAATTGGAGCTGCAAATTGGGAAACAAAGCTGCATTTTAGAATAAAAAAGCGACTAGCAGAACCTAATAATAATAAACAAAAGAAAGTATGAAGACTTTGATATACTCCGTCACATCAAAATTTGCACTCGAATTAGGATATTTTAATTGGGTGGCTGGAATCAAAGAAACAGCACTAAGCCTTATGAAGTGCAATCTCACCTTGGCTTGATCCATGAACACCTACCAGTTCTCACTTTCCCCTCATAAAACCATCTAAAATATAGTAAATCAAGTCTCAGCTTTAAAAACATTCTTCCTTGAGGAGGGGAAAAAGAAGAGCAAGTGATGTATCTAAAGTCTAAATCTTTCCGCATAGTATCTCAAAATTACCTCAATTGAAGCAGAGTAATTAAAAATCTCAAAGCAGCCATTTTTACTACAAATCGGACTTCCATTCGCAGGAAAAACGTAAAACCTGATTGCTGGAAGAGAAACCGTTTATGGAAGCAATTAAAGCATGTCGAGCAATTAGAGTTTCAAACAAGCCCTGGATCCACTTCCAAAATAAGCAAAAATAAATAACGTATGCAACATAACTACAAACACCGAGAACCCTAACCCCAGTATGGATCGCAAAAGATAAAGGATGACGGCAGAGGAGTGGGATTCGATCCAGCGGACCTGGGAAGTACTTGCCGACGATTCGTAAGATTCGGTTGCCGGCCTTATCGGATCCCTCAACGCGGAAGGCCTGGAGGGCTTCGAGATCGGAGAAATCCTCGTTGCCGGCGGCGATCAGGCTGGGAGGGCAGTCGTGCCACACCTCGTCGTCTTCCTGTGCCTGGCGACGCTCCACCGGCGAAAGGAGGCTGCGGGCATCGACGCCGAGGTCCGACGCCAAGACCACCACCGAAAACTCCTCGCCCGAGTTTCGCTCCATCGCGATCGACCGGAGGCTTCCAGCCACTGCCAATCGAGTAAAATGATGCTGTTTTCTTCCAGGCCAAAATCATGTGTTGTAATATTAATGTAAGATAGGGGTTTTGTGTAAAATTTTAATGTAAAGGCTGAACTAGCACCGGCGAACTATTTGCCGATACTACTCCAAGTCTAGCTAGATAGTAATCATGTATTAACTTCGGCACAACATAATATCGCAAGTTTCTCTGGAGAAATATTTTTCTTTCTGCTAATTTGTAATTCTTCAGACACCAAAAATTACGGTTTTTATGGATTTTTTTTTGTCTAGTCTTTGCATGAAATTTGGATCCATGATGAGCTCCAATAAAATCAAGCCTGGTCACAACCCAAAACAAAAGTTGAAGAGGAAAATACAACTCAATCAAATTTCGTACGGCATAACAAACCCAACATCCATGTACATCATTTCATGTATTTGCCCATGTCCAAATCTTGGCATTATATGAGTTCATGTCGCTAAATACATTCAGCAGCTTTTGAGAGCTCTTTCTTTTCTCCAAACCCCCGCTGATAAAGTTCTACCTTAGTTGGATATCTTGCACCACTTCGAAATGATCTTGATCTAGCCATCCATTTAGTATTCTCAATACAATCACATTAAGATTAAGGTTTGCTGCTGGAGACATAATTATTCAGCTCAGCTGTATATATGTCAGGACCTAGAGACCTCACCTACTCTCTGACCTGAGCAAGAAAATTGGATCTTAATTAGAACAATTCTGCCAGCCAAATTTAATCTAGCTGTTGGATGGATGTCTGGTCAGGACATCATCTCTCAAGATCCTTTCAGTACCACGTGATGCAGCAGGAAGAAAGAAGAAATAAAATAAAAGAAAAACAATCAAAATACGTGGATCAGCCACAAAAAGACTCGTCTTCACGGAACATACAAACTTCACTATGAAAAAAAAATTTTATAAGAGGAGACCTCACCCTCAATCCTTATACACTCAATTCTCTCTCACTAAAAGTTCCCCTCACAAAAGCTCTCTCTCTCTTGGAAAACCCCCTGAATCCTTGAAGTGCCTGGCGACCGCTGTCCAGAAGCCCTGTTCCTTCTCTCACAGCAACGCTTCCGCCTCTCTCTTCTCTCGAGTTCGTACGGCTCTGTATGGTGAGAAAACCCGAACCACTAACTCTCTCTGTTAACGATCAGCCCTATTTAAAGGGCTTAAAACTTGATTAGAGATGGATTAGGAGTCCTAAACAAAGCCAGATAACCCTCTGGACCGTCGAATCAAGACCGGGATATCTCTGGACCCTCCGATCGCGCTCCGATCCATGGAATAGTACCGTGGACCGCGAGAAACATGTAGGAACCGCCTATGCGGTCCACAGACCCACTCGTGGACCACTCGATCCACGGTGGACCGGTGAACAGGGCTAGGCAGGCCACCTGGGCCTGGGCTTGGGTCGGCCCGCTCTCGTGCGCGGGCTCGCGCGAGCCTCGGCCGTACGCCCGCCTGGGCCACCCGCCCACCTGGGCCGCGGGCCTGGGTCGCGCGTCTCGCTCACCGCCGCCTGCGGCTGCGCCGCTGCCACCGGTCGCCGGTGGTCCTCCGCCACCTCGAATCTCGTGCCGACTTCAAAAGCTCGTATCTCCTCCATCCGAGCTCCATTTCAGGTGATCTTGATCTCGTTGGACTCCATTTTTCGTCGCGAATCTCGCTGTAGGCTCAATATGGACTGAATCTCGAGGCGTTAAATCCTAACACTAGTCTATGCTAACCAACACCTAACACTCTTTCACCTAGATTATGGTGTCAACGGTCAAAGGATAGCAGACAAACGAAGCCCCATACACGCCGGAAAGTTGAAAGCAAAGCAAGGGCATTGTTCTCGTTCCAACCTCGCCATTTCTTTTCTTTCTTTTTTCTTTTCCTTTCTTTTTTAAGTAGGAAACCCATATGAAGGCACATTGGATCCTTTTTATCTTCATATTTTATTCTGTCGGCCCAAAATAACGAGTTTAAACCCATTCTGACAACTTGTTGAGGAAAAGAGCAGCCCCCAAGCTAAAATTCTATCTACCATCTCAAACTTCATGTATTTTATTTATTTTTCTTTTCTTTTTTTTTTTTTTGGTTGGTAATAGACCGGAAGAACTAACTTTCAAAGCTTTATGTAGCGTTGTGCATCACTTGCACTTTCTTAATTATAAAATTAAAATATATATTTTATTTTTAAATTTTCAGTATATGAATATTTTAAGTATAATCAATTATTATAATATTTACAAACTAAAACAAATTCATTCCAATCTTTTGATGGCAGCGGCAGTGGCAATAACAGGTATAGATTTTATCATTCACAATAAACAATGATTGATCTTCCTTCGCATGAAAGAATGATTGATCTTCTTTCATGGTGTCAATAACTAGATCACATATTTTATAGATCTTAGATCACTCCAAACTTTTTATTTTTATCATCTTGTATAGATCTCGAAATAGTCATTGCATATGGTCTAATGATACTTGATGTCATGAAAGAAGGTGAATCATTCTCTCACGCACGGAAGATGCAACCCGAACCCAGCAATAACACCAATAGCAATGAAAATAGCTATAGTGATGGTAGCAGTGGTGGTCATAATCGTAGTGGATTTGGTGGTGGTATAAAGACAAGAACAGGTGCTCGACTAAATGTGATCCAGCTGAAGGCTCCGAAAATGATGGAATTCAAGCAAGTGCTTTGATCTCCTTTTTCTCTTTTACATCTCATTCTGCTAGCTTTTCTCTGAACCCGATACTTGCCTTCGTTGGCTTAAGGTGACCTTTAGGCCCACAGACCACAAGCATCAATGATCAAACAGGACCCCTGTGAGCTTAAAGCTTCGACCATAATCATTCATACCTGCTTCGAACCTTTGAACCAAAGGCCCTCATATGACCACGTCTCCTCGCACCTTTCTTCCACACTGCCAGAGTTACGAAGGCCCAGTTCTATGCAAAGATTAATCAGGGCAGGGTACATTCACATGCACTTATTCCCTGGTTCCTGACGTGAGACTGAATCAAAGCCCAAAGCCTTGAGCTCACGTCCATCACTCTCTCCTTTAAATAGGTGGAGGAGAGCCTCTCTATTTCATGAACTCCTACGCCAAGCATCTGCTAGAGGATGCATGGCTGAAACTGAGGGAACCCGAAAGGAGGTGCTCGAGAGGAAGAGGGTCGTGATGGAGGAGGTCACCATATCCAGTTCATGGTCCGTCCCAGTAAGCGGGACATGCAGCGCTCCCCTAAGAGGAGATAGCACAAAAGAATGGCTGATCTCAATAACAAACGAGAGCACAAAAAAGATCTCTGCCACCAAGCCTGGGGTATGCAAGGCCCCTGAATTCCTCCGCAAGGACGAGAAGAACGCCAAGTCTTTCGAACCCGAGGTGGTGGCCATCGGCCCCTACCACCGCGGCAAGACCCATCTCCAGCCAGCGGAGGACCACAAACGAGCTGCAGCACACAAGTTCACGTTAGGCAGTAAGCATTGCATCGATGAATTCTATTCCAAGGTCAAAAATGAAGCTACTAGAGCAAGAGCATGCTACGCTGATAAATTCGAGCTCATGACCGACGAGGAGTTCACCCAGATGTTGTTCTTCGACGGCTGCTTCGTGCTCCACTTCATCAGCTGCTATGTCGAAGGCGATATGAAGGAGGTCACAATGAGCACTCACCTTCACGGCTTCATCGTGAGAGATATGTTCTTGCTCGAAAACCAGCTTCCATACGTCGTGCTTTATGCCCTGATGAGCCTGAAGTCAGTCAAGCTCGATGATTTCTTTAACAAGATCATCGGGACGGTGTCCATCCAATCATTCTCAGACCCAAAAGAACCCTCGTACCACCACCTCCTCGACCGTCTTCGAGAAAAGCTCTTGGGGCCTACGAAAGACCCGCGGCAACCTGTCCAATTAGGGCCAGAGGACTTGCACTTGTTCCGCTCCGTAAAGGAGCTTCGCGAGGTCGGGATCAAGTTCCGTCAGAGCAACAGCCTCTACCTGAGAGACATTCAGTTCAGACCCTGCGCCGTGTGGGGGACGCTATCGCTTCCCAAAATCGTCATCGATGACCTGGCTCGGTCGAGATTCTTGAACATGATCGCCCTCGAGATGTATCTGGGCAGCGCGGGCGACTACGGGATCACGTCGTTCGTGTGGTTCCTCGACTGCCTCATCGACCGGGCGGAAGATGTGCGGGAGCTGCGAGAGGAGGGGATACTGCTCAACGCGCTCGGGAGCGACGAGCAGGTGGCGGAGCTCTTCAACGAGCTCGCCACCAACCTGGCGCCGGATTACAGGGCCTACGGCGACGTGTTGAAGGGGATCCGCCAGCACCGCGATAGCAAGTTTAAGGTCTCTATTTACACGTTCCTGCACACCCATTTCAGCAGCCCATGGACGGCCATTGCCTTCATTGCTGCGGTGTTTCTTCTGGTCCTATCGGTGATACAGACCATCTTCGCAGTCTTTCCCCGCAGTTGAGAGATGGAGGGGTTCATAACCTGTTGGTGTTGCTGGTGTTGGCATGTTGCATGACTCCCTGCTTCGTGCATGCATGTTTGGCTTGAAAGTTTTTCTTCTGTGTGCTGGTATAGCGGCCTAACTTGGTTCCTTAATTTGGAGTGTGTTGGCTTGTGATATTGTTGTGACTTTGGCTTGAAATTCATAATAAATGGAAATTTTCCTCTGAAATTGTGTGAAAATAGGTTTCGTTTTTAGGAGAAAATAGGTTTTTAAAATGTTAGTTGTGCAAGAACTAAATATATATAAAATGACTGTCAAACGAGGGTGCGTTTTAGATCCTCTATGCAATTTATGTTTCCATTGCAGTTAGATGTGGAATCCATGGAATATTAAGATTCTCATCTAAGACGAATTTAACGATAAAAAGAAATTTAATAACTAAAATAAGGTATCTTAAGATACTAGATATTTTCCCATTAAGTTCGTATATCAAAAAAATATAGGATTAAATCATAGAAACCTAGGGCTAAGAAAAATTCAGGCCAGACGGGCCTAGGCCAGGCTTTAATCACCAAGCCCAAATCCAACCTGTTTAACAAATGGATTTATTGTTGAGAAATTCTTTGTGCACCGCACGTGTTGATTGGCTCACGTGCAGGGTGAATTTGTTTAACAAATGGATTTATTGTTGAGAAATTCTTTATGCACCGTGCGTGTTGATTGGCTCACATGCGGGATGATTAAAAAAATTTTTTTTTTCATGCACTGTTCGATCCTGTGCATGAGTCGATCACCGTATGTGATGCACAAAAAAATTTTCTTTACTGTTTAGCCACCATCTGGCCCGTTAGGACAAAAAATTTGGCCCATGCTGCCAAAAGGTCCTAAATGTGCCACCTAGGCCTGAATAGATATGCTTCCAATCCTACTTGAACACGGGGATATAATTGTCGAGCAAAGTTTAAAAGAATCATTTCATCTTCAAAAAATGTTACCTTGCTAAAAAAAATTTAAGATTTATTTGGATATTCCTACAAAATTGAGTTGAAAATCCTATAAAATGAAGTTTGTTGGCACGTCTAGCTTATATGTTCTAAGAGCCTGCGTTCAAACCATATCCATGTCCTAGTGTTTGGACTGCAAGAAGAAAAGAAGGATTTAAAAAAATCTTTTATTTCTTCTCATAAAATTTGGATCGAAGGGTATTTAGTTGATATAGGGTCATGCTTAAATTGATTGGGCAATTAATGATAGAAATATCCAGACAGGCTCTTACCTTTTTATAAATCTCTTTTTGTAAAACTTCGAATCTTAAATTAATTGTTAATTTTCTTTTGATATAAAATTAATAAAAATAAATAATGAACAAATCTAATAAAATGTTGATTTTTTCTCTAGCTTTTACGTCATGATAATATCGAAGGGGCAAAGTCGATGTGTGACTTGATAAAAGAGCTTTAGATGTCCAAACCCATAATATATAAGTTGGAAAACTCTTTGCCGTCGATTCAATAATCTCAATACCAGTCACACTAAGGAGGTGTTTGGTTAGGGAGAGTGAGGGTCTGAAATCGGAATGGGTGACTCCCATTTCAACCGTTTGGTTGGGAGGAGTCTCATTCCGATTCCGATTCTGAGATGGAATGGGAATGGCTCAATTTATATAGAACTCAATTCCTACTCTCTTCTATGGATTCAATTTTTCATTCCAATTCCGATTCCGATTCTGATTCTGGTCATGAACCAAACACTTCAGAGGATTTAGCCATTCCGATTTCGATTCCAAACCATTCTGATTTTCATTCCTATTCTGACTCCGATCACGAACCAAATACTCTCTAAGAGTAAGGTTTGCTGCCGAAGCCGCAGCTATCTAGCTCGGCTATATATAAGTCATAACCTAAAGACCTAATCAACTCTAACCCGAGCAAAAAAATTGGATCTTAATTAGACCAAATCCTCCAGCCACATTTAATCCGGCTTATGCTGACCAATACCTAACACCCTTTTACCTAAACTATGATGTCAATTATCAAAGGATAGCAGAGAAAAGAAAAACCCAATACACAACACCCCCCCCCCCCCTCCCCCCGGGAAAGTTAGAAAGCAAAGCAAGGGCATTATTCTCATTCCAACCTCATCTTTTCTTTTCTTTTCTTTTTCTTTCTTTTTTTTTTTTTATAATAGAAACCCATACAAAAGGCACGTACATCAGATCATTTTCATCTTTATATTCTAGCTAGCACGTGATCCATTCAAAATAATGGGTTTAAACCCATTCTAATGGGTTGTTGAGGAAAAGTAGCGGCCCTCAAACTAAAATTCTCTCTGTCATCTCAAACACCAATGCTTTTTTTTGCTTCCTTTTTCCTTGTCTTTTCCTTTTTTTTTTTTTTTTGGGTAATAGACAGGGCGAACTAATTTTTTTTAGTGCTGTGCATCATTTTCACTTTCTTATTTATAAAAATAAAAATAATATTTTATTTATAATTTTTATTTTTTAAAATATAAATATATTTAATATAATCAATTATTATAATATTTATAAATATAAAAATTTATTTTCAAAATTTCGTCACGATGACAACGACAATAACCAGTTTAGATTGCATCTTTCATGTAAAATCACTATTCTTCTTTCGCAACATCAATCATTGATAGATTTCAATTAGATTAAATTTTTGTATGTATAAATCTCGAAATGACTACTGCACGATTTAATTTTTAATATTATAAATAAAAATAAATTATTTTTTCTTAAAAAATATAATTTGAATTTAATTATAATAATAATAATGATAATGACGGCAGTAAGGATAGTAATGGTGACGACACGAAAGGGTGGCAAGATTAAATAAAATCCAGCCGAAGGCTATAAAAAACATGGAATTCAAGCAAGCGCCTTGGTCTTCAGTCCAGGCCCTTTTCTTCTTTACATCTCATTATGCCAGCTTTCCTCTCAACCCTATACTTGCCTTCATTGGCTTAACGTGATCTTTAGGGACCACAAGCATCATTATCAAACAAGACCACTGCGAGCTTAAAGCTTCAACCTCGATCATCCATACCTGCTTCGAACCTTTGAACCAAATTTCCCTCCAGAGGCCCGCATGTGACCACGTCTCCTCACTCCTTTCTTCCAATACTACCAGTCTATATTACAAAGGCCCAATTTTATGCAAAGATTAATCAGGGAACAAACTCACCGTAAATTGACATACACGTTTTCCCGGATTCCTGGCGTGAGAATAGACTAAATCAAAGCCCAAAGCCTTGAGCTCAGTCATCCATCACTCTCTCCTTTAAATAGGCCTCTATGAGAGCCTCTCTATCCCAGAACTCCTGAGCCAAGTTGAACTGAGGGAACCCGATTGGAGGTGCGAGAGAGGAAGAGGGTCGATCGTGATGGCCACCACGCCTATCCTAGTAACCGAGACCTGCAGCGCTCCGGATAGCACAAAAGAACTGCTGATCTCCATAATAGAGGAGAGAAAGAGCAAGCTTCAGATAAGCGAGGCGCCGGAACCCCTCCGCAAGCCTCAGATCTGCAAGGCCCCTGAGCTCCTCCGCAAGGACGAGAAGAGCGCCAAGTCTTTCGACCCCGAGGTGGTGGCCATCGGCCCCTACCACCGCGGCAGGGCCCATCTCGTGCCAGCGGAAGACCACAAGCGAACCGCAGCAGTCAAGTTCACGTCAGCCAGTAAGCATTCCATCGATGACTTTTATGACAAGATCAAAAAGGTGGCTGCGGAAGCAAGAGAATGCTATGCTGATGCATTCGATCTTACGGAGGAGGAGTTCACCCTAATGTTGTTCTTCGACGGCTGCTTCGTGCTCCACTTCATCGACTGCTATGTCCGGGGAGAAATGGAGGAGGTCACAATGAGCATTCACCTCCACGGCTTCATCGTAAGAGACATGTTCTTGCTCGAAAACCAGCTCCCCTTCGTCGTGCTCGATGCCCTGATCAGCCTGAAGCCAGTCAAGCTCGATGATTTTTTTCTCAAGATCATCGGGACGGAGCTCAAGCCATTATCCTCAGCCACGCGAGATCCATATCACCTCCTCGACCTTCTTCGAACAAAGCTCTTGGGGACTGCGACGGGGCAGCAGCAACAACTTGGCCCAGGGCCGGAGAACTTGCACTTGTTCCGCTCGGTGAAGGAGCTTCGCGAGGTCGGGATCAGGTTCCGGCAGAGCAAGAAAGACCACTTGAGCGCCATCGATTTCAAACCCTGCGCCGTGTGGGGGACGCTGTCGCTTCCAAAGATCGTCGTCGATGACCTGACTCGGTCGCGGTTCTTGAACATGATCGCCCTCGAGATGTATCTGGGCAGCGCGGGCGACTACGGGATCACGTCGTTCGTGTGGTTCCTCGACTGCCTCATCGACCGGGCGGAAGATGTGCGGGAGCTGCGAGAGGAAGGGATACTGCTCAACGCGCTCGGGAGCGACGAGCAGGTGGCGGAGCTCTTCAACGAGCTCGCCACCAACTTGGCGCCGGATTACAGGGCCTACAGCGACGTGTTGAACCGGATCAGCACGCACCGCAGTAACAAGTTTAAGGTCTCTATTTACACGTTCCTGCACACCCATTTCAGCAGCCCATGGACGGCCATTGCCTTCGTTGCTGGGGTGTTTCTTCTAATCCTATCAGTGATACAGACCATCTTCACTATCTTTCCCCGCAGTCAAGATAAAGGAGGTTCTTAACCGGCTGGTGTTTCTGGTGTATGTGCATGCTGTATGACTCCTTGCTTCATGCATGCATGTTTGGATTGACTTTTTATTTTTTTTTTTATTTTTTACTTTTTGCAGCTGTAGCAGCCTAACTTTGTTCCTTTGGATTGTGTTGGCGAGTGATGTTTGTACTGTTGTGCCTTTGGCTTGAAATTCATAATAAATGAAAATTTTCTTCTGAAATTGTGTGAAAATAGTTTTCTTTAATTTTTAGGAGAAAATAGGTTTTAAAATGTTGATTGTGCAATAACTAAGTATAAAATGGCAGTCAAACGAGGGTGAGTTAGAGATCCACCATGCACTTTATGTTTCCATTGCACTTAGACGTGGAATCCATATAGAATATTAAGATTCTCACCTAACATAAATTTAATGATAAAAAAGAAAACTTCAATAACTAAAATATGATATTTTAAGATACTAAATCCTTTCCCATTTAGTTCGTATATTAAAAAAATCTAGGATTAAATCATAAAAATGTAGGGCTAAGAAAAATTCAAGTAGATGGGTCTAGGCCGGGCTTTAATCCCCAAGCCCAAATCCAACATGTTTAATAAATAAATTTATTTTTTTGTCCTAGTCTGGTTTGCTAGGACTAAAACCTTAGCCCATGTCGCCATGAGCTCCTAAATAAAGCTGCAAATGAGTCAAGTTGACCGGTGATCTAATATGACCCGTGAAGATCCGATCCAAACCATTTAAAAGGATCCACAGATTCGGATCAGATTTTAAAATTGGGTCCATTTAATTTTTTGGATTGGATCTGGATGTACTAAATTTTAATCCAACCAGATCCACTTAAATTTTTGGATTTATGTGAATCTCATGCTCAATGACCCGATCCGATCCGAACCTATTATATGACCCAAACCCCTTTTATACTAGCATGGGCAAGGTACAAATTGCAGCAGACTGCCCACCTACACAACATTATATATCTTCTTCCTTTTCCAACCTCACAATTGAGTGGGACCTATTGGTTCAAAGCTAATGAAGTCCTCAATAAATATTATCTTCTTACCTTTCCATTATCAAAAGAGTTTCTTCGCAACAAACCTATACAATATTTTCAACTCAAAAAATTTAGAGGATTAGTAGGAAATAGATATTTCACTTCCAACTATATCCAATGACCAATCTTAGGAGCTTAGATCTATTTGGCTTCCATATGTACATGAAGTTATATTTTGACAAATTCTCTTGAACATAATTGTCACATGTTAATAACCACTCCAAGAATCATTTTGTATCGCAAGTGTTATTAGGTGATAAACTTGTGAGATCAACTTCAACTCCACTCATAGAAATCAATTGAATAGCTATAGCTATTGTCTGTTGGTTAATTTAACTAATGATACAATCTAGACCCGATTCAGACCCATATTTCATGGATTAAGACTGGGTTATATATGGATCCGATCTGACCCGACCTGAATGATCCATTGGATTAAAAAATTTGATCATACATCCGACCCAATCCGATCTTCTATTAGACTGAGTATAGATCAAATATTAAGACCTACTCAAAGAATCGGATCAGGTCAGGAGTACTCATGGCATGATCCAATCCGATCCATTTACACCCCTAGTTCTAAATAAGCTACCTAGCCCATGGATGGGTATCCTATTTGAACATGAAGACATAATGGTTCGGTAAAGATTAAAAAAGAATTATTTTATCTTCAAAAAATATTACCTTGTGAAAAAAATTTAGGATCTATTTCGGTATTCCTATAAGATTGGGTGGAAAATCCTATAAAAATTAAGCCTGTTGGCACATCTAGCTTATATTTTCTAAGAGCCCAAGTTCAAACCCTGTCCATGTCCTTACCTTTGGGCTGCAAGAAGGAAAAAAAGACTTATGAAAGTCTTTTATTTCCTCCCATAAGATTTGGATTGGACGGTATTTGGTTAATATAGGATCATGCTTAAATAGATTGGACAATTAATGATAGAAATATCCAAACATGCCCTTAATTTTTTCATAAATCTCATTTTGTAAAACTTGGAATCTTAAATCAATTGCTAATTTTCTTTTGGTATATAATTAGTAAAAATAAAACTAACGAACAAATCTAGTGGAATGCTGATCTTTTCTCTTGCTTTTACGTCATGATAACATCAAACGGGCAAAGTAGATTTTTGACTTGATAAAGAGCATGCTTTAGATGTCCAAACCCATAATAAGGTGGAAAACTCTTTGCTGCTGCCTATTAGTTAATATATTATGTGTACTTTATTTTTGTTGGGGGAAAACTACGATGGTTGAAGCTTAGTCAAAATTAGGGTAAAGGTGAGAAACCTAATGGTTAATTTACCTACTCAACTAGTTAACACTCATATTTCTATTATTCATGCATATTTCTATTATTCATGTGAGGCACCATCTAAGCGTGATTATTGCCGCAACCTAGCCAATGGCAGGTGAACATAAGGATTGGCATTAGAAGCACCGGAAGGACAGAAACTTTGTAAGGAAAATGGGATCCGGTCATGGACATACGGTGCACACCAGTTACATTATCTAGCAACAGTCCAACATATTCTATCCAGCAAAAACCTAATATCTGAAACGTATGATAAGTCTCAAATGAAACTACCCCAAGTCTTTGATTTTGTTCAGTATAATTTGTCATTATTGAAATGGATCTGCTGGTATATGTGGAGCAAGATACCAAGTGCATATCAAGTAGCAAAGATCAAGATATATACATGAAGAAGCATATAATATTTATGCCATAGAAGGAAAATAAAATGGCATAAAAGCAGAAAACATCTCTTACATAATTGACCTTATTAAACTTTGTCGTAGCTCTGCAACAAAATACTATAGGCTCTGTTGCGGCCAACTTTCTGTCGTCTATCATCGGTAATAAGTACCTACAAAACAACGTCCTCACATATCGGAGTTGTGTCCGGCGGAGACCCTCCGATGCTTAAGTTAGAGAGGAAATTGGTGAACAGTAATGATTTGAATATCGAGAGTAGCAGAGCTCTGGTTCAAAAGTGTCTTACCGGTGCCGTTCACTTCTCCTTCTTTTATAGATGACTCTGATGTAACTGTCGAGCACGTGGTCTCACTTTTTATGACGCTAAATTATCGGACCATAATTGTAGAGTTAGTGGGTCATTAACTTTCATTAATTATCGTGATACGTAGTCGATAACCGCTCATAACGGTTATAGTATATTGAGCAGATTGGCCGACTATATGTCGATAGTATTGATATGTCCGTGGAATGTCCTAGTGACCATCAGCTGGTAACTCTAATATGCCGATGGTCTTCAATCGGAGGTTGTTCAAGTCGTTTGTTGTTGGTCAATAGTAGCCAAATGTCAGTCGGTTATCCGATTGTGAGTCGACACAATGTACTCAGTCGGTCGACGTAGAGTCGGAGCCAGGGTTGGTTAACTTGAGTCAGAGTTGTATGTTCGGTCGGCTAACCGATGTAGAGTCAAAGTCGGGGGTCGGTTGATTTTCCCTAACAGTTGCCTCCCACTCCCAAATCTAAAGTGACCCGACGTATATATCACCATGTGGCTTGTCACGTTGGATGAAGGGAGTCGTTACGTGTTGCCTTGAGCCCCAACTTGGCTGCTAGGTTCTTTGAGACATGAGATCGGCTGTTTTGTCGTTTCGATAACTGCAGAACCATCATTAGGCTGTCATATCGATAAGACAAATCATATCGGATGTTTGTATTGGACATCGTTTCAGGAAGATGATTCGGCGTCAGATGATACGATTCTGATAAGTAGATTTTGTCCATGTGTCAGAATGACATTGGGTGGAGCTGTTCACGTGGATGATGGTGAGGTGGCACGATCAGAAGCAGGTGCGTCGAACCATCCGATCAATAGTCGGTTCGGATGTTGCCACATGTCGTCATTCGATGAGTCTCTTTTTTTATCACTTTCATCCTGACCGTTGAGGGATCCTATATATATAGGATCGCTTTTGGCCAAACTTTTACTTTTCATTTTGTCTTCATCTCTGCTGTAGAAACTCTGCAAGAAGATCATCTCAGCGTTTGAAGACTTTCCTTTGCATTTTTATTTTTAGCTTTCAAGTTAAGTGTCCTTCTTCCTTAGGGCTTCCCTTCGCGCTGGGGTGATCCAAGGATCGGCCCCAACGAGAACAGTCAGGTGGAGATCGACGATCGAAAAAATTTCCTTCAATTGAAGGACATGGCAATACCTCTGCAGGGAGAGTTGATGACCGAACAAGTTTTTGCTGCTATGCGACCGAGGGCAAGAGTATCGGACATCGATATTCATCAGCAAACTGCCAAGAAGAGAGAAGCATCCGAAGCTGGACCTTTTCAACCGAAGAAGATCGGGCAGCTGCTTCATCTACGCTGGGGGAATCCGACTTACTATCGACATCAGTTCTTGAGCCAGTTTTGGCATTGTCGGCTCGGATTTCAGATACACTCCTGTCTTACTTGCAGCGGGTGACATGCAGCCAAGGATGCTAATGACAGTGGATGAAAGATCTGAAGCCCTTCTCTGTTTTCATACAAGTAGGTTAGGCTGTTGATGTGGTTGGCCAGGTGGGGCGTTCGGAAAGTTGTACTTGGATCTTAACTTGAGCAGCATCATCCCTCTTGCTCCTAAAGGTGGAGCTGCTGAAGAAGAAGTCGCACCAATTGCAGACAACACCGACAACACCAAAAGTTGTTCAAATCGTCGATGCCACACCAGAGCAAAGAGATGGAGATGACAACTGGTGATCAGTGTAATTTTTGCTTTCCTTTTGTAATCAAACTATTTTGTAATCAGATTTTGATCTAATTTTATAATCTTCTTTCCGATGAATGAAAGAAAATTTTATCCAAGTGTAGACGCTGCGTATGTTTTCATTGTCATAGAATTGTGGTCGGATAATCGAATATCAATTGGTAAACCAGACATTCGATAATACTTATAGAATCATCTGTTAGTCATATATCTATTTGACATACTTTAAGTATTAGGATAAACGGTAATAAGCCGAATACCCTCCATCCGACCTTGGTCGGGTTAGTATGTCAGGTTATTTAATAATCGATGGCAAGCCGAATATCCTTCAACTGACCGTAGTCGAGTCAGTATGATTCCAATCCAACCTTGATCGTGTTGGCATAGTATTTCGCTTAGTTAAAACTAAGTCAGCATAATAGTCATTCGACTAGAGTCAGCCTTTACAGTGGAAAGCCGTATAGTCGGTATGTCAATTTTTACAGTAAAAAATCGAAATATAGTCGATACCGAGATAAAATCGATCTTCTGGCTTTTACAGTGAAAGCTAAAATATATTCTGTACCGAAATAAAGTCGATTCTCAAGCTTTTACAATGAAAGCCAAAATATATTCTGTATCGAGATAAAATCGATTCTTTGACTTTTACAGTGAAAGCCAAAATATATTCTGTATCGAGATAAAGTCGATTCTCTGACTTTTACAGTGAAAACTGAAATATGTTCGGTACCGAGACACAGTCGGTACTATGGTTTTTACAGTAGAAGTCAAAATATGTTCGATGCATCAATTTTTACTATGAAAAATCGAAATATAGTCGATAGTCGAAGAATTGACCGTCCATCTGTCAGTCCATTACCACTTCATAGTTGAATGAAACTTGTGATTCTGAAATGCCATGTTTCATTCTGAATAGTGTATATACAGACAACTTTATTGATAATATATCTTCAAATCATCGGCATTCCAGGTTTGTGGAATAGTTGTTCTGCACGATCATAGTTGAGTCGGCATTGTTCTGCCGTAGAGAAATACTGTTGTAGATTGTTCTATTGATCCGAAATATGATCATAAACTGCTCCATTGTAGAAGAGTATAGTCATTATTCGGAGGAGCTTTTTGAATCATCGATCGAGATTGATTCATCGTTCCATTATAGAAGAGTATAGTTTTTATTCGGAGGAGCTTTTCGAATCGTCGATCGAGATCGATTCATCATTTGAAGACACTTTTCAAATATCTGCCCTCCAGCTCTTTGATCATCCAAGATCATATTAATTACTCCCACTGTTGGTCGATTGTTGATAGCCTCTTTAGTTTGTGGCTAAGGTTGTCGGTCAGTAGGAGGTTGAGTCAGTTGATCCCTTCGAAATTTTTCGAGGTAGTCTCATCGGATCAGGACTTCAATCTCGTCCCTGAGTTGGATGCATTGTTCGGTATCATGATCGTAATCACGATGGAACCAACAATACTTCTTCCTATCTCGGCTCTTTGATGGTGCTCTCATTGATGGGGGGTGTCGTAAGTATTCTTCTCCTTCGATCTCCATGAAAATCTGCGCACGGAGAACATAGAGAAGAGTATAGAAGTCATACCTGCCGTAGCTCGGCTTCAGACTCCGTTGTTAGGGTGAAGCTCGCTTATTGAGAGGTGGCCGACTTGATTCGGCTGGAGCTCCACTTTTCTTCTGACCCTAACCTTTGGTCTGACGTCGATCAGAAGCAGTCTCGTCCGTACAGATGTACTTATACACGCATTCGAGAAGTTCAGCATAAGTTTGGGAGAGAGTTTTGTCAAGGGAATAAGTAAATCTGGTTTCCCTCAGACCCCTCTTCATAGTCGATATGGCCATCTCTTCGTTGAGGTCCCAGACCTCAAGTGTGATTGTGTTACAACGAACCACAAAGTCTCTTAGTGTCTCAGTCTCTTCTTGTTTGATTGAGAAGAGACTATCAGATGTTCGTGGCAGCCTTCGACTAGTGCTGCAGTGGGCCATGAAAGAATACTCGAGCTGCTCGAAGGAGTCTATGTTTTCCGACTGAAGCCCGATATACCAAGTCCGAGCAACTTTCCGAAGAGTTACCGAGAAGCCGATGTATAAGAGGGCATCGGTTGCCCCCTGGATCATTATGAGAGCTTTATAGCTCTCCAGGTGGTCGATTGGACCGGTGGAGCCCTTGTATGCTTCCACCTGTGGCATCTTGAACCAAGATGGGATCAGCTCATCTAAGATATACTGAGAGAGAAACTAGACGGTGTGGAAGTCGTAGTCACCAAAGGATTTTCGATCTTCCACCTGAAGTCGGGCGAGTCGGCAGTCAATTTTTCGGAACTTACATTCATAGTCGTCCAACCGTCGTTGCTGGAAAATTCTGAAAGTGGAACCTCCCGACGAGGTTGAAGGAGAGGCAGAAGATGTCCGCAGTCGTTTCCCCTTCCTAACAATGTGGAGATAGGAAGGAGAGAGGGAACGCCACGAATGATGGGTGGCACGATGAGAGTGCCGAGAATGCAGTTATCTATCTTGATGGAAGCATCGAGACAATCGCTCTGGGGAGGAAGAAGGTGATCACCACGAAGGATGGCAGCTGTGCCTGGATGGCACCGATTGTGCTACCGATTGTTCCGCCGGCGGCTGCTGCTGCTACTGGGTTTGCTGGTGTTGGAGGCTTTTGATCGCCTCCATCAAAACATTCATCTGTTGCACAAGTACAGCGATCTACACATCCGTGGTGACCACAGGACGCGAGGAACTGGGCTCTGCTATCTGAGGTGGAGGAGGAGCATCTTTCCGGCGGGAAGAGTATCTCACCAATCCGATTGAATGTTGGACTCTGATTTTTGGCATGATTGACTACAGATTTCCTCCTACCTGGTGTGCCAATTTGTTGCGGCCAACTCCCTGTAGCCTGTCGCCGGTGATGAGCACCTATCAAACAACATCCTCACAGACCGGAATTATATCCGATGGAGACCCTCCGATGCTTAAGTCTGAGAGGAAATTGGTGAACAGTAGTAGATTTGAATATCGAGAGTAACAGAGCTTTGGCTCAAAAGTGTTTTATCGGTACTGTTCACTTATCCTCTTTTTATAGATGATTCTGATGTAACTGTCGAGTACGTGGTCCCATTTTTTATGACGCTAAATTATCGGGCCATAATTATAGAGTTAGTGGATCGTTAATTTCCACAAATTACCGTGACACGTAGTCGATAACCGCTCATAATGGTTATAGTATGTTGAGCAGATTGACCGACTATATATCGGTAATATTGATATGTCGAGGGAATGTCCGAGTGACCATCGGCTGGTAACTCTGATATGCTGATGGTCTTCAATCGAAGGTTGATCAAGTCGTTTGTTGTTGATCGATAGTAGCCGAATGTCAGTCGATTATCCGATTGTAAGTCGGCACAATATACTCAGTCGGCCGACGTAGAGTCAGAGCCGGGGTTGGTTAACTTGAGTCGGAGTTGTATGTTCGGTCGGCCAGTCGATGTAGAGTCGAAGTCAGGGATCGGTTGACTTGCCCCAATAAGCTCTTTATTTTCTTACAGCTAAAAGAGGATCTTCTAGCAAACAGCATCACTTGTGAGAACAGGCAGCCCATTTATCTTCAAAACCTTCCAGGCAAGTACTCCAAAGCTGGCACTTCGGTTACGCGCAGAGGATCAGGATCTATGCCATAACTTGGGCTGCCTGTGCTCAAGAACCTTGTCATGTTCTTGCATAAATTCTGGATTTCAACTTGTCCTTTCTTCATGTCATCCTATAGATACTGCAAACGGTGGATCTATTCGACTTTCTCCGATCGATGTAAGCAGCAAAGAAATTGAATGTCAAGCAAAATCAGTGGCTCAAGAAAATTGTACTGATAATTGCATATAAACTTTTTTACCGAAGCAAGTTAAAATTCATCTTTCCTTCTGACTAGCATTTGTGATTGGTCAAGCACATATGCATTTAGGAAGTAATAGAATCTGTTGCAGCAAGGAATCAGCACGCATTTGCTCATCTTATACCTTTCTATTACAACTCTACTCCCCAAGTTCTTGTGATTTTGCAGAAGATACACCATAAAGCATACTCAAGAAAAAGAAACCACAAACTATTTCAGATTTTGGATAGCTACACCAAATTGTTAACATCAGTGGCCCAGATATATTCAAAGTTTCCATCATAGATATAACAGGATGAAACATAAAACATTCACATGGAGGGGGATCTGTTTCCCCAGCTCATGTGGAGAAATACCTCTCCCCCTTGAGGGAAGCACTAGAACAATAAACAAAGAGAGCATGAGAGGCACCACTGCAATTTGAAGAATTCAGAAGCAGAAAAATGGCAGGTTTGGAAGCTCAATCAAAAACTCGATACTTATCAAGGCACAACATAACATATCCATTACTCACAGGGTCATTAATTTGACTTCATAAAGGGGGAAGATTTTGGAGAAATTTTTGTCCCAGGTTATCCCTTGTGACTTCTCTATATGCAGCCTTCTCCTGGATCAGGCTTTGCACTTTTCTCTAAACATATATTCCTAGTAATTTTCTCTGAAGCGGCATGATGAGGTGCACCAGAGACTGAAGGGTTATCAGGAAGAGGTAAATTTTCTTGGTTCAACCCTTTGTACAAATATAATGGACCTCTTTCTCATCTTATGAACAGAGCCTGGCATTTGGGTGAAGCACATAAAATTTTGGTGTTTTGCCTGCTTGTTCATTTTAATTTTTCCATTACTTTATTCTGCTGTTCCTGGGGTTATAACAGGTAAATCACTATCGCAACTAACAATACATGACCAATGTGGGACGAATTTCTCTCAGTCATTTGTTTGGTAAAAATTCAATTAGAATAATCGTAGAAACATACATTCACTTCAAACAACTCATTTTCTTCGCAAACCTTTTGTCTCCCTGTTCCTTTCCATTCTTTACATATCAACCCACAATATGACCTCTAATGGAACCAAGAATCCAATGCTTTGGCACGCAACAGAAAAAAAAAGAGCATGCTTGACTGAGATTGTCTACGGTTGGCACATTTTTCTTATAGGAGCCAAAAGTTGAGTTCCAAAACTTTAGTTACCAGGATGAAGTTGTCTCTGGAATCTAGTGACTTTTGGAGGCTCAAGCAATCCACGCATTTTGTAACTTTGTTCTCTGTTATATTATTGTGGATGATTAATAGGGAACTCATGTGCTGAGCCATACATCTTTATCATTGAATATGAAATTTTAAATAATAGCTTTTCTAAGCTTTATAGAAACACTGAACAATAAATTAGATGGTCTGTTTGAATTATTTGGACTGCAAAACATGCTTCATTAGATAATCAAGATAGGAGAGTAAATGCATAGCCACACAACTAGACACTAAAAGACCCACAGAACAACATAAGGATGACTGTTTTACAGGGATGCATTTGTAAAGCCATAATTGCATGGACACAAATATGCAACACATCAGATACTGCAAACCTTTGCTTTGTCAGCTGTGACATGTCAAGATTATGCATCAAGAATCCTAGCATCAGTATTGCATGAGCAATAATGGAATTTCCTAGTCAACTCTCTGCAACTGAAAGTAGTTTTCTGTTCATCTAATAATTCATGAGATGAAGACCCTACATTTTTTTTCTCTCTTTTTTTAAGCAATACCTAGGATTTGGCAAGCCCTTAGGGGAGAGATGTCAACCATCCAAGCTAATAGTTGTTGGTGATGGTCCTATAGGTCTTAATTTACCATCTTATAGTTTCCAAGTAATGACCTTATGATTGGTAGAAATCTCCTGGACTGATATGAAATGACACTGATTTTGTAGCAACCCGTTTACTTGGGCCTGTAGCCCAGATGGCCCAACAACACATAAAAAAAAAAAAAAAAAAAAACAGAACAGAGAAGGAGGAAGACTCCTAGCCGGAGTCTTCTTCCTTCACGATTTCCGGCAAAATCGGACTCAAAGAGTCCGGCTAGGGTAGGAAACCTCCACTATAAGATCCTCCAACCTTCCTTTAGGAATTTACAACAAAAATTTCGAAGTAAATCAAGGGATTTGAGGGATTTTTCTCAGAAATTTCCGTGGTGGTTGATCGGAAGAAAAGAGGTCGCCGGAGCTGTTTTGGCCGCCGGAACAAGGTATTTCCTCTTCTCCTTGTTATTCTCCGGTCACCGGTGTTTTTGGAAGCCGGCGAGGTGCCGGTTCGGGCTTCCGGATCGGGCTCAAACAGGGATACCCTGTTTTTATGATTTTCTTCCTTCTCTGCCGCCGGCAACAAGGAGGGTGACCCTGCCGCCGGCCAGCTTGCATGGTCGGCCGCCGTTGTCGGATCTCCGGCCAAGCCGCCGGAGCCCGAACCACCGAGGGGGGGGACCTCACGGTCCTCCCCTGTTTCAGCCAAGGGAGGCCGCGGGAAGAAAAGAAGAAAGGAAGAAGAAGAAGAAAAGAAAAAGAAAAGAAAAAGGAAAAAGAAAAAGAAAAGAAAAAGGAAAAAGAAAAAGAAAAGAAAAGAAAAAGAAAAAAATAAAAATAAAAATAAAATAAAATAAAATAAGAAGAAGAAGGAGAGAATTTTTCTCTCTCTCCTTTCTCTCTTCTTTCTCTCTCTTTTCTCTCTCCTCTCTCTACCTTCTCTCTCTACATTTTCTCTCTCTAGATTCTCTCTCTAGACTTTTCTCTCTCTTTACGGATTTTGTCTCTCTAGGATCTTTTCTTCCTCTCTGATTGCATCATGAACCCTAGAATAAACTTGAGGATGAAAATAAGATGATTTGAGATTGCTTCGAAATTCGTGCGGTAGATCTGATTCCAGTCTGATTCTATTCGAAATTGTAACACTTGATTCATATTGAGTCACCTTGATAGGACCTCTGATGATCTTGACCATGATTGCCCCATCAGAAGAATATGAAGATTTCTCTCTCCACTTTCTCTCTCTACTTTCTCTCTCTAGAATTTTCTCTCTCTTCATGAATTTTCTCTCTCTGGAAGTCTTATGGATCAGTGGAGGATCCAGATACATAAACAAGTCCTAATTTTGGTTAATCCTAAGAGAGATCCTAGATTTGTGTTATCAGATCGATTATCGGTAATTTTCTTCATATATGTGATTTTTATATTGATCAGGGTTATGAAGAGATGATTGTCTGCATATGATATCGAGTGGAATATCTTGTTAGAGAAATTCATAAATCAAAGAAGAACATTGACTTCTGTGTTTGGATCAGTCACCGGTAAAGATAAGAATTCCTGTACATGATCACTATTATATATGCTATTTTACTGTTGGTCTTGCATTATTGGTTTTGCGTTATCGGATTTGAGATCGATGAATTTATTATACCTGAGATACTGTTATTTGATTTTGAGCATGAGTATGTTATGTCAATATATATGTATCAGAGATTGATGGCATGATTATATGGATATGACATATCTGAATTGATCATAATGCAAGACAGAATTGATTGATGAATACAACACATAATGATTAAATGAAAAGAAAGAGATATATGGTATGGACTAGCCTTGTCATGTGGAACAGCCGGCCAGGAGCTTATGCCTGGGACAGCCCACCAGGAGCTTATGCCTGGGACAGCCCCCACTGGCTTACAGGTGGATCAGCCGGCCAGGAGCTCATGCCTGGGACAGCCCGCCAGGAGCTTATGCCTGGGACAGCCTCTCACGGGCTTTGGTACGTGGGACAGCCGGCCAGGAGCTCATCCTGGGACAGTCTTGAAAGACTTTTTAAATGGATTCGATCCGGATGATGACTGAGGTATAGACTTGGATAGTCCAGAGCCAGAAAGAAAATGTTAAAAATCATGTGATTATGAAAAGAGAAATGAAAGATAAGGCATGAAACAATTGTTGAACAAAAGTGTTTCACCTGTTAACATATAATGATGCATCTATTTTGACAAGACAGAAAATTTATGAATGTTTGCATTATTCTGGACATTGAACATGAGATTTTATATTTTATTGCTTATCCTTATTTTCAGACTATATTACTATATCAGTGTGATATGGGAATTCTTACTGGGCTGTAAAGCTCACACCCCTTCATCTTTCTTTTTCTTCTCAGAGTTACAGGATGACTTAGATTGGCTATGGCTTGGATTTACGGGTGAGCAGAAGGATAAATAGAGTGTTATAGTATCTGATCAGAGAATTGAAGGAATGTTAATTGTAATTATGCAAGTTTTATGAATTATTATTGAAATTAAATATTATGGTTGTTAAGGTTGTAATGATTTAATTGGCCTTGCATATTCTTTAGGGCTTGCTCTAAGGAGTGTGCGGCCATCACGTATCCGACCCGGGTGTTGGGTTCGGGGCGTGACAGAATGGTATCAGAGCTTAGGATATGATCATTAGGGATTATGATATAAGTGATTAGAATATTACAGAGTGATATCAGAGCTTAGATTATGATCATTGGAGATTACGATATAAATGATTAGGATGTGATAGAATAATATTAGAGCTTAGGTTTAAGATCACTAGAGATTATGAAGAGATATTAAAACTTTATGTAAGATCAGTAGGATGTGACAGAGTGGCATTTGAGCTTAGAGCTTAGGTTACGTTTATTCGGAGACTATGATACAAGTGATTAGGATATGACAGAACAATACCAGAGCCCAAGTTTAAGGTCACTAGGGATTGTCATATAAGTGATATCAAACTTTGGGGTTATAATCACTAGAGTATGATTGATAATATCAGAGTTTAAGATTTGGATCATTAAAGGTATGATAGAATGATATTAGAGTTTAGGTTATGATCACTAGAAAATATGATTTAAGTGGTATTTGAGTTTAAGGTTATAATTATTCAAAATTATAATTCTAGTGATATCTGAACTTAGGTTATGATCATGAGGAATATGATAGATATAAAAGAGATGATTCAATATTTAGATTTCGAATCAATAGATATTAAGATGAAATTTATGCATAAGTGGCATATATTATCTATAATAAAATTGATGAGTTATATCTTAGATTTCAATTAGTAAGGTTGACCTAAGTATGAAAAGAGTTGACCTTGAAATGAAGTGGAAGGTATTGATAAGTTATGTTGAATATACTAGATGATTTTGGAATGTGAAACTTATATGATTGAAGATCATGATATTTTTTTTTCGATGATAATTGTCTGAGCATTATGAATTTAGACTTATCAAAGAAAGTTAATTAGGGTATGGTCTAAGAAGAAATTATATCATATGAGAGAAAAATATTTTTGAACACTGAATCCATAAGAGGTCATATATGAATCTCAATCTTAGATAAAAAATATATCTATATATATATATAATATACTTGAATTTTATTATGAGAATATGAGATACATATTTTGGTGAAATCTTTGGTTACTCAAAATATCATATTCTGAATATGATTCCGTGATCTTTCAAGTTGCATTGAATTTCAAATCAAAAGCTTACTCTTCTAAGTGGTTCAAAAGTATTTTGATATTATTGTTAAATTAAAGAAGAAAATTTATTGTGTCAGAGAATGATATACAGGTTATGATGAAATCTTTTTAATAATTCATATTACTATCTTTGGATTAGACTTTTTTTATGATTATTGAAGATGGTGAAGTGTATTAATCATTCAAGTCAAAAGTTCGAATTTTTAAATTAAATTAAGACATCTTGCTAGTGTTAAATTTTGAATGACTTATACAAGGGACAAGATTTTTATGGATTTATCAATTAATATTAAGGATTGTAATGAAGAGAGCTCTACAAGAAATAATCAAGTTGATTTTACTTACAAGGATGTTAGCTTGAGTTCTTCTAGTTTGTTCAAGTTGGAGTTAATTCTTTTACAAAGAAAGATTGGTTTGAAAAAAAAAAAAAAATATATATATATATATATATATATATATCTAAATGATTGTAAGGTAAATCTAAGGTTAACTCTAATTGATTCTAGATATGTTGGATTCTTGAAGAGTGATGAAACTTATACAATAATTTCAAATATAGGAAGTAGATCAAGATTTAATTTTTATATGCTATGTCCAAAGGTAGTAAAGATGAAGAAACTTAAAATTTTGCCCTAAGTTTTATCTGAAATTTGAAGGTTGGATCTATCTTGGATCGATCTAACATATAAGGATATTTTTATCTTTGATATAATTATATAATTTGATAAACCAAGATCAGAGTGTGCAGTAAAAGTATGGTGGGTTAAATTGATTAGAAATATTAATTCTTTGATTCCGAAGATATTATGGAATACATGAGTTGTAAATAAAGAATGATTTTAATCTGATCATAACCGGATAATTTTTTGTCAGTAGGTTGCTTCATTGTAGATAATACCAAGAAATTCTAGATATCTCAAGTTTATTAACAGCTTGATGTTCTGATATTAGTTCAAATTTAGAATATCCTGACATAGATCTCATATTTTTTTAAAATTTAATATTGTTACTCGAACTGATATAGAAGATTGAGATTTTTCTTAAGATGAGAGTCTACATATAAAATTTGTTAGAAGGTCAAGTGAAGAAAGAAATCGATGATTGTGAAGAGTGTCCGATGTTTGACCTTTATTTATTTTTCTATCAAGGATAGTCTGAGATAATTATGAATTTCGAGTAAAATATATTAGACAAATAATGGTAGTATATTAATACAAGTTCAAAATGTTACAGTTCTTCAAAAAGTTGAGAAATCAATAAGAGGGATGAGTTTGAGATTTCAAATAATTTTTGTTATAACAAGATCATGAGAAATAAATAATATATATGATATTATCGTAAGCTTGAGAATGACATGAAGAATGTATACTTTGAAATAGATATCTCAAATGACATAATCTAATTTCGAGGACGAAATTTTTTAAGGGGGGGAGATTGTAGCAACCCGTTTACTTGGGCCTGTAGCCCAGATGGCCCAACAACACATAAAAAAAAAAAAAAACAGAACAGAGAAGGAGGAAGACTCCTAGCCGGAGTCTTCTTCCTTCACGATTTCCGACAAAATCGGACTCAAAGAGTCCGGCTAGGGTAGGAAACCTCCACTATAAGATCCTCCAACCTTCCTTTAGGAATTTACAACAAAAATTTCAAAGTAAATCAAGGGATTTGAGGGATTTTTCTCAGAGATTTCCGTGGTGGTTGATCGGAAGAAAAGAGGTCGCCGGAGCTGTTTTGGCCGCCGGAACAAGGTATTTCCTCTTCTCCTTGTTATTCTCCGGTCACCGGTGTTTTTGGAAGCCGGCGAGGTGCCGGTTCGGGCTTCCGGTTCGGGCTCAAACAGGGATACCCTATTTTTATGATTTTCTTCCTTCTCTACCGCCGGCAACAAGGAGGGTGACCCTGCCGCCGGCCAGCTTGCATGGTCGGCCGTCGTTGTCGGATCTCCGACCAAGCCGCCGGAGCCCGAGCCATCGAGGGGGGGACCTCACGGTCCTCCCCTGTTTCAGCCAAGGGAGGCCGCGGGAAGAAAAGAAGAAAGGAAGAAGAAGAAGAAAAGAAAAAGAAAAGAAAAAGGAAAAAGAAAAAGAAAAGAAAAAGAAAAAAGAAAAAGAAAAGAAAAGAAAAAGAGAAAAATAAAAATAAAAATAAAATAAAATAAAATAAGAAGAAGAAGGAGAGAATTTTCCTCTCTCTCCTTTCTCTCTTCTTTCTCTCTCCTCTCTCTACCTTCTCTCTCTATATTTTCTCTCTCTAGATTCTCTCTCTAGACTTTTCTCTCTCTTTACGGATTTTGTCTCTCTAGGATCTTTTCTTCCTCTCTGATTGCATCATGAACCCTAGAATAAACTTGAGGATGAAAATAAGATGATTTGAGATTGCTCCGAAATTCGTGTGGTAGATCTGATTCCAGTCTGATTCTATTCGAAATTGTAACACTTGATTCATATTGAGTCACCTTGATAGGACCTCTGATGATCTTGACCATGATTGCCCCATCAGAAGAATATGAAGATTTCTCTCTCCACTTTCTCTCTCTACTTTCTCTCTCTAGAATTTTCTCTCTCTTCATGAATTTTCTCTCTTTGGAAGTCTTATGGATCAGTGGAGGATCCAGATACATAAACAAGTCCTAATTTTGGTTAATCCTAAGAGAGATCCTAGATTTGTGTTATCAGATCGATTATCGGTAATTTTCTCCATATATGTGATTTTTATATTGATCAGGGTTATGAAGAGATGATTGTCTGCATATGATATCGAGTGGAATATCTTGTTAGAGAAATTCATAAATCAAAGAAGAACATTGACTTCTGTGTTTGGATCAGTCACCGGTAAAGGTAAGAATCCCTGTACATGATCACTATTATATATGCTATTTTACTGTTGGTCTTGCATTATTGGTTTTGCGTTATCGGATTTGAGATCGATGAATTTATTATACCTGAGATACTGTTATTTGATTTTGAGCATGAGTATGTTATGTCAATATATATGTATCAGAGATTGATGGCATGATTATATGGATATGACATATCTGAATTGATCATAATGCAAGACAAAATTGATTGATGAATACAACACATAATGATTAAATGAAAAGAAAGAGATATATGATATGGACTAGCCTTGTCATGTGGAACAGCCGGCTAGGAGCTTATGCCTGGGACAGCCCGCCAGGAGCTTATGCCTGGGACAGCCCCCACTGGCTTACAGGTGGATCAGCCGGCCAGGAGCTCATGCCTGGGACAGCCCGTCAGGAGCTTATGCATGGGACAGCCTCTCACGGGCTTTGGTACGTGGGACAGCCGGCCAGGAGCTCATCCTGGGACAGTCTTGAAAGACTTTTTAAATGGATTCGATCCGGATGATGACTGAGGTATAGACTTGGATAGTCCAGAGCCAGAAAGAAAATGTTAAAAATCATGTGATTATGAAAAGAGAAATGAAAGATAAGGCATGAAACAATTGTTGAACAAAAGTGTTTCACCTGTTAACATATAATGATGCATCTATTTTGACAAGACAGAAAATTTATGAATGTTTGCATTATTCTGGACATTGAACATGAGATTTTATATTTTATTGCTTATCCTTATTTTCAGACTATATTACTATATCAGTGTGATATGGGAATTCTTACTGGGCTGTAAAGCTCACACCCCTTCATCTTTCTTTTTCTTCTCAGAGTTACAGGATGACTTAGATTGGCTATGGCTTGGATTTACGGGTGAGCAGAAGGATAAATAGAGTGTTATAGTATCTGATCAGAGAATTGAAGGAATGTTAATTGTAATTATGCAAGTTTTATAAATTATTATTGAAATTAAATATTATGGTTGTTAAGGTTGTAATGATTTAATTTGGCCTTGCATATTCTTTAGGGCTTGCTCTAAGGAGTGTGCGGCCATCACGTATCCGACCCGGGTGTTGGGTTCGGGGCGTGACAGATTTTTAGTTTGAATCTGAAAGTTTGTAACAAATATAAGCTATACAACAGAAATATTGGATATTCAGAACAGCAGTTTTTCAAAAGTTACCCAACAATCACTTCCAATTTCTCCTGTTTTACGCACCTATCATGTGCTTTGGTGGTTCCCTTAATCTTAACATTAATTAATATTTGATAAACCGAATAGGAAGGATATATTATTTTTTCTATTTGGTAAGAGGAAGGATATATATTTAGTCATATAATCAAACTGCGTAATCTTTTCATCATGTTCAAAGCACAAATGCATTTAAAATTCTAATCACCTACGATAGAGTCAACCAATTCACCAGGACAAATAATTCAAAAGATTTGCAGGTGTATAAAAATTCTTCAACTATCTTATTCATTCGGAAAAACTGGATCATAATATGCATTATCCAAGAATGGCCTTATGACCCCCTGTTTATCACATGCCTCACAAAAAGTCTAAATCATTCACCTCTTTAGTTAGGAATAAAGAAGCAAAAGCTTATGAAAAAATTTTCATATATATATTCTAGACCATCAGTCAGCTACATAATGCAATTACATTATTATCACACAGTGAAAGAATAATTTAATAATTGATTTGAGCTTTGCAACTAGATCCAGAATCATTAAGCTACGGTATTAGTCGTGAATGGATAGACTTTCATATTAGAGAGATGAAATATTAAAAAAACAAAAAAGTGACGGTCATAAATGCGCAGTTTTGTATGCAAGAGGTTTTTTTTTTTTTTTTCTTTTTTAATAGGAAACCATACCAAGGCACATCCGATCTTTTTCTTCTTTATATTTCATTTGTTAAACTAAAGTAGTGGTATTTAAACCCATTCTAAGGAGTTATTAAGGAAAAGCAACGGCCTCCAAACTAAAATTCTATCTATATTAATTATCTCAAACTTGAATATCTTTTTTTTGTTAGTAATAATTAAACAGGCGAACTATTTTTCAAAGCTTTATATAATGCTATGCATCACTTTCACATTCTTATTTATAAAAAAAATATTTTATTTTTAAATATATTTAGTATAATCAATTATTATCCTATTTATAAATATAAAAATTCATTTCAAATCTTTTTATGACAGTGGTGGTGGCAATAACATGTTCAATTTGTATATATCATTTATGCAAAATAATGATCGACATTCTTTAGTGACATCAATCATCGAATCACATCTTGCATAAATCTCAAATCACATCAAATTTTTTTACACAGATCTTGAAATAGTCATTGCACGATCCAATGATTGATGTTCTAAATAAAAATAAATCATTATTTTGCATAAAAGATACAACCTGAATCCGATAATATCGCTTATAATAACAACAACAATAGTAATGCTGGTAACAGTAATAATGATGATAATAAAGGCATTGATAACGATGGTAAGAAAGGATATACTTAAAAACTCAAATTATTTATACTTTAAAAAGATAAAATATTTTTTTTATTTTTATTTTTATAAATATTAAAAATAATTTAAAAATAAAAATAGTAATATCAAACATATTTTTAGTCTTATTTTTTATATTTTTTTAAAAGCAACGTGTCCATAATATTAATCCTATATATTATAAAACTCTAGCAAGTCTATCTCAAACACCTCATCTATATTTGCATTAAATTTTCCAACACAAATGTATACCATTTGTTTCCGAAATATATACCGTAAAAAAATTTAAACACGTTCAAAATAAAATTGTATAGAAAAAACTCCACTGCACTGTGATTTACTAGCACCAATTGCATCACAGATGATTTTTATTTTTGAGAAGAACATTACAAATGAACTTTATATGCAAAAGAAGCCAATCCAAAACACGTCTCCATCCAGGTCGGAGATATGGTGTGGATAAGATGAGTGGTTATCCTCCCAAGCCCGACAAAAATCGGCCTGGCAACAGCCACAAATCTGTCCTAATTACCGCGTAGAATGCAGAATCTTTGCGCAGTCACTTCTTCGGACCAAAAAAAAAAAAAGGGTATAAATTTACACCTCTCTTCGTTCTAACCAGCTTGTACGTACTAGAAACATTGATTCGTGATTGGGTCCAAAGCAAAGGCAAGAATTAGATCAGGTGCAGAGTTAGCAAGACTAAGCTGACGTCTCCAAAAAGGTTGGAATTCAAGCAAGTGCTTTGAACTCCGTAGACTAAATTTATACCAGGTTTGAACCTTTAAATCAAATCCCCCTCCAAAGGACCTCAGGTCATCACGCCACCCCATATATACCTTCCTTACAGTGAAGGCCCACTTTTATGCAAGAACAAACTCGTTGTGCCTTCACATGCACTTATTCCCGGATTCCTGACGTGACACTGAATCAAAACGCAGGGCCCTGAGCTCATCCACTTAATCCCACGATCTCGTAAGCCAAACTTTTGCTGGAGGATGGCTGAAACTGAGGCAACCCGAACGGAGGTGCTCGAGAGGAAGATGGTCCTGATTGAAGAGATCACCAAATCCAGCACCATATCCAACTCATCGCCCGTCCCGGTATAACGAAGACAAGCAGCACTCCCCTAAGAGAATGTAACACAAAAGAATTGCTGATCTCAATAGCAAACGACAGCATGAACAAGATCTCTACAGCCCAGCCTCAGACATGCAAGGCCCCCGAACTCCTCTGCAAGGATGAGAAGATCGCCAAGCCTTTCGACCCCGAGGTGGTGGCCATCGGCCCCTACCACTGTGGCAAGGCCCTTCTTCAGCCAGCGGAGGACCACAAGCGAGCTGCAGCACTCAAGTTCACGTTAGGCAGTAAACATTCCATCGATGAATTCTATGTTGGAAAATAAACTTTGCCCCTAGTATTCTGCAGAGATAGATTTTGAAATGTTTTGTATGAATGTTTTTTCTGCACTAAGTCTGGTCAAATAAGATATAGTTGGAAAACTCTTCTAGTCTAGTTTCCAATGCTTCAAACGATGCATAAATTGGAATTTTCTAAAAGAAATTACGACTGTTTTCGTAAAATGTGTCTGTGCTTATTGTCAAAACCAAAAAGTTGCAGACACGAAGACTTTTTGATTTTTCTACTGTGTTTATTGCTAGAATTTAATGTGATTTCATGATTTGTCATTTTGTATCTTTCAATAGAGCCTAGAAAATTTATTGGATGATTATATAATGTATTTTGTATCAAGAATTATATGTGAGAGTTCAATTAATCGAAGTATTACTTTTCCAACTTCTTGTTCTCTTCTTGTGTGTATGAATGAGTGTGTCCATTACCTTCCAACAAAGCAATATCAGAGCTAAGTGCTTGAAGAAGATGGCTTCAAAGGGTATATCATATCTCTTGCAGTTTCCTGTCTCACCAAAGATAACCATGAGAATTGGACAATTAAAATGAAGGCAATTCTTAGCTCTCAAGGAGTATGGGAGATTGTTGACCAAAGCTTTGTTGTACCTGAAAATGAGTGGAGTTGGATCAAGCTCAAATGGTAGCTTTACAAAAGAAAAGAAAGAAGGATCAAAGTGTTCTCACCCTCATCCATCAAGGTTTGGATGATGACATGTTTGAGAAGGTGGCCAATGCAACCAATGCCAAGCAAGCATGGGAGATTCTTGTAACTTCCTTTAAGGGAGTGGATAAAGTGAAGAAAGTTCGTCTTCAAACTTTAAAGGCTGAGTTTGAGGAACTCCCGATGAAAGTCACCGAGATGTGTCAGATTATTTTTTACGTATCTTAGTGGTTGTGAATCACATGAAGAGACACGATGAAGATATTCAAGATGTTCGTATTGTGGAGAAGATTCTTCGCTCGCTCAATTCAAAGTTTGAGCATATTATTGTTACCATTAAAAAGTTTAGGGATTTGGATGCCATGTCCATTGATCAATTGAACGGGTCTTTATGTGCTTATGAAGAAAGGTTGAACATAGGCAAGCAAGATGGCGTGAAGCAAGTCTTACAAGCAAAGCTCTCTCTTAAAGCCAAAGGAGATAATTGTGACAAAGGTGTAAGGAGCCAACCCCGTGGAAGAGGTCATTGTCGTGGCCGTGGCCGTAGCCATGGAAGAGAAGGAGACGAGCAAAACTCTTCCTACTAAAGGTAAAATTCCTCTAAAGGCCGTGGTAGAGGAAAAAGCAGAGGAAGCTATGGTGGGAGCCATGAAAAGATACTTAATAAGTCTCATATTGAGTGCTATTCTTGTGGCAAAGTTGGGCACTTCTCTTGGGAGTGTCATGGCAAAAAGATCGATGGAGAAACAAATCTAGTGGAGAACAAAGAAGATATGGAGGAACCAGCCCTATTACTTGCTATCAAGGAAGAAAACAAAGCCAATGAAAGTATGTGGGACTTTGACAACGGTGCAAGTAATCACATGACCGGTGATAGGAACAAAATTATTGAGTTAGATTGCAATTACAATGGTTATGTCACTTTTGGAGACTCTTCTAAGGTGGAAATTAAAGGCAAAAGTACTATTTTAATTCAATTAAAAGATGGTGGCCATAGGATGATTTTCAATATGTATTTCATCCCAAAGTTAAGAAGTAATATCTTAAGTTTGGGGCACTTACTTAAGAAGGGTTATAAAGTTCTTATGGAGGGTCGTCATCTTTGACTAAGAGATCAAGAAGCTAATCTCATTGCCAAAATATCTATGACTAAGAATAGAATATTTTTTGTTGAAATTACAAACAATTGAAGCCATTTACTTGAAAACTTGTATGAAAGACTCTTCATAGCTTTGGCACATGAGATTTAGCCACTTAAATTTTGGCAGAATCAAAGACTTGGAAGAAAAGAAGATGGCGAAAGATGTTTCAAAAATTGACCATCCGAATCAACTATGTGAAGCATGTTTGCTCAGTAAGCATGCAAGGAAGAGCTTCCCCAATCAAGCCACATCAAGAGCCATCAAGCCACTTCAACTTGTTCATGCCAATATATATGGTCCTATCAAACCTCTATCTCTTAGTAAAAATGGATATTTTCTGCTTTTTATTGATGATTATAGCAGAAAAACTTGAGTGTATTTCTTGAAAATAAAATCGGATACTTTTGAAGTATTCAAAAATTTCAAAGCACTTATAGAGAAGGAGAGCGGCTATGAGATCAAGGCTCTTAAAATGGATCAATAAGGTGAATTTACTTCCAATGAATGCAAAAAATTTTGTAAAGATCATGACATTCGACATCCTCTCACAGTATTTAAAAGAAATACAGGTCTCTTTAAAGTCAATGCCCTCCTTTTATGTGAACTCCTTTACCACAAGTCTGACTTTATATCATTTAACTTTACCATCAGGATTTCTTTTTATCCTATAGATCCATTTGCAGCCTATTGGTCGCACCCCTTCAAGTAGATCAACTAGTTCTCAGACAAACTTTTATCCATAGAGCTCAACTATTCTTTCATAGAATCCAACCACTATAAGGAGTTCTCATCTTTCATAACTTGTAAGAACATCTTAGGATCATCATCTTTTTCACCCATATCAATTAGATACACCCCATATTAATCTAGAGATATAGCAAATTTTCTTATTCTTGGAGATCTCTAAAGAGCTATCCCTTGATCCGCTCGTGATGGAGGTTAGATAGTTACTTCCTCGGCAATAGGAACCACATGGACTGGAACTTGATGTAGTGATAGTCCCTCCCAAACATTATCTCGAGAAATAACTATAAATATGATCACTTCAGTCTGCTTTTCAGATGTAAATTTTATTTTCTGTATTTCCTCAAAGACAATATCTCGAGATTCTTCATTCCTACTAAATATCTCATTCTTTAGAAATCAAGCTTTATTAATTTCTACCGTCTATGGTATATGAGATGGACAATAAAATCTATATCCTTTTGATCTCTATGGATAACCAATGAAAAAATCATAGGTCACTTTGAGATCAAATGCGTTTTTTTATGGTTGTAAATTTTGGCTTCAATGGGACAACCTCATATACATATATATCCCAAACTAGATTTTCTACGAGTCTATAACTCATGAGGTATCTTTTCAACTATCTTAGTAGTTGTCTTTACAACTTCATCCTATAAAGAAATAGTAGAGTAAAATAACTTGTCATGGCCCAAACCATTTTTTTAAGCGTTCAATTTTTCCTTCGACTACACTTTGATCTGGTATATCAGGCATTATGCATTGAGATACAATCTTCTATTCTTTTAGAAATTTAGCTAATGGTCCTGATCTTTGTCCTATATATATCTATCATAGTACTCACCACCTCTATTGGATCTACTATTTTAATCACTTTTTTTTATTCTTTCCACCTCTAGTTTGAATTTCTTAAAGGTCTCAAAAATATCAATCTTATCAAACAGAAGGTATAGATATATATACTATGAATAGTCATCAATGAATGTGATAAAATACTTTTCACCTATTAGACATTAGGGGAAAAGGTCCATATACATCAGTGTGAATGATTTTTAAAGTTTCTTCACTCCTTCTAGCACCTCTTTTAGATGTGTATATCTATTTTATCTTTATGCAGTCAATACAAGTCTCAAAATCAGTGAAATTTAATGATTCTAATATTTTATCTTTCACTAAACTTTTGATCCTTTCTTCAAAGATATACCTCAATCTCCTGTGCCATAATATAGAGGAGTTTTCATTAATTCTATCTCTTTTATTATTAAAAGAAGATTTTATGAAGAAGGATTGCTCAAACGAATGATGTAAAGACAATTTATAAAGGCCATCACATAGAAATCAAGATCAACAACTATAGAATTTTTTATTACAGCAAACTTAGAGTTTCCAAAAGAGACATAAAAACTAATTTTGCCCAAAATTAGAACAAAAATTAAATTTAAAAAAAATATATATAAAAAGTCTTATCCAAATTTCAAACAAATTTAGAATTGAAGACTATCCTATAGTATCCAACTGCTGCAATAAGTGAATCTGCTTGATTTCTAGTGATAAGGGATTGTTCATTTTCAGTCGAAAGCCTTCTTAATAAAAAGCTTTGCTAATTTTTGGCAATGTGCATAGATGCACCAAAGCCAATTCACTAGATAAACTTACGAACATTTATTCACTTGGATTCAAAACATACAAGAAAATAAAAGATACCTTTCTTTTGCAGCTACTTTTCATACTTTATGTAGTTTTTCTTTAGATGTCCCTTCTTATTACAAAAGAAGTATTTAATAATTTTATTAATAGCTTCACCTGATGGCATAGTTGATGCTTTCTTCCTAGTTATCTTGGATGCACTCTTTCCTTTACCTATTTTCCAACTAACTTGATATGAAGTAAAGTTTATGCCCTTTGTCTTTTCCCCTCTCAATCTCTCTTTCTTTTGCCTAGTTTGTGCATTTGGATCCACGATGAGCTCCGACTAAATCAATTGCTGGGTCAAAACTCAAAAAAAAAAGTTGAAGAGAAAAATACCAACTCAATCAAATTGACACAACAAACCCAACATCTATGCACATCATTTCATGTATTTGCCCATGCCCAAATTCTAACATATTTCATGTGAGTTCATGTCGCTAAATACATTCATCAGCTTTTAAGAGCTCTTTCTTTTCCCCAAACCCTTGCAGACAAAGTTCGCTACCTTGGTTGCATATCTTGCACAACTTTGAAATGATCTTGATCTAGCCGTCCATCTGGTATTCTCAATACCAGTCACATTAAGATTAAGGTTTGCTACTGGAGACATAATTATTCAGCTCAACTATATATATGTCATGACCTGGAGACCTAACCTACTTTGACCCGAGCTGGAAAATTGGATCTTAATTAAACCAATCCCGCCAGCCAGAATCAATCTAGCCTATATATGCTAACCAACACCTAACACTCTTTCACCTAAGCTATGATGTCAATGGTTAAAGGATAGAGAAAACAAGCCCAATACCCCCCGAAAAGTTGAAAGCAAAGCAAGGGTATTGTTCTCATTCCAACCTCACCTTTTCTCTTCTGTTTCTTTTTTCTTTCTTTTTTCAGTAGGAAACCCATATGAAGGCACACTGGATATTTTTCATCTGTATAATTCTTTCTATCGGCCCAAAATAATGAGTTTAAACCCATTTTGACGAGTTGTCGAGGAAAAGTAGTGGCCTCCAAACTAAAATTCTATCTACCATCACAAACTTTGTCTTCTTTTTATTTTTCTTTTCGTTTTAGTTAGTAATAGAATGGAAGAACTAACTTTCAAAGCTTTACGCAGTGTTGTGCATCACTTATACTTTCTTATTTATAAAATTAAAAAAATAATAATAATTTTTTATATTTGTATTTTTTTGTAATTATGAAAATATAAATATTTTTAGTATAATCAATTATTATAATATTTATAAACTAAAAAAAATCCATTCCAATCTTTTAATGGTAGCTGCCGGCAATGACGAGTTTGAATTTTATAATTCATGAAAAAAATGATTGATCTTCTTTTGCGACGTCGTTCATTAGATCACATTTTTTATAGTCCTTAAATCAATCCAAACTTTTTATTTTTATCATCTTGAATAGATCTCAAAATAGTCGTTGCATTCGGACCCATGATAGGTGATGTAATGAAAGAAGGTGAATCATTCTTTCAAGTGCAAAATACAACCCAAACTCAGCAATAACACCAATAGCAATGGAAATAGTAATAGTGATGGTAGCAGTGGTGTATTGGATTTGATGGTGGTAAAGGCAAGAATAAGTACAAGACTAAATATGATCAGCTGAAGGCTCCGAAAAAGATAGAGTTTAAGCAAGTGCTTTGATCTCAAGCCTAGGCCTTTCTCTCATTTATATCTTATCCTGCTAGCTTTTCTCTTAACCCTAAACTTGCTTTCGTTGGCTTAGGGTGACTATTAGTGTGATAACCCGGCCCACTGGGCCTAAAGCCACAAAGCCCATCCAGAAAAAAAAAAAAAAAAAACAGGAAAGAAGACTCCCGATCGGAGTCTTCCCCTTCTCCGATTCTGATCAGGAATCGGAGTCCTAGGGCCATTAAAAGACCCTAGGACGAGCCCTATAAGAACCCCCCCTCCTCTCCTCTAAGAGAGGACACAATAGTCACCGACGATCGCCGGAGGTCTTCTCCGATTTTTTCGATTGAAGCCGTGGCCCCTCGACTCATGCTCGCCGCGATTTCACGCCGGTGGGGGTCATCGGAGGCCGTGGTAAGTCCTTCCTCTTCTTTCTCTCTTCTCTTCCTTCTTTCCCATGCCTGTGGACATGACCGCCAGCAACAGGAGCCGTCGGATTTCGTCGGAGAAGAAAGTTTTGTTCTTCTCTCCCTTTTCTTGATTTTTTATGGCACCGACGGTCACCGCCGACCACCGGCTTCGGCCTCCGAGCACGGGAGGGTCGCCCCTTGCCGCCGGCCACCGCCAGGTGGGGAATGGCCGTGATCAGCTGGTCAAAGGCACGGGGACCTCTAGGTCCCCTGTTTTGGCCAAAGAAGGCCACGGGAACAAGAAAAAGAAAAAGAAAAGAAAAAGGAAAAAAAATAATAATAATAATAAATACATGTGAGAGAAAGTTTCTCTCATCTCTCTCTCTTAAATCTTTCTCTCTCTAGAATTGAACTTTCTCTCTCTACTTTCTCTCTCTATTTTCTCTCTCTAGATTTTTTATCTCTTTTTATGGATTTTATCTCTCTAGGGTCACTCTCTCTCTCTGATTGTATCATAGACCCTAGGATAAACTTGAGATGAAAATATGATGATCTGAAATTACTCCAAAATTCGTGCAGAATTGGATCCCGACCCGATCTTTATTCGAAATTGATAATATCAATCATGGTTAATCCATATTAAGTCACCCTAATATGACCTCTGATGATCTCAATCATGATTACCACTTTTGAAGGATACGAAGTTCTCTCTCCACTTTCTCTCTCTATTTTCTCTCTCATGATTGACTTTCTCTCTCTAAGAAGGTCTATGAATCCTGTACCGAGTCATGCCTTCATCTTTTAGGGGTTCATATTGACTCTAACAAGATGATCCAAAGTTGCTTTTATATCTATACTGTATATCAACTTCATTTGATCATATCAAGGATCTTTCAAATTCATTATTAATGAACTCTATTGGTTGATCTTGATCTAATTTGTGCTTCATAACTTCTTGATCAAGTCACTTAAATCTGACTCTCAGATCAGAGATCTTGAATTGCCCTGATATCTGGATGGTCCGACACATCCGATCAACAGTCCTCTTTTCTTATGATTTAATCTTATTATATTCATGAAATAGAAATTGATGATGATTTGACATTTTAAATAGGATTAGCTGATTCTTCTAACGAAGTCTGAAGATCTAAGATAAACGAGGTAAGTGGATCTTATGCTCCTTATTTATTTGATCATATTTTTATGTAAAGAATTGCTATTGATGAAATCATAATTTTTCATAAAATAATGATCGGCATATGTGATATAAAAAAGCATGTTTTATTATAAGCATTGATTTCATGAATATGTCTTATGAAAATAGCATGATTATGAAGCATGAATTTTATTATTTTTTCATCTATGTATATGTATGCTTTAAAAAAAAGATATAATAATTTCAAAGGCTCTCAGATGGCTATGAATGAATCTCTTCGGGAAGGTCGACATCCGGAGCTAGCATCCATACGAAACATGGCCCTGCCAGCGGGTATAAAGTTGGCACATGAATTAAGAACTCTGTCGATTAAGAAACATGGCCCTGTCACGGGTATAATAGTGACCTTAGCACGAATATCTGTGAGCAATGTTTTGAAACATGACATGAATACATGATGAAAATGATTTACGATTCATGATTGTGAAATATACATGATTTATGCATGCATGATGAGTTTATAACTTATTTTGTTATATGCTCTATGAAATGCTTTATTTTGTATTGAGATTTATAGTTATTTATAAATATTGAGATTCGGGTTGATACTTGCTTTTGGATTTAGATGCTCTGAACCAATATTGGTTTGATTATTTGATGAATAATGAAATTGAATCTTTTTATTTGATGGATTTTAGATGATTATGATGGATTGGCTTCGTGTTATCATGGGCTCCATCCCTCGGTAGCATGGTCGTGTTATGTCCCAGATTTGGGGCGTGACATTTTATGGTATCAGAGCTTAGATTATAATCATTGGGGATTATGATATAAATGATATAAATGATTAGGATATGATAGAATAATATCAGAACTTAGGTTTAAGATCATTGAGATTATAAAGTGATATCAAAACTTTATGTATGATCAATAGGATGTGACCGAGTAGAGTATAATGGATAATATCAGAGCTTAAGATTATGATCATTAAGGACATGATAGAATGATATAAAGTTTAGATTATGATCACTAGAGAATATGACTTAAGTGATATTTTGAACTTAAGGTTATCATTATTCGGGATTGTGACTTTAGTGATATTTAAACTTGAGGCTAAGATTATGAGGAACATGATAGATATAAAAGAAAAGATTCAATAATTTGATTTCGAATCAATAGATATTATGATGAAATTTATGCATAAGTGGCATATGATGTCTATAATAAAATTGACGAGTTATATCTTAGATTTCAATTAGCAAGGTTGACCTGAGTACGAGAAGTGTTGACCCTAGAATGAAGTGGGAGGTATTGATATATTATGTTGGGTATATTCGATGACATTGAAATGTTAAACCTGTATGGATAAAGGACATGATAATTTTGCTGATTTTGATATTAATTTCTTTGCAAAGAAAGATTGGTTTGAAAGTTATCTAAATGATTGTAAGGTAAATCGAAGGTTAACTCAAATTAATTCTAGACATATTGGATTCTTGAGGAGTGGTGAAACTTATGTAATAAGTTCAAACATAGAAGATGGATAAAGATTTAATTTTGATGTGCTATGCCTAAGAGATAGTAATGACAAGAAAATCTTAAATTTTATCCTAAATTTTATATGAAATCTGAAAGTTGGACCTATCTTTGATTGATTTAATATACAAATATATTTTTATTTTTGATAGACTTAGATAATTTGGTAAGTTGAGATCAGAGTGCGCAGCAAAAGCGTGATGGTCTGAATTGATTAGAAATATTAATCCTTTAAATCAAAAGATATTATGAAATACGTTAGTTATAAATAAAGAAGGATTTTACTGATAATAAATGGATGTTAGAGAAAAAATCTATCTGATCAAGGAAAGACTCAAAGCAGCACAGGATAGACAGAAGAGTTGGACAGATAGAAAAAGAAGAGAATTAGAATTTCACTTCGATGATCATATTTTTCTAAAAGTATCACCTACAAAAAGTATCATGAGGTTTGGGAGACATGGCAAGCTGAGTCTGCGATATATTAGACCTTTTGAAATTTTGAGTCGAGTAGGAGATGTTGCTTATGAACTAGCTTTACCATCAGATTTATTCTAAGTGCACAATGTCTTTCATATTTTACTACTAAAAAAAAAATTATACCTGATCCAAATAACGTGATAAAGTATGAGCCATTGCAAGTTCATGAAGACTTAACCTATGAAGAATTTTTTCTCCGAATTATTGATCGAAAAGAGCAAGTTCTAAGACGGTGCATCATTCCATATGTGAAGATTCATTGGAGTAATCATGAAGAGAGAGAGGCTACATGGGAGCTTGAAGATGATATGAAGATGAGATATCCATACTTATTTGAAAATGAAGGTATGTTAAATTTCGAGAATGAAATTTTTTTTAAGGGGTAGTGTGGAAAAATTCAGTACAGGGATAAAATGATTATTTTAAAATTTTTTCAAAATCACTTTTTACAATAAAAATTATTAATTAATCTAATTAATTAATAAAAATTTATCCTACACTAGGATCTAAATATGATATATAGCATGCATGCATTTAAATTTGAAATTCGAATTTAAACAGTAAAAATTTTACTGTAATGTGTTCAGAACATAATACCTTTGTGCGGGTAGTAGATCGCCATAATCTAATCACTGTCGGAAGAGTTTAATCATTGCGATGCAGCCACATAGTGTGTCTGGCCTCTGCGGATCATCCACACAAAGCTTCCGATCTGATCGACTCCTCACGAGTGCTAGCTCGTTGTAGAGCCCTTTCGACGGCCGATGCTGATCGAACTCCTTCGATCGATGTCTGTCGATTCTTTGGATACCCTGGATCATCAGCAGACGTGCTTGAGAGGATGTTGAAGATCTTCCTGAAATTTGATGGGCTAACGACACTCGTAGCTCACCTTCTCACTTCCCGAACTCCAGGCTGAAACCCTGAAGAACTCATTGAAATCCTGCCCACACTTTTTCTTTCTTTTCTTTCTATTTCTCTCGGAAGGATATAGACCTTCACCTTGCACACAAAGATTTCTCACACCTAGACTTTCTCTCCAAAATTTTTCTTGCACACGCCCCACTCTTCTCCTCTTTTTAAAACAACAACCAAGGTCTTATCCACGTGAGAGGATAAAGATGAGTAATTGCACATTTGAATTCAAATCAAATTTTGAATTCAAATGGAAACTAATTTATCCCTATCCACTAAGCACGTGAGAAGAGGTTGGCGTGGCTTAATTTGTGCATGAGTGATTTCATGAGAAATATTTTTTCGTGTAATAAATGGGGTGCTAAAAGAGGATAAGGTCAAGGCGCTAAGATTGGTTGCTCATTCAAATTCAAACTTTGTTTTGAATTTGAATGGCCAATCAATCATCCTTATCCACTCATTTGGCGCACTAAAGTAGGGTGTGAGGAGGGCTTTGCATGAGAAAAAATTCATGAGAACTTCCTTCTCGTGAATTCAAATAGGCACAGTGGAAGTGAGGTGGCGTAGGGAGAATGGGTCAAGGTGGTTTCATTATTTAAACTAACCTAATTGAACCAAATAAATTAGGCCCAATTAGACTAATTTAAACTCAACTAAATTAAGCTTAATTAGGCTCAATAAAATCCTAATCAAATCAGGAATTGATTAAGTCCAACCCCTGATCAAATCAGGGACCAAACCATCTCGACGATTAGGTCAATTCTTAACCTAATCGAGTCAAACCCAACTGAATCCAATTCAAGTGGACTTGATCCAAAAATAATTACTCAATCAAATTGAGTTAATTAGCGATCAAATCACTAACTAAATCTCTCATAAATATTGAGTCCAAATTCGATGGGTAATCGGACATCAGAATTCATCGATATGTAACCCTGATCGAAGAGTCCCAAACCAATAGGACTCTTGACCCCGGTACCCAAAATGTGTGGGACTCGTGATCAAAAAATTTTGATTCTCGATCACAGAGTCTCAGACACATAGGACTCATAGTCCACGAGCATTAGGACTCTTCATCAGCCATCAGATCAGATAGGAACCTCTAATGTGTGTGACCCCGTAGGTTCGAACCTAAGCCGGTAGCACAGGAACCAATTTCTGTACTAATCGAAGTGACCATCTAGTAATGGTACCCGATGATCGGATAGGTCGAATAGTCACAATTGCAATACTCAGAACCTACGTGAATATGGTTACTCTATAATTCATCCTTTTGACCTCTGTGTTTAGGACGACTCAGGGTTAAACTGTCAACCCTGATTAGATCATCCGAATCGTGCTCAACTCAAACCGTCCTGTGACTCCTCACAAAGACTATCCTGGTCAAGATTTTGCTAAATTGAAATACGACTGTACACAGCTCCTAAACTGGAGTGGTCAATTCCATCTTGATACACGCACCGACAAGTCAAGTACTTGACTACACCCAGCAGCCTTCCATCACTGAATTAGAAATTCAGGTAGTCCAGTGCCTAAGTGCAGTGAGTTGCTTGCAAGTCACCGTGGCGGTCTCAGGTCGGAGGGATATTTATATCCATATTCCATCGGAGTAAATCTTGACAGCAGAAATAGTTCCAGAGTCGGTCACATTCAGTGCAGATGTACCCTTACATCTCACCTGTATGCCATACCAGTGTCTCCACACTCATTGGTTAAGAGGACAACAAACCTATATGGCACACAACGACCTTTGCTTGATAAACGTTGTCGTCCTTGGTAACAACGTATCATTTGGTCGCGAATAGATTTAAGGACTAAACGACAAATCCTCCTTTGTCGAGACTAAATAGTCCTAAGGACTTCACCACAACATAGGAGTTCATTAGAAGATGAAACATTTTGTGATGAAAAATATCAAAATAATTTTTATTAATTCATAATTCATGTACATATACAAAAATGAGCACAACTGTCAACAGGCTGACGATTGGCTTTGGGACACTATTCCCAACAATCTCCCACTTGGACTAAAGCCAATCGGTGCAGTATCTAATACTCATCTTCGACTTGTGGTCGTCGAACTCCTTCACCGTAATGGTTTTAGTGAATGGGTCGGTCAGATTCTCCTTCCCTTCGATCTTCTGAAGGTCGACGTCACCTCGATCCATAATTTTTCAGATGAGATGGTAGCGACGCAGAATATGCTTCGTCCACTGGTGTGCCTTCGGTTCCTTCGCCTGAGCAATGGCTCCAGAGATGTCACAGTAGAGCAGAATTGGACCAACAAGGGAGGGTGCTACTCCGAGCTCGGTGATGAACTTTCTCAGCCACACCGCTTCTTTGGCAGCATCTGATGCAGTGACATACTCCGCCTCGCAAACTAAATCAGCCACCGTGTGTTGCTTGAAACTCTTCCAGCAGATAGCCCCACCATTAAGGGTAAAAATAAATCCCGACACACTTTTGCTGTCATCGTAATCAAACTAAAAACTAGAGCTTGTAAACCCTATAAGTCTCAAGTCCGATTCACCATAAACAAGTCACTGGTCCTTAGTATTTCTTAAATACTTCAGGATGGTTTTAACAACCTTCCAGTGATTCTCCCATGGATCAGATTGGTATCTACTCACTACTCTTAGTGAGTATGCCACATCTGGTCGTGTACATATCATGGCGTATATGATAAATTCCACTGTCGAAGCATATGGAATCCTACCCATACGCTCTCTCTCTTGAGGTGTTGTCGGACAATCCCTCTTCGAGAGAGAAATTTCATAGCCTATTGGTAGATAGCCTTTCTTGGAATTCTCCATGCTGAACCTCTTCAGCATAGTATCTATGTACGTAGACAGGGATAAACCAAGCAACCTTTTAGATCTATCCCTATAGATCCTCATCCTTAGGATGTAGGAAGCTTCTCCCAAATCTTTCATGGAGAACTGTGACGACAGCCAAATCTTTATTCCCTGTAATGCAGGGACATCATTCTCGATTAAGAGAATATCATCCACATACAATACAAGAAATACCACTACTAGATCATTAGCCCACTTATAAATGCAGGGCTCTTCTCCATTCTTAATGAAGCCATACGTCTTGATCGTCCTATCAAAACGTATGTTCCAACTCCGGGATGCCTGCTTAAGTCCATAAATGGACCTCTGTAGTCTGCACACCTTAGACTCATCAGTGGATGTGAATCCATCAGGTTGTATCATATACACCTCCTCATCCAGCTCTCCATTTAGGAAAACTGTCTTCACATCCATCTGTCAGATTTTATAGTCCAGATTGGCAGCTATCGCAAGCATAATTCGAATGGATTTGAGCATTGTCACAGGAGAAAATATCTCGTCATAGTCTATACCATAACGTTGATGATATCCCTTGGCAACCAGACGAGCTTTATAAGTTTCCACCTTTCCGTCTGCGCCCATCTTCCTCTTGAAGACCCATTTACACCATATGGGTTTTACTCCTTCAGGTGGGTCAACCAATGTCCACACAACGTTGACCTTCATGGACTCCATTTCGGATTTTATGGCCTCTAGCTATTTTTCAGAGTCGGGTCTCTACATTACATCCATGTAGGTGATCGAATCCTCATCGTTTTCATCAAGTTCAATAGGATCATCGTCCCGGACCAAGAAACCATAGTATCTGTCTAGTTAACGTGGTACTCTACCAGATCGCCTTAAGGGTGTTTGAACAATGGGCTCTGGATCTGATCTAATCAAATCCGATTCAGATTCAGCAACTTGTGTCAATTTTTTCACCTGTCGAACTTCGTCAAGTTCGACTTTAGAGGCAACAATCCCTTCATCAAGGAACTCTTTTTCCAAAAAGATTGCCTTAAGTCTGACAAACACCTTTTGCTCATCAGCCAGGTAGAAATAATATCCTTTGGTCTCTTTTGGGTACCCTATAAAATTACACTTGTCAAACCTAGGTCCAAGCTTGTCCGTAATTAAATGTTTAACATAAGCCGGACACCCCCAAACCCTAAGGTGCGAGAGTACTGGCTTACGTCCTATCCATATCTCATATGGCATTTTGGTTACAGACTTACTCGGAACCCTATTTAGAAGGTAACAAGCCGATTTGAGTGCATATCTCCAAAGGAAGATCGGCAGACCAGCAAACCCCATCATGGATCGAACCATGTCCAACAAGGTCCGATTCCTCCTTTCAGACACATCATTATGCTGTGGTGTTCCAGGAGGTGTCTACTGAGAGAGAATCCCATTCTGCCCAAAATATGTCAGAAAATCATTGGAAAGATATTCACCTCCTCGATCAGATCAAAGAGTTTTAATACACTTTTCAGTTTGTTTTTCTACCTCATTTCGGAATAGTTTGAACATTTCAAACGACTCCGACTTATACTTTATTAAATAGACATACCCATACCTCGATAGGTCATCTGTGAAGGTTATGAAGTAGAAATATCCACCTCTTACACTTGAGCTCATGGGTTTACATACATCAGAATGTACCAGAGCCAAGAGTTCACTGGCTCGCTCACCTTTTTCAGTAAAAAGTGACTTGGTCATTTTACCAAGAAGACAGGACTCACAGGTTGAAAGTGATTAATAATCACCTACTTCAAGAATTTCTTCTTGAGCCAACCTGTTTATCCTGTTCTTATTGATACGACCTAGCCTACAGTGCCAAAGGTAGATATCTGACACATTATCTATTCTAGGACATTTACCGGAGGTTTGAACCACATTAACATGTTGTGATAGAAAGTAAATTCCATTATTAAGTTGTCCAACAAACATTGTAACATCATTCAAAATGATATTGCAAATATTTTTTTTTATTAAAAATTGATAACCATTCATAGCCAAAAGGCCTACAGAAATAATATTTAATAAAAAGCTTGGACAATAGTGACATTCACTCAGAATTATTTTTCGAGAATTGATTACAAGGTTCATGATTCCTAATGCTAGAACTGAAACTTTGCTTCCATCTCCAACGTTCAGGAATCTCTCGCCTTCATCAAATCTCCCACTGACCTGCAGACCCTGCATCGAATTGCAAATATGATAAGGGCTTCTGGTATCCAATACCCAGACAGTAGTGTCACAAATGAAAAAGTTGCAAGGTATTATCATATAAGTACCTTGCTTCTTCTTCGGTCTATTCGGATCCAGTGAGGCAATGTATAGAGGACAGTTTCTCTTCCAGTACCCCTGCTTCTTGCAAAAGAAGCACTCCGTCTGGCTCTGGTCGGGCTTGCGCTTCTTGGTCTGACCCTGTGCAGACATCCCAGCATGCGGCCGCACCTTCTTATTCTTCTTCTTCTTATTCTTCTTCCCTTTCTTAAAGGGTCGACGATCAGAAGAAGACCCTCCCACAAGATTTATCGACTCCTTATGGAGCTGGTGGTCCTTCTCAAAGTTCTGCAGCAACCCCAACAAGCCATGGTAGTTCACTGCAGGCTTTGTCATTCGAAAATGAGTAAGGAAAGGTAGGACTTGGGCAGAGAATTAAGGATCGCATCCTTACCGAGCTGCTCGTGCAGGAGAAAGCCCAGTTTACTTAGGCGCTCAATCATTTCGATCATGTACAGTACATGATCAGTGACTGAGGCTCCATCCCTCATCCGAGCATTGAAAATGGCACAACTAGTTTTATGCCTTTCAACGTCGTCAGGCGTGCCAAAAGAGTCGTTCAACATTTGAAGCATCTCCTGTGGCTGAGCGTTCTCAAACCTGCGACTGAACTCATCATTCATTGCCGCCAGCATTATGCACCAGATGTTGGTACGGTCGTTGAGCCACTTCTGGTAAGTGTCTCAGACCGTTCCTCTAGCGTTCAGGGCTGGCTCCTCAAGTGCTGGATCTGCTACTACATAAAGGATCCGCTCATGCTCAATGATGATTTTTAATTTTTGATACCAACTATCAAAATTAGGTCCCATGAGCTTGTCATTATCTAATAATGACCGGAGCGACAGGGTAGTGGCCATAGCTGCATAAAGGAAAACAAGACCTATATTAGTACATAAATTATTAATACTAAAGACTTAGATTTCAGTCTAAAATTTCTCTCAGTATTTTTACGAATTGGTAGCCTCAACCTCCAATTCGAGGAATTACTTTAATTCCTTAGTGGGTACTAGAATCCACACAGACTACACACGAGCCCAACTTTGGTTGGTCAACCCATGTGCATCTATGGGTATGTTCATAACCAGTTATTTCTCTAAACAACTTCTAGTAATTAATTTTGCCCCAGAACCTAATCAGTAGGCTTTGGCCTCCACTGAAAAAATCTGGTTAGGTCCAACCATTAACATGATTTGATTTGGTGAATCGGACCAATAAATGATCAAGTCCGACTTTGATCGGCCAACCTAACCACCATCAGAAAAACTCAAACTAAATTATCATACTATGAATGATAATTTCATTAGTCAATAAGCATCAGGCCTTTGGGCCTCCAATGATTATTAAATTAATGGACTCATTATCACTCACTTAATGAGAGACTATGACTTAGTTATCAATATAACTTAATCATTTTTAGGACCTAATAATTTTTGAGGATTTTATTAAAGAATAGATGAGAAGATAAATTACCAGCCAATTTCAATCCTTCCACTGACTTCACCAAGTCAGATTAAAAAAGATTTAATTAAGCCAGCATTAGGAGCACCTAAATCAGTCAAACTGATTTACCTAATGATATGGGTGAGCCCTAATTACCAAGTGATCTAATCAAAACCTAATTCACCAGGTTGGCCAGATAAGTGAGATCAGTGGTGGGGATAAGCCATTAACTCGTCAGAGATCAAATCACTATGAGTAGCTCCCGCTTAAAAATCATTGGTCAAACTGTCAAACTTACCTTAGACACCAACCGGTTCATTAGTTTTAATTTGATCAACTTAGTAAATAGGGTTCCACCACGTAGCTATGAATTAAGTCCATCTTGGTCTAGTTAAAGACATGGACCCATTCAACTACAACTATTGGAGTTGAGTCTAGAGTATCCTTGACCTAATCTAATTCAACTTTTGATTAGATTTGACCAATTACTCTAATTTAGTCCATTTCTTTAAGCTAACCTTAGGTCTAACCCAATTATGGACCTAATCCATCTAGTCCATTGACCCACAAGTTTATGCAATTATCTTAGGTCTTAATTCACAATTCTAGACCTACTAGACAACACTTAATTCTTTTAATTAAGTATTTGGGCTGATGGGTCAGGGTTTGGCATTTCGAAAATAATTTTCAAATTTGAAAGGTTTTATTTTCTGTTCATCAAATATGTTGACTCATTACACAAATAGATCAGCACATTTCATAAATAGCAATCCTATTGCTAATTACATAACAAAAAATAACTCAATCAAAATAAATCATGAATATTCCTTTCGCTACTTTATCTGCATGGGATATAATTGCATCGGCACCCCTACCGCCATAGGAGACCCCATCGAATGGGAAGAGAGGGCCTTTAAATCCTACTTTTCTCCTATGATCGGACGGTCATGGCAACCAACCCAATTCGATTACTTGCTACTTGGATCAAGTATATCTAAATATACCACTTTCAAAATTTAAATTTCAAATTTCAAATTTCAAATTTTAAATTTTGAATTTTAAATTTCAAACAAATTTCAAATTTTAAATTTTTGAATTTCAAATTTTAAATTTAAAATTTAAAATTTTAACCAAATTTCAAATTTAAAATTTTAAATTTTTGAATTTCAAATTTTTGAATTTTAAATTTTAAATTTTAAATTTCAAAATTCAAATCTCAAATTTTGAATTTCAAATTTTTGAATTTTGAATTTCGAACAACTTTCAAATTTTAAATTTTAAATTTTAAATTTAAACTTTTAGATTACAACTTAATCTACGCATGCAAATATATATATATCATATCTAAGAACCTGCTCTGATACCATTTTGTGGGAAAATTTAGTGCAGGGGTAAAATGGTAATTTTAAAACTTTTTCAAAATCACTATTTTACAGTAAAAATTATTAATTAATCTAATTAATTAATAAAAATTTATCCTACATTAGGATCTAAATATAATATATAGCATGCATGCATTTAAATTTGAAATTCGAATTTGAACAGTAAACGCTTTACTGTAATGTGTTTAGAACACAATACCTTTGTGCGGGTAGTAGATCGCCGCAATCTGATCACCGTCGAAAGAGTCTGATCATCACGATGCAGTCACACAGTATGTCTGATCTCTACGAATCATCCATACGAAGCTTCCGGTCTGATCGACTCCTCACGAGTGCTAGCTCGTTGTAGAGCCCTTTCAACGGTCGATGTTGATCGAACTCCTTCGATCGATGTCTGTCGATTCTTTGGATGCTCCGAATCATCAACAAACGTGCTTGAGAGGATGTTGAAGATCTTCCTAAAATTTGGTGGGCTCACGACACTCGTATCTCACCTTCTCACTTCCCGAACTCCAGGCTGAAACCCTGAAGAACTCACTGAAATCTTGCGCACACTTTTTCTTTCTTTTCTTTCTTTTTCTCTCGGAAGGATATAGACCTTCACCTTGCACACAAGGATTCCTCATGCCCAAATTTTCTCTCCAAAATTTTTCTTGCACACGCCCCACTCTTCTCCTCCTTTTAAAACAACAACCAAGGTCTTATCCACATGAGAGAATAAAGATAAGTAATTGCACATTTGAATTCAAATCAAATTTTGAATTCAAATAGAAACTAATTTATCCCTATCCACTAAGGGTGTGAGAAGAGGAGGGCGTGGCTTAATTTGTGCGTGAGTGATTTCATGAGAAACATTTTCTTGTGTAATAAATGAGGTGCTAAAAGAGGATAAGGTCAAGGCGCTAAGATTGGTTGCTCATTCAAATTCAAACTTTGTTTTGAATTTGAATGGCCAACCAATCATCCTTATCCACTCATTTGGCGCATTAAAGTAGGGCATGAGGAGGGCTTTGCATGAGAAAAAATTTATGAGAACTTCCTTCTCGTGAATTCAAATAGGCACAGTGGAAGTGAGGTGGCGCAGGGAGAATGGGTCAAGGTGGTTTCATTATTTAAACCAACCTAATTGAACCAAATAAATTAGGCCCAATTAGACTAATTTAAACCCAACTAAATTAAGCTTAATTAGGCTCAATAAAATCCTAATCAAATTAGGAATTGATTAAGTCCAACCCCTGATCAAATCAGGGACCAAACCATCTCGACGATTAGGTCAACTCTTAACCTAATCGAGTCAAACCCAACTGAATCCAATTCAATTGGACTTGATCCAAAAATAATTACTCAATCAAATTGAGTTAATTAACGATCAAATCACTAATTAAACCTCTCATAAATATTGAGTCCAAATTCGATGGGTAATCGGACATCAGAATTCATCGATATATAACCCTGATCGAAGAGTCCCAAACCAATGGGACTCTTGACCCCGGTACCCAAAATGTGTGGGACTCGTGATCAGAGAATTTTGATTCTCGATCACAGAGTCTCAGACACAGAACTCATAGTCCACGAGTATTAGGACTCTTCATCAGCCATCAGATCAGATAGGAACCTCTAATGTGTGTGACCCCGTAGGTTCGAACCTAAGCCGGTAGCACAGGAACCAATTCCTGTACTAATCGAAGTGACCATCTAGTAATGGTACCCGATGATCGGATAGGTCGAATAGTCACAATTGCAATACTCAGAACCTACGTGAATATGGTTACTCTATAATTCATCCTTTTGACCTCTGTGTTTAGGACGACTCAGGGTTAAACTGTCAACCCTGATTAGATCATCCGAATCGTGCTCAACTCAAACCGTCCTGTGACTCCTCACAAAGACTATCCTGGTCAAGATTTTGCTAAATTGAAATACGACTGTACACAGCTCCTAAACTGGAGTGGTCAATTCCATCTTGATACACGCACCGACAAGTCAAGTACTTGACTACACCCAGCAGCCTTCCATCACTGAATTAGAAATTCAGGTAGTCCAGTGCCTAAGTGCAGTGAGTTGCTTGCAAGTCACCGTGGCGGTCTCAGGTCGGAGGGATATTTATATCCATATTCCATCGGAGTAAATCTTGACAGCAGAAATAGTTCCAGAGTCGGTCACATTCAGTGCAGATGTACCCTTACATCTCACCTGTATGCCATACCAGTGTCTCCACACTCATTGGTTAAGAGGACAACAAACCTATATGGCACACAACGACCTTTGCTTGATAAACGTTGTCGTCCTTGGTAACAACGTATCATTTGGTCGCGAATAGATTTAAGGACTAAACGACAAATCCTCCTTTGTCGAGACTAAATAGTCCTAAGGACTTCACCACAACATAGGAGTTCATTAGAAGATGAAACATTTTGTGATGAAAAATATCAAAATAATTTTTATTAATTCATAATTCATGTATATATACAAAAATGAACACAACCGTCAACAGACTGACGATTGGCTTTGGGACACTATTCCCAACAGGTAGAATGTGATAACCCGACCCACTGGGCCTAAAGCCACAAAGCCCACCCAGAAAAAAAAAAACAGGAAAGAAGACTCCCGACCAGAGTCTTCCCCTTCCCCGATTTCGATCAGGAATCGGAGTCCTAGGGCCATTAAAAGACCCTAGGACGAGCACTATAAGAACCCCCCCTCCTCTCCTCTAAGAGAGGACACAATAGTCACCGACGATCGTCGGAGTTCTTCTTCGATTTTTTTCGATTGAAGTCGCAGCCCCTCGACTCGTGCTCGCCGTGATTTCACGCCGATGGGGGTCATCGGAGGCCGTGGTAAGTCCTTCCTCCTCTTTCTTTCTTCTCTCCCTTCTTTCCTATGCCTGTGGACATGACCGCCGGCGACAGGAGCCGTCGGATTTCGTCGGAGAAGAAAGTCCTATTCTTCTCTCCCTTTTCCTGATTTTTTATGGCACCGACGGTCACCGCCGACCGCCGGCTTCGGCCTCCGAGCACGGGAGGGTCGCCCCTTGCCGCCGGCCACAGTCGGGCGGGGAATGGCCGTGATCGGCCGGTCAAAGGCACGGGGACCTCTAGGTCCCCTATTTCGGCCAAAGAATGCCACGGGAACAAGAAAAAGAAAAAGAAAAGAAAAAGAAAAAAAAAAGAAAAAGAAAAATAATAATAATAATAATAATAATAATAAATACATGTGAGAGAAAGTTTCTCTCATCTCTCTCTTAAATCTTTCTCTCTCTAGAATTGAACTTTCTCTCTCTACATTTTCTCTCTCTATTTTCTCTCTCTAGACTTTTTATCTCTTTTTATCGATTTTATCTCTCTAGGGTCACTCTCTCTCTCTGATTGTATCATAGACCCTAGGATAAACTTGAGATGAAAATATGATGACCTAAAATTACTTTGAAATTCGTGCAGAATTGGATCCCGACCCGATCCTTATTCGAAATTGATAATATCAATCATGGTTAATCCATATTAAGTCACCCTGATATGATCTCTGATGATCTCAATCATGATTGCCACTTTTGAAGGATACGAAGTTCTCTCTCCACTTTCTCTCTCTACTTTCTCTTTCATGATTGACTTTTTCTCTTTAAGAAGGTCTATGAATCCTGTACCGAGTCATGCCTTCATCTTTTAGGGGTTCATATTGACTCTAACAAGATGATCTAAAGTTGCTTTGATATCCATACTGTATATCAACCTCATTTGATCATATCAAGGATCTTTCAAATTCATTATTAATGAACTCTATTGGTTGATCTTGATCTAATTTGTGCTTCATAACTTCTTGATCAAGTCACTTAAATCTGACTCTCAGATCAGAGATCTTGAATTGCCCTGATATCTGAATGGTCCGACACATCCGGTCAACAGTCCTCTTTTCTTATGATTTAATCTTATTATATTCATGAAATAGAAATTGATGATGATTTGATATTTTAAATAGGATTAGCTGATTCTTCTAACGAAGTCTGAAGATCTAAGATAAACGAGGTAAGTGGATCTTATGCTCCTTATTTATTTGATCATGTTTTTATGTAAAGAATTGCTATTGATGAAATCATAATTTTTCATAAAATAAGGATCGGCATATGTGATATGAAAAAACATGTTTTATTATGAGCATTGATTTCATGGATATGTCTTATGAAAATAGCATGATTATGAAGCATGAATTTCATTATTTTTCCATCTATGTATATATATGCTTTAAGAAAAAGATATAATGATTTCAAAGGCTCTCAGATGGCTATAAATGAATCCCTTCGGGAAGGTCGACATCTGGAGCAGCATCCACACAAAACATGGCCCTGCCAGTGGGTATAAAGTTGACACATAAATTAAGAACTATGTCGATTAAGAAATATAGCCCTGTCACGGGTATAATAGTAACCTTAGCATGAATATTTGTGAGCAATATTTTGAAACATGACATGAATACATGATGAAAATAATTTAAGATTCATGATTGTGAAATATACATGATTTATGCATGCATGATGAGTTTATAACTTGTTTTGTTATATGCTCTATGAAATGCTTTATTTTGTATTACCTGTTATTTTTTAAATATTGTATTATCATGAAAAACTTATGCTTGATCCGATAAGGAAGCGCAAGTTCTACTTATTAGGCTAGTGTAGCTCATATTCTTTTTGTTTTCTTTTTGTTTGAACAGAGAAATAAGATTAGGATCGGCAAAAGGAATCCAGGCTTGAAGATCTGCATAGCAAGCTTGAAAATTTGGTAGCAGAAGTTTAGTTATTTTATAATCACAGATTTGTAGTTATTTATAAATATTGAGATTCGAGTTGATACTTACTTTTGGATTTAGATGCTCTGAACCAATATTGGTTCGATTATTTGATGAATAATAGAATTGAATCTTTTTATTTGATGAATTTTAGATGATTATGATGGATTGGCTTCGTGTTATCGTGGGCTCCATTCTTCGGTAGCATGGCCGTGTTATGTCTCTGATTTGGGGCGTGACAATTAGATCCACAGACCACAAGTATCAATGATCAAACAGGATCTCTGTGAGCTTAAAGCTTCGACCTTAATCATTCATACCTGCTTCGAACCTTTGAACCAAATTTCCCCCTAAAGGCCACATTTCCTCGCACCTTTCTTCCAACACTGCCAAAACCCAGTTTTATATGCAAAGGTTAACCGGGGAATAAACTCAGTGTACAGCACTATTCTTTTTTTTTGAAAAGAAATGGGGTTAGTGAGTCACTTTCCCCATTGTAGTTAGTTATATTAATATTAATCAAAATGGTTTACAATGATGAGAAAGAGAGGACGTGTACAGGTTGACATATGGCCTTTATTTTTTATGCCTGAGAGCTTTAATACATGAGAGTTGCTAGTTTTTTCCATGCAACGTACGTAGGCGCGTTTCCCACTCTCCCAAATTTGCATAGAGTAGGTGCACCGGAGCATTATATAATCTATCGATTCGCTTGCATTGTAACACAAGATTCGCTTGCTATAGGTCCATTAAAGCATTTTTTTTTCGAGGATTTCAGCCGTAAGGATCTTTCTGTTGTAGCATAACCAGTTGAATAATTTATACTTCTCTGAGATCGGAAGCCTCCATATAATTTTTTCGAGATGGAAAACTAGATCACCATGTATCAAGAACTTATAGCAGGATGGAGTGGATGCACTGGAGCATATTATATGATGAATCGATTCGCTTGCATTGTGACGTAAGAAACACCTGCTAGGTACATTAAAGCTTTTTTTTTCAAGAACTTCAGCCATAAGGATCTTCCTGTTATAGCATAATCAGTTGAAAAATTTACACTTCTCTGGGATCGGAAGCCTCCACATAGTTTTTCCGAGATGGGAAACTAGGCCACAGAACTTATGGTAGGACGTACGTACGGGACCGAGAAAGCATGCTTCGGAAACCATTCCCAATATCTTCTGTCATCTTGATCCAAAAGATTCAAAGCACATATGTATTAAAAATTCTAATCATCTATCAAAGAGTCAACCGGTTCACCAGAACAAATAATTCAAAAGATTTCTAGTTGTATAAAAAATTGTTCAACCATCTTGTTCATTAGGAAAAATTGGATCATAATAACATTATCCAAGAGTGGCCCTCACACGGGTCCACATCATTCACCTCTTTAGTTAGAAATAAAAGGAGCAAAAGCTTATGAAAAAAAATTTATATATTCTAGACCATCAGCTACGTAATGCAATTACATTATTACCACATAAAGAAGGTTGCAGTGAAAGAATAATTACGTAATGCATCTACTAATCGTGGATGCATAGGCTTTCACATGAGAGAAAAGACATCCAAAAACAAAAAAGTGATGGTCATAAATGCGCAAAAATTTTGCATGCAAGATGGTTTTTTGTTGGTAGAATAACAAATAAACAATAAATAAAAAAAATTGAAGCATTCAGTCCTTTTTTTTTTTTTTTTTTGTGGATATACATAAGGTATATACTTTTCTTGCAGTGAAGGAATAGTTTTATGTGATCCACTACAGTGTCTGTGACATGTCGCATCGCATGTATCATCGGCAGATGACTGCATGCAGCCGCACGTGATGTGCATCGCACAACATGCGGCCCTGCACGGTCATCCATCATGTGGTGAATAGTATACATTGTGCACCGTGCATGGTAGAGGATCCACCCTCATTTTATGCAAAGCTTAATCAGGGAATAAACTTTTGGGCCTACGCCCTGTGTAACAAAAAAAGTAAAATATGATTTAAAATAAAAAAATAATCAGGGAATAAACTGACCGTACGTATATTTGCGTGTGGGGACACACGCTTATACCCTGATTCCTGGCGTGACACTCGAATCAAAGCCCAAGGCCTTGGGCTCGTCCATCACTCTCTCCTTTGAATAGGAGGAGGAGAGCCTCTCTATCCCACGAATCCCCCCCCCCCCCCCCCCCACCCATACCACCACCACCTCCTCGACCTTCTTCGAACAAAGCTCTTGGGGCCTGCGAACGGCCTGCAGCAACCTGGCCAAGGGCCGGCGGGCTTGCACTCGTTAGGCTCGGTGAAGGAGCCGAGCAAGGTCGCGATCAAGTTCCGGCGGAGCAGGACCAACCAGCTGAGCGACATCCACTTCCTCCCCCGCGTCATGTGGGGGACGCTGTCGCTTCCAACCATCCTCATCGATGACCGGACTCGGTCGCGATCGCCCTCGAGATGTGCCCAGGCAGCGCGGACGACTACGGGATCACGTCGTTCGCATGGTTCCTCGGCCGCCTCATCGAACGGGAGGAAGATGTGCGGAAGCTGCGATGGAGGGGGATACTGCTTAACGCGCTCGGGAGCGACGAGCAGGTGGCAACTTGGCGCCGGATTTCGAGGCCTCAGGCCAGGTATCGGACGGGATCGGCAAGCACCGGAAAAATATAACTAAAATCGTTATTCATAGGTTTCTGCGCACAATTATTCCACGGATGGCCGCTTCCGTCTGTTTCAAGTTATTAGCCCTATCCCCAGCGTCTATCACCGCGATTGCGGTAGCAGGACGGCATTAATCTGCTGGTGTTCTTGTATGATTCCTTGCTTCATGAATTAAAGCATGTGTGGATTGAAAGTTTTTTTTTTTTTTTTTTTTTGCTGCTGGTAGCCTAAATTTGCTTCTTTGGATTGTGTTGGCAAGTGATTTTTATATTATTGTGCCTTTGGCTTGAAATTCAAGATAAATGGAAATTTTCTTCTGAAATTGTGTAAAAATAAGTCTCTTTTTTAGGGGAAAATAGATTTTAAAATGTTAGTTGTGCAAGAACCAAATATAAAATGGTAGTCAAACGACGGTGAGCTTTAGATCCTCCATGCAATTTATGTTTCCACTGCATGCACTTAGACGTGGAATCCATGGAATATTAAGATTCTCATCCAAGACAAATTTTAAATCCATGGAATATTAAGATTCTCATCCAAGACAAATTTAATGAGGGAAAAAAAAAAAGGTAGGATTTTTTAAGATTCTAAATCATTTCCCATTAAGTTTGTATATCAAAAAAATCTGGGATTAAATCATAAAAATCTAGGGCTGAGAAAAATTCAGGCTAGACCGGCAGTTTTAATCCCCAAGCCCAAATTGAGCCCGTTTAATAAATAACCACCGTCTGTCCTGCTAGACTAAAACTATGGGCCATGTCACCAAAAGGTCCTAAACGAGCTGGCTAGCCCATGAATAGGTCTACCTCCAACTCTTTTTGAACATGGGGATGTAACAATTTATCTTCAAAAAATATTATCTTGCCAAAAAATTTAGGGTGTGTTTGAGTATTCCTACAGGATTTGATTGAAAATGCTATAAAAATTGAGACTATTTGGGTTAAAAGTCTTTTTCCCTGTCCAAGAGATCTGGGCTAGATGGTGTTTGGCTGATATAGGATCACGTTTAAATGGATGACCCAATTCACGAATCCTACAAGATTTCAACCCAATTCTATAGGGATATCCAAACAAATCCTTATTTAGTGATAAATCCCTTTTTGTAAAGCTTTGAATATTAAATCGATTTCTATTCTTTTGGTGTAAATTAATAAACACAAATATGGAACAAATCTAGTGGAATGCTGATTTTTCAATAGCTTTTACATCATTATGACATCAAACAGGCGAAGTAGACATTTGGCTTGATAAAGAGCTTTACATTTCCAAACCCATAACAAGGTAGCAAGCCCTTTGCTGCAGCCTATTCATCTATATGTCTTATATATGTGCGCTTTATTTTTTTGGGGGACAACTATGATGGTCAAAACTCAGCCAAAATTAGGGTGAAGGTGAGACTAAACATAATGGTCAATTTACTAGCTCAACTAGTTAAACTCTCATATCTACATTATACAAAAAAAATAAAAAATATATATTTTTTTAAGAAATAATATTATATTATCTATATGAAAAATAATATAAAAAACCTAGTAGACTTTCAAAGATCTAACTCTTTGAGTATGTGAGAGCACTAGATCACATCAAAACTATGTAATTAAGCATCATGGGCAACAGTGGTATCACATGGTATCGTCTAAAGTGTCGAAACATTATCATCTTGCTATCATCCCATTGTCCCAATCAATGTATCTTAGGGATATATCTAATCTCAAGTATCAAGACGGTGCAGGATGGAGTTACATCCTGTTCCAATGGAAAAACCGATATAGTCCCATCCTATGGGGTTTAAAGCAAAATAAATGATGTTGACAAATGGTTGATATTCTTTCTTCGTGCAAGTGATATTCCTTTCAAAACTAATAACAATAATTCTTGGTCGCATTTATATTAGGAGCTAACAGCCTCTTTCGATGAAAGCAACATCATGCAACCTATCTAAGTTCATTTAGATGAAGAAACAATATTTTCGTTTACATATTGTACCAATTAGGAATCTTCCTAATTTTTTATTATTTTTAAAGTTTCCACCATTCTCCTTGAAAATCTCCATAGTCCGCTCAAGGATTTTAACATTATTGAAGGTGCCGAGCCTTTTTTTAATTTATAGAGATGGGTCTATTGGGATTTTTTCCCATATGGCTCAAGGATTTTGACATTCATACTCTAATTTCCAAAAGCTTGTTGTGGTCAAACCAAAAACTATCGGGCAATGGTCACATATTAGTTAATCTTCCATCAAGCAAAAGGATGTGTTTCAGTTCTTGCATAGCTGGTTCATGAAGGATAGACTTTGTGAACAACAAACCCTAATAGTTTGGGCTCACAAAAGAAAGCTGGTTCCTTCAGCAGGATCACAGACTATTGAGTAAATTCTTTTGTTATTTGCAGATTTTCCTGAATTTCTGAAGTATGTTTTTAGGTTTGTCCGGGTGTTCAATATCACTATCTTGATCCTTGTATCAGCTAAAGGTTGTTCCTGCTTTGAAATTTTTCTATTCGGTAAAAAGAGATCAACTATTCTTAGATTTTCAGTGCCATACATGAAAGAAATCAGGATCAAAATTCCAACCTCTGAATATTTCTTGCAATTCTGCAGCAACAAATATATACCACGGTATGAGTGGCATCTTCCCAGAAGGTAGTGAAGTTAAGATTCACCAAGATGACCACTAATAATTCTTATAGAGCTATTTCCTCACACTTATGTTTTATTCCTCTAGCATTGACAAAGATCGACAATATAGAATGGGTGAGAATATGTAAATGGTAATGTAAATAACTCCAACCATCCTTGATTGTCTTAAAATATAAAGATTAATCATATCTTTCTCCCTGCCTCTATATAGACTATAGGAGAAAAATGCTTGCAAACACAGACAATGTGGTAAGTACATGTTTGTGTATGCAAAAGGCATTTAGCAAGTTTTATGCTACCGTCCCTAAGAAACAATACAAACTGCAATCCTCGATCCAACATGCCTGATGCCGCCCGGTTTGCATATAAGATCAGAGTAGTTTATCACCTTAGAAAAAGGAGAGATTTAAAAGGTAATGATCTTATTAACAAACTTTCATATGGCTAGATCGATTGATTTCCAAACATTTTAGAAAGTCCCAAATAGCTGGCGGCGAAACCTCAGCTCTGTCCCCAACAATCAGCACCATCCCAGCCATTTTCTGTTAATCTATACTTCAATTGGTCTGTACTCCAGTCCATGGTATCCGTGAATCATTATAGGATTTAGTTTCAGATACATTTCCATCATTTATATTTGTCTGGCTTTTGCCCTCTTTATTTGCAACTTCTGGGCCTGTTTCGATGTCCCATTCCCAATGCATAAGATATAATCTTTCCAAAGTTGCTTAGAAGTTGAAGGAGGCTATTGTTCTCTGAATCCTGAATAACCATCTTATGTTGATCCTTCAACAGCCTTGACCTTTTACTCAGACAACAAGATACAAAACCCCAAAGAAACAGAAGCCCCTTCTGGTTTATCTACATCCACTGTGAACCATCCGTAGAAAACAATATCTAGCAAAAACAATATAGGCAATCAAATTGCCACGGTAGGTCCAGATATAACAATCATTGGTCCATGCAAACCCAGATTCCACCACATATCCATCAAACCATAAACTGTCTGCAGTGAGAAGATAAGTCCTCTTACACAGGTGACACTCCAGCTGCTTCAACTATACCACACACACCAAACCCACCGGGTGAAAAGAATGGTCAGCTCTTTAAGATTGTATCGGTGGACCAACATTAAATGTTTCAAACTTTTAGCTATAAGAGATGATCTACAATTTTGATAATATTATAGATCTTTAACTTAAAATAAAATTTTACAGCAACAAACTCTACAGTCCCAATCAAGAATTCCAGTCTTATATGCATAAGATGTTCCTAACGAATCCATTTTACCCTCCTAGCTGACAGCTAAACAGTATCCGCAGAGGAGCTATTGGGGTGCTGAACCATGAGGAAGTGGTGGTGGTGGTGGTGGGGGAAGCCCCATATTGCCTCCTAGAGCCATGCCAGGGACCCGAACATCCATCATTCCAGGCTGCAATTACCAACTCAACAGCATTAGCTAAGAATGGATTCATCCCACAAAATAGTTGGGACACAGAATAGGTCATAAGCAATGTCGAATCAGCTAATAACCTGTCAAATTTCATTTACCAACTCAGAGGGAATAAATGATTCATTTTGTACCTGGTAAGCATTTAATCCTGGAATTGGTCCTATTTGCCCACCTTGTGGCCGGTTAAACATGCCACCCACTGGAAAATTTTGTAGTCCAGCTGCATTCGTTGCACCCTGAATATTTGTTATCCCATTTGAAAAACCCCCAACGGGAGGAATATTGCTGGCGTTAACAGGCCCTGAGTGCATCTGATTAAGGCCCATCATGCTTCCTTGTGGCATTGGAGAGAGCATCTGATTTCCTGAACCTTGCATCACCTGCAACAGTAATGAGAGTAATTAGTTTATGTGGACAGACAATGTTTATAAGATAAGAGACATGAAATTAAGTGATGTTTTACTCCCCAAATATTTTCACAAAACCACACAATAAGCTCTCTTATCACAACATACCATTCATCTACCAGCCAAGCGTTGCATTGATAAATCACATACTTGCATATATGTCCCATAAACAGTTGGCTTTCAACTTTCAGATTACAGGAAACGTAGGAAATTGGTGATGAATTCTAATGCATAAGATGATCTAAAAGACATGTGAATTCTTGAATCACCAAGGAGTTACACATGACCATTGGATACATGGGCAAAATATAATGCAGCAGCAAAGGCGAAAAGAACAGGTCAGCAGGCACTAAATCTTGCACAAATATGACATAGCAAATAAGAGAGCAGACCGATGGTTTGGAGTTTTATCAGAACAAAAGCAAAACTGAAATATTTTGGATTCATGCAGAACCCATTCAAAACTGCAGTCACTTTCAAAGTTCTGGTCAAGACTAAGTTATGGCCAGATTACTGTACATTGGCCAAACTAAAAGACCTCTTTACTTCTTTGAGCTTGCTTGTACGTTATAAGTTAAGACTCAATAAAGTTTTTTTTTTTTGGGGGGGGGGGGAGGGGGGGATCATGCTCAAGTTTTACAATTATGAACTGCACACAGGTTTGGTTGTAAGCTTCCACAAATATGCAAAGATTTTGAACTACGTTGTAACCTTGCTGTTTCAAATTGATGCCACTAAAAACTTGCAAACTTTCCTTAAATCTTGTAAAATGAAGTAAAATGAATGAAATTTACAACTTTAACAGTTCCAAAAGGAGGGAACAGCAAAATGGAGGCAAGGTTCATAAAATGCTAGCTCAAAATTCATTGAAGTTCACAATATGATATTTTAATTAAATTTCGACACCAAAGGAATAAAGGATTGTAAATAACTAGAGATGTTTACCAATTAAAATAATCATCTAACTAGGGCCTAGGATAGAGTAGTACCATTGGATTAGGCAAAGGTAGGGGCAATGATGGAGCCATTGACGAAGGCAGGGGCATGGAACCAGGCATTGACGAGGAGATGGATCCAAGAGGTGGCAGCTGCAGAGGTGGAGGGCGAGGTCCATGAGGATGCTGAAGAAGTGGCAAATGTGATGGCGGCTGTAGCTGAGGCAGGTTCGGCGGAGGAAGTGGCAGTGAAACCATTTGCTGTGAAAATGGCATTTGTTGCTGTTGAGGTGGGGCTTGCAGGGGAATTTGCTGAAATGCTTGCTGCTGCCCAGAAGCCAAAAGAGATGGATGGGGACCTGGTGGAAGAGGAGGTGCGCCGCTAGGAAGAATACCCGGAATAGGCTGCCTCTGCTCTCCCTGATCTGACCCATCAAGAGATGGAACAGATAGTGGCATTGCAACTCCAATACCTGGAATAGTTCCTTCATTTCGCGACAACCCAGCAGCAAATGGTCCTGGAGTCGGTGGAGGCTCTGGAACTGGAAAACCGCTCGCTGTACGACCAGCAAGGATAGCATTTTGATCACCATGACCTAGAAATAACAAACATAGAAAATCAAGTGTAACTTTTCTGATCTTCAGATAAAAAAAAAACAGCTGTTCAAGAAATACAAAGAGGTTGCTCTATTTCTAAAAGAAAGCTACTAGTATTTTAGATACAGCTAAACTGAAAATAGAATGAATGATAGACTGCATGTAAACAATAGTGACTTGACTCTGACCAATTGTATATTTATCTCGACTGGTATCTCCAGGCCTGTTTCTGCACCAAAACTTTGTTGTGTGATCATTGCTACCACTGCACCAAAACACTTACAGTCAGCAGCAGATTAACCATAATGCACACAGAAACATTTATATGGTGAATAAAAGTTTATAAAAAGATATATTACAAATCAGACCAAAGATATACCAGAAAACAGTTTAGTACAAGATAGTGTCCACATTATTGTTTGCATAAACTTAGCAAAAGTAATTTTTTGGTAACCAGAAAAGGCATTTTTCTGCAAGTAGATTAAATTTTAGTGATAAAGTAATGACACTTAAATGGAAAGGAGAGACAGTAAGTGATGATATCTTGCAAAGAGTTTATGTATGTGCGTGTGTGTACGTATGTATGTATGTATGTATGTAAAACTGACAATACTTATGAGCTTAAATGTGAATGAAGGCACCTAAAAAGAAACAAAAGCAAGAAGATATAGTTAGCAAAAGCTTGCATGAATGAGTCAAACATCTAGTGCAGCATAGACTAGATATGGCCTCCATAATGCATGCACCAGGTGCAATTGGACCACGTCAAACCCCACGGTGGATAACACGCCACGCTACCCCTTGTATTTCACCAATTCCCGATTGCGCGCTATCCACCGTGCGTATTCTCCGGGATTTGCCCTGGTTCGCTTGCACCTGGTGCATGCAATAATTTCTCCTAGATATGCCACACCCAACATGGCATATGAACGTTCACCCAGACCCTACTGTTTAATTACATACATACCATATCATAAACAATGAACCAGCAACAAGAAGAGGTACATCTCATGGGCATTTATTTCACATACAATAACTGCTCAGGAAAAGAAACAATACTGCATTAATTACTAATCAAAGTGAAAACTCCAGGAAAAAAATACTAAGCAGCCCAAAAAAACAAGAGATGGAAGGTATCAGTATCAGCTATACAAAAAATGCATGATAATGTCACATGGTTAAACCTACAAGTAACAAAAATTAAATGTGTTATTTATAAAAGGAGTAACAACATCAACAGGCATCTCTATGCAAAAAATAAAATGAAAAATTGATATGCAGAAGGAAACCAATAACAGCAGCAAAAGCAATCAAATCAATGAGAATACCTGCAAAGTAAATAGCCAATGGGATGCCAAGCTAGATCCCAAACACTGTTATCATGTGCCCCAGGAATTTCAATCTGAGGAGTTTCATGCCTACAAAGAATAGTCAATAGCAATAACAAGAGAGACAACACAATGCAACAATTTCAGAATTAGAGAACTATCTTCCATATAGAGTGGACAGATAACAACAGCTAGTTAAGAATTCAATAGATAACATAGATCAAGAGCAGGTGAATAATTAGAACTGAAGAATAATGGGATGTTTTATACGAGCTTTTGCCTCTAATGAATCGTGCAATAATAACTTGTTATATAAGCTAGAATACGTGTGGATTAGGCAAAATGCATAACAAGTAAAATGAATGATGTCATTGAGGAAGGTTTACCCAACAAGCCAATGAAAGATGGATCCATCAAAACTCCCACTGACAAAGTATTCTTCGTGAAATGGATGCCATGCCAGAGCTAGCAAAATAGAATTCCAAATGGTAAGTGTAAACTACCGCAGCAACAACATAAATTAAGATAACATACTTTTTCAACCCTCACCACCTACATGCATCAAATAGTATCATTACTTCCTGTTTCATAGTGAAAAATATATTTCATGCATCTTAAGATACATTATCTTTAAATGCAGTAATGACTAAAAAACTAAAACCAGACAAAAAAATGAGACAGCACCTAACTTTAGCCTTGAGGATGAGAAAAATGAATACATTCACAGCAAAAATTGGTTTTACACCTGAATCAAATTCCACAAAACTACTTTCCAGTAATATATCATTCCATGTCCCAGCAAGCTTAAATTTAAGGTTATATTTTGCACTCTAGCATGTTGTATATACTTATAAAGGGAAGAAGTCATTAGAAATGATATCTTATTTGTTCATAGAAAATAAGAAAGGTGTATTGCAGTATAGCTGTCATATATATTGCACCAACAATAATGTAAATTTCCAAATCCAAATCAAACTATATTTTTACAAACAACTTTGTGCCAGTGTCCCTCCATGCACGATCCAAGCTGCAACTATGAAATGATAACAAAATAACAAAAAAGATATCTAGAAAGATTTAGAGAAAAAAAGTAAACCATTCACTAACCAGTCACATCCTTGCTATGTCCACGAAATGATTCAAGCTCTTTCATGGATCTAATATCATAAAGCTGAAATCAATAAACAAAATTTTATACTTAATTAGTGTAATTAATTTTTCAAAAAAAAGTCTAAAGAAGAGACAGTACAAGATATGCTTTCCTTGAAACTTATTCCATGTCCCAAAAAACACATAATATAGGAGCTTCAAAACACACCGTAACTAAACAAAAAATCAATTAGGGTCATGGTATAGGAATTTCTATCAAGAATGTAATACTAAACCAATTAATTTACAATCTTAACATGTTGAATAAGAATCATATCATGTTCTTCTTCACTGATTAAGGTTCTAAAATATGGCTGTGAGCAGCCAAGTTGCCACTGCATAGCACCTAGGCAACTCGTATTTTTAGGTGGAAGAGGGGGAAGAGAAGGGCATAGATAGATGGTTATAGCAGAGTGGGAAAAGGAGAAGCCAAAGGAAAAGGTGGAGAAGAAGAGGCAGGGTAGGAGAGAGAAGGAAGATGAGATGGGGTATAGCATAGTACCCAACTTGAATTTCTACCTGACCCACATATCTGCCCAGGCTGCTTAGGCTTAGGCCAATCCCACGAGATTTAAAACCTCTACGTGGATAACCATTATTTTCTGGTTGCTTAGGCTTAGACTTAGGCCACGTAGTCCATTTGCAAGGCAACCAGGGGACACATGAATACATTGCCACATTGATCGCTTAGTAGAAAAATGATTCCGATAGATCCAGAACAAGTTTTCATTATTTTCATTTCAAGACCATTGCCGCCACACCCTCTTAAAGAACATGCCAACACTTTTATCTCATAAAATTCATTCAATTTTATTTACATACATATAGACACATGTGTGAACTCATCAGAACTTATTTATGCATAGTTTTTTCCTTCTATGTGCTTCTGTTTGCATTGATTCATTGGTGTTAATTCTTCTTGCAGCTTAAACTGCTTAACAATTTATTTTTGTCTTGAATATTTTGATACAGACAAAAACATCTTTTTTGATGAATAAAAAAAGGATTCCTGGGTGGTTATCATAAATCACAACTATAGAGCAGTCAATAAATTACAGTCGATGTTGCTATATACAGAATTATTATGTAAAATATCTTTTAAATATTGTTGTATCCCCACTATATTTATACCTTCTAAAAAAAATGTTTTATCAGCATATTCTAAAAAACACTGAATCTATACTTCATATATGTGTCCATGACATCCATGTTTTGTAGGAAAGGCCTAGAATGTTGCACGGACGGAATCAACCAATTGAAAAGAAGGTGACAAAGATGCACCTTAATTATCTGATCTTTAGAAGCAGTCAGCACCCAGTTGCCATTTTGATTCCATTTGACACAAAGTACAGTATTTTTGTGACCATGGCTGCAAATAAAATGTATCATTAACCAGAACGCATGCTTTTCACATGCAAAAAACACGACAATAATGAACCTGTACTAACAATGAACAGAGTTCTCTTCCTGTTTTTGAATCCCATAGTTTCACAAGATTGTCTTTGCCACCTGTTGTAGCACATGCAAGCAAAGAAAAATAAATGACGTGGAAAATCTTGGAACATGAGAAAACCATTACAAACAGAACAAAGATAATAATAACAGACCTGAAACCAGTAGAGATTTTGTTGGGTGCCAATCAACACTCTTGACATCCCAACCATGGCCTGTCTGAGTTCAAAGGACATATAAAGGAATCTTAGGTTACTTATGCAAGTTCCAATCACATAATTAGTCATCTCATTTACCAGCAAAAGAACAAAACATCGTAATGGCTTTAAAGTAAAAGGGGCCATAAAATTAAGAGAAGTTTAATGAAAAATGTAAGCAACAAACACAAAAAAAGGTACTCCAGTCTCCATGTACAACTGATATTGCCAAAACATGGAAACTACAGTATATAATTATCTTGTGAAGCTCAAAGTCAGGAAGTAGACAAAAATTTTGAAGGAAAAAAGGATCCTCTTTGCAATTTAAGGATAGTCAGAAAATGTAACTACAATAATTGTGGTTTGAGTAGGAAAGAAATTTCTAGATACCAGTATCTAGACAATTCTGTCAAAAACTCCAATTGAGACCTAATTCATAAGCTATGTCCAAAAGTTATATGGAAATCTGATCAGCAGAGAAAGATACATACAAGTGTATGTATATGTTACAGTTGGAACAGGACCGAGCAGGGTTGGGTTCCCATGCAACCTATGCCTGCCAAGAAAAACTTTTTGGGGCTTTAAGTCACGTCACGTCTATGCCCGAAAACTTTTTGTATGGATCAAGTTGAAGCCTGACCAAGCCCAAGTCCAGCCCAAATAGGCCCACTTGGCCCAACCCATATAAACCTTTCAGGCTTTAGACCATGCGTACACATAAAAAATTTTTGTGGGTTCATGCCCAAGCCAGAAATGAGCCCGAGTCTGGCTTGAAGCGCAAATAGGCCCTACCTGAGTTTGAGCCCCACGTAGTGGAGGATGGAGGCAGAGGAAGAGGCCGAGGGGATGGAGGACATGAAAGGTAAGAGGAACAATTTTGGGGGGGGGGATGCGTAAGTGGGAGAGGAGGACTAGAGAATTGGGAGGGGGAGAATGAGAGATAGAGGAGGGATTTAGAAAACCTAAACCCTAATCATTCTAATCTAAAGGTACCCAAATGCAGAAAGAAAGATTAAAGTATCTAATCATATGAAAAAGATTAAGAGACCTTAGCAAGATGCTGCTTATAAAACCCTAAAAATCAAAGGGCAGAAAACAAATGAGGTAGAGGACTAAATCCTTAGGATCCAAGGCCACTATCAAAATTGAGCAAATCGAATTCTTGGCTGGTGAGGTGATTGTTGATCTAGACAGGCGGCCACCTTTCAAAACCTACAGCCAGGGTTTTTCGTACCATGCTGAACTGGCCGGTACATTCCGTATCATATCGGACCGGCAGCAAACCGGTACGGTTCGGTTGGTAAATTCGATACACCGGTGGTACCGGAAGGGAAAGAGAGAGAAGGTGAGAAAGAGAGAGAGAGGAGAGGGAGGGAGGCGGGAGCCGTCAGAGGCCAACGATAGCCCACTACGGCCGTCGGAGGGCTTTCGAGCCCCATATCACCTGATAGGACTTTCAAGAGAGCGAGAAAGAGAGAGAGAGCGCTCGCCGAGGGGGCCGACCTACCGGACGGACACCGCCTCCATCGCGAGGCCTTCAGTGGCCAGTGAGCCCACGCCGACCGGCCTGAGGGCAGTCGAGTGGGAGGAGGGCCTCCGCGGCTCCGCCGGTCCGCCTCCTTCGAAACAAAACAGGGCCCGTGGGGTTTTTTATTTTTTTTTGGATTTAAAGACGTGAAGTCGGCAACCCAGTTGCAGACTTCATGATTTAAAAAAAAAAAATAATGAAGTCGGCAAGTGATTGCCGACTTCACCTGTTCACTGGTTTTTTTAAAAAAACCCGTGAAACAGGGGCCGATGCCCCTGTTTCACGCCCGCGGCACCGCTCGCACGGACTGCGTCGTCGGACGGCCACTACAGCCAATCGGACACCGTCCGACGGCCCCGCCCCCTCCTTCCCCTCCCTCCTTTTCCTTCTTCCTTCCTCTCTCTCTATTTCTCTCTCTTTTTCTTCTCCTGATTCGACTCCTGTTTCCTTCATCGGTTCGGCACGGTACAAAATCATGCCGAACCGTACCGTCGGCCGATACGGTAGACGGTACCGGTTCAACAAACCTTGCCCATAGCCCAAGTCATCGTGGGCCGAACAGATGGATCATGGCAGGTGATAGAGTGAAGCTTTGGGTGGGGAAGGGAGGCATCAACATCAATATTGCCATCCTTGTCTCTGCAATTATCATCTTTCGGCTCGTAGTCCACCACCTCCATGTCCAAGGCCTTCACCACCATCAAAAGAGAGAGGAGATGGAGGGGAAGAGGAAGGGCGGGGAGTGGGGATGTACTAAAGGGAGGGGAATGATAGGACATGGTGATGGTGGGGACAGAGTGGAGAAGAAGGGTGGTGGGAGGGGGATGAACATTAGGAAGCGGAAGGCTAGGGCAAGAAGAGAGGGTAAAGCTGGGGGGCAGGGGAGGGGGGAGAGAGAGAGAGAGAGGCAGGGAGGTGAGAGAGAAAGCGTCAGGAAGAGAGGTGGAGATGGCAATGCATAAGGGGGAGGGGCGAGGTAAAGATGGAAGCATGGGGATGGGGGGTAGTGGGTTAGGATTGGGATAGGGCCACGTTGGGCTTGGACTATGTTGAATCTTAATTTGGCTCCACAATTTAAGCTTGGGACCTCCCAATCCATGCCCAAAGCCCAATTTGAAGTTGGCCCAACCCAACAACCCTCGGATCAGCTCGGGCACATTTCCATCCTAGTGTGTGTGTGTTTCCACCATTCTTGTCTTAACTTTGCAAGATTAGTGATGCCAATACAACTTAACAGCCATATATGCCCCTTTGTGAATGCATTGCAGTAGAAAGTCTTGGTTTCCTACTTACATATTGTGACGGAAGGAAAGAAAGTAAAGATCATAGTTGCATCACAAAAATAAAATAAAACTTTCTTTCATTTAGGGGAGGTAAGCAAGCACACAGATCTGAGAAAGTTCAAGCCTTCAACTGAACTAGTTTCTCAGTATTTTCATGACCGTCCCATAAATGCTGATAAAAGCTAAAACTAGATCTACTAAATCAGCCTTTATAACAATGGTAGGATATGTTTCTCTTGTTGAAGTCAGCATTTTTCTGTATCATCTAATGGAGAAAGATGCATGCATGCATGGACTAACAAAAGCCAGTATGCAAAATGTCTTTATTGATTATATGCAGTCTCAACAAAAGCCAACATCGAAAGAAGCCGCCATATTAATAGTCAGTCAAGCAACAACTTTAACTCAATGTTGCATACAGAATAAATTTGCAACATTACCAGTTAAGGATCTCTCCTCTTGGCACCTTGCAAAATCCCAGACCTTTACAGTAGTGTCATCAGAGCAGGAACAGAATTTTAAATCTGTTCTAGAAAAACTGTTGAACAAGTGTTAGCTTCACATGACTTGATCCTCTTTGTACAGAACAGCCAAAAATATAACAGCCAACAAATATGCACCTTAAGTCCCGGACTGATTCTTTATGAGCAGATTTATTTGCCTTGACATTGTTCATGTTATTTTGCCAATACCTAAACAATAGTTGGCAAGCAAAAGATATCAGATGCATGAGAAATAAAAAAGGCCTCACGAATATACTGAGCAATGGTAAAGTAACAGCAGTCAGATCTATCATACAGGGAACTTACTTAATTGAACCCCCATCATCACCACTGACCATCCAATTCTCGTTGTGACTCCAAACCATGGACCTAATAGCATTATCATGAGCCTGAAGCATAAATGGGACTACAAAGTGAGTCAAGCTTACACATGAGCCATGGATAGCTTTCAAGGGAAAAAGCAAATGCCCTTAAATACCTGAAGAATCATTTCAAAGTTAAAAGACTGTCCATTCCAAAGAGTAAATTCACCACTTTGTGACCCAGTTATAAGACGCCGCCCTGTAGGGGTCCACTTTATCCCCAAAAAAAAAGGTTGTTAGATAAAAAATCTTATTTATTTTACACAAAGAAAGCAAAGAGACAGCCCTTCACATCTGAAAGCAAAGTCTAAAATGGAAGACATATAGATTGGCATTTTAAACAAATGATTCAGGATTACCATGCTGATACAAGCACATTCATGTTAGTGTTTATGTACAGAATTTTACAAAACCTAAAGTCAACTCCTTAATATGTAAAGGATGCAACAGGCTCAGCCACTTATCAAAGGAATCCATAACTCTAGAGACTGCAAGGGAATAGCTACCACAAGCAAGGTTTCAAATACTGCCAGAACGGAACAATACAAGCAGAACCGTACCATTCCTGCAGATTCCTGAACCAGTACACAGTCTGTTGGTATGGTATGAAGTCCTGTACCATATTTGGTACCTAGAACCATACTGTTCGGGCAAAAAATCAGTATGAGATCCAGTACCAATATTTGACACATTGACCACAAATAGAAAATAAAGGTAATTGAAATTCAATGTTACACTAAAACTTACAGAATCTAATTAATTCCAAATATTTTAACTTCTTTAACAATGTAAACATTAACACCTATTAGAAAATAAGAATTTATCCACCTAGAAACAGAATTGTGATTTATCCATCCTAATTCATATGGTCCAATCCACTAAAACTTCTATGATCTGAAGGAATTTGCCATCTACATATGCATCCTGGATGTTTTACAGTTACTTATTTACTACTGCTTCTGCAATATAGATCTTTAAAAAAAAAAGCATTATGTTCCTTCTCATACAAGGTGCAAACTAGCCAATCCAATTCAAGTAGTAGGCTGTTGAGGCTTCACTCTTTATACAAAAGGCACAATTAAGCTCGAGTGAGTTTTACAGGCTGTCTTCAAGCTGGGCTCAGGATGCCTTCAAGCTTTCCTTGGTTGCCATATGACCCAAGCTTGAGTGAGCTTTCTACCGAGCTGAGCCCAATTTCTTTTTCCTCACACAAACAAGCAAATTTAAAGTTTAATTGTATTTTTAAAAAAATTTAAAAAAAGTAATAAAAAAGAGCTCCTTTTGGTGAACCAAGCTTGTCACATATGAACGCATTCTAGTAAGTCTAAAGTTTTAGTTACAATTTCACCTAGAAAGTTTAATTTTAGTTACAGTTTCATTCAGAAAGCTTAATTCATCGAATTCATACTGCATAATGACAGCAAAAATCATTAAAAAAATGCAAACACAAGCAGCTGGATGGTTAACTGTTTCCTACAAAGATAAAAAGAGACCAAAACATCTTTCCCAGAAACATAAATTGCATGCACTAAGAAGTCTACTCATAAGTACAAGCATAAAATAAAAAGGGGAAAGGCATAAGAGGTGGAAAGAAACGTGTGCATGTAGTTAGCAATCATAATGAAGAAAATGGATAAAATTAATCAAACTTACCAACACGCGATTAATTGAACATCTGTTTTTGTTCGTAGAGGCATGAACAAATTTTGCAGCAAAGCTTGTTGATGGATTATCAGCATATGCAACTGTTGGTAACATCTGCACTCATAAAAAACTTCAGCAAAGTAAATAAATCCTAAAAACAATCAACATAGCAATAAGTCTTCACAACTAATATTTGTGACCAGAGCCTTCTGGTAGTGTGATCTACTCATTTCTTGCTGCCTCCAAGTTTTTTCTTGCATTCAAACATCATATTATGATCAGTAGTTGAAATATGTTAGCTGCACATCCATGTCCAAATCCTAGAATTAATGTATAATACATGTCCGAATTGGAAACACATCAGACACTTGGATATTTATCATTTTTCTAACTGCAGCTTCTAAAAATTGGTAAGCAAGTGGACTCTCCAATAATGAGTTCACCTACCGTGATAATGGTTTAGATTTGTCCTTTATAGATATGAGAGTTTTGCATTAAAAAATCCACTTAATTATTGATTTTACAAGAAAAGTTCGGATTTTTTTTTATTTTGAGTTTTTGACAGAGTGATCCACATTTAAGAGTCCCTGGATGATTTCACTCCAAGCCAGAGAATGAAATGGGTGATACAATTTATTGAACATTTGAGACACAATTTGAATATATGATCCACTTATTTAGGCTGTGACCTATCTCACACTTAGATCCAGGGGAAATATCATTCTGCAAAACCAAGCAAAACCAAAAAATAAGCGGATTTCTTAATAAAATTCCACCATAGAGATTAGTTTAAAATGTAGGTGTAAAAAATAATTTCAAAATGTCTTTTTTTCTGAAATTCTTAAGCTAATTGAAAAGTTTGGATGAGAAACAAGCATATTAGAAGACCTCAACAAGCAGCATATTTTAATGTTTTCTTTTAAGCAATATGTAAGTAAACATATTTCAGTTAGTTATTATTCTATGCATTCTTGTATCGCCTTTTTTTCTCATGTCAAATCAAATAATTGGACATGTATCTAAATCCAATTCTTGCATCCATGGAATTTGTATGCAACATGTTATTATTTGTTGCATCTTTCAGGATATGTTACAGCTTAAAATTAAGCAGATTGTGCACACATTGAAGGTCCACTTTACACTAAAATAGAATTCACCATGTCACATCCCAATTCAAATAATATAGTCAAAATTGAACTCCACCAAGCAAGCCATCATGGAACTTGTGTTAGAAGACACGTAATTCCCACATGAAATAAGAGAAAGATCTAAGGAGAAAAAATCACAATGACTAGTAAGAACAATACCCCAAACTAGACCTCAAACATGATGATTAGACTACAAAAGCAAGATTGATGCATTGAAGAAATGACATCAAACTATTTACGCATATACTCAGCAATTATAGGAAAATTAAATTACTGACATCCAGGACTGCAGCTGGAGTTGGTTGCAACACAGTTCTGTCCCTTACATCCCGCTGCCACATACGAACCTGCATATCATTTACATGACCCATGAAATAAGTAAGTTGCTCTGGTAATAATAACTCCAGGAAAAGTAATAATTGAGACCAAATTAGAAGGCCTAATAAAAAGCATTCAATGGATCATGCTGACATCCTCCAAAAATTATCAAAGCTAATTCACTATTTGGTTATAAGAGCTACCAAGAAAATAGACCCTGAAAAAGGTCAATGCTTCAGCTTTCTAAACATAGTGGACAATGGCAACAAGCATGAAATCAGTTTTGCATGGGAACAGGTCAAGTTTGGCAACTACTCATATTATTATATTGCTTCCATTTATGTTTTCAATGCACAATGGACAATTGTTCAACCTAGTACCACATAAACAGGCCCTTGTCACTCTAGCATCATAAAAGGATTGGAGAGTTGGTTAAAAAAACTTAAGATGAAGAACCAAAAAATTACACAGTTTTCTACAGGTTTTTCAAATGTTCTGTTCTAATTATTTAATAACTATATTTCCTCTTTCCAAAACCCTAGTTTCCACTATCTTAAAATTAAGTTATCAAGTATGATCAAATTTAAACAGCAGTTTAAATAGGCAGCCATTGAACCACAGGTTTTCCAGAACAATGAATTAACTACCGTACAATACATTTGGTTAAAAAAATACAAGAAAAAAAGGTGGTTTAAAGAGTTGAAGTTCCCCATTCATTGCTAACATAAGGGAAGCAGCAACAAGTTGAAACTCTATTAAATCATTCTGAGCACCCTCTCTTAAATTATACTATAAGTAAGAGTTGATGCTTGACAAGACCAGAATGTGGCTGAGAAAAAAGACATGAGAAAACAAGTTGAAACTCCATTAAATCATTCTAAGCACCCTCTCTTAAAATTATACTTGAAGTAAGAGTTGATGCTTGACAAGACCAGAATATGGCTGAGAAAAGAGACATGAAAAAACAAACACTGACATCTTGACAGCAACTCAAAATCAACAAGGATCAGATAGAAGGTGCTTAGCAAGAAGATATCAACCACATATATGGGTGAAAATTTGAAATACTCTTCTTGTTGATTTTGCCAACAGGTCACAGAAGCAGAAGTAGTAAAGAAAGCTAGCCCTCATCAAGGAAGTTGCTCTAGGAAAATTATTAGAGGAAGATGAAAGACTAAATGATAATAACATCATCTTTATCCCTTGGTCATCCAACAAACTGTGCAATACAGATGTTTATTTGCTGATTATTGAACTTGCTCACCCTGTAAAACAGTTCAAATCCAAAAACAGAGGCATCATTAATTAGGGATAGGGAGAGAACCTATGGGAAGAGCTTCATCAAATTCAATCTAGTATTTATATTAATTAAAACATTCTTGAACAACATCTATATAATCTGAGATACCCCATTGCATCTGCAAATGTGGATATCATCAGAATGCCTTTATATATCACCCCTGTATGGGTGGCATTATAAGGCTGGTAAGCTACTCGGATTCTTGAGAGACATCCGCTACACAGTCAAGAGCAACATCGGCTGAACAATCCCAAACCACTCAGTTTGGGGCTACCAAACCATACCAACAGCAGACCATGATGGTTGTGGCCTCTGGATCGAGCAACTGGCGGAAAGGGAGAGAGACCCGGGGGAGGGGGGGGGGCGGGGGGGTTTGTGGAGAGCAAGGGAGGCAGAGATAGGGAGAGAGCAGTGGCCAGAACAGGACAATGGAGGGGGAAAAGAGGGCTTTCAAAGCCCTCTCTCGGCCTCTCCTCCATGCATCAAAACAAGGGTGGAGCCCCTATATCAAAATAAAACGGGGGCTTCCACTCCTTTTTATTATTTTTTTAAATTTTTTAAGTGAAGTGGCCAGTGGCCCCTAATTCCGACTTCACTTAAAAAATATATAAAAAGGGACGGAAGCCCCTGTTTTGTTTTTTCAAATGCGCTCTCTCTCCCCTCCCTCACTCCTGTTCTGACTGCCACCCTCTCCCTCTCTCTCTCTCCCCCTCTCCCTTCCTCCCTCTCTCTCTCTTCCTCTCTCTCCTTCTCCCTCTCCCCCTTCCTTCCGATTTTCCTTTCAGTTCACACCGAGATGGCATGGCATCGAGGCACACCATACTATCCCACCAGCCAACAAACACGGATGCTGGTTCCGGTACTGCCTTCCTTGATCAAATGGGTATATAGGCTATGAGGCAGAGTTCTTTATCAAGTTTGAAATACAAGGAGTGAACTGCAGATCTCTGATGAATTAATCACATGCGATGTAAAGTTTGATAGTTGACAAAATCAAAAGAGACTTGGAAACTTGTGAAAAAGGAACAAAAACTATAGTGAACACCAACAACAAAATGACTGAAAAACATGTCCCACTATAGGAAGCACTGACTCCCCAAGAAGGCTCAGGAAGAGGAAGAAAGCTTTTGATAAAGCACATATTTCACAGCTCAATCAGGAGCTCACCTTGATGCACATAATGGTATCCTGTTCTGCCCTCTTCTTTTTGTCTTAAATTGGGGATCCTTGTCTGTCCAACTCCTCCATTATCCGGAATTAGAATTGATGGGTGGCTAACACAAAAGTGTTACAAATCCGAGTTTAAAATTATGGTGTTATAGATAATCCGGGTTTAAAATTATAGGAGTCCACCCTCGTTGCTGCATGGACAAAAAATATAAACAGCATGACATGAGATGGCCCCAAAATCAAGCAACGCATCATGTTTCCCACCAAGGAGTTTAAACAAGAATTTTGATCACCATATGTTTCATGAACACTAATCATATCATACCAATTCCCACTAGTACACAACACTAGATTGGTTCCGATGAGTATTATACTGAGCAGCACATGATGAACATGTCTTCAAGCAATTATGTAATTCAAAACTAATTTTTATAAAAAAATAATAATTAGAAAATATGTGAACTTATACTTTTGTCCATGACTTGGCAACATATGACTTTTCAATTGTTACATTTGTATGTTCATAATTAGTGATTTAATTGTAGGAGTAAAGAAAAAGCATAAAATCTTGTAAATGAACCTCAATTCCAAGTTGTTTTATTCTTCTTTTGATGTCAGAATTGGAAAAGGAGAAAAATGAACAAAGCACCATTCTACCATTGATAAAAATGCTCGAAAACTAAGGTGCCACTGAGTATTTAGCCTTAAAGATCACTGGCAGCCTAGACTAGCTTGGAGTGAACTGTATCAGCATATATTTGGTTTAACGTGTTGGATCAAAGGCCAGTTCAGCCAATATGATAGGTCCATGGGGAAACCGCCAAAAATCAGTTATCTGGGAAATCTAAAACCAGCACAAATCAGTATAGACAAAACAGAATTCATCCACACCCCCATGCCCTCTTTCCCTTCTCCACTCCTTTAAAGTGGAATCATTTTATATGTCATAAACCCTAACCTACCAACCAAATTCAGTAGGTGGGAGGCTTGTGAAGTGTTGCATAGACCCTTCAACTTTCATGATTTTCACAGCACCAGACATGTTGACATTTGGATACGCTTTACCACTGCAGAAAACTGCATACCCAACAATGGACTAAAATCCCATGTACAATGCCCATTCTAGTCATAATATTTATCGTAATATGAAATACACAAACAAATCTTTATAGCATTACTCAATGAACCTTTTAAATAATAGAAAATCCAATTTTTGAGGAGCAAGCTTAAAGTTTCTCACTCAAATAAGGCCACGTTAAGTCAAGAAAGATTCACATCATCATGAAAATCCACTAAATTAAGATGGGAAAGTTTCCATCATGATTTAACAGCAGCAATCCCTAAAGCCTGAAACAAAAACAATTGGCTCCTCAATAAAAGTTGATGAATTTAACTTCCTTTGGCAAATAATGAATCCGTCAATTCCTTGAAGAATGTAAGAAATCCATAAGATAAAAGTATATAAGTATATGAAGCGATACATGATAGAGAATGTGAGCAACATATGCAAACCATCAAATTCTAAGAGTTGATAATCAAAATTTGTAACATAACTTTAGAAGTTAGAAAAAACAATTAGAAGATATTACCTGCATATATCGAACAACTGTGCTGGTGTAGTCCACTGCTCGCCGTTGAACAAGCTTTCGCATTCTTTTAGCAGCAAAACTGTCTCCATGGGCTGCAAATATAAACACAGAGCACACCGTATAATAGCAAGAAAAAGAAAAATCCTAATTTAGCGAAAACTGAGCTAGCAATATACAAACATCGCAACAGCAATGAAATTTACAATTGGCATCCTCACCCCTGTAGAAATAAAGATTTACCGATACAAAAAAAAAAAACTGCATTGAAGCGGGAAGTTTAGCTCACAGTGAAAAATTGAATTTATCTGGAACAGAAAAACAATACAAGAAAACTAGTTGATGATAACTAACTGAATAGTCATTGAAGATAAGAGCACTCCCAGGACACCCGAGGAAGTTATACACTAGCCTATTTTGCTTATAACCAATTCCAATGTCTAGGTATTCATGGTGATTAAAATGCATGCATTTGAATGACAAAAGTAACAAAAAAGTGAATGAAGACTTTATGTTCGGTAATTAGGTGAAACCATTAACATTGTGGAAATAATTTACATCAATATCCCATTGCTCATTTTTCATCCTCTAGCCCTTGTTCTTGCAAATGAACAGAATTTCCTGCCTTATGAATTGCCAGATTCCATGGTTAGTCTCTTGTCAATGGGTGATGCTGTCCAATTTGCAATAGAGTAACGTTCTAATTATCAAAAACTTGGTAACATGTCATGCTTCTTTACCCTAAGGAGAACAAGTACTGAACCCAAGGGTGTTTTTGTTGATAAAGCAAGTGTCTATAGAGGAGCACCAGTTGGGTTTCTTTTAGGGGTCAGATGATGTATGCTACCCAGGCATGATAGAAAGAGTACAGAGACTGGTGCCCACGGGCTACAGATGCCATGAGAGGCCTTTCCTATTATAGTAGACATCTATCGAGGGGTTTAACCTAGGGAAAGCAGGCAAAAAAAGTAGCCTACGAAGAAAAGACAATTTGGACTCTGTAATAGAAACCCAAGAAAATAAATGTTAAATTATCAATCTGTATCCAACATCATACTATTCTATGTGCCATTGACCATGCGTTTGGTTGAGATCATGAGAAGATGGATGGATGAGATTGGAAGGACGTACGGCCTTCATCCACCGTTTGGTTGAAAAATTTATAGGGAGGATGGATGAAAAAGGAGTTGTCCATCCATCCTGACCCATCAATTTGCATTCTCCCAATTTGGGAGGATGCGAGGAAGGATAGATAGAGCATTAATAGATGGATTTTTGCATTGATAAAATTATCCCTCATTAATTTTTTTGACAAAGTTATAATATTTTTTTATTTTTTTATTCATATTATTTATATATCTTTTTATATATACTATTAATCATATACTATTAAATTTTATTACTAATTTTTTTAATTACAATATATAATTTTGATAATTATAATTAAATTATTAGAATTATCTTCTATTTCTCTATTTTTATTTACTATTTTTAATTAACTATGTGTATAATATTAATTAACTATTTAAATTAAATTTTAAATTAATTAGTTATATATATAATTAATTTATAAAAATATTTGTTAAATTAAATTAAATTAAATATTTATATAATTATATATTATAATGACTATAAGTTTATATATTGTTTACTTCTTTAGGATAAATAAGTGTTATAAATTGATAATAATAATAATTTTATCCAAGAATAGTCTAGTAAAAATATTATATAAATATCATCTATCCTCTCTTTCATTCCTCCTATATCAAACAGAAGAGAGAATCATTTCTATCCATTCTTCTATGTTTCACTGAATATATAAAAGGATAGATGGAAGATCCATCTATCATCTCCCTCATCCATCCTTCCTTCTCCATCCATCCTTCGTACCAAACAGAAGATGAATGATAAACAATGTACATGATCTCATGCAGCATTAGTATTGGTGCATTTTGGAGCATATAGGTAGAGTGCACTTCAATACTAACAATCCAATTGCTTTTAGCTTTCTGTGTGTCATGCATTAGTTGTTAAGTCATGCTCAGGGATAATGTTAATAGGCCATGATATTTCCCAAACAGCACATGGAGTACTTGCATAGAAATTCCTCATGCAATTCCAAACAGAGGCCTTCCAATAAGCTGAAAATACTAGTGGATTAGATTGTTTTGCAACAAGGGTATTTTTTATCATGTGTATTTACCTCAATGAAGTTGGATAGCAAGCTTTTGAGTATCAAAGTATAAACTCCTAGACCAAGAATAAACCGGAACAACTAAGCCTTTATTGAGACCAACTCTTAAGATCTCAAATTGAAGTCCATGATCTACCTAAACCGTCCACATCCATACGCTACAACGCTCAATCTACAAACTTTCCTTCTGGTGCAACAAGTGCCGCACAATTCAGAACATCAACTCACCTCATCCTTACATCAATTTTTTGCTTTCTATTTTCAAAAAACCAAAACCACCCAAAATCCACATCAAAGGACTTGTAAAACATGCAAATAATAACAAAGAAGCATTTCAGAGTTCAGTAGATAAAAACCACATCTACAAACGAAACTAAACAACAAAAAAAGCGTATAAGCAAAGCAGGAACAAAACGTAAAGGAAAAAACTATTTTTAAAAAAAAAATCCTTCCTCTGGATCGTACCTTCGTAGGGAGGCGGAGGGTGGGGGTACTCGGGAGCGAGATTAGTGGAAGACGCCGAGGGCTGGCGCATGGGCGGCCCTCTGGGGAAATCCCCGCCCGGCTGCTGCTCCCCGTACATCATTGCTTGGCCGGGAGCGGCCTCCAAACCCTAAACCTAAACCCTAAAGATAACTACGGCAGCGTGGGGTCTGCTCCGCCGGAAGAAGGTAAGCAGGAGAGAAGCACGTGATACCAGGGGCTTGGAGGAGAGAGTCCCGTTACTGAGGGGTCGACAAAGATCAAGCGAGCCGATCTAATATTTTAATAAGCATCAAGTTCGTCTTGCAATTAGGCCGGGTTGAGCCAGTTCATTCGGTTCTGAGCCAAACCCGAGCGGATCCACTGAGATCTAGAGATTTTCCAAGTCCTTCATTTAATAGTTTTAATTAATTATAAACAAAATACCCCATCAATGCAAAAGAGATAAATTTAATACAACAATAAAAATAAGATATAATTTTAAATTCTGTATCAAAGAATATATTTAAAATATATGATGTACATAATAAGTTTTAGTGTTTATGGGAGAAAACTTGATAAACTCTAATGAAGGAGATCTCACACTAAAGAGTTATAGGATTCTGTTTTTTTTTTTTTTTTTTGAACATTCATGTTGATTGAAGATTTTTTTTTATTTGAACAATAAATGTTAGGAAGAGCCAGAGTCGTTGAAAATAGGTTTATTAAATATCTATATAATCAAGGTTGTTTTCTAAAAGGAGGAGATGCTAAAGATCTTAAGGATCCATTTCGTCGGAATTATTTTGGTATAAAAAAATAAATTTCACATTAGATTATCATGTTTGATATTAAAAAGGAAGAGAAAGATGGTAAAAAACTTGATGGATCCTATATTTATTTCTGGAGAGAGAAGATAGAACAAATACTATGAAGGATTGGTATTTGATAAATTTTCGAATGGTGGTAGTCTATACTTGACAGAAATTAAAACCGCATAAGTAATCATTGAATTTATTGTGATGTCTTCTCAAATTTATTTAATAAAGAGTTTTTACAAAAAAATTAAGATGAAAATAATATCATGAAAAGGACTATGTGACTATAGTCATTACATAAAAACTGATTGAAGATGATAATATGTGATGTACATAATTAGTTTTAGTGTTGACGGGAGAAAATTTGATAAACTCTAATGAAGAGTTAGAGGGTTGCGTTTTTTTTTTTTTTTTGAGCATTCATGTGGATTTAAGATTTTTTTTTTTTATTTGAACAATAAATGTCAAGAAGAGACAAAGCCATTGAAAGCAGGTTTATTAAATATCTAAATAGTCAAAGGTTATTTTCTAAAAAGAGGAGATGCTAAAGATCTTAAGGGTCCATTTGGTTGAGATTATTCTGTTATGAAAAAATAAATCTCACATTAAATTATCATATTTTTTATTAAAAAAAAAAGATGGTAAAAAAATTGATGGGTCTTATATTTATTTTCTGGATAGAAGAGATAGAACAAATACCATGGAGAATTGGTATTTGATAAATTTTTGAATAGTAGTAATCTATACTTGACATAAATATTTTCAATAAAACTATGTAAGTAATCATTAAATTTATTATAATATTTTTTTAAAATTTATTTAATAAAAAAATTTTATAAAAAAAATTAAGATGAAGATGATATCATGAAAGGAGCTATGTGACTATAGTCATTACATAAAAACTAATTGAAGACGATAGTATTGTCATGATATTAAAAAATTATATTTTTATATAGGATTATCTCCAACCAAATGTAATAATCTTCTTTCGGTATCATTTTTCAATGTAATTTTTCTATGAACCAAATATAATAAAAATTATTTTCTTCCACAAATATTTTTTTAGATAAATAATTCTTAGGAATCGTCAGATTACTCCATAATCTGATGCACCCCAACCAAATAGATCCTAATGGTCAAAATATTTTACCTACTAGGTTTTTAAGCTATAAATAATATGGTAGAGTAGTGTCCTAAATTATGAATTACATGGTTCCCTTAATGATGTTGCATGATTATTTTTGTATCACTAATATTCTCTATAAAAATGATATTCTATCTAATTTAGAAATAATACAATCTTCATTAATTAGCAACAATAAAAAAAATTTACATCATTCTAAATGCTTGAATAAAGAGTAATAAACTTGAGGCAAGGATGAGACTAATCTGTAGACGAAGGAGAATATTAAGGCCCAAAATAGCTAATAGTTGTAAAAACGAAGTGCTAATTCACAAGCTTGCACGAAATGATTTTTTTAACTTTAAGACTTTAAAATTAGAAGTTAAGAAGAAGGTACGTGGGCAAGCAAGTAGTATTCCTTTGTAGACCCCAAATGGCCGGACCATTATAGGCCCTCCAATGGGTGTCCTAATCGCTTCTTACTCTTTCCTTTGTCCTGTTCATGGCCATATTATCGCCATTCCTATCCTAGTAAGCTAGTCCTAAAAATCTACTATTATAAAGGCTTCAAAGGAAGAGTATATATTACATTGCTATGAGTAATTAGATGAGGAGGAAAGAGTGTAGGGCTAAAGATGACAAATCTTGATAAATCATAACTAGCTAGAAATCAATGGTTTATTTCCAACAAGGCTTCGGCATGGCCAAAGCCAACTCAAAGCCAAGTGTAAAAAGTAGTATACTTGTAGATTACTCTTATCTAGATAGATAAGTTCATCTAGCAATCTTCTCTAAGGACTCGTTTGATTCATGAGAAGAATTTTTTTTTAATAAAATAACTTTTTAAAAAGTTACTTTCTGAGAAATTATTTTTTAAAAATAAAATTTTAGTATATTTGATTGATTATGAAAAAATGACTTATTACAGAGTGGCTTATATTTGGTTGAGCACCAATTTTTCTAAAAAAATTATGTAAAATATCTATCATACCCTTAATAGATATAAAATCATACCTTTTTACTTCTTAATTTTATATTAATAATATTATTATATTTATATTAATATAAATATAATATTAATATATTATAATATAACATTATGTTATAAGAATTTATTATATAAATATAATACTAATATATATTATTATCATATTATTATTATTATTATATAGATTAATACTAAGATATATTAATATTATATATTAATATTTGTGTAAGAAGAAAAAATGGAGATATTGATGTATATCACTATTCGGTATTTTATTCAAACCATCCATTGATATTTTACAAAATCTTAGCTATGGATCTTAAAAGAATATTTTTTAAAAAAAAAATATCATTAATTCATGTGAAAAATTTTAAAATCCATCTTCCTCATAGATGTCTGATCAATACATGAATTATAATATTAGAAGTATTAAATATTATATTATTTAATCTTTATTAATTAGAATTTGATGCTTTTTAGTCTCTTCTGCAAATAACTAGGAGATTGAGTCGAAGCCCAAGAAGGCCCAAAATCAAACCTAATTCAAGGTCAAAATAAAGTTCAAAAGGAAGTCCATAATATGATCTATGGTGGATCGGGTCTTCACATGGTTCATAGCAATCCATAGGTTCATAACGGTCTATGGCTCATAGGAAAGCAAAATGGTGGTGTGGCGCACAAGACAGGGGATCCACATTCGGCTGTGTGCATGCAATGGGCATGAAGTAGAGCATATAAGGGCTTAAAAGAGGAGGGGACCCACACGATGGACATCCTGGTATAACGGGAGCATGGAGCTATGCATGGGATGCGCATTGGATCCATGTGCTGTGCATGGAATGGATGTTGGGCACAGCTTGGCTTGGGCATGCTTGCAGAGGCAAAATAAAAGAGAGCTGGCTCATGAAAATAGGAACTCAGTGGTTTGGAAAGCATTTGGATGTGAACGTGTGGGACCAAGCAAGCGGGCGTGATTTGAATCCACTGGGCATTTTGGCGGGCTTCTGTTCCAAACCAAAGTGGGCGGCATGCGGTTCAAACAAGGAAGCCTCACATGGGCTTCAAATGAACGCGCTTAATATGCACAGAACCTGGGGAGCAGTGGTGAACATGAAAGTGAAAACTGGTGAGCGCGCGTGGATTATAAAGTGCTAGCTTCATGCGGATGTGCAGCGGACCGACGGTTGAAACGCATTGGTTCATACGAAAAAAATCAAAGGCTGTTGGATGCGAAGCGATAAGATGAAGCGGACAGAACAAACGCAATGGGTTGTTGGATGCTACACGGAACAAACGTGTGGTATGAAGTTTATAAAAAGAAGGCCACAGAGGATCAAGGGGGGAATTTTTTCAAACCATAAGCCGACGATCTTTCTTTTCTACCTAAAACCATTTCCATACCTCATCTAGCCTAGCCATCCGAACATCTAAATACCTCCACCACACAAGCCGGCGATCTTTCTTTTCCACCTAAAATCATTTCCATACCTCAGCTAGCCTAGCCATCCAAACACCCAAATACCTCCACCATCCTTTTCCACACCGATACCATCCTTCTCCACACCAAAAATCTCTCTCTTCCTGATGCCATCTTCTCTCATTTTACTGCTGTCAACCATCTTCCAGCTGCTGCTCAGAAGTCTCCTTAACCCCAGGATGTCAGCGAGCAAAAGTTCCATGGCCGGTTAAATTTTTCAGTTCTCGAAAAATCTTTGAAGTACTTGTAACAAGCAGTATTTTTATTGTTTTATTTATTTTTGTACTTCTCCTTTCTATAAAACAAAAAATCTACTATTAAATGTCTATTTTTTTATGCTCTTTTTAGTTACCTTGTATGCATCTCATCTTGACTAGCCTATACTCCAGAGGGACGGGTTGTGATCTAATGGGTACGAGCCGTATTTCCGTCAGATAGGTTATATCTTGATAAGTGACATATAGACTCATTGCATCGAAGGAGGGTATTAACTGTCTGTCAGGTAACCAGATGAAATTTTGAGACATCTTCCTAATTCTTGAACTACTTCTTTGATAGCATTTGATTTACTTGGACTTTTGTTAGCATTATTTTAGTCGATCAATTAATTTCAATCATTCTTTAATTCTAGTACTCGAATGTAACTTAGCCCACGATCTTCGTGGATACGAATCTGACTCACACTATCTATATAGTTGAGGTCAGTAATTTATCTTTGATCGCCTCACGGCAAGACGAATCAAATTTTGGCACCATTACCGGGGATCGTTGGTACGATTGCTTCGAGTTTAATTTATATATATATATATATATATATATATATATATATATATATATATATATATATATATATATATATATATATATTGCTTTTTTTAATTTATAGTTGTTTTTTTAATTGATTGCTAGCTTATCCTTTATTCTCTTGACTTAAAAAAATAATAGATCACTTTCATTCTCTGACATAACTTTGCCCTGACGTAACTGGAAGTTACGTTGAATGGTTGTCTTAGGAGATGAAAAGGTTGAATTAACTTAAAATTTTTTATTTTATTTATTTTTTTATTCCTAATTTAATCTGATTTTAGTGCTTTCTAACTTACTTAGTTTATTTAAGCAAATTTACATTCCTGCAAAATAAACATTTTACATTGACACCTCATAAATTTTTTAGAAAATTAGAGACTTAATCATAAAATCTAAAAAAAAATAAATTAATTTAATTTAGTCCTGATTGCATGTTAATAACAAGCTTGGACATTTGGTTTGCTGCATTGCATAATCATAATATATCTTAAGGGCTAATCCATTAATCAGATAAGGTGGGGACTTCATCACCCCTCCTTAGTCCAAAAACTACAATCCATTATTCTGCATTAACCCAAGCCTTAATTTTAAAATTAATTAGACATCAGTCCTAAAGTATTCGAGCTCATTAGGACAAGGCACCCGAAAGAGTTAGATCGGGCCAAGATTGGCTAGTTGACTGGTGTCTAGGAAAGGGGTTCAGGGACAAGAGTCTGAAAAAAGATGGTTCTCTAATTAGGTCCGTCGCAAAAGCACGGGGAGCCTCCCATCAATTTTACTCCTATCTGACTAGTTAGCTAGTTGATTTCTAACTTAAAGGACTTCAAAGCGGTCCTGGTAGTTAGGAGCTGTCTCAATCTAGGATAACCTAGGACAAACTTTGCTTAAGTAAGTGTTGACATTTTTTTTGTTAGTTAAAAAAAAAAAAACTTTGACTCTTCTCTCTTCTTAGATTAAGGACTCTTAGGCTTTTCTCTTTAGATCTCTTTCACTCTTTTCTCACTTTCATTAAAAAAATAATAAAAATAAAAATAAAAATAATCTTATAAAAATTAAAATTTTCTGTATTTGCTTTAAAGGTATAATTGTGGGGATGTATGCTTGGCCATCGTTCATTATGATCAGAGATTTGACCTCTCAATCCAAAAATCGAATGAACCTTTAAAGCCAATCGACTTAGAAACATGGATCAAAATCAGGAGACTGATCCACCTAGGCAATTGAAGGAATATTTCACTCCTTCAACATTCATTTATTATCCCTGCATTCGAGTACCTCAGTTGAGGCAACTCAATATGAGATCAAGTCTAGTGTCATCCAAATGCTATCATCTTTTTATGGACTGTCAAATGAGGATCTATACAAACACTTGGATAAATTTTTTGAGATATGTTCCACTGTTAAAATCTAGAACTTCTCTGATGATGCCCTTAAGTTAAAATTATTTTTCTTTTCTCTTAAGGACAAAGCCAAATATTAGCTAAACTCTCTAGATTCGATAACCATCTCAACCTGAGACCAACTTCAGAAAGACTTTCTCAAGAAACACTTTCTCATAGGAAAAATAAATCAAATTAGAAAAGCCATAACCAGTTTCTTCCAGCTGGATAGAGAAATGTTCCATGAGACTTGAGAAAGGCTCAAAGACCTAATTCGTAAATATCCACACCATGCCGTACCTAAGTGGCAACTAGTCCAGTACTTCTATGATGGACTATCGAAAAGGCACAGGCAGATGGTTGATGCTTCGTGTGGAGGAATATTTATGCTTAAAAACAAACATGAGGCTTAGCAACTGTTTGAGATCCTTAGTGAAAACTCTCTACACCACATGTCTGCCGCCCGTAGAGATCCTCCCATGACTGGACCAAAAAGAGGTGGAATTTATGAGGTAGGCCATTCCATAGATATCCACAGTAAGGTGGATAAATTATCATAAAAACTTGATCGACTACTGCAAGTCGGGCAGACCTCTACCCCATCTACCCATGTGCAAGATGCTTGTGCCATATGTTCAAGTCCAACCCATTTTACTGCTGATTGCCCAGCTTCCTATCAATTTTTTGAATTTGTGCAGAAGCAAATTTATCAAGTCCAAAGCTAGACTGCTTCCAGACCAGGTAATAACCTATACTCAAACACTTACAATCCTGATTGGAGGAATCATCCAAATTTCTCTTGGAAATCTCAACCTATGGTTAATCCGATAACTCACGGACCCAACTACCAAGGGACACCATATCAAAACACACCCTATCCTCAGCACCAAAATCTTCAACCATCTCCTTGCAACCAAAGTTCAGATATAGAGAAAATCTTGAAAACTTTAGAAAGAATGGAAACTAATAGTCAAGCTAGAGATCAACTCCTTCACTCCCACTCACAATCAATTGCAAAGCTAGAGACCTAATTAGGTCAACTATCTACAACCTTCAATAGGAGAGAGGAAGGTAAATTACCTAGTCAGCCTATCAGCAATCCAAAAGGATAATATATAGCTGAGAGTTCCACTGACCCAGAGATTTTTTCTGAGCATGCAAAATCTGTAATGACCTTTAAAAGCGGAAAAGTCTTAAACCAATCAGAAAAAAATCAACAGTTAGAACAAGCAGAACAAGCCAAGTCAGAAAAGAAAAAATCTGAAGAGAAGAAAGGACCTGTTAATCCGGCACCTACACTTAAAGCTCCATTTTCAAGTGCTCTAGAATCCCCTCTGTCTCTCGACAAGAAGGGTATCAAGATGAATGAAATGCTAGAATTATTTAAACAAGTCCAAATAAACTTACCTCTTCTTGATGCAATTAAACAAGTCTCTACATATGCCAAATTCCTTAAGGACTTATGCATGCAAAAATGAAGATCTAAGGCACACATACCAAAAAAAGTCCAACTCACTGAGCAAGCTAGTTCAGTCTTCCAACACTCAACCCCACCTAAACTCAAGGATCCTGGTACTCCGATCATTTTATGTGTAATAGGAGATATGACCATTAAGAGACTTCTATTAGATTTGGGGGCAAGTGTTAACCTTCTTCCGAGCTCAGTGTATGAACTCTTTGATTTTGGAGAGTTAAAATCCGCATCAATTATCCTACAATTAGCTGACAGATCTGTTAAGGTACCACGTGGGATGACAGAGGATGTGCTAGTCAAAGTAGATAAATTCTACTTTTCAGTAGATTTTTTTATCTTAGATATGGAATCTGGTGGTAACCCCAATCAAATCTCAATTATCCTAGGTAGACCCTTCCTAGCAACAGCTAACGCCTGCATTAACTGTAGGACTGGAGTCATGGATGTATCATTCAGGAATAAAAAGTTAAGGTTAAATATTTTCAATACTGTTCTGGGGCCACCCATAAATGATTATGGTGAGGTAAATGCACTAGAGGAACTTGTAAAAGAAGCTGAGCCCACTGTACTTTCACAGGATCCTTTTCAAACTTGTATAGCTCATTTTAATTTAGATAATTTTAATATAGATAGATATATGAAAAAAGTGAATGCATTACTGTTGCTCCATGAATTGATTTTGATGATTACAAAATATTTGAGGGGGTTACTAATGATTTTAGCTTGAAAAAAGATTTATTGTATTTCAGGGGCAAAATCATAATTTCATCAAGTTCTGATTCGAAAGACTCAAGAACAAGAACAGAAAATTTGTGATCTATTGAAGGTAATTTCATATTTTTTGGATGTATTGTTTGAGAGAAAATCAAGTTTAAAGAAAAGGATCGATCCTTGTCAAAAAGGACTGAACGGCATGCTATTTTTGGCTGGCACACCCAAAGAGGACGACCCTGGGGGTCGACTTCTGTTGTTTGTGCAAGTCAAAGATACAGAACAGTCACTTTCTATTCTGTACCATAAAGGTCGACCCTATGAGTCGATCCCTGTGACGGAAAATCTTTGTAACGGTTAGTTTTTCAGCTCGTTTTGACCGCATTCAATGCTAATTTAATGCACTCCAACGGCTCTAATCCTATCCAGATTTTTTTCTAGCATCTATTGAAGATATAAAGGCACTTGAAGGAGAAAAAAATGTTAAGATTTTAAAAAATTTTCAAGCATTCATTTCAGTCCTAAGTAAAAAGCACTCTTTAAGCAAAAGAAGCTTTCATTTCAAGTTCACCAACCCCTCAAGAGCTCATTCAAGTCTTCAACAACCTTGAAAAAAATCAGAAAAACTTTTTTCTTGTTATGTAAAGTGTATTTAAGGTTTTATTTACTCATTAAATGAGCTAAACTTATATTTTTTGTCATTAACTCTCATATTCTATTTTTGCCTTGTTCTTTAGTTTTGGAAGGATTCCAAAACTTGGATAGGTTGATCCAAACCTTGAATCGGATTGTATTGGATTGGCTTGTATTCGAGAAATAAGTATTCTAGCTTGGGATAGCTAGAGTCGGAGGTACCGACGCTGTTTTCTTGTTGAATATATTTTAGTGAATTTAAATTCTTAAGTAGGAGCTTGGAGAGTAGATGTAGGTGCAATGTTGGCACTGAACCACTATAAATCTTGATTGTTTGTGGTGTGCTTACTTGCTCTCCATCTAAATTTCTTTATTTTCTTATATTCTTGCATCTCATTTCTATACCTAGCTTAAATCACTTACTACACATAACTTGCTTATTATTACTTAATCCTTGTGGTTCTAAATTAACTTTAAAATTTTAAAAACTCAATTCACCCTCCTCTCTTGGATTACATAGCTGGACAATAAGTGGTATCAGAGCTCGATGCTCTAGTCCTATTTTGATTTAACCATCAAAGAGCTAAAGATTTATGGCAACTCAAGTTGATGCTTCACTAGCCAAGGGGCAATCTACAAACCGACATCCACTTTTTAATGGGTCAAACTACACCTATTGGAAAGCTCGGATAAAAATTTTTATTCAAGCACTTGACTATGATATATAGAGTATCATAGTTAATGGATCACACACATCCACTAAGATAATTGATAGTGTAGAATCAACCAAATCCGAAAGAGAATAGGATGAGGTTGACAAGAAAGTAGCTCAACTCAATGCTAAAGTCATGAATATTTTATATTGTGCTTTAGATGCTAATGAGTTTAATCGTATTTCAACATGCATGTCGGCTAAGAAAATATGGGATAGATTAGAAGTAACACATAAAGACACTAATCAAGTTAAGGAATCAAAAATTAACATGTTTGTGCACAAATATGAACTCTTTAAAATAGAGCATGATAAATCAATAACTGAAATATTTACTCATTTTATGGATATTATTAAGAATCTAAAAAATCTTGATAAATTTTTTTCTAACAGCGATCTTGTGAGAAAGATTCTTAGGTCTTTACCAAGGATTTGGAAAGCCAAAGTGACCGTAATCCAAGAAACCAAAGATCCGAATATCTTATCCTTAGAGGAGCTTTTGAAATCACTAATGACACACGAGCTAAGCATGAAACAACATCAAGAAGAAGATGTCAAGAAGAAGAGGACAATCGCTCTCAAATCTACTGCTCAACTCAATAACGAATCTGATGAAACAGAAAATAAAGAGCAAGATAAAGAAATAGCCCTCATTACTAGAAAGTTTAAAAGATTTTTGAAGAAAAAAAAATAAGGGATGAGGAATAGGCTACCTACAAAAGGAGAGCATAGCAAAGAGAAGGATGAGGAGCAGTCTCTTATTTGTTATGAATGTAAGAAGTCGAGACACTTTAGGTCTGAATGTCCATAACTTAAGAAGGGCCCCAAGAAGTACAAGAAAAAAGCTATGGTGGCTATATGGAGTGATAGTGATGAGTCAAGCTCCGAAGAAGAAGATTCACATGAACAAGCCAACTTATGCCTTATGGCACATGAAAATAAGGTAAACGCTGAAACTCCTAATGACTATACTTTTGAAGAACTTCAAGAAGTATTTTATGATCTAATTGATGATCTAAAAAAGTTAAGAATAAAGAACAAAGAATTGAAATCAAAGAATCAATCTTTATTAAAAGAAAATAAGATTATTTCAAATGAAAATTTGATCTTGACACAAGAAAATCTGAACTTGAAAAATAAAATTTCTAAGTTAAAACTTATGGTAGAAAAGTTTACTCTAAGTTCAAATAAACTTCAAATGATATTTGATAATCAAAAAGTCGTTTATGATAAAGCCGGTCTTGAATATAACCCTTTAAAGAAATAAAAATTTCTGAAAAATATCTTTGTGAACTCATCAAGCAACAAGTTTTCAAATATTACTTACTTTAAATATGGTAAAGTAGGACACAAATCTTATACATGTTTCTCTAACAAATCTAAAAATTCTAATATGATGAAAATATAGGTTCCAAAAGGAACCATTATGACTAACCAAAAAAGATCCAAGAAAACTTGGGTACCTAAAGTCAAAATTTGATTTTTGTATGTAGGTGTGTCTCGCATCCCAAGGAACAAATCAGAAATGATATCTTAATAGCAGGTACTCAAGACATATGATCGGTGATGAATCTCAATTCATCATACTTGATGCAAAAGATGGAGGGATGGTCACCTTTGGAGACAATAGCAAAGAAAGATTATCAGTATAGGTAATATTGGTATCACTCCCTCCAAGTATATTGAAAATATTTTATTAGTAGATAGTTTGAAACATAATCTATTAAGTATTAGTCAATTCTGTGACAAAGAGAACAAAGTTATTTTTGAGTCTTCATTATGCATAGTAACTAGTCCCAATAATGAAGACATTAAATTTGTTGGGCATAGACATGGTAATATTTATATGGTAGATTTGAATGATCTTTCCAAGATAAACATACAATGCCTAGTAGCCTTGAATGCCAAAATTAATGAAACTAGAAACTAGTTGGCTTTGGCACCGTAGGCTTGCACATATTAGCATGCATTCACTTTCAAAATTTATTAAAAAGGAATTGATTTTTGATTTACTTAAATTGAATTTTGAAAAGGATAGAATTTGTGATGCATGCCAACTAGGTAAACAAACAAAAGTCTCATTCAAATCTAAAAATATTGTTTCAACTTCTAGGCCATTAAAATTATTGCACATGAATTTATTTGGACCCACTAGAACTACTAGTTTAGATGGAAAATGATATGGCTTTGTAATTATTGATGATTTCTCTCGTTTTACATGAATTTTTTTTTGACACATAAGGATAAAATTTTTTATGTGTTCTCAAAATTTTATTAAAAAATTACTAATGAAAAATTTTTTTAATTCAAAATATTCGAAGTGATCGTGGAACCGAATTTGAAAATCAAGATTTTGAAAAGTTTTATGATGAAAAAGTCATTGACCACAACTTTTTAGCACCTAGGACACCTCAACAAAATGGAATAGTGGAAAAAAAAATAAAACTCTTGAAGAAATGATCCGTACCATGCTATGTGAAAGCAATCTTCCAAGATATTTTTGGGCGGAAGCAATTAATACGGTATGTTACATTTTAAACCGTACTTTAATTAGACCAATTCTAAAGAAAACACCCTATGAGCTTTGAAAAGGAAGAAAATCAAACATTATATTTTTTCATATTTTTGATTGTCGATATTTTGTTTTGACCAATGATAAAAAAATTAAAAAAATTTGATGCAAAATCCGATGAAGCTATTTTTCTTGGTTACTCTTCTTCTAGCAAAGCTTTTAGAGTTTTTAACAAAAGAACTTTAATAGTAGAGGAGTCAATACATATTATTTTTGGTGAGTCTAATGATCTTCTTTCAAGAAAGAGTGAAGGTATTGATGATGCAGATCCTCTTATAGAAGGGATGAAGGAGCTCACCCTAAAAGACTCAACAATTCAAAATGAAGAAGAACATAAAACAAACAAGAGGATGAAGGTGAAAAATAACAAGAACAACCCAAGGTACAAATGATCTACCCAAAGAATGGAGGTATGATCACAATCACCCCAAAGAATTAATCATTGATGATCCTACTTATGGAGTAAGAACTCGTTCTTCACTTAGAGATGCATACAATCATTTTGCATTTGTTTCTCATTTTGAACCTAAAACCATAGATGAAGCTGAAAAAGATTATAATTGGATAAATACAATGTAAGAGAAACTTAATTAATTCAAAAAAAATAATGTATGGATTTTAGTATCAAGACCTAAAGATTATCTAGTAATTGACACAAAATGGGTATATAGGAATAAATTGGATGAACATAAAAATGTAATTAGGAATAAAGTAAGATTGGTTGCAAAGGGTTATAATCAAGAAGAAGAAATTGATTTTGATGAGACTTTTGCATCCGTTACTAGATTAGAAGTAATTAGGCTTTTACTTGCATATGCATGCTTTATGAATTTTAAGTTATTCCAAATGGACGTTAAAAGTACTTTTCTAAATGGTTATATTGCTGAAGAAGTATATGTAGAACAACCCTCTGATTTTGAAAATCATGACTTTTCTAATCATATTTTCAAATTAAACAAAGCATTATATGGTTTAAAATAAGTACCTAGGGCTTGATATGAAAGGTTAAGTAAATTCTTGCTTAATAATAATTTTTTAAGAGAAAATGTAAATACAACCCTTTTTATTAAAAAAAATCATGATGATATCTTAGTTGTACAAATATATATTGATGACATTATATTTGGGTCTACTAATGAAACTCTTTGTTAAAATTTTGCTAAGCTCATATAGGAAGAGTTCGAGATGAGCATGATGGAAGAATTTATATTCTTCCTCGGACTCCAAATCAAACAAATAAAGAAATAGATCTCCATCATCGAAAGCAAGTACACAAGAGAACTACTCAAAAGATTTGGTATGGAGAGCTCCAAAGCAATTGGCACCTCCATGAGTCCATCATATAAGCTTGACAAGGATGAAGGAGATAAAAATGTAGACTCAAAATTTTATAAAGGCATGATTACTTTCTTATTGTATTTAACTGCTAGTAGACCAGATATTATATTTAGTGTTTGTCTATGTGCTTGCTTTCAATCAAATCTAAAAGAATCACATTTAAATGTAATTAAAAATTTTTTTAAATATTTAAAAGATACACAAACTCTAGGATTATGGTATTCTAAGGACTCATCAATTAACTTAATAGGATATTCAGATGCCAATTTTGCTGGATGTAGATTAGATAAAAAAAGTACTTGTGGAACTTGTCAATTTTTAAGAGTTAACTTAATCTCTTAGTTTAGCAAGAAGCAAAATTCGGTGGCACTGTCTACGGCCGAGGTCGAATATATTGCAATCGAAAATTGCTGTACTCAAATCTTGTGGATTAAGCAACAACTTGAAGACTTTGGCATCAAACTCAATGAAACTCCCATAAAATATGATAACACTAGTGCTATTAATCTAACTAAAAATCTAATTCAGCACTCTAGATCAAAGCATATTGAAATTAGACATCATTTCATAAGAGAACATGTCCAAAATAATGATATAATTCTTGATTATGTATGTACTAAAAAATAATTGACTGATATTTTTACCAAAGCCTTAAGTGAAGATAGATTTTGTGAAATTAGGAGAGAACTAGGAATCTTTAATTCATCAGCTTAAGTATTTTTCTGATTCCAAATTCTTATTTGCCAAAAATTTATTGAACCAAATTTTGAGCTCAATTCTCATCTCTCTCTTCTTAAAACTCAATACTATCCTTTATATGATCAATCTCTTAAATAGACACCCTTCTCTCAAGTTTCAAAATTTTTCAAATTTTTTCATCATTTTTTTCAAATTTTTTTCATCATTTTTTTTAAATTTTTTAGCCATGAGTCGACCCATAGGGTTGACCCTAGGATAAATTTATAATTTTTATTAAAACCCATCGGATGCTCTATTTTATTGAGAAATCTCTGTTTGTAAAAGAGCCGACCCTTTGCCTTTCGTCTTCCTCATCCCATCGAACAAAAATTCCCTCCCTTTTCACACTCTCAACTGCAAAAATCTCTTAAAATCTCTCTTCCCACTGGATTTCCCCCTTCAAATCACCCTTTTAGGAACTTAATCCCCTTTTTTTTTCTTCTTCGTTTGGGCGGATCAAGCTTACCCTAGCTTCAAATCCTCTTCTCCAAACCGGTGGTCCATCTTCCCAAAATCTTTATTTTTCCTCTAAAATCTTTTTCACTCTACCTCTCATTAGGTCTTCTAAGCTGTCAGCAAGTCTCTCTTATCCAAAATGGCTCCCAAATTGAAGCTACTGCAGAGAAGAAAGTCTGTTCGTGGGTTAGAGGAAGATGTGTCCAGAAAAAGAATGACAGCTGAGCCCTCTCCTGCTCCAACCTCAATTTCAGGTCCTGCTCCAGCTTCTTCATAGTCCCCACTCAGTCTAAGCAAGATACCTCTCTCCAATCGAAAAGTATAACCCGGACAGAATATAGATTTTAAATTTTTTGAAAAAGAGGGGTTCTCAATTGGATCAAAAATTAAAAATCAAGAATGAGAGTTTTACTGTCTATTAAAAGAAAATACTGATATTGATTTGATCAGAAAATTCTATTTGAATTTAAGTTACTACAATGGAACAGTAAAGTCTTCAGTGAAAGGTGTTAACATTGTTCTTAATCCATTGTATTTGGGACAAATCTTGCACTTGCCTTGTGAAGGTTATACTCATATGGAGCTCCCAATCAAAGAAGAGGGATTAAGTGTCATTTTAGGGAGAGCATTTACTAAAAATTTAAATAAATTAGAAGGATACTTTCAGTAAAGATGAGACTTTTACATCACATGGTGATCAAACTTTTTATCCCTAGAAGTGGCAGGCATGACCTCTTATCTGGTAGGGATATATGCATCATGTACCATATGATCACCGAGACCCCCTTGAACCTTCCTACTCTGATGATTGAGGACATGAGGGAGATCCTAAATAGGTCTAAAGCTCACTTGCCTTATGGTATGGCATTCATCCTGGTCTTTAAGAGATTCGGAGTCAGTTTTGAAGAGGAGACAGTCAACAGATTATCACATTCTGACACCATCAACCACTACACACTGCACTGCATGAATTTTTCAAAGACTAATGGCGGTTAGTCGAAGGGTGTTGAGGAGAGAGCAAAGGAGAGAGCAGAGGAGGAGGGACCATCTTCACCTCCTCGTGATCACAGAGCATCTCCTGATATTCAGTTCGGGTCTGATCACGAGGATGGTCCCTCATAGTCAGTGAGGAGGGATGCTTCTATACCACAGTTAGGGAGCAGAGTAGATCCTTCAGATATCAGACTTGCAGACAATCAGATTGAATTGATATCCCAGCGTGTTGCTTCCATTTTATCCTAGCTGTTTGTCACCTCAGGTTTTACTCAGAGGACGATATCTCAGGTTGTTTCAGACCAGATCTTGATCCCTCATATCTCTACTATCTTTCAGATGCTTACAGCTCAGTCCGCACGAATTGAGGAGCTTGAGGGATATATTCTGAGACTGACGGACAGAGTTTTGAATTTGCAGAGGCAGGTATTAGCCTTAGCCCATCTCCAGCTGTAAGAGAACATCATGGAGGTCTCCAACTTGTCTGCAGAGGCGGCTAGGCTTTGAGGCATTTTGCAGAGTGGCTTTGATTTTTTGAAGAGAGAGTTCAGGAACTCCAATGAGGCTGTCTCTACTCAGATTGATGCCTTGATGCAGTCCATATCGAGAGCTTTGGAACAATTAGACACCATCAGACTTTCTCTCTTAGCACAGTCTACAGCTTCCCAGGCTCCAGGACCTTCTCGCCCTTCTGCTCGTGCTGGTATTTTTACCCGTGGCCGAGGCAGACATGGTCGAGGACGTGTCTGTGGCTTTGATCCTGAGACTCCTCATCATATCTCTGATTCTGATGCCTCTAGCCATGATATTTATTAGATCTAGCATAGTTAGTCTTTTATGTCTAGGATCTAGCTTATGGCCTTTGCATTTGTTGGCTGATTGACTCATGGATAGTTGTATTTTTTATTACCTATGACTTTTGTATGGCCTATGTATTTTGACTTGACTCTTATGTATTGTGACACATAAGTATTCAGTTATATTTTGGATACATATATATATGCTTTTAACTTCTATGAATGTCATTTGGATTGATTTTTATGAATGGCATCAATTGAAATGTCTTAATTATGTGATATGAAAATATCTCATATATGTGCTATGAAATATTATGAATGGCAATATCTTCTATATGAGCAAATTGGAATGTCCTTTATGGTTGCTATAGTGAGGGGGAGTCTTTTTCATTTTTCTTTAAAAATTTCTTAAGATCTTAATTGATGTTATCAAAAAGGAAGAGTAGAGAAATAAAATCAGACAATAAGCAAAATTGTCAAAGAAAATTATCGCAAAATTATCAAAAAAAATTATCAAAAAAATTTATCAAAGAAAATAATCTATAAGCAATTTTCAAACTAATCTTCAAACTACTCATGATACATTTCATTCAAATAATTGATTATAATGTTTAAGTGATGCATCTTCATAAATTTAAAATTCTTAATCAATGCTTTATATATATTATATTTTGCTTGTGCTCAAGTATTTTGTCATCATCAAAAAGGGAGAGATTGTTGCTCCATGAATTGATTTTGATGATTACAAAATATTTGAGGGGGTTACTAATAATTTTAGTTTGAAAAAAGATTTATTATATTTCAGGGACAAAATCATAATTTTATCAAGTTTTGATCGAAAGCCTCAAGAGTAAGAACAGAAGATTTGTGATCTATTGAAGATAATTTCATATTTTTTGGATGTATTGTTTGAGAGAAAATTAAGTTTAAAGAAAAAGATCGATCCTCTGAGTCGACCCCTGTCAAAAGGGGCTGAACGGCATGCTATTTTTGGCTGATACATCCAAAAAAGACGATCTTAGGGGTCGATCTCTGTTATCTGTGCAAGTCAAAGATATAGAACAGTCTCTTTCTGTTCTGCGCCACAAAGGTCGACCCTATGAGTCGATCCCTGCGATGAAAAATCTCCATAACGGCTAGTTTTTCAACTTGTTTTGACTGTATTCAATGCTCATTTAATGCACTCCAACGGCTCTAATCCTGTCCAGATTTCTTTCTAGCATCTATTGAAGATATAAAGGCACTTGAAGGAGGAAAAAGGTTAAGGTTTTAAAAGATTTTCAAGTATTTATTTCAGCCCTAAGCAGAAAATCCTTTTTAAGCAAAAGAAGCTTTCATTTCAAGTTCACCAACCCCTTAAGAGCTCATTCAAGTCTTCAACAACCTTGAAAAAAA